>NC_142031.1:25242977-25882620 GCF_982192425.1 Myodes glareolus | reverse complement strand
GCACCCTACCTCTGTGGCTAAAACCCCTCAGCTGACCTCCTGACTTTCTCAAATCCAGACCCCAGGATGATGGGCAAAATCTTGGAAGTGAAGAGTGATGCCCAGATGTTGAGAGGTCGTGTGGACAACGTCAGCACCCTGCGTTCTGATCTCGAGAAGGACAGAGGCCGTGTGGAGGAGGCTGAAGTTCAGATGCAGATGCTGAACACCAGCCTCACCCGGGTGCGTTCTCAGATCCTGACTTTGAGGAACAACATGGAGGTATTCGGAGCCCAGATCACTATGTTAACAGGAAGCTGGGAGGAGGTTGGCAACCTCAATGCCAAAATCCCAGAGCTGCAAAGAGATCTGGATAAAGCCAGTGCCTTGAATGCAAAGGTCCGAGGACTGCAAAACAGCCTGGAGAATGTCAATAAGTTGCTCCAAAAACAGAGTAAGTAAACGAGAAGATCATCCTGCAGGCAGAACAGTGGCCACAAAACCCTACCTGTCTCAAACAGGCAGCAGGCTGGCTTGTGGGTGGGCAGGAGAAAGGGAAGTGGGTGGACTGGAAAGTTAACAAGGAAGATGTCCTCGTTAGGGCTTACTAAGGCTGTCCATGGCAACTCCTATAAAAAAAACATTTAACTGAGGGTGTCTCACAATTTCAGAGGTCCAGTCCATTATCATCATGATGGGGACCATGGCAGCATGTAGGTAGACATGCTGGAGCAACTTAGAGACCAACATCTTGATAGGCGGGCAGCAGGAAGTCACTTGACTGTCACACTCAGAGAAGCTTGAGGAGAAGCTTCTCAAGCCTGTCCTCACAGTGACACACTTCCTGTTAATAGTGCCACTCCCTTTGGGGGCATTTTATTTCCAGCCACCACATAAAGTCTATTGGTCTGAGAGGACTTGGGGCAGTGAGGAGAGAAAACACCAGGCCTAACTTGGGTCTCTACACTAAGGTGCAGAGTATAGAAGCATTTGGGGGTATCCTGGCGTTCTGTATGGTCTGGAAAATATATGTATTTTGGGTTTTGAGTGAGTGAGTTTATTTTTAAAAAATATTTATTTATTTATTTATCTATTATGTATACAATATTCTGTCTGTGTGTATGCCTGAAGGCCAGAAGAGGGCACCAGACCTCATTATAGATGGTTGTGAGCCACCATGTGGTTGCTGGGAATTGAACTCAGGACCTTTGGAAAAGCAGGCAATGCTCTTAACCTCTGAGCCATCTCTCCAGCCCCGAGTGAGTGAGTTTAAAAGTATATAATGAACTAAAAATAAAAGAATGAATGACAAATGATATATGGATAGATAATTGATAGGCAGATAGACTGATATATAAGTGATAGCAAAACATAAAATTGGACACTCAAAACATTCAGCAGAAATCACCTGGGGAAGCTTTGCTGAAGCCGTCTGCTGGAGTTTCTGTTAGAGGGTCCCTCAGGAGCAGAGGGTCCCCGAGGAGCAGAGGGTCCCTGGGAGCAGAGGGTCTCCAAGGAGCAGAGGGTCCCCGAGGAGCAGAGGGTCCCCGAGGAGCAGAGGGTCCCCGAGGAGCAGAGGGTCCCCGAGGAGCAGAGGGTCCCTGGGAGCAGAGGGTCTCCAAGGAGCAGAGGGTCCCTGGGAGCAGAGGGTCCCCGAGAAGTAGAGGGCCCCTGGGAGCAGATGGTCCCCAAGGAGCAGAGGGTCCCCGAGAAGTAGAGGGTCCCTGGGAGCAGATGGTCCCCAAGGTGCAGAGGGTCCCCGAGAAGTAGAGGGTCCCCGAGAAGTAGAGGGTCCCTGGGAGCAGAGGGTCCCCAAGGAGCAGAGGGTCCCCGAGGATAAGGCTTTCAAGAAAAGGAACAAATTGCAGCTGGAAGGTGACACCATCCAATCCAGAGCTACAGCGTCCAGCAGAAACATGCTGGGGAAGTCGAAGCAGTCAGCTGGAGTTCCAAGTTGAACTTTCTCTCCTTAGATGGCACTTTGAGACAATCATATTTGGATTTGAAATCGGGAGGAGTGAGCATACCCTGTCCAGGACCAGCTTCTCGTTGAGCTCACATAGTGATATTTTATTAATAGAATATGTTACACATGGCCTGTATCTTGACCTTTACCATGAAGTTCATTACTGTGAGCCAGGTCCTAGGACCTCTGTGTTCCTCTAATATTCTCCCCTCCCTGCCACTGTACCTTTTCTGGCTTCAGGTGGTCTGTCCACAAATCTCAGACCTTTAGGGTTCCAATAGAATCCTTTAGGTGTCCCCAAACCCCAACTCCAGGAACCCAAGGACTCTTAGATCTGGATCCATTCACTGCTGTCCCCAGGATCTCACTGAACAAACATCCCCAGTCAGGATGCAGTGGAACCAGGAGCATGGCAGTTACCTCAGGCCCTGTTTCCAGGTGACATTCTGGAGATGGTGTCCCGAGGCTGGAAGTACTTCAGGGGGAACTTCTATTACTTTTCACACACCGTAAAGACCTGGTACAGCGCGGAGCAGTTCTGCATTTCTAAAGATGCTCATCTGACCTCAGTGACCTCAGAATCAGAGCAAGTGAGTACAGTCATCACTGACTCTGTGAACAGCATGCCAGAAAGGCTGGGCAGGAGTTTGCTGCAGTAACAGAATTCCTCTACTATCCATGAACTAACAATGAAGGCTTATTTTTTTTCTGTGCATGTGTACATCTCTCTCTCTCTCTCTCTCTCTCTCTCTCTCTCTCTCTCTGCGTGTGTGTGTGTGTGTGTGTGTGTGTGTGTGTGTGTGTGTGTGTTGGGGGGTATATGAATGTGTGTATGTGCAAGAGCATGCATCCGTGCATGTGTGGAGGACATCAAATGTACTGTTCTATCACTGTCTCATTCCCTGAACACTGACTGGTAGCTAGCCAAGTAAGTCCCAACAATCCTCTGCCTCTACCTTCCACAGGGCTGGAGTTGTATGGATGCCGGGGATTTGAACTCAGAAACTCATGCTTGTGTAGCAAGTTCTCCTACCCACTGGGTCATCTAGCTTCCAAAGATCCTGATCCAAAGGTTTATTTCTCTTGAATATTACACATCTCGCAGGGGACAGAAGAGGTTCTGTTCATTGTGGGTAACAAAGTCCTAAACCAAGAGGCTTTATTTCAACATACACCCACAGTTTCTGAAGCAGCAAGGAGACACTGCCAGCTTCATTGGCTGTTAAAGCTCCTGCCCTCAATTAACATGTCATTTCTACTTACATGTCCCCAGCAAGAGCCAATCACACAATCCTGCTAGCTTCAAGGAGGACAGCAAGGGGGCACTCTTTCCACATGCTAGAACATAGAAATATTTGTGAACAGCATTAATGATACCCCGGCACCCAGGAAGCCTCCTTCCTGGTGGCAGAGTGTAGACTGGGCTCATTGATCTGGGAGGTGGAGAAGTGAAGCAGATGAGGGCCCAGATCTGTACTAGCTGATGTCACTATCTGCCACCAACCTTGTCCTGGAGCCTTGGGGAGATGGCTTTCTTCCCTAGGCATTACCTTAGTGAATTGATGAAATCGTGCTTGCCCTGGAGGGTAAAGGAGGGAAGGAGGCACAACACACCTTCCAGGGGCCGGCACAATTTTGGTCTCCTGTAATTTAGGTATTTCCACTCAGGCCTTTCCCTTGATGTCCCTTGTCTGTAGTTTAGCTGATTTTCCATCTTTCCAATCCTTCTTTCCTTCCGTTCTGTTATTCATTTGTTTTTAAGACAGGATCTCAGTATGTAACTCAGGATGGCCTTGAATTCTCAATCTTCTGCAGACGCCAAAGTGCTGGGATCACAGGCCTCCGCTGCCACGCCCGGCAGGTTGCGTCCCCCTGTTCTCCAGCACCTCACTTAAAAGCACAAGCTCCAAGTTTGTTAGCTGATAAGCAACAGGCAGTTAGGATGTGGAAGTGGGCTCTGAGCTCCAGGCCTGGGCATGGAGGCACTGAGGGAGGATGCTGTACCTGTGAGTCTACAAGTCTCATGGGGCATCATCGTTAAGTTCAGGGGCCGCCGCTGTGCACAGGTAAGGAGTAGCCAACAGGTAGGTACCAAAAGGTGTGGCAGTGGCTGGGCCTTCGCTCACTTCCTCTGTGCTCCCCACAGGAGTTTCTCTACAAGACGGCAGATGGCCTTCCATTCTGGATTGGTCTCACCAAGGCAGGGACTAATGGGGATTGGTTCTGGGTGGATGAGACCCCATTCAGCATGGAGCAAAGCAAAAGGTGAGTGGTCAGCTGTAGCCTCCTTCCCAGCCTGGCTTACTGTGGGGTGAGTTCCTGTGAACACAGTGGCAGCCCTGGAGGGGACATCCAGCTAAATGCTGCTGCTGCTCATTGGGTGGTACCTGGGGCCGCGTGTCCCATGCGGCTGGGCAGCAAGACCTTCTGCCCTGCTGGGGTGAGGGTCTGACCTTACAGGCCTGTGCAGTAAGGGGGTGTGAGGGCCCTGAGAGGAGCGGGGTGGGGGCACAGCAAGAGGCTTAGAGTTCAAGGTCTACTCATCTTCTTAGGTTCTCACCAGGGACGAAAACTGATCAACACTGCATTGAAACTCAATTTTGGGATTGAATTAACTCATCAAAATTATTTATTTATTTATTTATTTATTTATTTATTTTCTTGTGTGTGTACATGATGCATATATGAGAACCTGGGGCACATGTGTGTAGAGGTCAGAGGACGACTTGTCTGAGTCTGTTCTTTCCTGGCATACGGGTCCTGGGGATTAGACTCAGGCCATCTGGTTTGGTTGCAGGTGCCCTAACCCACAGAGCTATCTTTCTAGCCTCTAAAATAGCTAATTTTAAAGGCAGCATTTCAGGTATCCCAGGTTGGCTCAGGACTTGCTATAGAGCCTAGGATGACCTTGAACTTCTGGTCCTCCTGCCTCATCCTCCTGAGTGCTGGGATACAGGCGGTGGTATCCCAGGCCATGGCTCTGAGGCAGAGCTTCCTGCTGGCTAGGCAAGCATTCTGACAGGGGCATAAAGTGTCTTTGTTTTCTCCCTTGATAGGTTCTGGATTCCGGGCGAACCCAACAATACAGGGAACAATGAACACTGTGCCAATATCAGGGTGCCCTTCCCGCAAGCCTGGAATGATGCGTCCTGTGATAGTAAGCTCCCTTTCGTCTGCAAGCGGCCCCACATCTAGACAATCCCACGACAGGCCTGGCCCCGCGCTCAGCATTTGTGTTGCAGCAGTGACCCAGATTGAAGCCATGTCGCTCTCTCTGACACTCCAAGACTGCTCTGTGCCTTAGCGTTTGTTGCTTGAATATTGTCCCAAACACATCCCGGGGTCCATCTGGGTTGGCTGAAATTCTCTGCCCTGGAGGGACTGCAAGGGGGTTGAGTTTAATGGGCAAAACCATGCAGAGGATGTAGAAGTCCCCACTGCCCAGGTGAGGCAGGTGAGTACCTGTCACCTGCAGATCATTTTGTCTGTGTTTGCCTGACCCTTCTCAGAAGCCTTGGATGACCACATGAAAGCTACATTCGCATGTGACCAGTGCTGGAGGAGACAGGCATGTTTAGCTCAGTTTCAATACTTTATAATTTATACATGCATTAGAACAGCACCTGGTACTATCAAAATGTGTAACTATTTCATGTTTTCATGTATCCATTGCAAATACATTTAAAGACATTTTTTTTTCACACGTATGTGTGGGTGATCCCAGAGTTCAGAAGAGGGTGTCGAATCCCCTGTAGCTGGAGTTACAACTGTTTATGAACAACCTGATATGGGTGCTGACATCCAAACTCTGGCCTTCTGATAGAGTAGCAAGTGCCCTTAACTGATGAGCCATCTCTTTAGTCCTGTAAATTTAAATTATAAAAAGAGGTGAAAAATATAAAAACATATGTCAGAATGCTGGAGGTGTGGCTCAGGGGATAGAGTGCTCCTCTGGCACTGGTGACTCTGAGTCTGACCAGCAGGACCACACAAACAGGTGTGGTCATGCACCCCTGTGATCCCAGCAGCGAGGAGGTGGAAGGAGGAGGATCAGAAGTTCAAGGTCATCCTCAACTACATAGTTACATTTGAGGCCAGCCTGCTATGCAAGATCCTGTTTTGGGAGAGGGGACAATTTGCTTCAGGATACTAAGCAATTCTTCCCGTATTTCTATGAGACTCTCTCTAGTTGTCTGTTTAGGAGCACTGACGGGGCCTCTGGCTGTTTTCCATGGGAATAGCTGTTCTTAGCCACCCTGTCCCCACCAGGTTCCATCACCTCCTTATCCACATTCTTTGAGGTCGGAATCCCCAGTTCTCAGAGTGAGATAACTCAGTGCAGGCTGGGGCTGGCAGGTCCTCTGCCTTCATTTGAGCTGCTTGGTTCAGCTCCCCCTCCTCCTGCCCCCAGGCCATCACAGGCCCAGTACTCCCCCACCACAGCAGCCTGGGTCTCCCACCTCTCCTCTACATGGGGTTCCCTCTCTTACTAAGCCCTGTGCAGACAAAGTTCTCTTCTACTCTAAACATCTCTTGGCTCAAAGCTTCCTTGGAGTGCCTGTTTCCATTCCCAGGGCCACTGTGACCCTAAAGAACATGCAACTTGGGGTACATTCAGTTAGAGGGCAGAAAGAATAGGGGCTTTTGTTTGAACATAGTCCCTTCCTGGAGTTCCTTGGTAGTCAGCCTTCTGTTCGTTAGCTCTGTTCCCAGGGGAACCTTGTTTAGGTACTCATTCTTCACAGAGGCTGGGTTTCCAGATCCAAGCTGGACTATAACCTGGAGACTAAGGCCTGAAAACAAGGGATCACCAGCAGGGGGCAGCAGAGAGAGTGCAGGCGGTGTGAGCTGGCCTCCGTGGAGAGTTCCCAGGAGAGGCATGGTCTTCTTACATGGGCAGTCATTATGGTACTGGGGAGTGAGAAGGAGAGCAGGCTTGTTGTTGCTTTCTGTTGTTTTGTTTGTTTGTTTTTTTTTTGTTTTGACACGGGCTTTCTATGGGGTCCTGCTTGACCTTTTGAGTGCTGGAACAAAAAGCGTCACCACACCAGGATATAGGCTTGTGTATAGTGTCAAGACATCTTAGATCCTCCCAAGGCCCCAAAGACCTCAGCTTGAGGTTCCTTGCTTTTACCAGTAGTCCCCACATTCTGAAGGTTCCCCTTCTGGCTAGCGTACCCCCACCATGGGACCAACTGCCTTCCATTCCGTTTTCAATGTGATAGCTAAAGAAACTCCATTTTTGTGCTTGGCATCCATCTGGGTACCTAACAGCCATTTTGTCACTGACACAAACTCCTGGAAGTTAAGTTTCCTGCAACCTCGACTCCTTGACCTCCACCCAGAAGTGTATGTCCATGATGTGACTGTCTGCTTGTTATGATATGACTAACTGCTAAATTTTGGCTTCTGTAACCTGCTTAGTCAGACATTCAAGGGCTGTTTTTAAGGTCATCTTGATCACTTAATCTTGGCCAAGCAGAACAGCTCTTGTGGTTTTTGCCTTTAAAAGCCCTTCTTCATCTGCCTCTGGGTGGCGTGGCTCTGATTTGGGTTAGAGACTGCAGGCCTGCTAGCAATTTTAATAAATTTGGCTAATTACAATCTGAATTGAGTCTGGTGGCCTTTCTCCAGTAGTCTCAAGCTCCACAACATCTGGAGGCCCCAGAAAGATCCTGGGAGAACACAGATTCAGGACCCGGGGTCCAGGATAGGTTCTAGTGGGGGCAAGTCTGGGGTGGATGTGGAGGCTCCAGGAAGCCTGAGACCATGACTGACACAAATTAAAGAATCACTAGTTAGGGAGGTCAGGTCCTTAATGGGGTCAAGTAACACAACTTAGAAGCCCCTGGAGTGAGCAGTCCTGGTTGGGGGCAAGCACATTTGTGAACTTGGAAGACTGGGGCTGCCCCAGCCTGTGACCCCTGCAAATTTGCAAAATAGAATCAAAACAAAAGAATTTCTAGCTTAAAACAGGACTGATCATGAGTTTTTCTAGATGTCTGGACATTTGGGGACTCAGAGGGGAGATGAGAAGTGACCATAGACCCGGTCTCCAGACTCAGAGTATGAGATATGCTTCTGGTGTACTTCTAAGTTTTCTTGTAGGAACTGAGCACAGCCAAGTTGCCATCGAATTGCATGCTGATTGCAGAACTTGAGGGAGCTCTGCAAGGCAGACTACAGAGCTAAGATGTGACCTAGACAGCTCCTCACTCTCTGTGAACTAGAATGGCCCCCTTTTGATGTGGGATGGCCAGATGAGGGCCATTTGACCTTCGAAGTGCCAAGGAAGCCTCGCACATAGTCACAGGAACCCAGGCTACCTGGACAGTCCTCTCACATTGACGGCTTCTCTTCCTCCTTTTCAATCCCCTCCTTGGCAGAAAGGTCATAAACTTTAAACAAGGCTCCTTAGCTTTAGTCACCAAGTCAGAGTTGGAGTCAGAGTAAAACAGTCAACGAAATGCCTGGACACTCTGTGGTGGTCCTGGAAGGAGGAAGAGGAGGAAGAGGAGGAGGAGGAGGAGGAGGAAGAGGAGGAGGAGGAGGAATAAGATGAGGAGAAGGAGGAGGAGGAAGAAGAGGCAGTGGCAGCAGAGATTCTCTCACCTTACAGTCCCCTCATCCAGCCAGTCCAGAACCTGACTGTCTGTAGGGGATGATGCATGTGCAGTCCCATGAATCTATCCTCACCCATACTTACTTCCACACCCCAGGAGAGAACCGGCTTATGCTCCAGTCCAGCTGAGCCTGACCCCTGCTGCTCTCTCTCCTAGAGAAGCACCCTTAATGGGCACCCATCCTTGCCAGAGTAAGGGACTGATGGGGAGCAGAGGCCCAGACCTTTTTTTTTCTAGTTTATGTCCTTTTTGGACCACTGATTTGTGTAACTGGAGACTCAGAACACTCCCTTCTCTGAGAAGCCTCATGTTATCATCAGCCTCTTGGAAACGGTTTTCTCTACCCATCAACTCACCTCGGCTGATGGTCAGAAGTTTCTCGGTACCCTTTTGACTGCATAGGTGAAGAATTGAATAATGACTGGAGCTAGCAAGGCTACAAAGGGTCCTAAGGTGAGCGGGGTAGATGCCAAAAGAAGAGCTGAGGAAATATTGTCTTCCACTCTGCCAAACTGGAATCCCGACACTGATCAATGTAAGGGAGCACTAGACACCTATTGCTGGGGCCTCCTGAACAGGATGAGAGCAGCAGTTAGAAACCAACTAATCTTAATGGTGTCTGAGGTAACTCAGGGAAATCAGGAATCTCCTGTTGGATTCCTGGATCATCTTCAAGAGATTTATTGGGTATTTACCCGCATTGATCTGACTGCTGCAGAAAACCTTCAGGCCGTCTATATTGGTCTTGTCATCCAGTTGACCCCAGATACACTTAGAAAGTTACAGAGACTTGAAGAAGTCAAGGGAGTGAATAGGTCAGAGTTGGTAGAAATAACTCAAATGACTTTTAACAATGGGGATCTAGGTGAGAAGAAAGACAAGAATGTGACTAGAATATTGGTGGCCATTGTCTTAGTTAGGGTTTCTATTGCTGTGATGGGACACCATTACAAAATTCAAGTTGGGGAGAAACTTATTAGGCTTACACTTCAGCATGGCTGTTCATTATTGTAAGATGTCAGGACAGGAACTAAAAGAGGGCAGGATCCTGGAGGCAGGAGCTGATGTAGAGGCCTTGAAGGGGAGATGCTTGCTGGCTTGCTTCCCCCCTGGTTGCTTAACCTATTTTCTTATAGAATCCAAGACCACCTGCCCAGGGATGGCACCACCCATCGTGGGCTGGGCTCTCCCTCAGTGAATATTAAATGAGAAAATTCTTTTTAGCTAGATATAGAAGGATACTGCTCTTTTGTTTCCCAGTTATCCAGACCTGAATAATCACACAGAAACTATATTAATTACAACACTGTTTGGCCTACTAGCTCAGGCTTCTTCATGGACAGCTCTTATATCTCAAAATAACCCATTTCTATTATTTCTGTGTATTGCCTTACCAAGTAAGGTTCCAGCGACTGTCTCCTTTGGCAGTTACATGACAGCTCCTTGACTCCTCTTACTCTCTTTCTATATCTCTATTCAGATTTCCTGCCTGGCTTTACTCTGCTAGGCCATTGGCCCAAACAGCTTTATTCATTAACCAATAAAAGCAACATATATACAGAACTTCCCATATCAGATGGATCATGGAGGTATTTTCTCAACTGAGGCTCTTTCCTCTGTGATGACTTCTTTTGTGTTGACTCACAAAACCAGCCAGGTCAGCCAAGTTCAGAAAAGAGACGAATAGAGTCCAAAAGTACACCAGGTGACCAAATCCACCTTGAGCCTGGCTGGAGAAAGACCAATGTGCATATTGGAAAGAAAAAGGACATTGGAAGAATGAGTGCCCATAATGCAGACAGGAGAAAGAAAGACAAGTCCTCAATCAGCAGACACTAAGGAGCCTCAGGAGCCATGGTCAGCGGAAAAGTTTGGGGCATAACACTGTGATTTCTGATGGATCTGGGTGCATTCCATTCAGTTCTAATCCAACCTTTGGAACCCTTTATTAAGAAAAAGACCACCATTCAAGGGACCATAGGGACTGGAATCTATGCTTAGACCACCAACCAAGAATTGGACCTTGGAAAAGGTGCTTGACTCATTCTTTCCTTGTTATACCAGATTGTTCATAAGTCCTGATTGGTAGAGACTTGTAGAGAAAACATGGTGTCAGCATCAGGTTCAGTGAGAATAAAGCCACCTTGGACCTAGGGAGTCCATACTTAGCCATCCTGGTCACTTGTCCCTTGTTAGAAGAATATCTGTATAAGGTTTTCTGTTGCTGTGAAGAGACACCATGACCATGGTAACTTTTATAAAGAAAATATTTAATTGAGGTGACTCACTTACAGTTTAGAGGTTCAGTCCATTATCATCATGGTGGGACATGATGTTGTATAGGCAGACATAGTGCTGAAGAAGGGGTTTCTATATGTTAACTCAAAGGCAACAGGAAATGGACTGAGCCACTGGGTGGTATATTGCCCATGTGTGGGACTTCAAAGCCAGCATTAACAGTTAGATCTCCAACAAGGTCACACCCCCAATCGAGACACTCCCTAAGAGATTATGGGAGGCAATTATATTCAAACTACCACAATATCAAATGACAGAAAGGAATACTAAAAAACTTGGAGGGGATATCTTACTTTAACAGAATTAATGCTAAAATTTCCTGGAGTATGGGCAGAGACTAATTCCTCTGGACTGGCCTCACGTTGGCCACCAGCTGTTGTTCAGGTCTCTAGCACAGCCTTGCCTTTAAGGGTTGAAGGGTACCTATCTCAAGAGCAGCTAAGGTGGAGATTAGAAAGCACATCAGCTGCCTTAGGATGCAGGAATTTTGGTCCCCTGCCACTCACCTGGACCACTCTTACTCCCTGTTTTAAGCCTGGCACTACAGACTATCATTCTGTTCATGACTTAAGGAAGTAAATAAGAGAATGGAAATTTTCTCCCCATCTGTGCCAAACAACTGCACATTGGCTAGCCTATTGGATTCAGTAAAATCCTGTATACACCTGAAAGATACCATTTTCTCTCTTCTCCAGGACCCTGTGTGCCAACCGATATTTGCTTTATAATGGACAGATCTGTTGACTGAGTTTTCTGTCCTGCCTGATTCCTGCAGTTGTTAGGTCCCAAAGAAATCTCACAGAGGTCTACATTAGTTATAAACTAATTGGTCTAGTAGACCAGACTTCTTTTTTTTTTGTTTAAATATTTATTTATTTATTTATGTATACAATATTCTGTCTGTGTGTATGCCTGCAGGCCAGAAGAGGGCACCAGGCCTCATTACAGATGGTTGTGAGCCACCATGTGGTTGCTGGGAATTGAACTCAGGACCTTTGGAAGAGCAGGCAATGCTCTTAATCACTGAGCCATCTCTCCAGCCCCTAGCTCAGACTTCTTATTAACTCTTATAACTTATATTAGCCCATTATTCTTGTCTGTGTTAGCCACGTGGCTCGGTACCTTTTTCGGCAAGGCAGTCACATCTTGCTTCCTCTGCAGTTGGGTAAAGACTGAGGACCGAGCTTTCCTCTTCCCAGAATTCTCTTGTTCTCATTGACCTGCCTCTGCTTCCTATCTGGTTGTCTCCTGCCTAGCTACTGCCCAATCAGCATTTATTTAAAATATAATTGACAGAATACAGACCATTGTCCCACACCACAGACCTAAGTCAGGGTTTAATGACCTACTGATCTGAACTTAACTACCACAGGGGTTTAGGAATCCATTACTCTGTTTAATGAAGCCCGCAGTGCAAACCTGCGTGAGTACCACCAAGGGCACCCTAATGTTGCACTCTTCCAGTATTTGGATGATCTTCTCATCACTGCACACACTCTGAATGAGTGCCAAAATCTATTGAGGGACTGCTTAAAATGCTCCAGCAGCTCAGCTAATGCATGTCTGCCTAAAAGGCCCAATGTGCTTCTGTAAGGAAACTTATCTGCCATATTGCTCAGAGGGTAGCATCAGGATTCTGTCCTTGAGCAGACTCCAAGCTATCTTAAACGTCCCAAGCCACAAAATAAAAGTCATGCGAATTCTTGGGTACAGTTGAATATTGCAGATGATACCCAAACTTGCAGAAATATCAAAGCCATTATGCCAGGGCTTAGGAGAAAATGACCTCCTGAACTGGAAAAACAAAGACAGGGAGACATTCTAAAAACTCAAGGAGGCTTTGATGTCAGCCCCAGCACTTAGGCTACCTGGCATTACTAAGTCTTTCTACTGTATGTGAATGAATGGCATAGGGTGGCCAAAGGTATACTGACCCAAACTTTGTAACCCTGGAAAAGGCCTGTGGCCCATTTATCTAAATGTCTAGACCCTGCAGGATGACCACCTGTATCCAGACCATTGCCACCACAGCACTATTGCTAAAGGAAACTGAGAAACCGACCACGGGACAGGAGCTGGTTGTCACCACTCCTCCCTCCATTACAATGCTCCTCTGAGCTTCTGAGAGCTGGATGTGGAACACGTGCCTCACCCTTTATCAAGCTCTCCTTTTCGATGCACGCAGGATCAGTTTCTCACCTTCTGCAGTGTTGGACCCAGACGTCTTCCTTCCTGACCCTGAAGAACAGCTTTTTGGCTTCGATAACTTCTTTATACAGATACTCAAGGACTTGTGGTTTTTGCCTTTAAAGCCCTTGCCTCAGCTGCCTCTGGGTGACTCATTTGTGATTTGGGTTAGAGACTACAGGCTTGCTATCAGTTTTAATAAATTTGGTTAATTACAATCTGAATTGTGTCTGGTTGTCTTTTCCTGGTGGTTTTGACCACCATAACAGCAACTTCAGGGGTTCCCTTGTTAGTCTGGGAAGTCCTCCAGCATTCCAGGGTCATCTTGGGTTGGGGGTCACTCTGTCCTCCCTGTAATGCCTCCCTGCTCCACCCCAAGCCTTGCTGGTGGCTGTGCTCCTCTATGCTACTCTGTGGAACTCTGCAGACTCTGTTGAGAAGCGTCCTTCTCCCCCAGACTGTGAGTACGTGTGACTGGTCAGCCTCTGCTGGTCTATCTGTTCTGTGTCAGGTGTGGTTTGCCGAGTGAACATGGCTACACTGACCACTGGGAGAAAGAAGGGGCCGACAAGGGTCTGTGGTTGCTCCTAATGAGCAGGGATGAGCTAGGGGAATCAGATAGTTTCTCTGGGAAAAGAAACTGAACCAGAAAGTACCAAGGGGATGAGTGAGGCCACCAACGGGGGAAGATATGCTGGAGGACCTTGTATTAGAGCAAAGTTGGAGGCATCACGGAGACCCAGCAACAGAACATCACAGCCCTGCACCTTCACATTCTGAAGCCCTCACAGCTCTGAGTTCCCATAGTCCTGAAGCCCTCAAAGCATTCAGGGAAGGGCTTCTCTTTTCTAATGGTTCTGACAAAAACTCAGGGCTGGGTCACATGCTGGTCTCTGAAGCCATGCAGAAGCAAGGGCAAGGGGTGCTGTAGGTCAGCCCAGTTTTCACTCCTGGTGCTGGCTCTTGACCCTGCTGTGGTTACGTGTGTTAGACTCATGATGCAGAAAGGCTGTTGCCAAGGTAAGCCCTAAGCATGCAAACCTGGAGCTGGGAGCCATGCCAGCATGCATGGGCACCTGTGGGCATCTTGCTTGGGTTTTTCCCCTTCATCAACCGTTGACCAAGCCACCAGTAGACCAACTCTCAAGTTCTGGGGTGTTATGTTTTGACATCGTCAATGTTTCAGCAGCATACCTATAGTTGATGAACTCAGCCATCTCTGAGACCGGATGTGTGTCTCAGTAGTAGAATAATTGCTTACTATGCATAAGTTCTGGATTTAGTCCCTAGCATTGCTGGAGACAGGCAGACAAACAAACAAACGATAAACACAACAAACACTCGAGAACCTTTAAGAGTAAGCCCCTGGGAATGTGTAGGAGGAGCAGAAAAGTAAATGTGTGGATGACATTCTTCATGCTCATGTGCAAAAGGCCGCTTCACTTTTCCTTGTCTGAGAGTAGAGAAACCTCTAAGTGAGGACAGAACAGTATCCTAGATCCCTTGCCTGCGGATGGTGTTTCTGGGGGAAACACAGCGGGACCCTGGAGAGGAGGAGTGAACAGGAAAGGCGAGCAAACCCGACACCTGGTGATCACAGCCTGGGGGATGATGCTCCTCTCCTGCCCGGACTCTGCCCTTCTGCTGACCAAGGGATCCCCAAAGTTCTTCTTTCCAGGTCCTTTCAGCTTCTCAGGATGTCCGGGGAAATAGTTCCTGAGTTGAGTCGTGCTTGACCCTTCTTGTATTTGGGGAAATAGAAACCAAGACCAGCCCTTTTCTCTCTCTGTGATGGCTGGGAAAGTATTGGAAGGCTCCCAATCCCACAGAGAGAGGGACTTGGCAGACCCTGCTGGGGTACCAGAAGGGCTTCTGACTGACTTAGAAGGGGTGCCTTCCTCGCCCCCACACCAGTCCAGCATTCAATAGACAAGAGAAAAAAGGTCAGTAGTCAGTGGTTTGAGCTTTGTATTCTGTCTTCTGTTTTTCCCTGAACAGTTACACAACACACACACACGCACGCATGCACGCATGCACGTGCGTGCGCACACACACACACCAAGAGTTGAATGAAGGCCACTTATTTCTTTTCTATCCAGCATATCCACCTCCACAGGGCTAATTCCCACTGAGTGGACGGCAGCACAGCTCCATGACACAGGCTCCTCCTTGCCTAACAGGGCCATTGCTAGTCCCTGCCAGAAAGGCTTCTCTGTTACTGGATTTACAGGATTCCCAGTCACTGCCCATAGGCCTATGGGAGGGTGGCTCCAAGATTTTGGGGAAAGACATGGGAATGAGATATGGGAACTAAGTATGAAAACTGCACATGGTATGTATGGGACAAGGCGTCTGCAAGCTTGTGATTGACACCTCCTGAGAGCGGCTGTGAGACTGGCCGCCCACTGTCACCAAGACTGTAAGTGCCCTGAGGCAGGGGTAGGGGAGCAGGGGATTAGAATCTTCCAGGCTCCTCCGACTTTGGAGGGATGTCTTGGTTAGCAATATTAGCTCTACTCCTGGTTCTGGCTCCCTCAGTGTGGTGGGAACACTACCCTGAAGAATGCCATATTCTGTCTGTCCCCCGGAGGCTTTCCTTCTCATCCTATGCCCAATGAGCAGCAGGAGGCCCTACAGCAGTATTTGTTTTCATGTCTTTGTTTTGTTTTTTTGGGACAGGTAGCTCACTCTGTAGTCCAGGTTAGCCTCAGACTCACTATGCAGCCCAGGTTGGACTCTAGCTTGGTGATCTTCCTGCCTCGGCCTCCTGAATGCTGGGATTGCAGACCTGTGTTATCATGTGTCTTAGTTATTTTTCCACTGCTGTGATAAGACACCGTGGCCAAAGAAATTTATGAAAAAAGACATTATTTGGGGCCTCACGGTTGCAGAGGGCTAGAGTCCGTGATCACCATGGTGGGGAGCACAGCAGCAGACAGCAGCCGTGGTGCTGGAGCAGTACCTGAGAGCTGGATTCCTAGGCATAGGGAGGGAGAGCTGGCTGGGAACTGCATGGGCTTTTGGAATCTCAAAGCCCATTGCCAGTGACACCTCTTCCAACAAAGCCACACCTCCTTCCTTCCCAAACTGTTTTACCAACTGGAAACCAAACTTTCAAATATACGAGCCTATGGGGACTGTTCCTACTCAAACCGCTGCACCATGTGAGCTCCAAATCAGTGTTTGTTCTCCTGGAAGAAGTGTTACGGGTCTCATTTAAAGCAACAGAACATGTCAGTCCTGAGCCTTCGCATTCTGAAGCCCTCACAGCTCTGAGTTTTCATAGTCCTGAAGCCCTCAAGGCATTCAGGGAAGGGCTTCTCTTTTCCAATAGTCCTGACAAAAGCTCAGGGCTGGGTCACATGCTCGTCTCTGATGCCAGGCGGAAGCAGTACTTTGGGCCCAGTCTCATCTGTTTCTTTTAAATTCATTCTGGAAACCCCAGAGACATCACCAACATGGATTCGATTGCTAATGAAGGTTTTATAGGTCATTCTCAACCTGTGGGTCATGACCCTTTTGATAAACCTCTATCTCTGAAAAATATTTCCAATTTGTAACAGTAACAAAATTATACTTATGAAGTAGTAACAAAAATAATTTCATGGTGGGAGGCACCACGACATGAAGAACTAAAGGGTCGCTTATTAGGAAGGTTGAGAACCACCGGCTTAGACGAAGGTGGATCCTACTTCATATTCTCTGACAGCTCTTCTGATATTGTTGTCTTTGCCATCAGCCCCTTTCCAACACCATTTGTGAACCCATCATTTGATTTCTCTGATGTTAACTTCTTTTATTATTTTATTAATAATAAAATGGTCGTGAGTCAGGTATTAGGACACAACCTAATAGTTCCACAGAGTGACGGAGAAAAAGATCAGTGACTTCTACTCTCCATGCTTCCGCCAACCGTGCTGGTGCATCTCCTTTGGCCCCTCCTTATTCCTCTTGTGTGTCTGTCTATCTATCTCCTCTGAGTCCTCCAGAAAGCTCTATGGTCTACTCCGGTCTGCTGAATGTGGACCCAGTCCTCCCTCCGACTTTGGTGGTGGTTTCTGAGCAAGAGCACAGACAAATCTCCTGCAACACTAACTCCCCAAGGTAGCAGAGACCTCCCAGTCTGAGAACTCTAACCCACACGTCTGCCCCCACTTCAGAAACTTGGGACTGTTGGGTTGCCAAGGGACTCACTCTTCTGCCTGTCTTATAGCCAGTGTCATTCTCTCGGTTTTGATGGTTCCCTAGAACAAACCATAGAACTATATAAACACTAGGTAGATTATTAGAGTTTATGGAAAGACCTGGGTTAAGGTTTAGCAGGTCCTGAGCACCGAACTTCTGTGTCTGAGGAGTCAGGGTGGGATTGATCCTTCCTGTACTTTCTTTCTTTCTTTCTTATTTATTTATTTATAATATTCTGTCTGTGTGTCTGTCTGCAGGCCAGAAGAGGGCACCAGACCTCATTACAGATGGTTGTGAGCCACCATGTGGTTGCTGGGAATTGAACTCAGGACCTTTGGAAGAGCAGGCAATGCTCTTAACCACTGAGCCATCTCTCAACCCCTCTTTCCTCTATTTTCTTGTTCAAGCTTTTTGTTTGTTTTAGACAGGGTCTCCTGTGTCCCAGGCTGGTCTCAATGTCACTATGCAGCTGAGAGTGACTCTGAACTTCCGATCCTTTCCTGTCGCTGTTTCCTGAGTTGTTTGATCTTTGGCATGAACCCCAACACCCTTTTAAAGGCAGCTTGGAATGGAAGTCAGGGCCTTATGTGTGTCAGACAGTGCTTTACCAACAGAGCCACAGCCTGAGCCCTACATTATATTAGGTATTAGAATTCTTGTGTCTCCTTTTGAAGTGCCTCTCACAGGGATGTCTGAGAGTAGGGGAGGAGGATGAAGGTTTCTAACCACATATGGTCTTTCTGGGATCAGTGGCTATCTAGAGAGAGCCTGAATCATTTCATCAATGTGAACTCAGGTGTGCTCAGAGGAAGCTCAGTATGAATATCCAGGGGCATTCCTGTCACTCAGGAGTCAGGGTTGCAGGAACTCTGAACCAGGACTCAGTCAGAGACCAACTACAAAGCATCTCAGGGCTTTTCCTCTGCTCCATCTGCAAAGTTCTAGAGTTCTGGGGGGGGCAGTCACCTACACTGTCCTGCCACAAATCCCCCCCACCTCATGCACTGACTGTTATTTGTTTTTGAGATGGGGTCTAGCTATGTGACCCTGGCTGCCCTGGAACTCACCTATGTAGACCGGGTTGGCCTCGAACTCACAGAGATCCTCCTGCCTCTGCCTCCCCAGTGCTACCTTAAGCCTAACGGAAATCAGAGGTCAATATGGGCTGTCTTCCCTATTCTCTTTCCACCTTTATTGAAAACGAATTTCTCGCTGAACCCGGTGTTCACTGATTCAAGTAGGCAGGCTGACTAGAAAGTACTAAGAATCTTCCTGCATCTGCCTTCCCAGTCCCATGACTACAGGCACATGCTGCCATGTGGGTGCTGGGTAGCCAAACTCTGGTCGGCATGCTTGTGTGGCAAGCGCTTCACTGACTGGGCATCTCCTCAGCTCCAGAAGGATGTTCCTCTGTAAGCTCCCCTTCCTTGGTGTCTGTCCCAGACCCCACTGAAGAGGATGGGGAGGGGTATGTGACTCTGAGGCGCACTGAGTGGGGAGGGGCAGAGAGGAAGAGGGCTGCTGGGCTCTTGGCCTCTGGTCCTCCAGGAGGAGAGGGCAGGGGTGACACAGGGTTTCTGCAGAGTCAGAAGGAAGGAGGCAGGGCTGGGGAGTGGTCATGACCTTCTCAGGAAAACATAAACCAGTTGTCTCAGCTCCCACTGCTGCTGGCTCACAGGACAGGCCTTTGGGGACCAGTGACAGGAGCAGCGCCAGAGGATGAAGGAGGCTGAGTTGAACGGAGATGTGGCTCGATTCTGCAAAGACAACCAGTATGTCTCCCTACAGCCCGGAGGTGAGGACACTTAGGGTTCCCGCCTGTACCCTGCCCTCTGACTCCATCCTTGCCAGTCCAGAAACTCTTCTCATCCCCACGTTGGTCAGGGCGAAATAAATGGGTCAACAGATGCCCAACTCTGAGAGCCCGGGCCTCTGTATGGAACCTTCAGGAGCCCCTCTACTGGGTACAGTAACCCGAAGGAAGAAAGGGGCTCACTTAAAGGTCAGATGGCCTGGTTTTGAATCCCAGCTTTGAATACTGCCTACCCCCGTGTCCTCTGGGGCGGGTGGTTTCTGAGGTCATTTGTGGGTGCATCCTTGCCCCTTAACCGCAGTGCTAAGAAGGCAAGGGCCCTGTGACAACAGTTGAAGTTCTGTGGGAGGCTCCCGGAATGCGACCATCCATCCCAGGGGCTACCCTGCTTCTTTTAGTCAGGTTTGTTAACAAAACCGGGACCTGGAGGTCTAGGCCCCTGACGTGGAACTCCTTTTCATTCCCCCCTCACTTTCTTCTTTCTTTCTGATCATACTTCTGTATCCATGCCCTCTGGGGCAGGTTTTCTGTCTAGGACACCACTACAGCTTCTACGTGGTGTGGGCTGCTGATCTTTGCCTTGTCCACTACAGCTTTCTGTGAGGTGTGAGCCCCTGATCGTTGGCTGTTGCCCTGTCCACTGAGAATGCTTCCTTTTCCTGTCTGTAGCTCCACTGTGAGAAGTATGGTGGCTGTTCTCCTCTCTAATGGACAAGCCAGAGGACTGTGCCAGAGAGTGGCGGTCCTAGCCCGCCCAGCACGTACCCCCACAGGCCTTGTCTTCTCCCCTGCAGGGCGGGACCCTGTACCAGCTGTTTCCGTGGCGTCCAGGATGCTGAGGCTTGTCCAGGCCTTCTTGACACTCATGGCTGTGTTTTTCTCTCTCCTGGCTCTTTTTCTGGTGGGTAAGTTCTCAGGTGACCTGAGCCACCACAGATTTTCCTTTCTGTGCAAAGGTCCCAAGAGACCCACAGGGCAGGCCTCTGGGCCCTTATGCTCTCTGAAGCAACAATTTACCACCTGTCTCAGCCCAGACCTGGAGCCCACTGTGCTTTGAAATGACTCAAGAGAATGGAGCCTTTCCAGGGAAGCTGTGTGGGGTGGTCCTTGGTGCCCCTCCCTCTTTCTGGTCCCTAGCTGGCGTGGGGCAGCCTGTTGTGCCAGGGCTGTGGATTGAGCTGACCCAGGAATGGCTATCTCAGCTTTACAGACTTGGAGACCCAAGCAGAATGAAGATCCTTCCTTCCAAGCCTTGAGAAACTCTACTATAGAGGAGCCCGACAGTGAGTAGTCACAATGAGAACAGGTCTGGGAGCTGGGCATGGGGGAGCACGGGACCCGGGTCCAGCTTCTATTGTCACATCCTAGTTCTGCCTCCTGCTTTCCTCCTTTAAAGAACATCCTTTGAACTCATTTGTATTTTTGATACAAGGTCCCATGCAGTCCAGGTTGACTTCAAATAAAAAAGCTAAGGATGAAATCAAACTTCTGATCCTTCTGCCTCCACCTCTCTAATCCTGGAATTACAGGTGTATGGCACCATGCCCAGATTTTGTGGTGCTGGGGGACTGAACCCATAACCTTGTGCAAACTAAGCAAGTATTCTCTCAAATGAGCTATAGCCCCAAATTGTTCTGTTTTATGCACAGCTTTATTGAGGTATTGTAGCTGTAAATGTTGGGCAAATTCTTAAAACCTACACTCTGATAAATCCTGGTGAAGAAGGGTGTTCCTGAAACCATCTCTATGGTCAAGGCGAGGAGCCAGTTCACCGTCACTGTTCCCATCCCCACCTCCCCGAGTTTACTTGTAGCCTTGCTGATCCTTCCGATTCTCTCCTGACTTCACCCTCAAGTAGCCCCTGCTTGTCGAGACTAAAGAGTAGTTTAGTTACAGGGTTTCATGCAAAAAAGGGATAAAAAAAATCATGTTCTTTCTCTTTGTAGTCCTTTTTCAGTTCTGTGATCATGAGTAGTGCTGGGAATTAAAGCCAGGCCAGAACTTCAATTTTTCCTATTCCTTCGTGTGCGTGCAGCAGCCAGCCCTCTCTCCATCCACCTTGTTTTTAGAGCTGGTTTTAGATGGATCTGGTAATCCATCCCCAGAGTCTAGGAAGCTGCAGGAACCCGTGGGCCGCCCTAGGAACACTTAGAGATGTGTCTGGAGGTTTATCTAATGGATCCAATGTGTCTGCTATCTAATGAACCTTCTATCCAATGTATCTGCTCCAACACACACGTTACAAACGCAGCTTAGGGAGGAGTTTGTCTTAGCTTACAGTTTGAAGGACAGTTCATCACGGCCAGAAGGTGGAAGGCATGGACGCAGGAGTTGATCACATTTGCATCAACAGTCAGGAAGGAGAGAGCTATGACACTGGCGCTCAGCTCTTGCTCTTTTCTATTCAGTCTAGGACCCTCCTCACCCAAGTCCATGGATTGGTACAACCCACATTCAGGGTGGGTCTTCACATCTCAGTCCAACCTTTCTGGAAACTATCTTATAGACACAACCAGAAGTTTGTCTTCTAGGTGATTCTAGATCCTTTCAATTTGACAGTATTAACGTATAACCCAGAACATTCTGGGACATTCTGATTGGCCATATGAACTTCCCTACATAATGGGCTTCAATGGTACCCCTTGTTTCCTCTTTTCAGATCATCTCCACTCTGGCACGGTGGCAGAAATGCAAGAGGCTACCCAGAGGGTTAGGGACTATGTTGAGAATTCTAACACTTGGTACGAGGAGATACAGATGCTGAAGTACCGAATGGAGAACGTTAGTTCTCAGGTCAAGTTGCTCGGGGACCACCTGGAGGATGCCAGTGCTGACATCCAGCAGGCAAAAGGTGTGCTGAAGGACTCAGGTTCCTTGGCTTTGGAGACCCAGGCACTGAGAATTTCCTTGGAGTCGGCCAGTGCTGACATCCACAGTCTGAGAGGAGATTTGGAAAAGGCAAATGCTATGACTTTCCAGACCCAAGGTCTCTTAAAGAGCAACACAGAAAACACCAGCGCTGAACTCCAGATCCTGGGCAAAGGCCTGGAGGAAGCCCAGACTGAGATCCAGGCATTGAGCAGAAGTCTACAGAGTTCCAAGGACCTCAGCTCCCAGACTCAGAGCTTTCTCCAGCGCAGTGTCGACAACACTAGTGCTGAGATTCAGGCCATGAGAGATCATCTGGAGAGGGCTGGTGATGAAATGAGTTCATTAAGGAAGGATCTGCAAACAGTCACTGCTCAGACACAAAAGGCAAGCAGCCACCTGGAGCAGACAGATGCCCAGATCCAGGTGTTAAAAGCTGAGCTGGAAAGCACCAGCTCCGTTACCTCCCACATCGAGGCGGTCAGTGATCAGCTGAAGGATGCCAGCAAAGAGTTACAGACCCTGAAAGGAGACCTGGCGGATGTCGAGGCTCTGAAATCCAAGATCCAAATGCTTCAGAGCAATCTGCAGAAGGCAAAGGCAGACTTGCAGAGTTTGAAAACAGATCTGGAGGCTACCAAAACTCTCACTGCCAAGATTCAGGAGGAACAGAGTCACCTAGGAGCCCTGCAGAAAGCTGTGGGTTCACAGGAGCAGGTGCAGAAAACTCAGAGTAAGTGAGAAAAGTGTGTGTGTGTGTGTGTGTGTGTGTGTGTGTGTGTGTGTGTGCGTGTGTGTGTAAGAGAGAGACAGAGACACAGAGAGAGAGAAAATAAATCTGGGGAGGTGTAGCCTCTGGGGCGGATGATGGCCTTTGACCCTTTAGCCTCTTCGTTTACCTCAAAATCTTGGGAGGAAGATCAGTACTTTAGGAAAATCTAATAAGTGAATCTAGTAGAAGAAGTCAGGCTGACAGCCATGTCTTCAACTTTCCTCCTCTTCCTCGTCAGTGTGTGTAATGTATGGACACATTACATATGAGTGCACATGAATATAGATGTCAGATTATCTTCCTTAGTCTTTTCCCACTCAATCTGTCTTATATAGCTTATCTATCTATCTATCTATCTATCTATCTATCTATCTATCTATCTATCATCTGTCTATCTATCTATCTATCATCTGTCTATGTATGTATGTATGTATGTATGTATGTATGTATGTATCTATCTATCTATCTATCTATCTATCTATCTATCTATCTATCTATTTTTCCTTCCATCCTTGAGATAGTCTCTTATTCCTAAGACTGTCTTTAAGTTTTGCTATCTAACCATGGATGACCTTGAATTTCTTATCCTCCTTCCTTCACCTCCATGACTTTTGGGACTACAGAAGTGCCCTACTATGCCTGGTTTATGCAGTTCTGTGGCCAGAACTAAGTGCTTTCTGTAAAATAAACTAGCACTCTATGCAGTGAGCTACATCCATAGCCCTCCTTGCCTTATTTTTGGAGACAATGTTTCTGACCAATTCCATTAAGCTGATTGGCCAATGAGCTTAAGAGTCTCACCTGTCTTCACCTCTGAACACTGAGACTATAGGCACACTAAGTCCCACACTGGACTTTTATGTGGGTGCTGGGAGTTGAACTAGGTCCCCATGCTTGTGCAACAGCCACATCATTGATCAAGCCATCTCCCAAAACTTGAACTTTCTCTTTAAGTGAAAACAGAGAGCATTTTTAGGCTTCTGCGTTCTAAGGTCTCTGTCTAACTGCTTCTGGCTACCATATTGAGGAAGCAGCCACAGAAACCGCAGGGCTGGGCTCCGGTAAGACTTTTGGAGAAGAGGCTGCTGGGTACAGTTTGCCTATCTCCGTTTCAACCTCAGATCTCAGAAAAATGCAAGAATCACCCACAGAGCAGGCACAGCCTTGCGTGCATGGTGTGTGCTACAGGGCATTCGGGAGTTGAGCAGAGAAGAAGCATGCATCTCAGCCAGTTTCCTGATGCTGCTGGCTCAGCCAGGCTGGGACCATATGTTGCGAATCCCCGTTTCACACACTCACCCTCTTTCATGGAGACTTCCGTTCTTGTGCTATCATTGATGTTTTCGCCTGATTAAAAGTGCCTTCTTCCTGGGTGGGCCAGGGGGCTCAGCAGGTAAAGCGCTTGTTACCAAGACTGGTAACCTAAGTTTGATCCTCAGAGCCCACACAGTGGGAAGGGAGGACTGCTTCCTGCAAGCTGTCTCCTGGCTTCCACATGCGTGCTGGGTCACATACATGTGACACTCTTCTAATAAATAAATTAAAACAGTGTAAGCTCTGTCTTCATCCTGTGTTGTCTTCTCCAGTTTGAACATTCTTCTAGAGAATGTGGGGCTGTGTTAGAGTCAGTGGGTGGGGATGAAGTCAGGAAGTGAAAAAGGATAACTTGTGGGTTGCAGGACTGGAAGCGGACTGACCGGGCCTGTGACAGTTAGGAGTGGGAGAGCATTGCATACCAGAAAGCAGCCATCTGCGAGAGCGTTGATGTCTGACAAAGCTGAGAGAGAGAGACACCTAGGTGTCTTGGAAGATGGCTTTTAGGATAGGGCCATGGGACTGGGGTATGGCATCCCAACCCTGCTCCTGGAGCACGGAGCATTGGGAATTGCCAAGGCTTGTGGCCATCCAAGGTCAGACCTGATACAGTAGAGGCTGACTTTGGGGCATCTCTGTCTGCTTCTGATCTTCACCCTCCCTCTCCTGACCTTCGTTCTAGATCAGATTCTCCAGCTGATCCTGCAGGGCTGGACGGCCTTCCATGGAAGCTTGTATTACTTTTCTCAGGAGAAGAAGTCGTGGCATCAGGCGGAGAATTTCTGCGTGTCCCAAGGAGCGCACCTGGCATCAGTGACCTCTCAGGAAGAGAAGGTCAGAGCTGCAGGCTTGGGGCAGGCTAAAGGGTGGTCAATGTTTAGGGACACACAAACTTAGCCATTTGTCCTCCCAGTGGGTGGTGAGGAAGAACTAGTTACTGGACTCCTAAGAGAACTCTGTCCTGAGGTGAAAGCACAGGCAGCTACTGCCACCTGCACAGAGAAGAACAACGACCTTCTGGGAAGGACCAGGGCCCAGCAGATACCATCAGGAGGGAAAGGAAAAGATGTTTGTCCCACTCTTCAATTTAAGGGATGAGCCTCTCTTGCTTTCCTTCAGCTCCTGCCAGCCTTCCCCTCTGGGCAGCAGTCTGCATGGATATACCCAGTGGCTGATAGAGGAGACTGTGACTCTGGGAGCTTGGCTCACTCCTAACCTTCTGGGGACTCTCAAAAGAAACACTGTCCTTAGAGGGCCTTCTGCTCAGGGCCTGGAAGGGGCTCACTACGCTAGCAGTTCACTTTAGTTCAACTTGCAGAACTGTCCCTTCCTTGCCGCTCTCCCAGGACTTGTTACAGTACTGCTCAGAATAAACTATGAGTAGAACTTTCGTCCCAGCAAAGCCACACCCCTTCTCAGGGGTGAGAATTATTGAAAACAGTCAATATGGGGAAGCTGTTCTTCCAGAAGGATGTTCCTGCTATCCTAGATAGTAGATAAACCATGGAAGGTTCTGGAAGCCCCTGCACTGAGAAGGGCCTCCTGCTCAGGAGTCAGGGAAGGGATGGCCCAGAGAGTCAGCTCCTCACAGCCTTGTCTCCTTTGTGCAGGCATTCCTGGAAAAGATCACAAGTAAGGAGTACCATTGGATCGGGCTCAGTGACCAAGCTAGGGAGGGCGACTGGCGCTGGGTGGATGGGACACCGTTCAACCATGGCCAGAGCAATGGGTGAGTCTAACCTCTGTCTAGCACTGTTTGGGAACTGTCTTGTGGTATGGGAAGTCCTTCTGTATATGTGTTGCTTCTATTGGTTAATGAATAAAGAGGCTGCTTTTGGCCAATGGCTTAGCAGAATATAGGCAGGCTGGAAGAGATATAGATAGAGAGAGTAGGTGGAGTCAGGAGAAGCCATGGAACCGCTGCCGCAGACTGGGCAGGCTTTACTGTCCTATGTGTGTGGTCCTGTCCACTGAGTGTTAGTTTTGGGTGTGCTTGTGTGACATATGGAGTGTATTTGTGATGTGTGCATGTAGCATATATGTGTGTTTTTCTATGTGATATATGTGGTGTGAGTGATGGGTGTGACATGTGTGATGTGCAATGTCTGTGGTGTGTGATATGACATGTGGTATGTGGCCCTACGAGACCAACAGAAGAGCATCAGGAAAGGACAGGCCCTGGGGCTTTCAGACCACTTGTCTTCTTGTTTTTCTGTTTCATTTGTTCATTTGTTTCCTGCTTACTTGGCCCTTGTCCAGCGATGGAGCCGAGAGCCTCTGAGAGCCTCCAAGAGCCTCCGAGAGCCTCCGAGAGCCTCCGAGAGCTCCCGAGAGCCTCTGAGGCTCCGAGCCTGAGTTCTGTAGAGGATGGTCCTGCAGAGTCTGGATCAGAGAGAGGGCAGTTTCAGCAGGGTCACTCTGCAGGCTCCTCTGTTCTGAGGTCTCTCTTTATGCATGGGAAGGAATCCTGCCTTCTCTAGCAGAGTAAAGCCATTTTCTTCCAGGTTTTGGGGACAAAACCAGCCCGACAACTGGAGACATTCAAGCGGAGAGGTTGAAGACTGCGTCCACATGAAGCAACTGTGGAATGACATGGTCTGTGGGGCTGCCTACCCCTGGGTGTGCGAGAAGTCCACAGGTCAGGCTGCGGCCTGAATGGGCCAGAGCTGAGACTTTCCTTCTCGAGACTCCCAGAGCCTTGGACTCACTGCTGACTCTTGTCCTGCTCTGCCGCGTTGTTTAATCATGTGAAACAGGCTTGCCTCCTGTGGCCCCTTCAGCGAGATGACTTCTTAAAGATAAACCCTGCATGTTCGTGTCCCCTCAGTGCCCCACACGCTTGCCCAGTCAGGTCTTCAATAAACACTCCCAGAATGGACGAAAACTTGGTACTCATTCGTCCCTGTGGGTGCCTTCACACTCCTGTCTCTCGGTCACACTCCTGTCTCTTGGGACTGGCCCTCCTCCCGTCTGGGTCTTTCTGTTCCTACAGGCACACTTTCCCACAGGCTTTGCTGTGACTGTGCAGACAGCAGTAGGGGGCTAACAAGAACTCCAGGGCCTTCTTAGGTCTCCCCAGTGTTCCATGGGTTTCTTCCGGGTGCGGATGGGGTCCTGTTTCTCTCCCTTGTCTTCTAGGGTGTGTGGTCTCTGCTCCATCCCCTCATTCATCTCTCTAATCTTTACAGGGATTCTACATTCTGCTCACCTTAGGATGAGCCCCACAGTAGCTCTCTGTTGGTGCCTGTGGAGCACTCTGTCCATGCACAAGGAATCTCATGCAGGTTTCTGCATCTCTGTCTGTCTGTCTGTCTGTCTTCTGATCTCTTCATACTCTGCCTACAGTTGCAGTAAGTTCTCTTTCCCCAGCATGGGTAGAATGCCATGCCTTGGTTAATACTATCTTCCCTGTTCTGTGGAAGAACCTTTAGAAAGAAAGCCATGGGGGCTACAGGCTCTCCATTTGCTTCCCAGCTCCATAACTTGGCCCAAAGTTTTAGTCAGCCTGTGGTTCAGTATCTGGAAAGAGTGGTTTCCTGCATGTATGAGCCTTTTAGTTGTTTACAGCCAAAGGGCTCCTCCAGCTGTGTCCAGAAGTGAAAGTTTGGGGGATGGAGAAATGGCTCTGTGGCTGAGTGAGTGCTGCTCTTGTGGAGGATACTAGCTCAGCTCAGCACTCTTGTTTGGAAGCCAGTAACTGCAGCTCCAGGGTCTGACTCCCTCTCCTGGCCTCGTGGGCACCTGCACTCATGTGCACAGTTTGATGCACATACCTATAATTAAAATAAATATTATAAGAGAAGTGGAATATGTTAGATCTGTTATATTTTTGGCTGAACAGAACTTTGTTTTGTTCATACTTGTTCTTTGCATCTTTTTTGTTGATTTCCTCCTCCTTTTGTTAGTGTGTGTTAGTAACCATAGAAGCCAAGTGACTCCATGTTTTATCTTATTATTACTGAAAATTCATACAACATATTCTGTTTCCCTTCCCCCATCTCCTCCCAGATTGTTCCCATATTTCCACATATCCAGCTATATGCCTTCTCTCTCTCTCTCTTTCCTTCTCTCTTTCTTTTATATACATCATTTATTTGAAATGTCAGTTATACGTAGGATAAAGTCAGTGTTACATTCTTACCAGTAACAGCAGAAAAATAGAACCGGTGAAAACCTCTGTACAACTGTTAGTACTCAAAAGAAAAATGTATCGTTTACAGCGCTTCACACAGATGAGTTCAAGTTTGGAGGTACCTAAATAAAAATACTATATATTTCTTTTAAAAACACTATGTACAATCAAAGAGTAACCAAATTTACAAAGTGCTGGTTTGTATGTGCCAGTTGTGGCACATACATGACAGGGGGAACTCGGGTTTTCAGCCCTCCTCCCCCATCTAAGAGCAGAATTCCCTAGGGCCTACTCAGATAACCTGGACAGTCATGTGCAGGTCACTTGAGGACTCTCCCAGAGCATATGTGATCTCAGCGCTCACACAAACACACAGATAACCTGGACAGTCATGTGTAGGTATACCAGCGGACTCTTTCAGAGCGTGTCTTATCTCAGTGCTCACACAAATACATAAGTAGGAAAAGATATTCCCAAGACGTGAACTTGCAAACAGTCATTCTATAGAAATGGCCACGGTAATATAGTATTCTGAATACGACAGATTGGTACAGTCATGAATATATTTTTTAGGGAAAACAAAATCAAAAGTCTTGCCCAGACAATAACCACATGAAAACTAGGACAACTGATGGAACAGGAAACTCACACTTCACAGAGCACTGTTCACACAGCAGAGTTGAGAGAAGATTGTAAAACACCTCTAGTGCGTGAAGAATAGCTCTTAGCAAGATTATCTGAATAAGTCTCGAAAGTACCCACATGGTAGACACTGTGAACCACTGCAGACCCGGGACTAGCACCCATCACAGCCGCATTAACAGTTTATTGGCTACACAGAGCCTAACTCAGCCCTGAGAAACACGTGAATGCCTTATCATTGTAAAACAATGGCCTTATACAAATTTCGTAAAGTGTTATTTTCCCTTGAAAGGAAAGTTCAGTATTCTGAAGACATGTCCCCTTCATTGTAGACACTGGGAGTGTCACTCCTCCAGCTCCAGAGAATGCGCCTATGGTCAGCCTCGGCTAGCTGACGCCACATGGCATTCACCGGCTTCCATTGTGGTCTGTAGCATCAGCTTCATTCAGAAGTACAAGGGTTGTGCCCATTGCGAGAACTTCAACAAGTCAGGAAAGAAGAGGCAACACAGGATGACAAATGTTTAAAACAAAACAAAACACCCCCAAACCACAGAGGACAGCCAATGAGGAAGCAGAAATCAAGAGTCAGGTTTAGTTACATAAGAGGTACAGAAAGGTAAATAGCATCAACACAGTGTCGCGAATATTTCGGCATGGGTGTGGGGTGCATGTGCGTCCATGACATGAAGACTCAGAGACACAGGAGGATGAACTTTGCCTCTGTGGCTGCAGCGGGATCAGTCTCAGTGAACTGAAGTCTTCCCTTCACCTCCCAGCATCCTTATTTTTCCCCATATTTACAGTTAGCTAGTAGATTTCCATATCTCAAAACAAACTGATAGAAGCTTCTGACAGTCCAATGCCAGCTGTAAATTCCTGATTCATGAGGTTCCAAGATTTGCATAGGCTTTGTATACACGGGAAACTCTCAGTCAAGATTCATATAAGACAACAAAATGTATTTGTAACACAAAGGAAGGCCTAGGGGCTGTGTGGAAACTTCCCAGCCAGGCCTGGTATAACCCTGGCTAGTGGAGGCTGCTTGCTATCTCTCTGGTGCCAGGTCAGTGGGACATTATACCACATTAGTGACCTGTTGAGCCCTAAAAGGTCAACAGGTCACTAAAATGCTAGACCATCTTGGGCCTAGGGACTGCATTCAGAAATAAAGTCAGTGGGTGTTTAGGGGAATTTAAGGATCTGTGTTTTGGATGATTTTTTTTAATCCTTATGAGCCACAGTCTTTAAGTGCAAGTTATTTTTCAAAACTAAAACAACAATCAAGAAAAGGATCAACAGCATCCTGATAACCTAAGCAACAATTCTCCAGCCTCAGCACTCGGCTGAACTGCAATGGTAACTGTCCAAATGGCCTGATTGTCCCTGGTTTGGTTCTTATTAAATCACTATACTAAGAAAAATTCCAGTTCCTGTGGCCTAAATTTTTTTTCTTTCGAGACAGGGTTTCTCTGTTGCTTTGGAGCCTTTCCTGAAACTATCTCTTGTAGACCAGGTTGGCCTCGAACTCACAGAGATCCGCCTGCCTCTGCCTCCCAAGTGCTGGAATTAAAGGCCTGTGCCACCACCACCTGACTCTAAATTTTATAATATGCATAAATACTTTTCTTTGAGACCAGCTCTACCCAGACTTCACATTCGTTAAATACAGCTTTAAAAATCTTCATAGGTGGGTTCACACAGAGGCACACAGTCTACTCCATCCCACTAACCCTAGGTGGGTTCACACAGAGGCACACAGTCTACTCCATCCACTAACACTACCCTGTCACAGAAAACCACATCTATCTTATCTTCTCAAAGTCACACTAGTTCATAATGTTATGGTTCTAAAAACGGTGGGTGTACTGAGCGGGGGGCGGGGGCAGCAGCAGGTGACCCAGAGGTTACCCAAGTAGCAGAGGTTCCCTGAGGGCCAGTGTTGGCCACGAGGGGTGTTGAGTCCCAGGTGGGGGAAGGCCGGTCCTACAAGGAGCCGTGGAGGCCTCTGTGGGTGAGAGGAGGTAGACATGCCATGCAGAGAGAGTTTGGGTATAGTTTATTAGTGGGCTATGGAAAGGAAGAGGGAGAGGGAGAGAGAGAGAGAAGCAGCTACTTCTTCAGAAGTGGACCTCCTCAGGTTGCTGCAGGTGACTGTGGCACTGTGCTTCTGTCTCTTCTGCTATTGACGTTATTTTAACACAACAGGCAGAATTGGTCATTATTGACAGATGAGGTATCATTGAAGTGTTGAATATTCAAGATTTTTTTTTCTTTTTCATTCGAGCCTGGCTTCAACCTTTTTCTGCCTCTGCCTCCTTTGTACTGGGATTAAAGACATGTGCCCTAACACCTGGCTGTGGTATCTCTTAAATATTTTTCTAGTTTTAATTTCTAATAGTTCATCTGTCTTTATCTCATATCTGCAGCCATAGTAAGATGGCTTGTTTGTCTGTCTCTGTACACATAATGGCTTACAATGGTATTTTAATTAAAAACTAATTAGTCACAATTTCATAATATGTATATTTCTATGTAAAATATTTTGATCATATTCTTCCTCTTCCATTACCCTTTCCTACTTGGCAACTCTTTCTCGTCTCCTCCTAATTTTGTGTTATTAATTTAGGATTGCTTGCATGTGTGTTTTTGCCCTGGATCATGGACCACTAACCAGTAGTTACACCCCTGAAGAACAATGGCCTCCAATTCTCCAGCAGCCATTAGCTACCAAGAGCTCCTTAGCAATGGGCGGGCATCAGGATCACCTTTCCCATCCACACTAGAGGCTGGATGGCTTGATCCTGTGTTGATTTTGTGCAAATAACCATGGCTGTCAATTCACAAGGACAATGGTCTTGACAACTCCAGAAGACAGCATTTCACAGCCCCACCCCATTCTCTGACCCCTAGATTCTCTTCAGCCCTATGTTCCCCAAGCCTTGCTGGGGTTGAGGGTGGTGATACGAATGTTTGGTTTAGGCCTGACCTCTCAATAGTCACTTCTTCTCAGTAACTGTTATATTTTCCTTATATGTACTTTTATTCTTTATTTTAGGACTTTCCTAGCTTTGTAGCTTCAGAAGCCAGAATTAAATAATGTCCTGTTTTGAGGAAATTTTCTGAGCATAAAACAATTTTTATAGATGTACTAGGAGCACATTGTATAGATTCATTTTATTATGCAAATATCCTACACTATTTATGCTTTCTCAACTCAAGTTAGGAATTTATGTGAATTAAAAAAGGTTCATTTATTTTTTCAGTTTATGTGTATGTATTTGGTGTGGTTATGTGCCCATTTGAGGAATATTCACTGTGTGTTCTCTGTGGGCCATGTACTTTCCCTAAATTCTAAGAACTCAACTGTGAACCAGTATCACAAGCCCAGCTCTCCCAGTGCCAGTGCTCTGATAGGGAGGAGAGGAGAGGGAGTCGGGACATTCGCTCATAGGAAAGACCCTGTGGGCTAGAGAACCTGTGGGCTGCTATTCCTGATCCTTTAATCCCAGGACTCAGGAGGCAGAGGCAGCAGACTTCTGTGAGTTCGTAGCCAGCCTGGTCTACACAGTGAGTTCCGGTACAGCCAGGGTTACGTTTTAAAGAAAAAGGACAAGGGGGTGGAAGGAAGACAGGATTGTTGCTAACTCCCCAGGGTCGCTCACGTCCAGGCTGCCGACTTCTCCTCCAAGGGTGACAGAGGCAGGGGGTGAAGTTCTCCACAGACTGGCTGGAGCCATCTGAGTAGACGGAGATCCTCAGCTGGTTTGGAGGAAGTGGCCAGCCTGTCACCCTGGAGTGCTTGTCCACCCTGTCTGTCCTATAGAACTTCACACAGTTGCTGTCTGTGACATGGATTGCTTGGGGTACTGCTGGCAATGCCAAGCAGATGTGTTGCTCTGTTGGTATCCCAGGGCTCCAAGTCTGAAGCTTACAATAGACAGATGTTGGGGGTCTACAAATAGCTGGGAAAAGCATGACTCTAAAAGACACTGTAGACTTCATAGTTGGTTTTCTTGGGGATGAAGAGCTGTTTCAGAGAGAGAGAGAGAGAGAGAGAGAGAGAGAGAGAGAGAGAGAGAGAGAGAGAGCGCACATTCTGAAGGAAAATATCTCAGCATTAAATAAAAAAAATATTCTTGTGTGTGTTGCTATGCCCATAGTGGACAAAGGACAACTCTGTGAAATGGGTTTTCTCTTTCCTTTTACATGGGTCCCAGGAATTGAACTCAGGTCAAGATTGCACAGCAAGTGCCTTTGCCCATCTCTGAGCCATTTCTCCAGCTTTGTGTCACGTGATGAGGAAGGCCAGCCGACAGAAGAAAGGATGAAGCAACTCAGCCCTCCAGGAAGTCATCCCCACAGTGTGTGCCGCAGAGTTGTGTACTCAGTGTCCAGTCCTGACATAGGTCCCGAACTGCTCCTGCCTGAGTGCTGGGTGGACAACACACCCGTTAGAGGGGTCTTCCCTCTCCACACCCTACAGGTATAACAACCAGTATTAGTGATTCTTCAGTGGGCAGCTCCTGATGCAGTTCAAATGCCACCAACCCCCGAGACCCAATCCAAGATCTGATACTCAGTGAGAGTCAGAGAGGAGAGCCTGGGCTGCCTGTGGGAGATGGTGAGGAGGCCACAACTCTCCTGCTGTAGAACTAGGCTGTGATCTGCAGTGTTAACGGCACAGTTCTGTCTCCCCATTACACCTCTGTCCCCAGTTTGCATTTGCGTGGGCATGGGTGCACATGTGCATGGAATGCAGATGTGGAGGTCATGAGATAACCATAGGCGTCAATCCTCAGGCATCTTCCACCTTTTGTTTGAGACAGCCATGTGGGTCAGACTGAAAGCTCCAGGTGCCCTTCTGTCTCTGCCCTCATCTTCCCATTTTGGGACTGAAGAAATGGAACCTGACTTTTCTGTGAACTTCAGAGATCTAAACCGATATCTCCAGGCTCCTGAGTACTTTACCGACTGAGCCTTCTCCTCTGCTTCCTATTGCCTTCCGAGCCTCCCCAAAGTCCTGCCTTTCTTGCCACCTTTCCTCTTAGCTCTCCTATAGACCCCGGGACTGGCAGTCTAGGCCCTTCTCAGGGTGGCCCTTATGTCTTTTTCATCAACCACTGAGAACGTCACCTGACCTGAGTCATGCAATTCCCCTCCATGCCGGGAGAGCCTTCTGCACCTGTGCCCTGGCCGCCTTCCGCCTGGGCCCTCTCCATCTGCCTGGACAATAGCACAGCTTCTGCGTTGTCTTGTTAGAGTCTGTCTTTGCTGTCAGAGCCTCAATTTACCTCCTGGGCTGTGCCAGGCAAGAGGGATGGGTGCAGCTCCACCTTAGCCTTTGTAGCTGGGAGAACAACACCCTATGTCTCTTTCCTCCTCTATGGAATGGCAGTAGCTAGAGAAGACCCTCTTGGGGCTAATGTGGGAGATGGAACCACTGCATAGAACCCTGCTGGAGTACATGCCTGTGATTCCCCACTTGGGAGGTGGAGGCAGAAGGACCAGGAGTTCAAAGTCATCCTTCATGATAGCAAGTTAAAGGCCAGCCTGAACTGCATGAGATCCCCTCTACAAAAGACAAGTTACTGTATAGGATGAATTTAGAATTGAGTTTTCCACATAGATCCCACCATCCACGTGAGCAGTGCTCAGTGTTTTCCACATAGATCCCACCATCCACGTGTGCAGTGCTCACGGTGTTTTCCACATAGATCCCACCGTCCACGTGTGCAGTGCTCACGGTGTTTTCCACATAGATCCCACTGTCCACATGTGCAGTGCTCACTGTGTTGAAGATGTGCTTTCTGACTCCCTACTCACTCTAAGGAGAGTTCTCTCTAGCCCGGCCCTCAGCAGATGGGAAGACGATGCTTCAGAGCTTTAGAATGTGCACAAAGTTTATTCCAGGCTTACCTGGCCCTACCTTCCACTGTGACTCCCGGTCCTGCTTGAATGGCAGCTCCTCTGTGGCCAAAACACACATGGATCTGTGCATTGGCATTGTCTTGTGACTCGTGGCTCTGAAAGACCACATGGAAAACAGGAAGGGTCTGTCCTGAGGGTTCTTGTGAGAAAATTATCTCTGGCTGTTCCCAAGGGAGTAAACTGGGGCCAGCGCCTGTGTGTCTGTTCCCCTTCTCTGTCTCTGCTGGAGATGCACTTTTGACTACTGTGAAGCCTGCTGGTGGTGTGGCCAAGAGTCACCCCAGCTTGCACGTGGTGAAGGTGCAGGAAGGGAGCCAGGGAGGGCAGAAGATCGACTCTTTACTGCCTTCCTTCTCACTCCCCAAGTAAACAAACAGTTTTCCTAATTTTATCTCATTTTTTATTACTTTCTCCAGAGGTGTGGGTTGACCTGTCTGTGACTCCAGTACACTAGAGCCTGAGGCAGGAGGATGACTTGTGCCTAGAAATTCAGACCTATTCTTTGCAGTGTAGGATGAAATCTCAAATAAAAAAAATTAAATAGTAAAATTATAGTACCAATATTAGCTTAAAGCAGAAAATTCAGGAGCAAAGACAAGCCCTACCGCACAATGACAATGTTCAGTTATGCCAATAAACTAAACAGAAAGAGAGGTGAAACATCCAGAGGCACAGGAAGCAGCTCTGCGGCTTTAGGCCAGTCTGTGATTGACAGTGAGACCCTGTCCCGAAAAAGACCCCATGCAATAAAATGCACACAGAAGGATAGAACCAGGGTCGCCCCAGCTATATAAGATGTGCAGCAAAGAAACAGGCAGCATATTGAAATGCAGTCACCATCAACAGTGACGCTACACTTTCACTGCCCTTTCTTTAAAAAGTCCTTTGTTGGGCTTGCTATGAACTTCCTGCTGTGAACAGCAGAACCTGAGGACTAACGGGATGGGGAAATGGTGTTTGTGCTGTCTAAAGCCCGGGGAAAGAGTCCACAGAAGCCAGCAGTTCTCACTCGGTGTGATTCACTCACTCAGCACGGAGCGTCTAGGAATCGGAGGTCATTAGGGTTAGGGCTGGGGCGGAGGGGAGGTGATGGGAATGGGAAGAACAGTGTTTCATGATTACAGGGTAGACTTGAGGAGGAGGAAGAACCATATTTAGGCACAATGAGTAAACACTGCAGTTCCATTCCTGTCTCTTCTGTCTCTTGTTTGTGTCTCATGATCCTGTGGGTACACACATGTAAAGGCCGAGGGTCAACCTTGAGCATCCTTCCTCAGGAGCCAACCAACTTGCTTTTTGAGATAAGTGTCTCTGACTGACCTGGACCTCCCTGAACAGGTAAAGAACTTTATTGACTTAGTTATTGCCCCAGTCCTCCTCCTTTCTTTCCCCCAAATGGTTTCATTACGTAGCCTAGGCTGGCTTTAAAGTCATTATCCTCCTGCCTCAGTCTCAAAATCCCAACCTCCATTTGAGATAGCAAGTAAAAAACATATAACTAGGAAACTCCTGCCAAAGATCACCCATGGGGGGGAAAACCAGATTTCACATTAGTACAAGATGGAAACCAATGAATTCTCAAAGAAATGAATATTTAAAATACTAAAACAGAGTTCTGGGGATGAAGAGAAGTCTGGGTGTTCCAGAGAATTCGCTATGCAAGGATGCAGACCAGAGTTAAGCTACCAGCAGCTCCTTAACAATCCCAGTGTCCTATGTGCACCTGTAAGCCCAGCCCTGACCAAGACGGAGACAGAAGTGTTGTGAGTCTTGTTGAGCTCTGGCTTAGCAGAAAGGCCTGTGAACTCCAAGATCCAGGAGAGATCCTGCCTCAAAGGAGGATTTTCAAAGGAACAGGGAAAGAGTGATAGAGATGGACATGTAATGACCTCTGCTAGTCCACGTAAGTGCACAGGCAGACCTGCAGTCATGCACACACTACACTCAGATAAGACAAGTACACCAAAAACTCCACCAACATTCTTAGAAAACAAGTGTTCTGCTGAACTCTGTTTTATGACAGCATTTAGTACATGTCAAATTAATCCTCAAATCTTATTAAAATTCTCTGATTTTGTTAAAAGAATCCAAAGGAGAAAAGCATTCTTTCGGAACAAGCTCCACTTTAAACTTCTCTTAGGGCATGAAATAAGAGAGAATAAGCATGTGTTCCAAATCCTCCACTGCATCGTGTTGTTCTTCCAGCCCCATGAGATGGGCACACAATGAGGCCCATAAAACGGGCAGGCTCCTCTCTTATGGAAGCCCCATCACAATCTCTCTTCCATGCTGGGAAGAGAGAAAATGCACATTCAGATATATGTGAATGTCTTGTGTAGCTTGGGGGAGTTTATATGTGTCATAGAAGCACATATATGGGTGCACACAGTCATTCCCATGTGTGTAGAGGGCAGACAGGATGTCGGGTGTCTCCCTCTACCGCTCTCTATCTATGGCCTTGAGAAAGCTTCAAGGAAAGCTGGTCAGCCAAATCACTTTGGCTAGTCTGGCTGGTCAGCAAGCTCTCAGAATCTTCCTGACTTCCGCTCACCCTCTAAGCTGGGATCACAGGAACAAGCAGCCACGCCTGGCTCTTTAGCCAGGTGCTCGATATTCAAACCAAGCTCCTCACGCTTGCACAGCAAAGCTCTCTTACGCCCATGCTTTCTCCAAACCCTCATTTTGGAGTCTTTGAAACATTTTTCTGTAGCCCATGTTGGTCAGGAACTTGTTTAGAAGATCAGGCAGGCTTAGATATCGTGATCTCCTCTGACCTGCCTTCAAGTGCTGCAATTACACTCTTAAAACACAATGCGTGCTGTGATACACATACACACATGGAAACATATATTCACCTATGTATTTCTGTGCTCATTTGTGTCCCACTCTTGAATGTGTTTAGAATATGAATATTAATACACGAAAGAATTCCTATTTATCTATTCTTGAGCAAATAACTCCATTTCACAAATGTTCATAACATTTTGTTCCCTGGAACCTTCATTTTCATGAGATTCCAGTAGTAAGCACCTTAGTATCTTAGGGAATACTATACTATTTATGCTTCCAGTGTAGTCAACCCAACACAGTCACACATTGAAACACATTTTCATAAATTTGGTTTAATCTTTATATCATAGTTAGGGTATTACATTTAAGGCCTTTCCTTAAAATTATATGAAAGAAGGTCATATTGATCAGTGAGTTTCATTTCTGGTTAGCAAATTAATATACAGTCACCTTACTGTAAGAAAGGCAAATGGAGAGTAGCCTGGTTGAGAGCTGGTATTCTCCGTGGGAATTGAGGGTTCTGAAAGAATCCTGAGGTAACTTTCACTTACCTTTCACAAAGGAACTTGGAAATCAGCAAAATGGGTCCAGGCTTGTGCACTGGAGGTACTCTTTCTACCTGTGACATGGGCTTGTGGTTGGCCAGTTTGCTTGCTGCTCTCATCTTTTTCATTGAATGAAGGCGCCTTTAAGATGGGCGGCCAAGCCCACATGGCATGTCCCTTCTCTCGGCTCTGCCTTTTAGCACACAGCTCTTCTAATAACAGCCTATACTTTCCTCCTCCTTCTTCCTTTGTCTTGAAAATAGATACAAGGCAACAAAACAGTGCAGGGGGCTCCACCAATAGGCAATACCCCAAATCAGGGATGGGCAGAACTTCTGTATCCCTGATAAAACTCAGCCTGGCATCCAATACTAAGGTGGTATAAATAGCATGATAGGAAAAGGTGATTTTGTCAGAGGAAGAAAGGGTCTAAAAGGAGGGGAGGGGCAACGAGAGATGGAGCTGGGGACAAAGGAAAGGCAAGTAGCAGTGGTTTCTGACACTTAGAATTTAAATTTATACACATACACTACACATATATGCATACACATATATAGGAATGAACATTTAAAATTGGGGGAGGGGAATCAGTGAGACGTGCAAAGGACACAGAGGAGAGCAGCGGGGGAGTTAATGTAGGCAAAGTGCAATGATCGTGTGCATGAGAATGTAACGAAACCTTGTGTCTCGTATGCTAACTAAACTTTCAGTGGAAATGCTAAGGAGTGGTGATGCGCACATTCACCCCAGCTGGAAGAGCCAAATTCTATCCTTTCACGTTAGTATTTTTAGTCTCCACACAACTGACACCAATTCAAGCTGCAGAAAACTCCAAATTCTGTTATGAATAGACAACTTCCACCATGCAGGAGGTCAGCATGGTGGAGACAGAGCTGAGGCAGTTTATGTCCATGAATCACAGTAAGCAGGGCTCGTTCAGTATAGTGAAGATCAGCAAAGTGAGGACTGAGTGCAAGAGGCCAGGCTGGAGATCGAGGACCTGCGATTGGTAGAACTTAGAGTCATAATCCATGACAAGGAGTTGATTATTAATTTGTGAAAAATGTAAGGTCTTGGAGCTGTCTTCCAGCTTGACTTCAATTTTAAGTAATTCACCATATTTAGGCTTTCTTGTGCAAAAATGTACAGAGGAAAGCGAGACTAGATAACCTGACACACACAGGGCTCTTCTGCCTGGGTTAGGTAACATCTACACTGGGATCCTCAAAGAGGGAAGCTGCCAGACTCTAGAGACATTCAGAAGATAAAATAAACGTGTTAGCAAACTCTGGGAAGGGGAAGCAGAGAGTTGTTGGAAGTAAAGGGGTCACCAGCACCAGTGGTTAAAAAGCCATAAAACCATCCACAGACGACAATGTCAGGGGAAACTCCCTCAAATGACACCCCAGCCTCCAGAGTCCTGGAAGTGACAGAACATTCTCAGTTGGTCCCTAGCACAGGGGGTCTCTAACTCAGACTGGATCTTTCAAGCTCTCTGTGTCTAAATAGCAACCTGAGGACTGCGGGTCCCTGTGATGAAGGGGCGATTCAATACCGTCAGCCTTGTCCACAAGGCGCCCTTCGGTGCTGGACCAAGCTCCACCGACAGATCTGAAACCCCAGAAAGCAGGGCGGCGCGAATAACTCTGGGAAGCCGAAGGGACCGAAAGTCACGGAGATCATTGAGACCTTAGGCCAAGACTGGAATAGAGCGCCTTCCCATTTCGGGATGTGGTTCTGCACCTGTTCTACGGTGTGGCACAGCCAGCTTCATCTAGCACCCACCAAGGCCACTGTGGCCGTGATGTCATCCAGGATCACGTGGGCGACATGACACCGCCCACTCCACCGCGGGGCGGTCACCAACCGTCAGAGCAACGGTCTCAGGAGCAGGTTCTACAATAACCGCACAACAAGGCACTACTGGTCTTGTTCCTTTCCAGTGTGCCTGCCGCCTGGCCAGCTCTGCTAACCTCGGGACATGGATGAAAAAGAGCTGGATTTGCCAACAGCCCTTGCGGACCACAGCGCCCTCTGTAGCTCAAGTCCGGTAGGGCAGGTATGGAAGATAGAGCTCTCATCTGCTAAACTCCATTTGCTCAGGATAGGAACAAAAATTCAGTTCTCCTCCCACCCTGCCCCAGAACAATTTTGTATATTGCTCAGGTGTTTACTTTCACATATACATATCCTCTTTCTAGTCAAAGCAAACACTATACATCTACAACGTTTTCCTCCTCTGTTCTAGCCCATGGTTGATTTTGCAATTGTATTTACAGGTACTAGTGACCCCTTTACTTCTTGTGAATGTCTTCAGTAAGGCCGTTATCTTCTGAACATCTATGCAATATGTTTGTGTATAATTACATACATTTTTATGCCTGTTCTAGTTTTAAAAGCCTCAAGGGATTTCACTGATTATAATTAATACAACTAAAAGTACCAAATTCATTTAGCCTGTCCAAACAGGCATGCCTCTGCCTGTTTGGGAGTGAGTTTGTTTGCTTGTTTGTTTTGGTTGTGAATTTGATCTCCTGCTACAGAAAATGCTGAGGCTTTATGAACATCTTATGACTCTAGCAGTTTTCTAAATTCAGAGACATGGAGGGAATGAAGGAAACACATGCTAACTTTTTAACAATCCCATCTGATTGCCAAAAAAATGGCATCAATACATCCATCCACTGAGAGCCAGCTTTACCGGTGTCACACGGCAGGTGCCATGACAGCTGTGCACAGCACGGCTCTATTCTAGCAAACACCAGAGAGACCAGAGAAGAGGAACTTGAGTGCAAGATTCCTACAGCTCCTGGGCCCGCTACAGAATCTCTGATTCACCTACAAGTGGAACCAAAGGACAGGGCATCTGATGTCAGGGCAGTGGAGTGAGTCCCAGAGCAGACTGGGCAAAATTATGCTCGCCATTAGCAAGAACATTGACCTTAGTTTGTAATTTCTGAAAGTGTCTTCCATCCACTCATGGGTGATATTCCCAGCAAACTTAGGTCAGTGTTAGCAGACAGAAAAGCCAAAGGTAGAATGAATGAATGAATGAATGAATGAATGAATGAATGAGCAAGCAGTCACTAGGCAAATCCTTTGGGGAAAGTCACATTTTAGTCAATTTTAAATCCACATGCATTCACCAGTCTGAAAATCCCCATATAATGAAAAGCAGGTCAATATCAGTCCGTTACTAACTGGAAAGGCAAAAGCCGTAAATTAACAGAACAAAGTTTGTTTACAACTGAAGAGACTGTAAATATAAATTAGGCACATTCCAAATTGACATTAACTGATAAAATAGTTGGTTATGTGCAGAAAGTATGAGCCTTCAGAAAACTCAGTCCTAAATGGGATGTCTTCATCAAACCCTTCCCCAGGGCTCAGTTAGCAACTTGGCAGAGGAGGCAGAAAGGTTGTAAGACCAGCACTTTGGAAATTATGAAAAATTATTTGTATGTGACCTAAAGAACAAATAAGAGAAATGCTATTGTTATGGTAGTAATATGCAAATATCTAAATTTATAAGGAACTACTAGAGCCAGATTAGTCTTTGTTATGTGACACAGTTTTCTTGGGGAGACTCAAATAACTCTCTCTCTCTCTCTCTCTCTCTCTCTCTCTCTCTCTCTCTCTCTCCTTCTCTCTCTCCCTCTCTGTCCTACTCACCCCAGATAGGGACCCCATGACAGACCTAAGTATTGATACCTCTAAACTCCAACTTGGTGAACAAATGAGTTCTATTGGGGTTACTCACAGGAATGAGTGTGAGGGTTACTCACAGGAATGAGTGTGAGGGTTACTTACAGGAGTGAGTGTGAGGATTACTTACAGGAGTGAGTGTAAGGGTTACTCACAGGAATGAGTGTGAGGATTACTTACAGGAGTGAGTGTAAGGGTTACTCACAGGAATGAGTGTGAGGATTACTCACAGGAATGTATTAACGAATCAATCCCACACCAGTTATGTTTTAAGGGGTTATTTATTTGGCGGGGGGTAAAACTTACATACACCATAAACCGTCAGGAAGGGAGCCTAGTCGCTGGAGCAGGAGCCGGGAGCAGCAGCCGAGACCGAGCACCGGAACCAAGAGCCGGAACCAAGAGAGACCTTATCCGGAACTGCTTCTCTTTTTAAAAGAGAAATATACCACGCCCCAGTGGGCTGGTATTTCAGCAGCTATTGGCTGACGGAGCGGAAGTCGCTCCCCGCTGCACTGTGGGCTCCTGCTTCAGTGATTATTGGTTGAGGCAGCGGAAGTTACTCCCACAACACCTCCCCCTTTTGTTTAAGTAAGAGAGTTCTGAGCCTACTACGAAATTATATACAGTAAGTACAAACCTACACAATTATATACAATAAATACAAATATCCTATTCTAACTAGCTTAAGTCTTATATAAGAAATAACTTGGCCACGTCATAAAAGGAAAGTAATTACGTTTATATAATCTTCAATCCCATCAAAGATCTGAGAAGGGAAATAATGTTACCTAAGTAATTAGGAAGTGCAATCAAACTTCCAGAACATGTAACAAATCACAGAGACAACTGGCTACCTGGGCAAACACCCAAAATCACGTTTGCAGCGTTGAAGCAACCAACTTTGGCTAAGGCCTAACGTAACTGACATACCATTTTCAAAGGCAAGGAACTTTTCAAAACTATCTTATCCTGTCTTGGCAGGATATGACAGTCCTGTTTTATCCATTTACGGATACTCTGTAACTCTGTCAGTAGTTGAGGCATGGGCATTTCTTTACCCAAAGGCCAATTCTACCAAGAAGAAAGGCTCCAGGTGGAGTGTCTTTGGTGCTCAACATTCTCTTGGGAATAGATCAGTGTTGCCAGGAAGGATTGTGTCTCCCTACCACAGAACTCTGAGTTAGATTAAAGGCCGTTTTCTGCAGCTCTTTGAAGAGGTTGAAGATTATCTATCTATACTGAATATAATCTCTATGTATCTAAAGAACCTGATTAGTCTAATTATAAATGACAAACTTAGATGACTATTGATCTATATTATTCTCAATATCTATCTAACTTAAAGACTGAAATAGTAAACAACTGTGCAATAAATGGGGACAATATGACCTCCAAATATAAACAATGTGCAAGTATACATTGCAATATGGTAAATATATATATCAATACATAAACTATATATAAGTATCTTAATCAAAGGTAGAAGTGTACAATGCAATATGGTAAAATATACATATATCAATACAATATATATATATGTCAATACATAAAAATGTTTTAAACAGAGGTAGAAGCATGTATGCATAAAATAGTCAACATAATTTAACTTTGTATCAATATATAAGAATCAATACCAATACATTTGTCAAAAACAATAACTCACAAGTACAAAGCTATTATCCCATAATCCAATTATCCCTTTTTTTTTTTTAGATTCCTGCACTTATAAAATTCCTCCCCCAACCCTCAACCCTATACTAATTATAACCAACCCCTAAATGATGTCCCTAAACCCAAGGACAAACTTTACTGGGAGAGGGGACGTCGTTCTCTAGAATTACTTCCAGCTGTCATGGGGGCGACGTTCTTTCTGGGGGATCCTGTGAAAGTAAAATGATGGTTAAATTTCAAGATCAATGTCTTTTAAAATTGCAAATAGTCTCTGAGTATTTTGTGGAGGTCTGGCCAGAATGTTGTACAAGATGTGCATCATTTCAGCTAACCACGTTGGCATCGTCTTGTGCATCTGGTACCCAAAACAGGTCTTGTAGTAGCGCTATCAGTATCATGATGTCATCTCAACCAGGTGGAGTTGTTGTTATGGGGCCCCATCTTCTTCCTGGAAACTTCAAATGTCACTGCAGGAAAAACTTATTGTTCATTGTGGAAAAATTAAACATTAATCATATATATTAATCGTATATTAATATCATATATTATATGATTATAATAATATATAATCGTATATCAATCATATAGACATATACAGACATACATATATTCAATGAAAGACATGATAGATATATTCACTGAAAGGTATGATAGATATGAAGAAAAGTAAAAATGTTTTCTAAACTCATATTTCTTTCTGTCCCATATCATGGCTCTTGACATGAGACAGAAACTCCAGAAATTCTGGGTTTTTCTTTTAACAACAGGCTTGGAATTAGAGAGGGACTGAGCCAGAGTCCAACTCTAAAACCAGCTCTATAAATTTAGAAATATGATTTAGTATATTTTACTTACAGAACCTATTCAGTTTTCTTGATAGTCCTTATTGTGCCATTATTTTCCATCTGTCAGTATTCAGATATCCAGGGTCCCTTGAACTTTTCAAAAATCAGTGTTTTCCTGTGGAGATAAGAACAGAACCCTGCCCCCATTCTATATGTTTTTCTTACCAACTGTATGAATATCATCATTGTGGATGAGCTGTCATTTCTCCTTTCCAAGAGGTTTCTCCTCTTCAAATCGAACCTTTATTAATTTTGATGGTATCCACAATTTTTCTTCTCCTGTGGAAACAAGAGCAAAACCCCTTCCCCAACGTAGCACATCTCCTGGCCTCCATTGAGAGGTCAGCACGTCTTTGAAATAAACAGGTTGGTTTAGTTCAGAAGTTTTTTCCATTATCCAATGCCTCTCTGCTGCTGTTGTTCCTTTCTCATTAGCATTAAGAAAATTCAAGGTTAATAAAGCATTATGCAATCTATTTCTGGGGGTATCTTTCGTCCCTTTCTGTTTGTTTAGCATATCCTTTATAGTACGATTTGATCTTTCTATAACTGCTTGACCTGTAGGATTGTATGGTATACCTGTAACATGCTTAATATTATAATAAGCAAAAAATCGTTTCATTTTCCTAGATACATAAGCTGGACCATTATCTGTTTTTATTTGTGCAGGTATACCCATAATGGCCATAACTTCTAATAAATGTGTGATTACTGAGTCAGCTTTTTCTGAGCTTAAAGCGGTTGCCCACTGAAAGCCTGAATAAGTGTCAATGGTGTGATGTACATATTTTAACTTGCCAAATTCTGGAAAGTGAAACACATCCATCTGCCAAATTTCATTCCTTTTAATACCCTTTGGATTAGTCCCTGCAGGCAATGGTGTTTGGTTATAAAAAGAGCAAGTAGGGCATTTCTTTACAATCTCCTTAGCTTGTTGCCATGTAATAGAAACTCCTTTTTCAAGCCTTTGCTATTGACATGATGTTTTTTATGAAATTCAGATGCCTCCAGCACACTACCAATCAATAATTGATCAATATCTGCATTACCTTGTGCTAGAGGACCTGGCAGACCTGTATGGGATCGGATATGCGTTATATACATAGGGCAGAGCCTGTTTCTGATCATGTCTTGTACCTGGATAAACAATGAGGTCAGTTCTGTATCATCAGGTATAAATTCAGCAGTTTCAATATGCAAAATAACTCTTTCTGCATATTGTGAGTCAGTAATTATATTAAGAGGTTCTTTAAAATCCCTAAGCACCATAAGGATGGCATATAATTCTGCTTTCTGGACAGAATCATAAGGACTTTGTTCCACTTTACTCAATTCTTCTGATTTGTAACCTGCTTTCCCTGATTTATTAGCATTGGTATAAAATGTATGGGCTCCGGTTATTGGAGCATCACGGACAATTCGAGGGAGGATCCAAGAAGTTCTCTTTATAAAGTTAAGTCTCTTGCTTTTTGGGTAATTGTTATTGATTTCTCCCAAAAAATTAGCACAAGCTCTTTGCCATGGTTCATTGTCTTCCCACAACTTTTTTATCTCATCAGCAGTGAAAGGCACTATAATTTCTGATGGGTCTATACCTGCTAATTGACGAAGTCTCAATTTTCCTTTTATAATCAATTCAGAGACTTTTTCCACATAAGTTTTTAATTTTTTACTTGGTTTGTGTGGTAAAAAAATCCATTCTAAAATAGTATCTTCCCTCTGCATTAAAATTCCTGTAGGAGAAATTCTGGAAGGCAATATAACTAGAACGCAACTAAAATTTGGATCCACCCTATCTACATGTGCCTCCTGTAATTTTTCCTCAACCATCATCAGTTCCTTTTCTGCTTCAGCTGTTAACTCTCTGGGACTATTCAAATCTTTGTCACCATCTAAGGTTTTGTTTAAATGAATTATTAGATCAGGTGTTATCCCAACAGCTGGTCGTAGACTGGAAATGTCTCCTAATAATCTTTGAAAGTCGTTAAGCGTTCGTAACTGGTCTCTCCTGATTTGTGCCTTTTGAGTCTTAATTCTTTGTAAGCCTATTTTATAACCTAAATAATTAACAGAATCTCTTCTCTGAATTTTTTCAGGAGCAATTTGCAATCCCCATTTAGGTAATACTAGTTTTACTTCTTCAAACAGCCTTTCTAAGGTATCTTTGTTTTGATCAGATATCAGGATATCATCCATATAGTGGTATATTATGGACTTAGGAAATTGTTTGCGTATAATTTTCAATGGTTGGCTTACAAAATATTGGCACAGGGTGGGAGAGTTCAACATTCCCTGTGGGAGGACGGTCCACTGGTACCTCCTTGCAGGCTGAGAGTTATTATAGGTAGGCACTGTGAAGGCAAACTTTTCTCTATCTTTTTCTTGTAATGGTATAGTGAAGAAACAATCTTTCAGATCAATAACTATAAGAGGCCATCCCTTTGGTAACAGGGAGGGCAGAGGAATTCCAGATTGCAGAGGGCCCATAGGTTGAATAACCTTGTTGATAACTCTAAGATCTGTCACCATTCTCCATTTACCAGATTTTTTCTTAACAACAAACACAGGAGAGTTCCAAGGGCTGGTAGATTCTTCTATATGTCCAGCATCTAATTGCTCTTGTACCAGCTGTTCTAAAGCCTGTAACTTTTCCTCAGCTAAAGGCCACTGTTTAGTCCATATTGATTTCTCAGTCAACCATTGTAGAGGCATGGCTGTTGGTACCTCTGAAGAGCCATCAATTGTGTTGTGTTCTTGTATAGCTCTAATGGCTGGTTTCTGCCATCTGTAATATCTTGTAATATTGTCCTCAGAAATATGGGCTCTGGAAGCAGCAGGAATGTTAATTTGGGTATTCCATTGATGCAATAGGTCACGGCCCCATAAATTCACTGCAATATTTGCTACATATGGCCTTAGTTTTCCTATTTGTCTGTCTGGACCTATACAATTGACCCATCTCGTGCTTTGTCTTACTCGAGATAGGGTTCCAATTCCTAAGAACTGAATATCTACCTCCTGAAGAGGCCAATGCGGATGCCAAGACTCTGGTGTAATGATACTTACATCCGCACCTGTGTCCAGTAAGCCAGTAATAAGTTTGCCATTTACACACACTCTTAGCTGTGGCCTTTGTTCATTTATAGAAGTCTGCCAGAATATTCGTTTACTTTGTCCTCTTAGATTTCTTGATTCATTCACCACATTTAACTCATCCTTCAGGCCGTTATTGCTTTTAACAGCAGGCATGGGGCATTCTAATTTCCCTGAAGAGGCATGTTCTCTGCAGTGATCGGAAATGACTGGACCACATTTGCCATGGGGGCCTTCGAGAGGCCCCCTATTGAGTTTCCCGATGGCAACGGGTTGCCCTGTTTATCTCTTGTTGACCTACACTCATTCGTCCAATGCCTGCCCTTTCCACATCTCCTACATAAACCTGAAGGCTGAGTCCTCCTATTCCTGTTATTCCTATAAGAGGCATTATTCCTGGACTTCCATTGTCTGCAGTCCCTTTTCATGTGTCCCATTTTGCCACAATGAAAGCATTTTGTAATCTGATGTCTTCTTTTACCTTTGGAAATTGCTTCTTGTACCCATGTTTCATTTCCATAATCAAATGTATCAACATTCATTGTATGTAAAACCCATTCGTCCAAAGGCGCTGATCTGAGCTTTAAAGGCCCCAGGATCCTTTTGCATTCTACATTGGCATTCTCATAAGCCAAAGACTCAATTACTATATTTCTTGCTTCTGGATCAGGTATCCCTATTTGTACAGCCTTAGTTAGTCGTTGCAAAAAGTCACTAAAGGGTTCTCTCTGACCCTGTTTGACCCTGACATACGATTCTACTCTCTGACCTGAGTCTTGAACCCTGTCCCAGGCCCTTAGAGCTGCTGTAGCACATATGGATAAAATGTTTTCATCATAAAGAGCTTGTTCCTGAGGATCAGAGTAAGGTCCTTCCCCTAGAATTTGATCTAGAGAAACCTCAATTCCTTTCGCTGATTCTTGTTGTTGTAAAAGTCTGGCCTCTTGTTTGAATAGGCATTTGAAATGTCATAAAGGTCCGTTCTCAAGGACAGCTGATGTGAGCTGGTTCCAATCTTTAGGGGTGGCCCTGTTGCTCAGAGCCCAGGATTTTAACATCTCCCTAACAAAGGATGAATGTAGTCCATAATTCACAATTGCTTGTTTAAATTCTTTCAGATCATTCATACGTATAGGCTCCCATGTATGTTCTTTAACGACCTTAGGGTTTTTGGAGCCAGTTATCTTTTCTGATGTTATTACTGGAAAGGCAGGTATAACTCTATGTAGACTGAGAGTTTTTTGAGGTGAAGGTTGCCTTTCTACCTTTTGCTCCTGTTCATCAGAGTCTATGATTTCCTCAATCTTATTAAATCTGCTCACCATTGCCTTCTGTAAGTCCTGAATCTCCTGTCCAGTATTATGCTCCAAAGCCTTCATTAACGATTCTAAGGCATGGAGCTTGTCCGTCAGAGACACGATATCCTCCTTGGACATAATCCTCATGGCATGTACTGTGCCTTCTTGTATGGAAATCCTGTCAATTAATCTATCATACCCTTTTGATAAAGTACGATTTTCACATTCAATGGTTATAATCCTCTCAGCTAATGTTTCAGCACTTACAGTCATGGACTGGAGGTTATGCGTCATTTTGGTTGTCCCCTCCTCCAGGGCAGTGACGCTCCCTTCTAAAGAAGCAATATCAGACTGTACCTTCTTGATATTTTGGCCAGTTGACCGAGTCATATCAAACAAAGATCTATTCTCCTCCTTGAGAACTCCAAACTCTGATCTAGTCTCCTGTTTGAAAACTCCAAACTCTGATCTAGTTTCCTCCTTGAAATCTCCAAACTCTTTTTTGAGGAGGTTGGTATCAGTCTGAATTGTTCTTAAGGTTTTAATCTCTGCCCTCAGCATTGTAGATTCAGTCTGTAAGGACTGTATCTTTCTTATAAAATAGCCAAACACCAGAAAAGCAACAGATCCCAGGAATAACAAAGTAAGAGGAATATCTGAGACATCCTTCAGAATATCCTCCATAGCGCAACTGAAAAAACCATTGAACTTTTGGATAGTAATATTTTCCGACATTTTCAATCAAAGGAAATTGTACTTGTATGTATGTATGTATGTATGTATTTATTTATTTTCAACCGAAAAGAAAAATCTTACCTGTAATGACCGTTGCCTGCCAGTAGGAGGTGGGGGCGCACCTGAATCCACGTGGCAGTGGTGTTGATTGAGGAAGTAAACTCTAGAATATATACACTCAAATCCAGAGGTTAAATCCACAGATCACAAAAGGTCAGAGAGCTTCTAGTGGCCAATAAACAAGGCAATAAACAAGGCCCTGCTGCTCTGTTCAACCGGATGCAGAGGGTCGTGACACAGCCACTGCGCTGTTGCTAAAGAGGCCTAGTGCTTTGGGCCCCGTGTCCCTGTGCTGGGATTAAGGGTCAAGCTGCTTTCAGCACTCCTAATCAGTTATGGGTTTCAAACAGCTTGCTGGAACTTCAAAGGGAGCTTGCGCTGTGAGCTCTTTGACTCACGTTGCAAGGAGAAATTTAAAAATCCGTGCCGAACAGGGCAAAGTAAGCTGGCAGAGACTGTCCGGACCTGTGTATCCTGGGAGGCCGAGCTGGGGGTGGGGGGGTGGGGCGGTTCTTAAACCAAACGCTGGGCGCCAATTATTAACGAATCAATCCCACACCAGTTATGTTTTAAGGGGTTATTTATTTGGCGGGGGGTAAAACTTACATACACCATAAACCGTCAGGAAGGGAGCCTAGTCGCTGGAGCAGGAGCCGGGAGCAGCAGCCGAGACCGAGCACCGGAACCAAGAGCCGGAACCAAGAGAGACCTTATCCGGAACTGCTTCTCTTTTTAAAAGAGAAATATACCACGCCCCAGTGGGCTGGTATTTCAGCAGCTATTGGCTGACGGAGCGGAAGTCGCTCCCCGCTGCACTGTGGGCTCCTGCTTCAGTAATTATTGGTTGAGGCAGCGGAAGTTACTCCCACAACAGGAATGAGTGTGAGGGTTACTTACAGGAATGAGTGTGAGGGTTACTTACAGGAGCAGAAATTACTCCAAGACTGCTGCGTTGCTGAAGCATACCTCGGCATGGTGATTGCTCACAAAAGCTGAAAATCTGGTGCACACACACTGCACAGCCTGCAGGCAGCTCAATATATGGAAAAGTGTCCTTTCCTGGTGGCTCAGCTGGTCTCATCTTTTCCTGGCAGCTCCACTGGTTTCTGCTTTTCCCGGCAGTCGATCTGGTCACATGCTCCTTTGCAGCTTGCCATCCAAGAGCTACAGCGGTCTTTGTTGTTTACTATTGGGAGGAAGGGACTTAGTGAATCTGGTCAGTTTAGGGACTCCCTGAAGCTATTTGGGGTTGTTATGTTTCTGTCTAAAGGATCTTTCTGGCAGGATGGAATTATCTTAGTTTTGGAGTAAACTGCTACACGGCAGCATTTTACTTCAAATATTCCAGAACCTCCCCAGTTGAGGGTGAGAAAAACTCATCCTACAATGGCCCAAGAAAATCAAACTTGCTGATAACAGAGATGTAAAAAATTGTTCATAAACATACTTGCAAATGGAATTCTACAAAGCATCAAAACAGTAATTCGCCACAATGAAGTCGTCTTCATCCCAGAATTGCAGGGATGATTTTAAATATGCTAGTTAATTAATGTAATATGTCAAATAAATGACCTCAAAGGCAGAAGTCACATGGTCACTCCAGTTCGGGTACTAAAAGCTTTTTCATGGTGAAAGCCTAGGAGATACTTGGAATATAAGGAATAGGTCTCAACATAGTAATAGGTATAAATTGGTATGTGACAAACCAAGAGCCAAAATTAGACCAAATAGGAAAAAAAATCAAGCCATTGTCACTAAATATTGTTGTGAAAAATTCTCTTGTACACTGTGAAGATTTGTTGCTGTGATTGGTTTAATAAATAAGCTGACTGGCCAATAGCTGAATAGGATAAAGTTAGGCAGGAAAGCCAAACTGAGAAGGATAGGAAGAAGAAGAGCGGAGTCAGAGGAATCATCAGTCAGATGCAGAGGGAGCAGGAAAATGAATGTGCCATGCTAATAAAGATATCAAGCCACATGGCAAAGTATAGTTAGAAATATATACTAAGTGTAAGAGTTAGCTGGTAACAAGCCTGAGCTATCAACTGAGCACTTTATAAGTAGTATCCAGCCTTTGAGTTTGTTATTTGGGACTGGGCAGACGGGAGAGAAACGTCCATTTATCAAACATGGACGAAATGAGGATGCTCACTTTCTTCACTCTCATTCAGTGTTCCACCTGAAGTCTGCGCTGCAGAAAGAAGATGAGGAAAAGAGATGAAAGGGAAACAAGTGAGAATGGAAGGGGTGGATCCAAGATTTGCAGAGGGTGTGATGCTATGTGTGTCATCTAAAGACTCCATCAGAAAACTCTTGGGCATGATAAAAAAAACCCCAGCAGAACACAAAATTAACATAAGAGAGTAAACACAGAGAGTGTAAGCTAGAATTAAGTGTTGGAACTATGGATAGAAAATGTTATAGATGCTTATTGTAGAAGCTAAGGACCAGGGAAGGGCACACAGCAATTATCTACATGGAACTGAGCATAGCAATGTGATAGTCACATGTGTAAACATCAAATTCCCATGAAAATGGCCCCTATGGATGCTATATTTGGATCAGGAATACTTCTACAGCTCCATGTAGTTCAGGATTAGTCCCCAGCTGAGTTCTATTAGAAGGTGATGGGTCCTTTGGGAGTGATATAGGCATCTGTCCATTGAGGGCATGCCCTTCAAGGGATAAGGTGCTCCAGCCTACCCCCTCTCTCCTCTCTCACTCCCTATATGGTTAAACATAGGTCTCTTGTAACTCCATCAGCCTTAAACTTATTATGTAGCAGGGATGTCCACGGACTTCTGATCCTCCTGCCTCCACAAACACTGGGGTTTTGGGTATGTATCACCATACCAAGTATCATAGGGTGTTGGAGGTGGAACAAAGGGCTTTGTGCAAGCTAGGCAAGTCACTGCAGTACATCCTCAGTGCCCTCTTTCTCTTGTTTGTCCAGTCTATGGAGGAGAAACTTGCTCTACTGAGTGCTCCTTGCCATGACAACCCTCCCTTAACACAGGACAAAAATCCCCAGGACCAAATGACTGTGGACTGAAGCCTCCAGCACTGAGTCAAGATAAGCCTTTTCTCTTTATAGTAGGCTCTCTGGAGTTTACACGACAGAAAGCTCACTACCGTACCACCTTCCTCTCGATCTTCCTATCATACCACCTTTCCCTGTTCGCGACGCATCTTCTCCCCGAGGGCTCGTGTCTCGCCTTTTGTCTCTTGCATCTACAGTGTGCTCACAGCAAAAGTATCAATACTGTTAAGACAATGCATCACACTTCTCACAGACACACCCACTCCCCAGCAGAGTTCAATACTGGCATGCGCAGTGTTGTGGTACAGGGAGCTCACAGCTCTCAAAGATTTCTTTCCCTCTGCTGCTTCTCAGCCCTAGTCCCTGGAGTCCTTAAACAAGGTTTTCCTTACAGTCCCTGGAGTGTGGCTACAGACTTGAGTAGGATAGATACTTACTAAATTAATGAGGTCACCCAGCCTTGACACCGTTTGCTTCTAGCTGTGATTATACTGTAGTAGGCATGAGTTGGGATCCTGTCCAGCTGAGTTGCCCTCTATAGCCTTGGTGACACCAGGAAAAGCCCATGTTTGGTGACTGCAGGGTTTATATTTATACACAACCCCTCAACGTGTGTCTTACTCATAGCTACTTAGTCTTCTAGTGATAATCTTAATATCGAGACTGTTCATAATATCACTTCTAAGTTTTACTCAAGAGCTACTCTATTCTACGTTCTCAAGTGACGCAGCCATCCCTGGTGCCCACCCCACCCCTCTGCTTCCTTACTATTAATGTCCCCAGCTGGATTTGTTCACTAAATTTATTTGAGTAGTCACTGCATCAGTGTTTTATCTGCTCTGATATTTTGAGAAGAGGTTTGTAATATTCACATATTCTGTGCTATACCACTGGAATGGCTGCTGCAGAACTTAGATGTTATCTCCCCCTCTCTCTTTTGTCTCAGAATGACCCCATCTCTGTCTCCTGCCACAAGAGTGAATGAAGAACTTACCCACGAACTTGGCCACAAAATCGAATTCAACCAAGGCCTTTCTTGTGCTCGCCATGTTAGCTGTGGAAACACCATCATCTGCATGGCGTCAGCCCATAAAGGGCAATGCGGACGAGGACTTCCCCTTATAGGACACATTTTAACGTGAGAACCTGCAGTTTTCATCCCTTCCTGTGACTGGTCCCTCACTCCTCTTGCCCTCCTGAAAATGCTTCTCACCTTTGCGGACAGTATGGAACTTGACAATGTCATTTTTTAATCAGATTTCTGGCTGCTCACACACATGCTTGTCCTTATTCAAAGACATGAGGACCAAAGGTGGTGTTGTCATGACCCAGGAATTTCACGAGTAGGAGACTTGGTTGTGTCTGTGCCCACATGGCCCAGCTGTGAGACCAAGCAGTCGGCAGGTAAGCAGGGTGGGTCCGCACTGGTGAGTGTTTTCACTGCCCTTTCTCTGCTCAGGCGACCAGTTAGAGGCTTGTCACTGGTGTGTGACAGAGCCCAGCTCCCTCCTCTCCTCTTCCTGTAATAGGAAAGGGATTTCCTTCTTAGGCTTCACTGTAGTCACACAGTCACCAGGTGACTATGGACCAATCGCTGTCTGTGTGGATCGCCACAGTAAGACCGTTCCTGACCTGTTCATCACCTTCGGGGAGGCATACACGTATGACATTTCAGAGCTGTCACAGGGAGTGAGCCCCGAAGCCGTAGCGAAGACTGCGTGGTATCGGTGACAACAGCGCTCACAATCCCAGTCTCTCCCGACTTTACCCAGAGCTATCTGAGGGGGAGTGTAACATGCCCAATTACTGTATGAGCAGAGATCCATTCTGTGACTCGAGAGTGGCGGAAAGGGACAGATGTCTTTATTTTCTGTTTTGAAGTGACGAGTGTGGACTGTTCCCTCTAGTTCTCGTGGCCCACAGCCTCCACCCACAGCATCCACCCACAGCCTCCACCCACAGCCTCCCGAGCACTGAAATGACAGGCGCGAATCATTCAGATGCTGGAGCCCGATTTTAGGGAGGACCAGAGGCCTCTCTCTTTAGGCACGGCGAGGAGAGGGACAAGGGCATCCAGAGTGTGCCTCTTCTCACTTCAGTGACCTCTGGAAACCTTCGTTCAGGGGCCAAGTCTCTTCGGGGCATCTGCACATTTTCTGTGCACCTTAGTCATCCTGGTCTCTTCCTTAGACTATAGAGAAATTGCTTAATGTTACAGATATTGATCATCTGCCACCACCGCAGCAACAAAGAACATCCTCAGGGTGGTTCTTCATTGTCACTGTGTTCCACCTGAAGTCTGCAGAGTGGAACAGAGTACCTGAGACCAAAGCCACAGACCCTGAACATGGCAGTGGAGGGTGGGGTGGCGGGGTGGTAGTGGGAGGAGCTAATGCTGTCTCTCCATAGGGATGAGCATGGTATGACAGGGCAGGGGTTCACATCCTGTGGGAGACACTGACGCCTCACCTCTGTCTTCTTTTCCTTCCAGCTGACAATAGAACTCTTCTGATCCTTCGTTTCTGCTTTGTATCACAGACTCTAAATACAATCATCTTTCCTGAAGCTGAGCAGCTGAAGTCCCAGTGCCCACGAAGGAGTATGATTGGCATGTGTCAGACAAGGTCAGTGTGAGCAGCACAGAGACATGAGGGCAGTGCTGGCTTCCCAGAATGGCCCTGGCTTGTGCTGTGCAACACCAGTAAAGGTTTATATTTAGTGGGAAAGTTCATTTGGGAGCTCAAAGGCCAGTTGCTCACTAAATTGCTCACTAAGTGGGGATACGGAGATTCCAACAGTTTGAGCCTCTGTGCCCAAGAGGGTGACTGGAGGGCAGACACTGTGACCCATCTGCCACATCAAAAGCAAGAAATCTGACCACAGTGACCATGGTCACCAGAGTATAAGGCGTTTCAGATCTCAGGAGTGGGAAGTTTGGGTCATGCACTTATCCCTAAAGCTTGGTGTAGTCACTGGCTTTCCAGTGGCATGCTTTAACTAAATCTCTTTCTAATTATGAATAAGACTTAAGATTCAAAGGCTGGGGTGAAAACCTGCTAGCTCACAGAGGGTGAGTACCAGCTTGCTGGCATCCACAGAAGACCCATGCTTCAGCTTTGCCAAACTAGAAAAACTGGCATCACTCCAAACACCACCCTACTACTTCCTGTATTTCTCTTTCCCGGATGCCCTCTGAGACTCAATGATTACTTTCTGGCAACTAGTGGCTAACACAGCCTCCTGACTGAAGGTTAATTTTATTTAATTAACACAAATGCAGAATTGGAGTTCACTGGGTGACCAAATATCCCCCAACAATGCAGACAGTGTGGAGGCATAGGGAAATTCTGCATTAAATTTTGTTACCATACATTGGACTTGGCCCAGATAGATCTGGGGTTATGATTTTGGGCAGAGCATTTCCACTCTCACTAAATAGATCTCCACCTTCCACCATGGAATAACAGGGAGACTCTGCCCTGCACTCACTGGGGTAGCGAGTGTTTAGGAGCACAGAATAGAAGGAACCCAGGGCCTCCCAGAGCACCTCAGCAGAAGCAGAGAAAGAGCTGTGTATAGATAGGCACCCTCAGAGCATCTTGGGATGCTTCACTGCAGTGGCAGCCCCCACTCAGTTCTCCTCAGCAGCATTTCCAGGTTAGCGCTGCTCCACAGTGGCGCTGGGTGTGAGGGGAATTGGCTGCCACATCTGTCACCCCTCCATGAGCAGGGGTTGCCTTGGCTGGCGTGGATGGAGAGGCAGCTGTGTCCTACTCAGGGCTCAGTGTGCGACCCTCCTGGACCTGGGGTTTACAGTTAGAACTGGACCTTCAGGAGAGAGAAGGGACTGTGTTTGATGTCTCGGGAACAGGGGTGACCGTGTTCCCTGCTGTGAGCCTCCAGACAGACTCTAAAGTAGTGCCAGTGCCAGGACTGTGTTCAGGTGTGTCACCTCAGCACTTGGGGGCTGAAGTAGCTGGGTCACCACTACTTCATGGCAGACCTGTTTCATAATGAGCTCCTGGCAAGCACACTCTTTAAAGTAGAATTCTGTTGTGTTTTAAAGGAATCTCTTCTTCAGGTTAAAATTCCTTGTAAATTTGTGTTAAAAAAGGCATTGATTAAATCCCATTTTTTAAAAAATTAAACTTGTTTTTAAGAGTTGTCACTCTGCAATGCTGGTGTGACTCCCCTCCTGCTCAGCCGAGGAACTGCAGGTCAACAAGCCTGGATCTCCATGTCCATAGTCATCATTACTTTAGCAATGTCCACATTAAAATCAATGAACATAAGTTCCCAGACAAGCAAAGGAACTTGCTTTCCTAACTACCTGTTTATCTGGTGACAGGCAGTAGCCTTATTAAAATCCGGAGCTCAGACCACCAGAACCCTCAAGTACTGCAGAGTGTCTGACAGCTGGAGCTTCAAATGGGCTGAATCTCACTAGAGTTAAAAAGAGAGGCAATTTGCATGCAACCATTTGTGGCAAGTTTAAAGGCCCCAGTGCCCTTTTCTGTGTTTAATCTAGTTAATGCCACATTTTTTTTTTTCATCCAAGAGTTCATGTCTCACTTTTTCTTTCTTTGCCAGTGGGGTCAGAGCAAACAGGTCAACACTGTGGCCAGCTTGCCGTCAGAGTGCACCACACTCTTACAATAAAACACCTGACTCCTGAGCAGTGTTCGGGACAGGCTTGTGCAGAGCTCTGGGGCACGGTCTCATCTGTGGTCTCAGAGGAGCGCTCCCTTCTCCTGCCTCCCAGCCCTGGACCTAGATAGCCTTAGACAACAGGGACTGAGTCTGCCTTCCTCACTGTCCCTCAAGTGTGCCTGCCGACGTCAGCTCGATAGACACTGAGTTGATGAGCACTGCCTGCCATCACAATGCCCGAGTCCCTACTCTAGCACCTTACGACCCCAGTGAGACTATCCCAGGCTGAGTTTGTTCACCAAATTTGTCGAGTTGAACCTTCCCATGTGGTTTTGTTTGCTCTAATTTCTTTAGGGAGAGGTCTGTCACACACACACACATACACACACACACACACACACACTAAACTGCTGGAATGGCAGGATGGCAGGAGATGAGTTTTGATGTTCCCTGCCTTTTCTTTTCTCTCTTAGAACAGCTCCACTTTTAGACATGAAGATGTCAGTCTCCTGCCCCTAGAGTGATTCCAAATTTTATATGCTCTTGACTAGACTGTCGAAAGAAACAACAAATTATCCTGGGCCTCCAGCATTGTCCTGGGAATGGCAGCAGCCCAGCACTAACATGGACATCTAAAGAAGCCTTCATGCTGCATCACAAATTTCTAACATGAGAACCTGCGCTTTCATCTCCTTTCCCGTGACTGGTCCCTCACTCGACCTGCCCTCCTGTTCATGCTTCACCTTTGCAGATAGTACGGAACTTGACAATGCCATCGTATTAATCAGGTTTCTGGCAGCTCATACACGTGCTTTTCCTTGCTACCCAAAGGCACAGGAACCAAAAGGGATGGTATCACAAATAAGGAATTTTATGAGTAGGAGACTTGGGTCTGTCTGTGTCTACCTGGCCCAGCTATTAGGCAAAGAGTTGTCAGGAAAGGTGTAAGCTGGGTGTGTCCACACTGGTGAGTACCTGCCCTTTCTCTGCTCAAGCAACCAGTCACAGGCTTAACACTGGTGTGTGGCAGAGCCCAGATTCCTCTTCTCTTCATCCTTTAGGTCACTGAGTGTTATAGGAAAGAGGTTAGCCTTCCCTGTAGCCACCAAGTCATTAGAGGACTGTGAAATATCAGTCCCTCGGCTGTTCATCATACTTGGGTATGCAGAATAAATACAAGATTACAGAACTGTCCCCAGACAATGACTCTTATAGCTCCAATGACAAGAGTGCTTGTATTTGGTGAAGGGAATAAATGGTCTAGGTGTCACTGGTCATGTCTATACCTGAGTTTGGTAAAACAGAACCCGAGGAACTCAGGCCCTGGGGAAGGGTTTCCTGGGCATGACGTCACTGATCGTCACAAGGCTGTGTATGCTGAGTAGGCGCGTCACCTTCCTGTTCCATAGAGGGGGAGCAAACTCAGGTTCAGGAAAGAGTTCAGGTCCCACACTCTCCATTTCCCAGGTTGTGCAGTTCCTATATCAGGGGTCATCTAGAACATGGGTTCTTCTTGTTTTCCATTTTTCATATTCTGTAAGGTGAAGGCATTCACTCAAGATCATAAAAAACTCCCTCATGTCCTCCCCACTCCAAAGACAAGTCAGTCTTAGCAGGAACTCACGGGTCCTCCCAGACACCTGTTTGTCACACGGAGCTTCTGAGCACACCCTCCTCTGAAGCAGTTTGTGACACAGTCGTGAATCCTTCCTGGTTCTTGGACTGATGTGTTGATGCAGGTTAGCAGCATCCCTGGGTCCAGCATCCCACTAGGGTCACCAGGGCACACGGCCTCATACCTCTGAGCACCCCTGGTGACTCCTGTCATCATCACTTGATCTCTAAGGTGAGGCTGTGTCCTGATGAGAAACAAACACCAAGGTGCTGCATCAGCAAAGTTCCATATTGTTATTGGGAGTGGAAGAAAGAGGCCGCTGTTTTGATTTCCTGTTTTGAAGTTGAGCAGTATAGCCTGTTTCTTCGAGGTTCTAAGGATCACTAACTCTTTCCTCAGTCTCCTGAGTGCTGGGATGACAAGCAAGCACCATGTCAGCTTAGCTATACTTCTTGATAGCTGCTGTTTGCCGAATGTGCTGGTTGGCTGAAGAGTGCGAATCTTTCTGCGGGAATGAGGATGGAAGGGAGTTGGGATTTCAGGGTGTGCCTCCTCTCACTCTAGGTGTCTCTGAAACCCCGTGTGCAGAGACCACACTTCCTCGGGGCCTCATTTAGGCATTTGGAAATTTTCTGTACATCGTAGTCACTCTGTTCTGTTCCCTTAGGCACTTTGTTGAGAAACTGAAAAAAAGGCCTTGAATATGGGAACACTGTTACCTCTGGTAGAAGAAACAACATCCTCAAGGTAGGTCTTCCTTGCCTCTGTGGCCAACCTAAAATCTCCACAGCAGCTGAGAGCTGCTGAGAGGAAAGCCACAGATCCTGACTGTGGATGGGAGGGAGCTGACGCTGCCTCTGGTGAGCAGTACAGAGGCGTGGGATGGCAGGGAATGGGGCTCCAGTCATGCCTAAGACACGGCTGCCTCTCCTGACCTGTCTTCTTTCTCTTTTCTGTCATTAGAACTGTTCTAATTCTGTACTTTGGTTTTTTTTTCCTCAAAGTTTATTAAAATACAAAAGTCTCCATTTCCGCCCCTCCTCCCAACCCCCTCCCACTCCCCCCACTCCCTCTCCTCCTCCCTCTCCATCCCCAAGAGCAGTCAGGGTCTCCCACCCTGTGTGCAGTTCAAGCTCCTCCCCCCTCTCTCCAGGTCCAGGAAGGTGAGCATCCAAACAGACTGGATCCCAGAAATCCAGTATAAGCAGAGGAAACAAGTCCCAGTGTCATTGTCAATGGCTTTTCAGAAAGACTCCGGGCCAGCCACATTCAGAGAATCCGGCCTCATTCAGAGAATCTGGCCTCATTCAGAGAATCTGGCTGGGTCACGTGCTCGCTCAGTCCCAGTCACTGGCCTTGGTGAACTCTCATTAGATCAGTGCCCTTGTATCAGTGGGTGATCGCACCCCTCGCGGTCCTGATTTCCTTTTTCATGTTCTTCCTCCTTCTGCTCCTCATTTGGACCTTGGGGGACTCCGTCCGGTGCTCCATTGTGGGTCTCCGTCTGTATCGCCATCCATCCTCGGATGAAGGTTCCCTCTGATCGTGCCTTCCTTGCTCACATTCTCTTTCCTTCTGCTTCTCATTTGGACCTAGGGAGTTAAGTCCAGTGTTCCAATGTGGGTCTCCGTCTCCATCTCCATCCATCGCCAGATGAAGGATCTATGGTGATAAGCAAAATATTCATCAGTATGGTTATGGGCCAAGGCCAGTTCAGGCACCCTCTCCTCTGTCCAGAGAAGAATCTGGGGAATCTCTCCTTGGACCTGGGATCCCATTTATAATCAAGGCTCTAGTAAACCCTAAACTGACTCCCTTAGTTGAGATATATTCTTCCCTGATCCCATATCTATCCTTCTTCCCTCCTCCCCTCCCAGTCCCCTCCCCCTCCCCCCAGCATTCCCCATTCCTCCCCTGCTCCCTTCTCTCTAACCCTCTCCCCTTCCAACAACCCTCCTACCGCCCCATGCACCCAAGGTTACCTGGGACTCTTGTCTATTTCCAATCTCCAGGAGGAAAACTACCCGAATTTTCTTCAGGTTCACCCTCCTATCCAGCTTCTCTAGGATCACAAATAATAGGCTCAAAGACCTTTAATTATGGCTAGAATCCATTTATGAGTGAATACATATCAAATTCCTCTTTTTGGGTCTGGCTTACCTGACTCAGTAAAGCGTTTTCTTTTCTTTTCTTTTTTAAATTTCTTTAATTATTATTTTTTATTTTTTTATTTTTTATTTAATTTTTACTGGGAACCCCTCCAGAATCAAGTCTCTTGCAAACCCTAAAATGGCTCCCTTAGCTGAGATATAAACCTCCCTGCTCCCGCAACCATCCTTCCTCCCTCCTCCCCCCTCCCATTCCCCCAAGCCTTCCCCAATCCTCCCCCCTCCCCTCTCCCTGACCATCTTCCCTTACTTCCACCCCCCACCCCCCATACACCGAGTTTACCTGGCAATCTTGCCTAGTTCCACTATCCAGGAGGATAACGATATGATTTTCTTCAGGTTCACCTTCTTATTTAGCTTCTCTAGGATCACAAATTATAGACTCAAAGACCTTTAACTATGGCTAGAATCCACTTATGAGTGAGTACATACCATATTCCTCTTTTTTGGTCTGGGTTACCTCACTCAGTAAAGCGTTTTCTATTTCCATCTATTTGCATGCAAAATTCAAGATGTCATTGTTTTTTACCGCTGAGTAAAACTCTAATGTATATATGTTCCACACATTCTTTAACCATTCTTCTATTGAGGGGCACCTAGGTTGTTTCCATGTTCTGGCTATTACAAATAGTGCAGCTATGAACATAGTTGAACAAATACTTTTGTAGTATGATAGTGCATCTCTTGGGTATATTCCCAAGAGTGGAATTGCTGGGTCCTGAGGGAGGTTGACTCCCAGTTTCCTGAGAAACCGCCACACTGATTTCCATAGTGGCTGCACAAGTTTGCATTCCCACCAACAATGGATGAGTGTTCCCTTCACTCCACATCCTCTCCAGCATAGGCTATCATTGGTGTTTTTGACTTTAGCTATTCTGACAGGTGTAAGATGGTATCTCAAAGTGGTTTTGATTTGCATTTCCCTGATTGCTAAGGAGGTTGAGCATGACCTTAAGTGTCTTCTGGCCATTCGAAGTTCATCTGTTGTGAATTCTCTGTTCAGTTCAGTACCCCATTTTTTAATTGTGTTAATTAGAGTTTTAGTGCCTAGTTTCTTGAGTTCTTTGTATATTTTGGAGATCAGACCTTTGTCTGATGAGGGGTTTGTGAAGATCTTCTCCCAGTCCGAAGGCAGCCTTTTTGTCTTACTGACAGTGTCCTTTGCTTTACGAAAGCTTCTCAGTTTCAGTAGGACCCATTTATTCATTGTTTCTCTTATTGTCTGTGCTACTGGGGTCCTACTTAGGAAGTGACCTCCTGTGCCTATATCTTGTAGACTACTTCCCACTTTCTCTTCTATCAGGTTCAAAGTGGACAGATTAATGTCGATGTCTTTAATCCATTTGGATTTGAGTTTTGTGCATGGTGATAGATATGGATCTACTTTCATTCTTCTACAGGTTGACATCCAGTTATGCCAGCACCATTTGTTGAAGATGCTTTCCTTCTTCCATTGTATACCTTTAGCTCCCTTGTCGAAAATTAGGTGTTCATAGGTTTGTGGGTTAATATCCGGGTCTTCTATTCGATTCCATAGGTCGACTTCTCTGTTCTTATGCCACTACCAAGCTGTTTTCAATACTGTAGCTCTGTAATGCCTCCAGAAGTTCCTTTATTGTATAAGATTGTTTTGGCTATCCTGGGTTTTTTGTTTTGCCATATAAACTTGATTATTGTTCTCTCAAGGTCTGTGAAGAAGTTTGATGGGATTTTGATGGGGATTGCATTGAATCTATAGATTGCTTTTGGTAGAATTGCCATTTTTACTATGTTGATTCTCCCAGTCCAAGAGCAGGGGAGGTCTTTCCATTTTCTGGTATCCTCCTCAATTTCTTTCTTCAAAGACTTAAAGTTCTTGTCAAATAGGTCTTTCACTTCCTTGGTTAGAGTAACCCCAAGATATTTTATGCTATTTGTGGCTATCGTGAAAGGTGATGTTTCTCTGACTTCTCTCTCTGTTTCTTCATCCTTTGTGTATAGGAGGGCAACTGATTTTTTGGAGTTGATCTTGTATCCTGCCACATTACTAAAGGTGTTTATCAGCTGTAGGAGTTCTTTGGTAGAGTTTTTGGGGTCGCTTATGTACACTATCATATCGTCAGCAAATAACGAAAGTTTAATTTCATCCTTTCCAATTCGAATCCCCTTGATCTCCTTATGTTGTCTTATTGCTATTGCTAGAACTTCAAGCACTATATTGAAGAGGTATGGAGAGGGTGGACAGCCTTGTCGTGTTCCTGATTTTAGTGGAAAGGCTTTGAGTTTCTCTCCATTCAATTTGATGTTAGCTGTTGGCTTGCTGTATATTGCTTTTATTATATTTAGGTATGATCCTTGTATCCCCAGTCTCTCCAACACCTTTATCATAAATGGGTGTTGAATTTTGTCAAATGCTTTTTCAGCATCCAATGAAATGATCATATGGTTTTTTTCTTTCAGTTTATTTATATGATGGATTACATTGATAGATTTGCGTATGTTGAACCAGCCCTGCATCTCTGGGATGAAGCCTACTTGATCATAATGGATAATTTTTCTAATGTGTTCTTGGATTTGGTTTGCCAGTACTTTATTGAGAATTTTCGCGTCGATGTTCATGAGTGAGATTGGCCTGTAATTCCCTTTCTTGGTTGTGTCTTTGTGTGGTTTTGGTATCAGGGTAACTGTAGCTTCATAAAAGGAGTTTGGCAATGATTCTTCTGTTTCTATATTGTGGAATACATTAAGGAGTATAGGTATTAGCTCTTCCTGGAAGTTCTGGTAGAATTCTGCATTGAAACCATCTGGTCCTGGGCTTTTTTTAGTAGGGAGATTTTTGATAACAGCTTCTAATTCTTCATGACTAACAGGTCTATTGTTCACCTGTTCTTGGTTCAACTTTGGTATATGGTACTTATCTAAAAAATGTCCATTTCTTTTACATTTTCCAACTTTGTGGCATATAAACTTTCGTAGTAAGATCTGATGATTCTCTGAATTTCCTTTGTGTCTGTGGTTATGTCCCCCTTTTCATTTCTGATCTTATTAATTTGCATGTTCTCTCTCTGCCGTTTGATTAGTTTGGATAGGGGTTTGTTGATCTTGTTGATTTTCTCCAAGAACCAGCTTTTTGTTTCATTGATTCTTTGGATTGTTTTCTGTGTTTCTATTTTGTTGATTTCAGCCCTCAGTTTGATTATTTCCAGTCTTCTACTCCTCCTGGGTGAATCAGCTTCTTTATTTTCTAGAGCTTTCAAGTGTGCTGTTAAGTCTCCAATGTGTGCTTTCTCCGTTTTCTTTAATTGGGCACTTAGTGCTATGAACTTTCCTCTTAGCACTGCTTTCATAGTGTCCCATAGGTTTGAGTATGTTGTGTCTTTATTTTCATTAAATTCAAGGAAGACTTTAATTTCTTTCTTTATTTCTTCCTTGACCCAGGGGTGATTTAATAGTTGACAGTTCAACTTCCATGAATTTGTTGGCTTCCTGGGGGTAGCATTGTTGTTGAATTCTAACTTTAATCCATGGTGATCTGACAAGACACAGGTGGTTACTAATATTTTTTTGTATCTGTGGAAGTTTGCTTTGTTACCAAGTATGTGGTCAATTTTTGAGAAGGTTCCATGGGCAGCAGAGAAGAAGGTATATTATTTCCTATTTGGGTGGAATGTTCTATAGATATCTGTTAAGTTCATTTGATTCAATACCTCCAATAATTCTCTTATTTCTCTGTTGGGTTTCTGTCTGATTGATCTGTCCATTGGTGAGAGAGATGTGTTGAAGTCTCCTACTATTAGTGTGTGTGGTTTGATGACTGCCTTGAGTTCTAGAAGTGTTTCTTTTACATAAGTGGGTGCCTTTATATTAGGGGCATAGATATTCAGGATTGAGACTTCCTCCTGATGAATTGTTTCTGTTATGAGTATGAAATGTCCATCTCTATCTCTTCTAATAGATTTTAGTTTGAAGTCAATTTTGTTAGATATTAGAATGGCCACACCTGCTTGTTTCTTAGGTCCGTTTGCTTGGAAAACCTTTTCCCAGCCCTTTACTCTGAGTAGATGTCTGTCTTTGTGGTTGAGGTGTGTTTCTTGTAAACAGCAGAATGTTGGATCCTGTTTTCGGATCCAATCTCTAAGTCTGTGCCTTTTTATAGGTGAATTGAGTCCATTGATTACTAAGTGATATTAATGACCAGTGGTTGTTGACTCCGGTTATTTTTTTTGGGGGGGGTAGTGGAGTGTATGTTTTTCCCTTCTTTGAGTTCTGCTTGTGAAGGGTCACTAGATGCCTGAGTTATTGTAGGCGGTGTTAGGAATGTTGGATTCCTTGGGTTGTGATTTGCCTTCTAATACTTTCTGTAAGGCTGGATTTGTAGCGACGTATTGTTTAAATTTGTTTTTATCCTGGAATATTTTGTTTTCTCCGTTGATAGTGAACGATAGCTTGGCTGGGTAAAGTAGTCTGGGCTTGCATCCATGGTCTCTTAGTTTCTGCAGTACCTCTATCCAGGACCTTCTAGCTTTCATGGTTTCCATAGAGAAGTCTGGTGTAAGTCTGATAGGTTTACCTTTATAAGTTACTTGATCTTTTTCCTTTGCAGCTCTTAATATTCTCTCTTTAATCTGAATGTTTTGTGTTTTGATTATTATATGGCGAGGGGACTTTTTTTTGATCCAGTCTATTCTGTGTTCTGTATGCTTCTTGAACCTTCATAGGGATATCGTTCTTCAGGTTGGGGAAGTTTTCTTCTATAATTTTGTTGAATACATTTTCTGGACCTTTGATCTGCAATTCTTCTCCTTCTTCTACCCCTATTATTCTTAGATTTGGTTTTTTTTATTGTGCCCCACATTTTCTGAATGTTTTGTGATGAGAATTTGTTGGATTTGCTGTTTTCTTTTGTCAGAGCGTTTAATTTCTCTATGGTGTCCTCAGAGTCTGAGATTCTTTCTTCTATCTCTTGTATTCTGTTGGTTATGCTTGATTCTGAAGTCTCTGTTCGTTTACTTAGATTTTCCATAGCCAGCCGGCCCTCGGCTTGTGATTTCTTCATTGACTCCATTTCAGTTTTCAAATCTTGAACTGTTTCCATTACCTGTTTGATTGTTTTTTCTTGGTTTCCCAGAATTTCATTTACGGATTTACTCATTTCTTCAAACCTTTTGGTATATTTCTCTTCCATTTCTTTACTCATTTCCTCAATCTTTTTGTTATACTTATCTTCCATTTCTTTACAGCTGATTTTCACCTCCTGTTTAAGTTCCTCTATTATTTTCATAAAGATCCACTTAGAGTCGATTTCTTCTATTTCTTCTGGAGTAGGGTGTTCAATTCTTCGTTTCGTGATCCCTGGATTCTGGAGATGTCATGTTGCCTTTCAGGTTGTTGGAGGAATTCTTGCATTGGCACCTGCCCATCTCCTACTCTCTGGATGAAACTCCTCAGCACTCTCTGGATGGAACTCCTCAGCACTCTCTGGATAGAACTCCTCAGCACTGCAGCAGGGATAGCTGGTATTTCCAGGACCCAGAAGAAAAAAGGGCAGCAGCAGTGGGAGCAGGGAGGGGTCCCGTGGAACACCGAAGACCCTGTTGCAGAAGCTGAGGGGGGAGGGGCTGTGCTCTCTTCTGGGACAGAGAGCCCAGGCGAGCACCCACTCACCTCTCTGGATAGAACTTCTCAGCACTGCAGCAGGGCTAGCTGGTATTTCCAGGACCCAGGAGACAAAAAGGCAGCAGCAGTGGGGGCAGGGAGTGGTCCGGTGGAACACTGAAGACCCTGCCACAGAAGCTGAGGGGGGAGGGGCTGTGCTCTCTTCTGGGACAGAGAGCCCAGGCGAGCACCCACTCACCTCTCTGGATAGAACTTCTCTGCACTTTGGTTTTGTATTGCAGATTGTAAATCTTATTTTAGATAGGACTGAGAACCTACAGTGCCAGTTCCTAGAGGTACACCATGGAACATGAACAACACCTGGCAGATAAGGTCAGTGAGTGGAGAGCGCAGAGACAGGAGGATTGTGTGTTGACCACTCAACCTGTGCCCTGGGACTGTGCTGGGCTACACCAATGGAGTCTGTGATTCAGTAGATCGGCTCATTTGCACACACGTGAATAAGCAGCCATAGAAGCCCTCCAACTGCTCCCAGCAAAGTGCAGTGGGCTACTGAGAATATTGGGACTTAGATGTTGTTGAAGACATCCATATAGCAACTGAGTAAGGGGTGGCAGGTATGTTATGGAGGGGTGCATGGACTTTATGCTGAGATGTCAGACCTGAACAGAAATACACTTGTCATCTCTGCAATGCCAAGGCTTTTTCTTCTGAGAGTTGAAGTATTAGTGTCTTAGTTATGGTTTCTAGAGACACCATGACCATGGAACTCTTATAAAGGAAAACATTGAATTATAATGACTTATAGTTTCAGAGATTTAGTCCATTATCGTCATGGCAGCACATGGCGGCATGTAAGCAGATAAGGTGCTGGAAAGAAGCTGAAAATTCTACATCTTAATTGGCAGGCAATAGCAAATGAACTATGTCACTGGGTGTAGCTTGAGCATAGGAGACTTCAAAGTCCATCCCCCGCAGTGACAAACTTCTTCCAATAAGGTCATACCTACTCAAATGAAGCCACACTTCCTAGTAGTATCGCTCCCTATGGGGGATATTTTCTTTCAAACCACCACAATTAGCCTAAATCCTTTTCCCTGTCTGTAGACGGAAAAAGAAGAGGAAGTCGGACAGAATGCTGCCTTCCGGGAAGACATAAGCATTTTATAAAAATCCTAAGAATTTGCCAAGAGGGTCTCTGCTCCAGCTGGGTCAGTGGATGGTGGTGAAGAAAGTAAGAGTGAGATGGTGGACCCGGTGCAGCATGGTCATCTCCAACGGCTGAGGCCTCTTCTGTAGGAACCACACCTTTCAAGCCAGCACTGGTATGGCCTAGAGGAAGCCTCTGACGAGTTAGTCCCCAGCACACCAGCATCACCCACTCAGTCTCGGGAAAATATGGCGTTAACAAAGCCAGGTAAGTCACCACATGTTCCTGACTTGGAAAAGACTTGTGTAGAAGTGGTCCCCATTGCATCCGGGTCAGCCACACAGGAGTGAGACTGGAGGTCACTGGCAGGGTAAGGCAGTGCTGGAGGACAGGTGTCTGAAGTCTGGAGCCCTGAGCACCACAGGGAATGCTGTGCCCCCTTGTCTGTGTCCTCAGGCTTTTGCTTAAGGGTCCCTCTTACTCTGCTGCGGTAACAGAACCTCCTGTGATGAGTGTTGTAAGGAGACCGCTTGTTCGTTCCTGGCTGCCCAGAACCGAAATAATCACACAGAAACTTTAGTATTTAAAACACTGCTTGTCCAATGACTCTAACATATTCCTAGCAAGCTCTTACATGTTAAACTAACACATTTCTATTAGTTTATATTTACCATACAGCTTGTGGCCTACCAGCAAAGATTCAGTGTGTCTGTCTCTGATGGTGCTACATGGTGTCTCTCCTAGGCCCATCAGTGTTTTATTAAACCAATACAACAGACAGATCTTTACAGGGTACAAGATCATTGTCCCGCAGCAGTTGAGTGCTGTGTTTGCATCTTCCGCCACCCTGACTGTCTTAGAAAAATGGCCTTTAACTTTTAAGCCAGTTCAGTTTCTTCAAAACTTGTTGGAATTTGGTTAAGCCAGTTCAGTTTCTTTAAAACTTGTTGGAATTCAGATACTCATGTTTTAAGAGCTCTGTGGAGATGTGAAGAATCACGTTAAGCTCATTAAGAAAACAGAGTCGTCTGTCATGAGGAATGTGTTGTGCTGCACTGCTGTTCTTGTTGGCCTCTCAGATGATCTCATGGCACAACAGAGGGAAGGTAAAGAGGATTTCGCCTGCATGAGACTGTTTTCAGCATTTGGTAGACCCTCGTAGGAAATACTCAAGAATAGCCAGGGAGATGAAGACTCACTCCGTGGATGAAGCATGGGCCGTGACTGTGCTAGGGCCTGGGACAGAACCCCCAAAAGGCATACAAACCCCAGGTAGGGCTGGTCACCTCTGCATACAGAGTGCTCTTCAGGTGAGGGGATGTGGGGACAGGAGGAGCCCTGGCTTCTGACGGCACAGCTACCCGAGCAGACACAGCAGCACAGAAGAGACTGCTTGACCAAAAGCCCAGCAAAGGAGAGCATTTCCGGCAGTCTGCTCACCTCTGCAGGTGTGCTGAAGCACCTGCGTGTGCTTGCTCACACATGAACATGCATTTTCGAAATCCACACACTTGCATAATGGAGTAAGCTGTTCAGTTCCTATTGGTCTGGGAGAAATAATCCGGAAAGGGGTGGCTGTTTCCAGCTGAGCTGACAACCCTGGCCCCATGGCTTTGCTGGGTTTAGCGCACCATCTTCACTGCTTGGGCTGCAGTTTTTCCAGGCTACGTGAGCATAAAGATCACCCTGAAGTTCTGGGGTCTCAAGGGTCTCCCCCATTCCTAAAACATTCTCCTACCGGGGACAGTCTGTGGTAGTCTGGCCTCAAGACAAGCTTCTGTGTGTATTTCCAAGCTGTCTGCAATCACAATCTTGTGGGGTTTCTCGTGGACTCACAGCTCTTGGGGAAAATGATCTGCATGGCCGAGCATGCCCACAACAGGCTTTCTGCAGGTGGACGCTCAGGATACTGGTAGTTTGGCTCAGTCTGAAAAACACAGAACATGGAAGCCACTTGTGTGAGTTTCAGTCTGAGGCAAGAGTCTGGGCGACCCAGGGAAGCACAAGCCCACACCTCAGAGTCCCAGTGGCCAGAAGACCTAGAGATCTGAGGACAAATGTCTGTCCCAGGAGACACACAGTGGAAGTTTACCTTTTCTCTGCCTGTTTGTCCTGTTTAGCTCCCAGATGGCTTCATGTTACCCACCTGAGTTGAGACCCCTCTCAACTTTGCCCACTGAGTCCGTGAACCCCACAGAAATGCTTTACAATCACCTCACGGTCACGTTCAGAAAGGCTGCCCTGTTCACTCACGCGGACAGGGAAGTCCTTTGTCACAACTCCCAGTCAGCTATGGCCAGAACTTGGAGAAAAAGAAACCTTCCTGCCCACTTTGTGGTTCCTTCCTGGGGAGGTAGACCATATTTATGGAGAGAATCCCCGGGATTTTGCATTGTTATTCCAGGCTACCAGGCTGAGTTCTGCTCAGGAATACCAGACTCTGTGTCCTCAGACTTTTCTCTCTTGTCCACTGCAGTTCAGAACCTCAAAGCCTGTGATATGCAGTCATTCTGCAAGATTTGTGTGACCAGTTCTTCTATTCTGCGCCAAAGCACACCAAGAAAAAGGATAGACACACGGTGTCCTGTGTGGTACACTGATAAAGGCATGAACGCTCTTTCCTGATCTATGACTGTTTCTTCCTCCTTGACTGCCCGTGACTCTCCAGATGCATATCCAGAGTCTGAGTCTATACAAATCCCTCTACAGAATGAGCAGTGGGTAGAAAGGTCTGGGCCCTTTGAATTTGACAACTTCATACTTGGTTGCTTTTTAGAGTCCCTTGAACAAATTGTTTCAGTGTGATAGAAATATTCATTCTACTGTTAGATAATGACAATATTCCCAGACCTTTGCAAACCAAGGCTGGAAGTTTCCTACAAGGTCAAGGCCAGCTTCGGATAGAGAGTGAGGCGTTGTCGCCCAGGAAAAGAAGGCAGGCAAGCAGGCAGACAGGCTGGCGTGAGGCAGGGAGGCTGCCCCGCTGACTAATTCTTAAGAGAGGACTCTGTCCCCTTGTGTCCTCTTCTGAGCTCCCCCTGAGCGATGGGCCCGGAAATGGGAATCATCTAAGGTCTTTGTATGTGTCCATAAGGTGTGCGGTCCTTTGCAGAGATGGAAGGGACCCTGGGATAGAGAGCGCTGAGCAGTGTGTCCACGAGGAGATGTAGTAACTGTGAGGAAGGTGAGGCCACTGAGAGAGAGCTTGAACCCATACCTCACTTCCAAACAAGCCTGTGGGTGATGGGAAGCAACCTCACCAAGGCCTTAATGAGGAGGCTGGAACAGGGAAGCTGCTTTAGGCAGACAATAGGGTGGGGCTCTTTCCAGAGCACCCCAGGAACCCTGAACAGGCCAGCTAGGCCTAGCATGTGCTAGGGGACATCTCAGGTTTATCTCGGCATCTGTGACTTAATGCAGTACCCCAGTAAAGCAGAATTGCCAAGGCTGTGAAGCACTGAAGTGAGGGAGGAAGATGAGAGCCATTCACTGTGTGTGTGTGTGTGTGTGTGTGTGTGTGTGTGTGTGTGTGTGTGTGTGTGTGACATATGCTAAGAGAGAGCGGGACTAGGAGCCCCAGGGAAATATTGTGACAAGTTGTTTTCTCTTGGCAGGCGAGAAAGGAGTAAATGACAACACATGTGATTGTCCCAGGGCAGAGCACAGGCCTGAGCATTGTTACAAAGAGAATAAGGAAGAACTTGTCTTCGTTCAAGAGGAACTGGTGCTGCTCTCTAGGCTGGATCCACATAAATCTGACCTTCTTGATGGCGGCTCCTCCTACTCCTAGAAAGAAATACTCTGGCCAAGCAGTTCTCTGAGCAGAGTCAATCCATTCCGGATCACCTGTCCTGAGCACAGGCAGTCATTAGTGTTCCAGTGTTGAGGCAAAGGAGTACTTGTCTAATTTCATCTGTCACAAAAAGTCATTCTTCAAAGTTCCAATTCCTTTTGAGTCTGGGTGGTGACAAGCAGCTTGCCTAGGATGTATGCGAACCATGTTCTGTACAAGTGAAACTATTTTAAATAACTCTGGGGAGTTCTTTCTCTGATGGTCGCATTTCATTTTTATGAAGCAGCACCTGCCTTTGTGCACCCCCAAAGTGTTCTGACATGAACATTTTCACGTGTTTGTACAGGCCATGTATTGTTTGGTATTCCCGCAAGCATTATGGCCAACAGGAAAACAATCCAGGCAAGGTAAACTGAAATTTGGGTTCATCTTGGCTTTTGCTAGCCAGCAATGAGCCAAAACTTCTGGAGTTTGACATCAAACAATTTGTTTCTTACACATTTAAACACAGTAAAACTTTGGGCAGAAGTTTCCATGTGACGGGTCTCACCGCAGAGCTTTATGGCCGCCCCGCAGACACGGCAGATCAGTTAGTAGTCTAGCTCTCACTTTTGTCTGTTTTTGTTTAAACAATCCCAAGGAGAAAAGCATTCTTCAGGACAAGCTGCACTTCAAATTTCTGTCAAAGCATGAGGTAGAAGAGCACAAACGAGCTTAAAGTCCCTGACCACGTTATGTGGTTCTTCCAGCCCCAACGACATTGCAGAAAAGGGCAGATTTCCCTCTTCCGGGAGATCTATTACGATCTCTCTTCTGGTGCTAGGAAAAAAGAAAATTCACTGTCAGATGCCTGTGAACGTCTTGTATAGCTTCAGGGAGTTTGTATGTATGTTGCCTGCACATGTACGGGTGCACAATATTGTCCATGTGTGCAGAGGGCGGGGCAGAAGGTCAGACGTCTCCCTCCACAGCTCTCCGTCTATGGCTTTGAGATAGGATCTCCCACTAAAAGGAAAGCTCATTTTGGCTAGGCAGGCTGGCCAGCAAGCTCTCAGAATCTGCCTGTCCTCCTCAACCTCTGAACTGGGGTTACAGGGACATGCAGCCACGCCTGGATAATTACACAGGTGCCAGATTTTCAAACTGAGCTCCCCACACTTGCATAGAAAGAATTCTTACCTCTGTTACTTCTATCTAGGGGACCAGCCTCCAACAGCACAGGACTTTGAGAGGAATCCACAGAGTCAGCGAGGTTAAACTTTTCTGAGGGAGGTTAAGGAAAAAAGCAAGCACAAACTCTCTTGACATTTTATTTTTTCTTTTATTCTCATGTTGCTTTACAGCTTTTAAACCCCAACAGAACCTTCCAGGCAGTGCAAGAGTCAAAACAGTTGCATTCCATTTCTCAAGTGAATGATTATAGGTGAAAATATGATTTCCATATCCCTCACATGATTAAACATTTTATGTATTACAGGTGAAAAATTATCCCAAGGACCCACATGCATTCATACCCAAGCAGCTTGTTATAGACTAGCCGTGTGGGCAAGCAAGGTGTTCTTGTCAGGTCTTTTACAGGCAGGCTGCATTTTGCAGTTACAGAGAAAGGGCCAATTACTTATCTTGAAAGGTAATCTTTGAAAAGTCATAAATCTAAACTTTTTATATGAAAAAGAATCAGTCAGCTCTACTTTAAATCTTTAGAGTACATATTCATTAATAGTTCTTTATGTCAGGAGATTGAGAGCAGAAATGGGTATAAGGAATTAATCATCACCTTTGGTCATCAACCAAACCAAGCAGAGAGAGTACCTCAGCTGGTAATAATTGGGCTGCTTTGTCTTGTTCCCTGACCTTAAAGAGTTCCACATTCAACTGTGTGCCTTTCTGAAACTTTAGAAAGTTGTTGTCTTCTTGGGTTTTTCACCTCCGAGTTATTTAACAAAAACATGTTAGCCTAACTTTGTTATTTCCAAAGCTTTATTTCAGCTGTAAGGCACTCTGAGACCTGTGAAGATATTTCTCAACATTAAGGTTAAAAGTATTTAAACTAGCTGGGCTATTGGGACTCAATTGTTATTAACTTGAGCTACAATCCATGCAGCTCTGTAGGTGAGACTCACAGGCCCTGGCTGTGAAACATATCCTTGTATTTATTTTTATTTATCAAAACTATAAGCTATCATCAAATTAGATAGTACAGCTTGAGGGGGGTGTCATCTTCTTGATCAGTAGAACAGGATGCTTCCAAGATATAAACACTATTACAGGCAGTGGAGATCTCCGCATGTTCACTCATACCATCCTGGATACCAAAGAAAGAGAGCTGCAGCAAACATGTCAAAACACAGCAGAAACAAAATACATTCCATGTCTGCAGTCACGTGGCCTCGCTTCAATAAGATTGACCCATGAGAGGATTCCCTTCTGGGCTGACACCTGAACTTCAACTGCAACTCGCTGTTCCCCTGGCATGGCCCACGGTACTCCGTGCTATCTCCAAACCCTAATTTTGGATTCTTTGAACCACTTTTCTGTAGTTCACATTGGTCCAGAACTTGCTAACCTGCCTTCAAAGTGCTGGGATTACACACACATAGCACAATACCTGCCGTGGTGCACACACACACATGCAGACATATAACCTGCAGTGTCTTGAGCAATAATATTACAATCCAGTTCTGGAATGCAACCAGCAGCAGAAACAAACTTTATGATTTGTGTGGCTTCAGGGACTTCCCTGGGCAGCAGCTCCCAGGGAGGTAGTCCACCTTTGGGGTTGGGAGCTTCATTCAATGACTTTGCAACCCATTGGCAGTATCCTTTCCACCCATGTAGGGGACATTTTTTAAATGTAGACTCTTGTTTTTTTACAAACCCCTTTTCAACTCAGTCCTAAATGGGATAAGCTGTTTATTTATTTATTTTTTTTACAGTCACTGAGGTGGAACCAGTTAAGGACTCCACCTTCCACAATGCTTTAATATCTCTCACAGTTGCTGGTCTAGTGCTGTGTAAGGTGCTCCTTCCCATGACTGGGAATAAAACCTTATAGAACCGATTGCTCAGGTTGCTTTTGCTCTAGCAGGCAGCAGTAGCCTCCTGAACTTTTGTTGACTTCTCACAGAAAAGAACACTGGGTAGTGGGGCACACAGCAGTTTAACATGGCCTGAAAGGATCTTGACCTGATAAAAGAATCTTGAGTATTTCTATGCCAATACCACATAGCAGCCTTCTTCAAGTTATACAGAGAATATGTAGCTTTGGAAAGATGGGCTGCTAATATTCCAAGAGCCCCAAATAATTCTAACTCTTTTATGTTTATAGATATGAGCTGTTGTAGGATTTTCTCAACAACATTGTCATATACATATCTTCATCATTCATGTATGCCCCAGCAATACTTAAACATGTGTGTGTTGTCATCGTACCCAAGGCTCCACAGCCTTCCTTTATGCTGTCTGTCTAGTGTTTTTTGGACCTTCTTCTCTGCCTTATTCCGTGAACTCCTCCAAGCAGTGCTGTCTTTAGGTGTCTGCTGTTATTCATTCTCATAACATGGCTGAAGTATCTCAAGTGCCATTGCTGTATCCTGTAGTTGACTTCCCTCTGTAGATGGAGATGTTTCTTACGCCATTGTTGCACAGCCTGTCTCCTTGTGTGATTTCTAGAATCCTCCTGAGACCTGCTATCTCAGACATGTTCAGCCGCTGTTCTGAGGAGCATTTCATTGTCCAGGTCTATCAAACCACAAAAGCCCATGAATTTTAGAACTGTATCTGGGCCCTGCACCTTGTGTAGATCTCATACTCTTCTTCCTTTAGATATGTCTGTATTTCTCTCCGATGACTTTCCAAATCTGCAAAACACTCAAGTGAGCATCGTGTCACTTATATAAGAAAACTTTCTCCAGATGATGGGCATGCCAAGACAACATCCTGAACCACCATCCCACAAACAATAGCACAGTTACAAAGATAACCTTGGTAAAGGACTGAAAGCCCATTAGCAAGGATTCTGAGCAAGTGTCAGGTGATCCCAAACATGTGCAACTCAGAAGATACTAGAATCCAACATAAGCAAGGCCTAAGACAGTGCAAAGTTTCCATCCACTTCTATCGATTGCTTCCTCTGCAGATCAAGGTTGGATACAAAAGCACGGAAAGGAGGTGCTAACATAATTAGCTCTCTGTACTCCTCAGTCATTCTGACCATTATATTTCATATCCTAGAGATTGTCTATGGCATCTCCATTTCTCCACCCCTGATTAATTCAGTGTCTGACTGAATTTTCTTAGACTCCCCAGGGACAGGAGGGAACATGGGTCTGCTCTCCCCGCTGCACCCGCTAGATCCCTGGGTTCAAAAGGCCCTAGTTTGGCACTGTAGCTGTAGCCGCTGCCTTGCCATTCACCAGGGCATGGCTGGACAAAATATCTCCAACCCTAGCATTGCCTATCATGGGAAAGGAATATCCTCTCTCCAGTCTGGGAAGGAAGATTACCCATTCCTGGAAAGGCTTGGCTGTCCTCACCTGGACTGCTCCATCGTGGACATCTGTGAAGTCCTGCTTGGGCTTTCAAGGCTCCCAGGAGCTCCTTAGCCTAGGAGTTAGCTCTCAGTTTTCTTCATAGGAACTCTGGATCCAAACCAAAATAGGCACATTTGTCTTCAAGTAAGGAACCCAGACTCTTTCTCTGGTTTACCCTTTTCTTTTCTCCTCTTGGTTTCTCCCTTTACAGACACTTTAGATGCTCGTTTAAGTCACCAAGATCTGAAAAAAGCCTCTACCATTTTATAAAGATCCTGTCCCTTCAAAGGGCTCAGAAAAGTTACAAAAGCTCTGTATCACCCTTGAGGTCTCTGCTGGATCAAAGTTTTCTTTAACTTTGTGAACATAGCTCTATCTGCCTTGTGAAGTGGGGCTCAAATAATAGCTTCTGTGCCCAGTTTGCTCCATAGCACCTGCTCCTCCTCTCTGGTCCTCCAACCCCTGGCATTTATGTAGACCTCAGCTGGAGATCACCAAGTGTTCCTAAGGGCTCTAATAAACAAGTCTGTCAGGGAAGGATTCCTCTCATATTGTCTCACTTTGTGCAGCCTTTCCCTTCAGGGGAGATGGGTAGTTATGACGCTCAGTTCTTCTGCCTCCACAGCAGTCAGATTAATCCCCTTCATTCCTGTGTCCCAGAGCCTCACAAGCCAAGCTGTGACAAGTCTTTCATGGCTCATTTAAAAGTCTGTTCTAATCCCAGCAGTACAAGTGCTGGGTATTTCTCTAGTTTCTTGTTCAGGGCTATTGTTAAGGTCCCGATCTGTATTGGAACACACATTTTCCCCTTTGTCTATTAGAGGCCCGAAGGGCATCTTCCATCGCTTTCACCATCGCTCTCCTACCCTCTTGCTTGTCTAACTTCCTTGTCCTATTGGAGGCTAACATGGAGGATGCTAGTTGCATCTCCCTCTCATTGTAATCCCCCCTTTACACAGTTTCCTGTGTGGCCACCCTGTTGACTGAGTTTTCTGTCCTGCCCAGTTCCCGCAGTTGTTAAATCCCAAAGAAATCACACAGAGGTCTACATTAGTTGTAAACTGATTGCCTCATTAGCTCAATCTTCTTAATAACTCTTATATGTTAGCCCATTATTCTTGTTTATATTAGCTGCATGACTCAGTACCTTTTTCAGCGAGGCAGTCACGTCTTGCTTCTTCTGGGGCGGGATCACAACTGCTGAGGAATGGGCTTCCTTCTTCTCAGAATTCTCTTGTTCTCCTGACCCACCTCTGCTTCCCATCTGGTTGTTCTGCCTATACTTCCTGCCTGGCTACTGGCCAATCGATGTTTATTTAAAATATAATTGACAGAATACAGGCCATTCTCCCACACCACCACCCTCTTAGCCTCAGAGTGGACAGGCAACCTCTGCCACTACTTGCCTCAAACTCTACCCTAGTGTTCAAATCTCAAAGACTCCAAAATTTCTAAGTCCGTAATTTTTTCTGGGCATCTCTGTATACACATGGTGAACTCTACTTATCAAGCAGTCTTGCCACCTCCTACTACATAGATGAGGACTGACATGCTGTGAGTCCTCCTATAGACATTCCTAATCATGACAGCTCAGCCTCAGTTGCACGTCTCACTCCACATATCCAGAAACAAGCAATTGCTACCATAGCAAAAAGGAAGACAGATATATCATACAGGAAAAGTCATGGTGGAATTTCCTCCACTGATGCTCCTGACAGGCTTCTCAGCATCATTTGTGTGCCTTGCTCCCCATAGCCAGTGTAGGGTGACAGACAGTGGAAAATCATCCTGCCCCCACCTTCCGCCACCCTCATGACTCAGGGTTAATGGCCACGCAAGAGCTGTAGCCATGCTGTGCTTTCCACTCACTGCCCATGCTCCAAAAGACCCTGTAAAAGCCTGTCCCTCTGCCAGGCCTGCTGTTGTCTCTATTCCCACTCATAGACACCTGCCATTCTATATTTCTCCCCAATAAATCTCCTGAGTGAGGTTTGCTGTGTGGTGTGATTTTGTGGTATTCCTTCGCTTCTGGTTGCTAAGATACGCTTAGGCCGAAACCCTTTCATTGGTGCTGTGACTGGGACAGGCTCACTGGTGCCTGTGTTTCCTTTCGGGGGTCAGAGCTACACTTGGACCCGTCCTTCTTCTCCAATCTGTCTGCAATAGGCTCACCACTTGGGGCTTATAAAAACTCCTTTTGGTGGAATTTGTTTTGCTATCCTTTCTCTCTTCCTCCATGAACTCAAGGTGCAGGAGAATTGTATTCTGTCAATCATGTTTTAAATAAACGCTGATTGGCCATGCAGGAAATATAGGTGGGACAACCAGGTAGGAAGTAAAGGTGGGCAATGAGAACAGGAGAATGCTGGGAAGGAGGAATCCCATTCCTCCCCAGTCCTGCCCAGACCACTAAAGAAGCAGGATGTGACCTACCCCCCTGTAACTAGAAAGAACTTGACCTCAGCACAGCCCAATGATCAAAACTGGCATGCCCAATTTTCAAATTTTTGCATATGGTAACACCTGTCATTGCACAAATGATCTGAAAAATCTCTTGTATCTAAACTTGCTTTCTTTTCCTCTATTTCTTCCTATCTACATGAGTCTGGAGTAGCCCTTATATATGGATATTTAATGTTCAAGAGACTTCTCACCTCTACCAGCCCATCCTAATGGGTTTGGAAAACTGCTCTATAGCAGGCTGTCATAGGCTCATCCAGTTTCCTACAACTCCTTTATCTACATCTGCTTCACAGGGATTACCCACTATGCTGTTATGGAGGTTGGTCCCACCACTACCAAGAAACAAATCTGGGTTGTCTTTACATTGACATCCTTCTCATCTTTATATTGAGGTAAAGATGAGCACCATATGCTTCCAGATACTGGTGAGAGCATCGACTTTCTCCAGCTGTGAGCCTGTGCACTGGCCAATCTACACACTTGCAAGATACAGTGGAGGTTCAGGAGAAAGATGCCCAGTTCCATTTCAGAAGGGAGAAATAAGCAAGAAAGGAGTGACCAGCCCCAACTAACTCCAAAGCTCTGTCTACTGGAACTACTATGACTTTGCTGGGCTCAGTCCGCCAGATGGAGTCTCTTACAAGTGGATGTTCTTACAAGTGGAGGACTGCAGTGCATCCAGGCTACGGGTACGCATTGACTAACCTGTAGTTTCAGGTTCTCCAAGGGTTACCACACTCTTTGTGGAGATCTGCTCTGGATACAGGTGTGATTGTTAGCCCACAGACTGACCACAGCATCCTCTGAAATCTAAGTGAAGTTCCTTAGGCTTCCATAGCTCTTAAAATTGTTTTTATTTTAAGTTACTGGAGACAGAGCCAAGGGCTTTGTACACACGAGGCAAGCACACCACCAACTGAACTTCACACCCAGGCCCCTCTTTCTCTTGTTTGTCCAGGCTGTGGAGAAGGGACTTGCTCCACTGAGTGTCTCTTGCATTTGACACCCTCCCTTGTCACAGGACAAAAATGCACAGGACCAAGTGATTGTGAGGCAACAAACCTTGCTTGTTCTAAGATCTCTCAGGTGTTTTCATGACAGAGCTGACTGTCACACCACACTGAGTTGGGTCTTACTATTCCACCCACCCTGACTGGGCATCTGTGCATTCTCCTGATCTCCATGAGAACACAGGAAATAGAGATGACTCTGACTCACAGAGACATCTCATAAAGGAGGGTGTGTTCTCACATGCCTCTAATCCCAGCACCCAAAAGCCAGGAGCAGGTGAAGACCTGTGTGAGTTCAAACCCGCCTGGGCTACGTGGAAACTTTGTGGGTTTTAGCTGCAGGCATCTGAAGTATGGCGCTGAGCTAAAAATAAAAACATAGTTTGGAATTATCACAGCGCTTCAGGCCTTATACTGTGCTGCCAGCTCGCCACATACAAACACTAGGATTCCTACTTCACGATCAGCACGAGAAACCTAACTAGAGCAGACAGATGAGGGTCTACACATGCAGTACTCATCTTCATGGGCCCGTCCGTGAGTACGCAAAGCATGCAAATCAAGACTTAGCCATGGAACAAATGCTACAGTTAGGCAGAAAAAGAGAAATGATAAGAAACAGATGTGGGGATGGCCTGATCCGGCCCAGCCAAGTAAGGCAGGGCTCAAGGAGAAGAAAGAAGAGACCTGCAGACTGGAGGCTTGGACCCTGGACAGCCACATCTAGGGAACTTCTCTCTGCTCAGCTGAGCTCCCAAAGGAGCTCCCCCACCCCTTTCTCTGTATTTTTCACACAGATACGGATGCGGGCCATGTGGGTCTGGAGTCTGAAAGGACTAGAAGGGGCCTGGTGTTGTCTGAAAGGGCTACAAGGGGGCATTGGATCCTTTGGGACTGGAGTCACGTATGGATGTAGCTAATAAATGGTGGTTGGGAAAGGAGCCCAGGTGGCATGGAGGAGCAGTCTATGCTTTTAACTGCTGAGCTACTACTTGGACCACAAAAGGAGTTTTTTGAACATGTCCTCTGGTTCATAAAAGTCATTGTTAGTTTAAAAATCAGATTGACCCAACATAACCCCAACTGCCCTTGCTCTCTTTGTTACACACCCGTGGTGGAAGCCTCCTACTCCACCAGAGGCCAGGCCAGTACGCAGAACCCCAGGAAAGACTGCTCCCCACCCTGCCTGTGCCCACCCAGCATAACTCCAACTGTTCCTCATCACCATATCCCGGCCCACACCTTTGGTGGAAGTCTCCTACCCCACTAGACCCAGGCCAGTGTCCTGAACCCCAGAGGCCAGACCAGCATCCTGAATCACAGAGACCAGGCCAACTCCCTAAAAATCAGGCAGAAGCCTTCTATCCCATCAGAAGTCATATCAGCCTCCTGAACCACAGAGAACTCCCCTGCCAGATCAGAGGTCAAGCACATAGCCAGAACTACAGCTACAAACTTGGACAGCAAACCCCTGCTGGACCAGAGGTCCACAAGCCATCAGCTATCCAGGTCCCAACTCAACTGGAGACCCCCTACTCAACTACAGGCCTCTGCAGCCAGAAGACCATAGAGGAAACAGAAACCAAGGAAGAAAACACCCACCTAACAAAGATAAATCCGGAAATAGGCACCTAGACATATAATTACTCCAAACCCAGATGTCTAGACACCAGTGTAAAAATATGGTCAACAACAGCCAGGGCAATATGTCACCACCAGAGCCCAGCCATCCCACTATAGCAAACCCTGAATATGCTAACGCAGCTGAAGCACAAGAAAATGATCTTAAAACCAATTTTATAAAGATTAAAGAGGTCCTTAAAGAGGAAATGACAGTCAAAAAATTGAAGGAAATCAATCAGTCCCTTAATGAATGTCAAGAAAGCCAAGAAAAACAAATAGTTGAAGGAAATGAATAATACTATTCAAGACTTGAAAATGGAAATAGAAGCAATAAAGAAAACACAAACTGAGGGAATTCTAGAAAAGGAAAATCTAGGTAAGCAATCAGGAACTAAAGATGCAAGCATCACTAACAGAATGCAAGAGATGGAAGAGAGAATCTTAGACATCAAAGAAACTATAAAAGAAATAGATACATTGGCCAAAGAAAATGTTAAATTAAAAAAATTCCTGACAAGTTCAGGAAATCTGGGACACAATGAAAATACCAGACCAAAGAATAATAGGAATAGATAAAGATTTACAGTTCAAAGTCTCAGAAAATATTTAGGGGAAAAATTTTTCTAACCTAAAGAAGGATGTGAAAGATACAAAAAGCTTACAGAACACCAAATAGATTGGACTAGAAAAGAAAGAGCCCTTACCACATAATAATCAAAACACTAAACACACAGAACAAAGAATATTAAAAGTTTCAAGAGAAAAAGGCCAAATAACATATAAAGGCAGATCTAGTAGAATTACACCTGACTTTTAAATGGAGACTCTAAAAGCCAGAATGGCTTGGACAGATAGATGTGCTGCAGACTCTAAGAGAGCACAGATGCCAGCCAAGACTACTATAACCAGAAAATCTTTCCATCGTCGTAGATGAAAAAAGATAGTCCATGACAAAGTCAAATTTAAGCAAACTTTTTCACAAATCCAGCCCTACAGATACTAGAAGGTGAATCCTATCCAAAGAAGTTAACTACACTAAACAAAAACACAGACAATAGGTAATTTCACACCAGAATAACCCAAAGAAGGAAATACACACACACACACACACACACACACACACACACACACACACACACACACTACCGCCACCACCAACTACAACAAAATAACACGAAATAACAATTACTGGTCACTAATATCTCGAAATACCAATGAACTCCAGTCACCAATAAAAAGACACAGGCTAACAGAAGAGATGTGAAAACAGGATCCCTCCTTCTGCTGCATACAAGAAGCACACCTCAACATCAAAGATAGACATTACCTCAGAGTAAAGGGTTGGAAAAAGATTATCCAAGCAAATGTTCCAAAGAAACAAGCTATTCTAACATCTAGCAAAATAGACCCTAAACCAAAATTAACCAGAAAAGATAGGAAGAGCACTTCATACTCATTAAAGGAAAAATCCATCAAGATGACATCTCTGTTCTCAACATCTATGCCACAAACTCAAAGGCACCCACAATTTTAAAGGAAACACTACTAAAACTTAAATCACACATTGGCCCCCACACATTGATAGTGGCAGACGATTCCACTCCCCAATATTTCTCTATTTAGTTTTTGTCTGGATGATCTGTCCATTGGTGAGAGTGGGAGGGATATTAAAGTCTGCCACTAGCAGACATTATAAACCAAATGGACCTAACAGGTATCTACAGAGCATTTCACGCAAACACAAAAGAGTATACTTTCTTCTCAGCACCTCACAGAATCTTCTCCAAAATTGACCACGTACTTGGTCACAAAGAAAGTCTCAACAGATACAAGAAAACTGAAATACACCCTTGCATCCTATCAGATCACCATGGGTTACAACAGCAACAACAGAAAGTCTACATACTCATGGAAACTGAATAACTCTGTTGAATGGCTACTGTGTCAAGGAGGAAATAAAGAAAGAAATGAAAGAATTCAATGAAAATGAATGCCCAAACTTACGGGACACAGTAAAAGCGGTGCTAAGAGAAAAGTTCATAGCACTAAGTGCCTTCATAATGAATTTGGTGAGATCTCAGACTTGCAAGTTAACAGCACACCTGAAAGCTTTTGAATGAAAAGAAGAAAACACACACAAGAGGAATAGACAGCAGTAAATAATCAAACCAAGGACTGAAATTATTAAAAATAGAATTAAACAGAATAATACAATCAATGAAACAAAAAGTTGTTGTTTTTTTTTAAAAGAAAATCAACAAGATAGACAAACTCTTATTTGAATTAACTAAACGGTAGAGAGAATATCTAAATTAACAAAATCAGAACCAAAAAGGGGAACATAACAATAGACACTGGGGAAATCCAGAGAATCATTAGGTCATACTTCAAAAACCTGGTGTGGTAGTTTGAAAGAAAATGGTTCCCAAAGGGAATGGCATTATTGGAAGGTGTAGCTTTGTAGGTATGGCCTTGTTGGAGGAAGGCTTTGAGGTCTCATACATACTCAAGTCACACCCAGTATCTCAGACCACTTCTTGTTGCCTGCACAAGTTGTAGACTCCCAGCTACCTCTCCAGCACCACACCTACCTGCACACCACCATGTCCCAACATGATAATAATGGACTGAACCTCTGAAGTGTGAGCCACCCAATTAAACGGTTTCCTTTACATGTAAAGACATATGGTCATGGTGTCTCTTCACAGCATTAGAAACTCTAACACACCTTACTTCACAAAATTGGAAAATCTAAAAGAAACGGACAAATTTCTTGAAAGATATCAGTTACTAAAGTTAGACCAAGACCAGATAAATAATTTAAATATACATATAACCCTTAAGAAAATAGAAGCAATAATTAAAAGTCTCCCACCAAAAAAAAAAAGCAAGCCTAGGACCAGACAGCTTTAGTGCAGAATTCTATGAGAGAGCTAATACCAATAGTCCTCAAATTTTTCCACAAAATAGAAACAGAAGGAACATTACCAAATTCATTTTGTGAGGCCTCAGTGACCCTAATACCTAAACCACACAAAGACTCAAAAAAGAAAGAGAATTACAGACCAATATTTCTTGTGAACATTGATGCAAAAATACTCAATAAAATACTCACAAACTGAATCCAAGAACACATCAAAAATATTCACCATGATCATGAGGGCTTCATCATAGAGATGGAGGATAGTTTAACAAACAAAAATCTGTCAATCTAATCCACCATATAAATAAACTGAAAGAAAAAACCCACATAGTCATCTCATTAGATGCTGAAAAGGCCTCTGATCAAATCCAACATCCCTTCATGATAAAAGTACTAAAGAAATTAGGAATATAAAGGACATTACATAAACATAATAAAGACAATATACAGCAAGCTGACAGCCCACATCAAATTAAATAGAGAGACTCAAAGCAATTCCACTAAAATCAGAAACAAAACAAGGCTGTCCACTCTCTCCATATCTATTCAATATAGTTCTTGAAGTTCTAGCTAGAGCAATAAAACAACCAAAGGAGACCAAGGCAACACTAATTGGAAAAGAAGTCAAAGTAGCACTATTTTCAGAAGATATGACAGTATACATAAGTAACTCCAGGGAACTCCTACAGCTGATAAACACCTTCAGCGAAGTAGATGGATACAAGATTAACTCAAAAAAAAAATAGTCGTTCTCCTATATACAAACGATAAAGGGGCAGAGAAGGAAATCAGGGAAGCATCACACTTCACAATAGCCACAATAGCATAAATTTTCTTGGTGAAATTCCAACCAAGCAAGTGAATATATGATAAAATCTTCAAGTATTTGAAGATAGAAATTGGAGAATATATCAGAAGATGGAAAGATCTCCCAAGCTCATGGATCAGTAGGATTAACATAATAAAAATGGCCATTTTACCGAAAGCAATCTACATATTCAGAAAAGTCCTATTAAAATCCCAACACAATTCTTTACAGACCTTGACAGAACAAAACTCAATTTCATATGAAAAAATAAAAAACTCAGGATAGCTAAAACAATCCTGTGCAATAAAAGATCTTCTGGAACTATTACCATCCCCAATTTCAAGCTCTACTACAGAGCTATAGTAATAAAAAATGCATGAAACCCCGGCAGAGGATTAGAATTCAGGAGGCAGAGGCAGGTGGATCTCTGTGAGTTCAAGGTCAGACTGGTCAGCAGAACAACCAGGACTATTACACAAAGAAACCCTGTCTCAAAAAGCCAAAACAAGACCAAAACAAAACAAAAGCAAACAAAAAACCTCAAATGGGTTTGGCATAAAAACAGACAGGTGAATCAACAGAATTGAATTGAAGACCCTGATATAAATCCATATACCTATGGACACCTGATGTTTGAGAAAGAACAAAAATTGTACAATAAAAAAGAGTGCATCTTCAACAAATGGTTTTGGTCTAACTGGATGTCAGCATGTATAAGAATGCAAACAGATACATATCTATAACCCTGCACAAAACTCAAGTCCAAGAGGATTAAAGATCTCAACATAGATCCATATACACTGAACCTTATAGAAGAGAAAGTGGGGGATAGCCTTGAACATTGAACATTGGCACAGTAGACAACTTCCTAAATAGAGCACTAATAGCACAGATACTAAGCTTGACAATTAATAAATGGGTATTCATGAAACTGAAAAGCTTCTGCAAGGCAAAGGACACTGTCAATAGGACAAAACAGTCTCCTACAGAATTGGTAAAGATCTTCACCAACCCCACATCTGAGAGAGGGCTAACTTCCAAAATATATAAAGAACTCAAGAAACTAGGCATGAAAAAACCAAGTAATCCAAATAAAATTGGAGTACACATCTAAACAGAGTTCTCAATGGAAGAATCTCAAATTCCTGAGAAACACTTTATGTTCAACATCCTTATCCATTGGGGAAATACAAATCAAAATGACTCTAAGATTCCATCTTACATCTGTCAGAATGACCAAGATAAAAAAACACAAGTAACAGCTTTTTCTGGCGAGTATGTGGAATAAAGGGAACACTTCTCCATTGCTGGTGGGAGTGCAAACTTGTACAGTCAGTTTGGAAATCAGTATGGTGGTTTCTCAGAAAATTGGAAATCAACTTACCTCAAGACCCAGCTATACCACTCTTAGGCATATACTGAAAGAATGCTCAATCATACCTCAAGGAACTTGCTCTACTATGTTCTTAGCAGCTTAATTTATAATAGCCAGAACCTGGAAACAACCTAGATGTCCTTCAACCAAAGAATGAATAAGAAAAATGTGGTACATTTACACAATGGAGTATTACTCAGCTGTTAAAGAAAGCATCATGAAATTTTCTGGCAAATGGATGGAACTAGAAAAAAAAATCATTCTGAGTGAGGTAACCCAGATCCAGAAAGAAAAAGATGGTATGTACTCACTTATAAATGGATATTATCTGTAAAGTCAAGGATAACCATGCTAAAGTCCACAGATCCAGAGAGGCTATGTCACAAGGAGGGCTCAGTGGTGAGTGCTTGGATCTTGCTGAGAAGGAGAAATAGAATAGATTTCGTGGGTGAACTTGGGGTGGGTGGGAATGGGAACATGAAGGATCAGGTGTGGGGGTGGATGGAGGAGGAGAGTACTGAGAGATGACTGGAAAAGGGAGGCATTTCAGGGTCAGGTAGAAACCTAGTGTAAGGGAAACTCCCAGGAATCTATAAGGATGACCCCAGCTAAGACTCCTAGCAATACAGGATACATAGCCTGAACCAGCCATCACCTGTGACCAAGCAAGACTTCCATTGGAGGGATTGGGACACCAATTCAGCCACGTAACCTTTGACCTTCTGTGTTGTGGAATATTATTTGAAGATGTGTTACATTTGTTTATGCTGTGGAACATGTGTTCAATGAAGCAAAGATGTTTTGTATTTTCTTACAATGCCTTTGTTTAATTCTGTGAAGCTGTATTAATTTGTCTGTGTAAAACACCTGATTGGTCTAATAAAGAGCTGACTATCCAATGGCAGGAGAAAGGATAGGAGGGGCTTGTGGGCTGTCCCGCGCTACCGTCTCGCCAGCAAGAACGACGCGGGGCACTTAGGATACTTCTGCAGTAAAGCTTTAATGCCTCTTGAGAGGGAGAGCATCAGCTTCCAAAGCGGAGACCCCGAATGAGGGGAACCCAGCCCTTATAAAGGAAACAGTCCTCGCTTCTGACGTGTCACTCTTGGATAGGTCCACTGCCCATTATCCCAGATGATGCCTCGGGAGTAGGCAGGGACGCAGCGGTAGAGAGTTACAAAGCACGTGCGCTGGGATTAAAGGCGTGTGCTACATCACCTTGAACTCACAGAGATCTGCTTGTCTCTGCCTCCCAGGCATTGGGACCAAAGGCGTATACTACCACGCCTTGAGGTCACAGAGGTCAATCTGCCTCTGCCGCCCAGGCATCAGGACTAAAGGCGTGTGCCGCCACACCTTGGGGTCACAGAGGTCAATCTCTACCTTTGTTCCTAGAAGCAATGGAGAATGTGGTCCGGCCCTCCACAGTGGGCAGAGACAACAAACAGGAGAAATCTGGAAGCAAGAGGGAAGGAGCAAGAAAAAGAGGAGGAGGACTCCAGGAGCCAGCCACCCAGCTACACAGCAAGCAATGGAAAAAGAAGTAAAGAAAGGTATGCAGAAACAGAGAAAGATAAAAGCCCAGAGGAATAAGATAGGATAATTTAGATAAGAAAATTTGACTAGAAACATTCAAACTAAGGCTGGGCATTTATAAGAAAGAATCTAGGAGCTGATTGGTGTGCCCAAAAGAGCAAAGAATAAAAACAACCAACAGCACCATTGTCTGTCCTGCCTATGGAACGTTCTAGGGGTACGGGTGGTGCAGAGATTACGGAGTGGTCAACCAAGGACTACTGGTCAAGCCCTATACCCAGCCACAAGAGGGAGCCCACCCCTGACACTGCCTGGAGCACCATTGCTGGATGGTGCAGAGACCATCGCTACTGGAAAAAATGATAATATAATGGCCTCTAATGATATACTGATATATTCATGAATTGTGCCTAACCCTGCTGTCAACTGAGAGGCTTCATCTAGTAACTGGTGGAAACAGATCCAGACCCATACCCAAACATTAGGTGGAGCTCAAGGAATCCTGAGGGAGAAGTGGAAGAAAGATCGTAGGAACCAGAGGGGTCAAGGACATAACACTAACACACACACACACACACACACACACACACACACACACACACACACACACACACAAAACCCATAGAATCAACTAACCTGGGCTCACAGAGACTGAACTGACAACCAGGGAGCTTGCATGGGACTGACCTATGCAGTCTGCACATATGTTACAGTTGTGTAGCCTGGTCTTCTTGTGGGATTCCTGACAGCGGAAGCGGGGGCTGTCTCTGACTCCTGTGCTGGCTTTTGGGACCTACTCCTTGTACTGGATTGCCTCGTCAGCCTTAATACAAAGGGGGTACTTACTCTTACTGCAGCTTGATATGCCATGTTTTATTGATATCCACAGTAAGCCTTTCCTTTTATGATTAGAAATGGAGGAGGAGGGGTGGGATGGGCAGAAAGGAGGTGGAGGAGAGGAACTGGGAGGAGAGGAGGGAGAGGAAACTGGTCAGGATATAAAATAAAGAAAAAGAAAAAAAAGAAACTTAACATGGGTCTTTATAAATACAGAAAAACAAACAGGGATTTTTGTTACAAATTTATTTCTGCTAAATAACGATATATTAATTATTTAAAAATAATGTGTACAAGGAATTCTGACTTTTAACATAAAATCTTATTAAAATAAAATTTACTTATAAAAATCAGATTGAATGACAAGCTTTCAGAATGGCTGTTTTTACTCCAACTGTGTGAATTTACAGACCAATTATAGGCCCTTTCTCAGAAAAAATAAGGTAGCCCCATCTGAAGAGGACACCAAAAATCTGTAGCTAAGCTCCACACTCCTGCATATGCATGCATACAAGTCATCATGTACACAGACGACACAGACATGATACACATACACACACACATGAAGTCGGGGCCTGAGAAGGTTGAGACTTAGCAGTTACTGAAGCCATCCATATAGCAACTGAATAAGGGGTAGTGGCTGTGATCTACAGCACCAGGTTTATGGAGGGGCACATGGACTCTATGCTGAGATGTCAGGCCTAAACAGAACTACACTTTGGTCATCTCTGTGCTGACAAGGCTTTTTCTTCCAAGATTTGAAATATTAGCCTAAATCCTTTTCCCTTTCTGTAGAAAAAAAAATGGCACAGAATGCCGCCTTCCAGGAAGACATCAAAAGCATTTTAGAAAAATCCTCAGGATTTGCCAAGGGGGTCTCTGGTCCAGCTGGGCCAGTGGATGGTGGTGAAGAAAGTAAGAGTGGGGAGGTGGACTCTGGGGCAGCATGGTCATCTCCAATGGCTGAGGTCTCTTCTGTAGGAACCACACCTGACAAAACACTGCTGGTGCATGGCCTAGAGGAAGCCTCTGACGAGTTAGTCCCCAGCACATCGGCATCAGCCACTCGGTCTTGGGAAAATATGGCGTTAACAAGACCAGGTAAGTCACCACATGTTCCTGACTTGGAAAAGACTTGTGTAGAAGTGGTCCCCATTGCATCCAGGTCAGCCACACAGGAGTGAGACTGGAGCTCACTGACAGGGTAAGACAGTGCTGGAGGACAGGTGTCTGAAGTCTGGAGCCCCAAGCACTACAGAGAATGCTGTGCCCCTTGTCTGTGTCCTCAGGCTTTTGCTGCCACGGTCCCACTTACTCTGCCGTGGTAACAGAACCCCGTGTGATGAGTGCTGTGTTTGCGTGTCCTGCCACCCTGACTGTCGTGTAAAAATGGCCTTTAACTATCATGAGTCAAAACTTCTTGATGAGGAAGATCTTCAAACTGCCATGCTCTTTCTCAATTAGAAACCAGTGAGTGAGTCAGCCTCCCCAGCTGTGAGACTGTGCAGTCAGGGACCGGCCACTTCCTGACACAGGTGAGACAGTCATCCTTCCCCAGGAATGCAGGACCCCAGTAAAGCAGAACAGCCAAGGCTGTGAAGCACTGAGGTGAGGGAGGAAGATGAGAACCATTCACTGTGTGTGTGTGTGTGGTGGGGTTGACGTATGCTAAGAGAGAGCGGAACTGAGAGCCCCAGGGAAATGTGAAGATTTGTCTTCTCTTAGCAGGTGAAAGAGGAGAAAATCACAACACATGTGACTGCCCCAGGGCAGAACAGAAGGCCTGAGTATCATCATGTGAAGAGTGAGGAAGAGCCATTTTTATACAGGAAGAAATGGGGCTGGATCCATGTAAGCAAATGTAACCTTTCTGAGATCAAGCCTTCTCTTCTCCACATCTTAGAAGGACTGGCTGAGTCTTTCCCTCAGCAGAGTCAAGCCATTCCATCTCTTTTGTCTCTGAGCACACAGGACATATTTTGTGTCCCAATGTTGAGGACTTTAGAAACATTCCTAAACTTTATGTTATTAAAAGTAATTCTTCAGAGTTTCAGTTCCTTTTGAGGCTGGGGTGAAAATCAGCCGTCATACCACAGATGCAGACATGCTTTAGAGACCACGGGTCTAAAAGCTGTATATATGAAGAGTTAGAATGAGTCGAGAGAGTTCATTTTGATGGCTGCATTTTTTCATTCATGGAGCAGCACTTGACTTTGTGCACACCCAGAGAGCTCCTCCATCATATTTTCAAGTGTTTGCACACGCCGTGCACACTTACGATGATCTTCAAAGAAATGCAGTTCCTTCCCTAGAGAGTACTTCTGAATGATTTTCTTGTTTCAAGGCCTGAAGTGATGGTGGAGGTCACAAAATAATCCTATGCTAGTTCAGAATTATGTATAATAAAGGGTTATTGATTTAGGGGAGACTTACAGATCACTGTCCTAGATCACAGTCCTCTGCACAAACAGGGAACAGGAATAGAGTCTAGCAGCTGGAAGCAAGAGAGTGAGTGAAGGCTTTACAACTGCATTTATAGTATAAGAGACCACACCCAAGTGGACTGGTATCTGAAAGGCTATTGGCTGAACGAGCCGAAGAAGTTCCTACAGCACTGAAGCTCACAGAGAAGTTTTTTTCTTGGGATGTGACAGATGCAGCTACAATCAGATGGTTATTTCTCCATTTGAAGAGATCACAGACACCTGAACTCAGATCTCGGGAAGTGCTGACGGGTGAGGCAGGCTCCTGTGCCTTCATCCTTTTCTGTTCAACTCTATAAATCCTTACGGTTGGCAGCTGTTCCTGGGGACACAAATGGGAGATCACACAGAAAGTGAGCTCCTGTTCACGTGAGACAGCGTGTACTATGTTTCTCAGGAGGCAAGGACAGGGCACTGTGGGGCTCAGAGGAAGAGGGGTCACACTTAAGGTGATAAGGTGACTTGTAAAGAGGGACCAATGGGACTTTCATGGGGGAGGGGTCAGCACTGGACAAGTGCACTGCACTCCTGCATCCGTGAGCAGTCCTGTTGGCTGGGATTTGTGGTTGGCATCAGAAAAGGATGCAGATATCTGTTAACATGACCCATCAGAGTCAAGGCCTCCATTGTCAGGTGTGGGCAGGAAGAATAGTGGGGCTTCTGAGTAAAGGGAGTCCTCTTCAGGTTATTTTATTTTGGGTAAAGCAGACTCCAGAGGTCAGAATGAAGGCGTTGCAAAGCTGGTTGAGGTGGGGATGTCAGGTAAGGTTTGAAGTTGCTAACTTCCAATGATGATGAGAGGGTGATGGCTCTGTGTGTGGGAATGTGGGATTCAGAGATTCTTTTATCATAACTAAGGAAAACTATAACTATAACTATCTATCTATTTTTCAACTCCATCAAAGACTCCAGAAGGATATAATATTACCTAAGTAAACAGGAAGTGCATTATAAGCAACTTCCAAAACTCTAGAAATGACAGAGACATCTTGCTGTCTGGACAAAGTTCATCTGTACTGTTGGGGCATCTATCTTCAGCCTACAGGCCCATAGTATAGTATCCAGCAGACTTTTCCACGAAGCAGGAAATTTCAAAGACAGTTCCGCCCATATTGGCAGTTCTCAGTCACTTCCTTCTGTGTCCTGCAGAATATCTGGCAGACTCTTTCATGAAGCAGGAACCCTGAATGATCATCTCACCTTTAGGCATGTTCAGCAATCATTTCTCTGCAGATCCTGCATGTCCAGGCAAGAGCAGGTTCTTGCTCAAATGGTTAACCAACTCCATAAGGAGCATCTTCGATGACAATTTTCCTCTTGAAGTAGATTGGTGCTGCCAGGAGCAGATGTGTCTCTTTGTCATGAAAAGTTCTAAATTTTTAAAACATTTAAATGCCATATTCTAAAGGTCTCTGAAAGATTTGAAGAATATCTAACTAACTGAAATATGACTCTATACATCTAGAAAATATAACTAACATGACTACAATCTTGACTATTATAGATGATTATCTATTAACCTATATTTCTTGATTATACATTACATTTTTAAATGAACTACACAATCACAATACCTTAATCAAGATCAGAAATACATATAACAAAATTGACCTTAAATTTGTATCAATAAGCCAAGATTCATACCAATGCAAATTATTAATATCTATATCATATCCCCTTTTAAATGTAAACAAACAATTATAAACAATATTTGGGAATGTGGGTGTAGTTTTGTCCATACTGATTCCTGCTGTTTGGGGGTGCTGTTATTTCATGGTGCATCCTGTGTGCTAGGTTCATCTCAGTCAGCAGTTGGGCAAAGTACTTTTTGAGGGTGTTTACGGTGACCTTTCATGAGGCCTTGGTCCATGAAATCATATTCACCTGGAAGCAATCCACAAGTTCTCATCTTCTGTGAAAACAAAAGAAGAACCTCTTTTCTCAAGCAACATGTTCTTAGACCAAAATTCTGAAGTCAAGATACTTTTATAATATACATACTGGTTTAGCTTAGCAGCACATACAATGAAATGTCTCTGTACTGAGTTCCATCACAATCAAAAAATTCAAAGAAAACACAATAATATACACAATCCAGACTCTGTGTGAATTTTCCATTTTTATGTGGTTTGTTTTTCTTTACTCCTTTTAATCTATGACTATCTGTACTCTGTCTCTTTAAAGACTTTTTAAAAATGATTTACTTCTTTTTCAACTCTCTATACTCTTTTTCTTCTCTCTCCCAAGCCTACATACATTTATCCAACACTGTGACCCATTTAGAGTTCTTTTATGTCTGAATTTGTCCTATTGTGAATCTATAATTCTTTACTGTCTTGAAGAGCTTTGAAAACGGTAAGCAGCTTGGTTGTGCTGCTCTGGATACTGACTTTGCCTCTCTCTCCACTTTTAAAACGGTGGAAGCACCACCAGTGCTAGCTCTGGGGCTGCCAGGCAGGAGCTGCACTCAGCACCCCAATCCCGAGAATGAGTGTGCAGCACATAAACCCTTTTTATCTGAGTAGCAGCCAAATCTGCCATGCAGAGCACTGCATAGCCTGGAAACATCTCTGTGTATGGTGGCAGGAATCTGCCATGCTCTCCTGCTTGTGCACATCTAGTAGACATGATCCAGCCACCTGCCCAGATGGGGAGTGCTGAGCCATGGGCATGATCTCAGTGACTTCCCTCCCAACTCTGAGCGAGCACACAAACACTTGGGCCCACAAATGCCATCAAAGTGCTTCATAGCCAGTGGCACAGCCCTGGAAGCCACATTTTAAAACCACACAGCTTTTTTTTCTGCTACAGTTGAATCATAAAAATCTCTCCCAAAGGAGCCATGCCTCTGCCCACCTCTAGCAAACAGAGCACACCCAAGAAAATGCTGCTACCAAACCATGCTCAACTCTGTTCTTTTATCCTTTTTAAACTTTCTCAGGGTTTACGTGGATTTAGTTGGCTACGTGGGTGCCAATCTGTAGGAGGAGGGCCAGGCCACTTGTTCATCCCAGCTTCCCAGATAGCTTAGCCCCGAAATAACCACACAGAAACTGTATTAATTAAATCACTGCTTGGCCCATTAGCTCTAACTTCTTATTGACTAACTCTTACATCTTAGTTTAACATATTTCTATTAATCTGTGTGTCGCCATGTGGCAGTGGCTTACCGGGTAAATTTCCCCTCATCTGTCTCTGGTGGCAGATCCATAGCATCTCTCTGACTCTGCTTTCTTCCTCCCAGAATTCAGTTCTGTCTTCTCCGCCTGCCTAAGTTCTGCCCTATCAGGCCAAGGCAGTTTCTTTATTCATTAACCAATACAAGCAACACACAGAGGGGACTCCACATCAGGGCTTTTCTTCACATAGAGAGAAATCACACAGGTCTCAGAGTCAAGATTGAAGATGGAGCTGCAGATCCCGGGAGATTGTTGCACTGATATTTAAAGAAGTCATGGAAACTCTTGGTGAAGTTGGAATCAAAGTCTGCTGTGAGCAGGAGGGAAGCAGAGGAGTTAGAGGCTGGAGAACAAAGCTTGGAAGGTTAGTGTTAGACATCAGGGGTAACTAAGCATGGATGGATAGAGGGATCTCATCCTCAGGGAGGGACCAGCTAGGAAGAAACTGAGGGAAGCTCATCTCATCTTATTTTGAGCTCCATGCATTAGGAGGACGAAGCAGATTGTCCCTCTTCTTCTCCACTCCAATTCTTGCGCTTTCTGGATCATCCTACACCTGCTCCCTTCATCCAACAGTGGCTAACTGGTGAGATTTCCCTTATCAGCCATCCTAAATATTCCCTCAATATGTGTGGTGTGTAACTGGGAAAAGTTATTTGTGCTTGTGGAGAAACACATGGGGCAGTGCTCCCTAGCTGGGCAGGAACACACACTGCAGGAACACACTGATTTACAGCTGTCTGCTGAGATGTTCTGTAAACTGGTGTTGACAGTCAGTACAGGGATGAACAGCTCTGCATCATAGACCTCTAAAAACCACGTGAGCTTATCAGTTAGTCTTTTGTGCTATTTTAAAATGTCACTGAATTCAGGTGATCTTCAGAAACAAAATTGGAGGCTTTATTATGGATTCAAATTCACTAGAGACTGCCGATCAGCAGGGGTTACGTTTACTGCCAGCCTTGCCTGGGATAGAGCATACACATGTCAGCACAGCTACAGACGGAACTGAAGATGACAGGTTATCAGAGACGATGATGGAGGGGCACCAAGACTTCAGGAAAGAATAAAATGCAGGCCTGAGAGACCCTCAGTCCATAAAGTGCTTTCCAGGCAGCATGAGGACCTGACCTCTATTTCCTGAACTCAAGTATCAATAATGACAATATAATACAGTAGAAGGGTGGTGCACATTTGTAATCCTCACACTGGGGTATGTTGTGGAATATTAGTTGAAGATGTGTTGCCTTTGTTTATGCTGTGGAACATTTGTATAATGATGGCAAAGATGTGTTGCATTCTTTTGTGTTGCATTTGTTAACTTGATAAAGCTGTGTTACTTTGCCTGTCTAACAGCCTGATTGGTCTAATAGAGAGTTGAACAGCCAATATCTAGGCAGGAGAAAGGCTAGGCAGGGCTGGCTGGAAGAGAAAATAAATAGGAGAAATCTGGGAAGAGAAGATGGAGAAGTAAGAAAAGGAATAGGAGAGAGGACACCAGGGGTCAGCCACCCAACTACACAGTATGCCATGGAGTAAGAAGTTAAGTAAGGTATATAGAATAGAGAAACATAAAAGTCCAGAGGCAAAAAGAGACAAAATAATTTAAGAAAAGTTGGCTAGAAACAAGCCAAGCTAAGGCTGGGCGTTCATAAGAATAAGCCTCTGTGTGGTTTATTTGGGAGCTGGGTGGCAGACCCCCAAAGATAAGAGACAAAAGAATAAGAAAACAAAATAAGACAACCCCCCCAAACAATTACAGGGATGGAAGATACAGGATGATCCCTAGTGCTTGCTACCTATCGAGCATCAACAAAAAGTTGACTTTCAGTACCAATGAAAGTTTCTCTCCACAGAAAATAAGCTAACCCCCCTCCCAGAGACATATACCTAAAGCCGACTATAGAGCCCCACAATCATATATATATATATATATATATATATATATATATATATATATATATATATATATATATATATATCCACGCACCTACACCCATAAACATATGAGCACACACAAGACACAAAAGTGCTGTGGGGCACTGGGGATAGTGAGAACTCAGTGTAATTCAGTAAGGGTGTGGCAGCTGTGCTCCATGGCTCTCAGGGTAGGCAGGAGAGCATGGATTCTTTGCCAGCAAATCACTCCTAACAAAAGGAAACTTCGAACATCTCCCAACAAAAGGAAGCTTCTAACATCTCCATGCTGAAAAGAGTGTTTTTCCTGACATGTGAACTATGAGCATAATTATTTCTCTCTCTCTGAAGAAGAATAAAAAGGCATCAAAGAATGTTGCCTTCTGATATTAATTGACAAAAAAATTGTAAAAAACAAACCAGTTGCCCAAAGCCAGATGGTGGTGGTGCACACCTTTAATCCCAGAAATCTTCCCAGATTTCTTCTTCTATTTATTCTTTCTGGGAGCCAGAGGCAGCCTGTACTACAGAGTGAGTTCCAGGACAGGCTCCAAAGCTACAAAGAGAAACCCTGTCTTGAAAAGAAAACAAAACAAAACAAGACCCAAACCCCCAAAACCAAACCAACCAACCAACTAACCAAACAAACAAAACAGTTGTCTAGAATTTAACAAGGTGAACTCTGGTCCAATTTGGCCACTAGTTGCTGATGCAGAAAATCCCTGTGAGCAGGTGTGTTTACCGCATTATGGTCATTCACTAATCTGAAGCTCCCTATATAGGAAACACCCCCAGCAAACCACTGGTGTAGAAGATGCCTGTGAAGATGTAGCTCAGGCTAGGGAAAGCACTATTCAAAAGATGTGGGCCTAGTATATAAGCATCATCACCCTTTCAGGCTGGAGAAGTATTCTAAATGTGTCACCCCAGCATATCGACACCAGCCACTTGGGCTAGAGAACACAGTTATAAGCAGCCCATGTAAGTCACCACTGGTGCCTGGCTTGAAAAGCTTTGTGTAAGGTGGTCCTCATTGCATCTGTAAGCCTGTGCAGTCAGCAATCCCCACACTTCCAGATACAGGTGAGTCCTTCTTCCCCAGAAGTGAGGCTATGCACTGGACAATCTGCATGCTTGCTAAATACAATGGAGGTTCAGGGAAAGGTGCTCAGGTCCATAAGAATAAGCAAGAAAGGTGTGGGTCCCAATTAAGTCTGGAGCTTCATCTACAATGACTCTTCTCGGTTGAGTCCAGCAGCTGCTCTCACGGTTGGAGTCTCAGGACTGCAGCTTTTCTGGCCTAGAGGTGCACACTGATCACTCTTCAGTTACAGGTTCTCAAGAGACTGACATGCTCCTATGCTTTGTCTTAGAGGAGGCCTGCTGTGGGAGCCTGCTCTTGAGAAAAGTCTCTGTGTTAGTCCTTAGGATGACCACAGTATCCTTGGAATTCTAAGAGGAATTTCCCATGGTCGCATGGGTCTTAGGGGAATTGGCCTACATGGCTGGGTATCTCCACAACAGGATTTCTGCAAGTGGAAGTTCTGGAATACTGGTAGATGGGCTCAGTCTATGTCTGAAGGGCACAGACCAGGGAAGCCCCCTGTGTGAGTCTCAGTCGGTGACGAGAGACCTGAGAACCCAACACACATTCACAACCCAGAGTCCAGATCTTAGTAGACCTGGAGTCTAAGGACAGAGGAAGAGCATGCATATCCCGCCAGTGACCATGTCAAAGAATCAGCAGGTGGCAATTGAAGTTCAAGGTGTCAACCCATCGGGAAAAATCCCCCTGATTGCCCAGACTTGGTTAGGCAAGGCCACAAGACCACAGACCCCGAAACACATTTTGCTTCTGCTGTGCCTCTGCATGTTCGCTGCTGTGTTCTTTCTCTGGCATATAGCATGGTGTGAATGGGTGTGGAGAGATCTCCACTGCCTGTAATGTAGTATGCTTATTTCATGGAAACATTCTATTCTACTGGGCATTTTTACCTGTGGATCGTCATAAAGACGAATTCCCCCCTGCCCAAGCTGTACTGTCTAATTGATAATAATAATAATGTTAACTTACACAGAGTTTTGATGTATGAAAATAAATACAAGGAAATGCGACACAGCCAGGTCCTATGAGCTCCACCTAAGTATCTGCATAGGCTATAGCTGAAGTTAATGATTAGGAAAAATAATTGAGTCCCCAGGAGTCAGGCTGAATCTAATTCTCTTAATGCTTCAAGATGCAATCACAGATTTTGGTGTGCATCATTATCTGAAACAAAGCTCTAAAATAACTTCGTGTTAGATCAGATGTTTTGATAGTAGCTTTGAGATGAAAAAACCTTAGAAAACAATCTAAAGTTCACAAGGATGCATAGCTGAGGTCAAAAACACAAAGCAGCTCAATTGCTACTGGCTGACACACTTTCCTTGCTAGGGTAGGTTGATGATCAAAGGTGACAATTAATTCCTTATAGCCATTTTCTACCCTCAATCTCCTGATATAAACAACTATTAATGAATATGTACCCCAAAGATTTAAAGTAGAGCTGACTGATTCTTTTTCATATATAAAAGTTTAGGTTTATGACTTTTTAAAGATTCCTTATAAGATTACCTTTCAAGATAAGTAATAAAGTAATTGACCCTTTTCTTTGTAACTGCAAAATGCATTCTGCCAGCAAAAAAACCTGTCAAGAACACCTGGCTTGTCACATGGTTAATCTATAACAAGATTTTTGGGTATGAGTGTACATGGGTAATTTGTTTTTCATCTGTAATGCATAAAATGTTTAATCATGTGAGGGATATGGAAAATTTGCTATTTTTTACTGCTTGTTTTGTATTCATTGTAATCATTGTAATCAGACAGAATGTAACCACACTGTAATTTTTATATTGCTTGAAAGATTTTGCTGGGGTATATAAGCTATAAGGGAAAAATATAGATAGAGTTAAAATGGGCTAGAAGGAAACATCAAGAATGAGAGAGTTAGAAAAAACGAGAAGGGAGACATCAAGAATATAGAGAGTTAGAAGGAAAACATTAATGAGAATAGGAAATTGAAGTATGATTAATAAAAACTCAGGGACAGAAATTGGGATTCAATCTGAAGAGTCAAAAAACAAAGTAGTCAGCCACTGTCTTTTACCCTAACTTCAGTTCAAAATGGCAATCCTGCCTCCAGGAATCTCAGAATGAGACTGATACTGAGCACTGTCTCCTCCTGTTTTATAACCTCTCTAGGGCTTGTATTAAAGGCATGCAATGCCCGGTTTCTAAGGCAACTACTGTAACTACTGGGATTAAATGTGTGTGTTACCACTGTCTGGTCTCTAAGGTTGACCAGTGTGGCTGTTTTACTCTCTGATCTTCAGGCAAGCTTTATTTATTGAAATATAAATGAATTGTCACTACAGAAAATCACCAGGCAAATAGAGAATGCAAAAGAAGAACAAAGAAAAGTTCTGAAGGAAACCATCAGGAAAGTGTGTGTCTTTTTCCCTAATCCACTCAGATAGAAAAGTCTAGTATATGCTAATGCTGTGGATTCCTTTCAAGCCCTGTGCTGTCTGGAAGCTAGATCCCCCAGACAGCAATAATGTCCCAGGAGAGACACAGAAAAAAAAATCTTTTCTCTGTTCCCTGCAGTTCCCATCTGGCTGTATGCTGTCCACCCGTATTGAGAGTGGGCCTTGCCCACATAGCCCAGGCACCCACATACAGTTTCCTTAGAAATTCCTCATGGTCACATCCAGAAATAATGCTCCTCCAGTCAGGTGGACACTAAATTCTATGACCATACTCTCTAGTCAGTGTGGTCAGAGGAGAAGTCAGTGTGGTCAGAGGAGAAGTCAGTGTGGTCAGAGGAGAAGTCAGTGTGGTCAGAGGAGAAGTCAGTGTGGTCAGAGGAGAAGTCAGTGTAGTCCCCTTTGCGGTCATTAGGAAGAGGGCATCACAGGAGGAATCCCAATGATTTTGCATTTTTATCATGTTTTCATTTCATCGTTAGACTTCTTAAACTAACAACATATGACTTCAGGAAATATTTTTCTGCCCATGAAGATTATTCCATCCACATAAACACAGCATAATTCTCTTCTCCATGCATACCAATATAAAAGAAATATAGGCCAAGGTTGCAGCCAAGACATAGAGATGATGATTGAATTGCCTATCCTCAATGGAGGCAAGAAAGATTATGTTTAGGGTGCTGAATATCCCTTAGGGCACATCTTGGTGCTGCCATATTGTGGTGGTTTGAAAGAAAATGGTCCCCAAGGGAATACCACTATTGGGAGGTGTGTCTTTATTGGAGTAGGTATGACCTTGTTAGAGGAAGTGTGTCTCTGTGTGGTGGTCTTTGAAGTTTCCTATGCTCTGAATACCGCCCAGTGTCTCAGTCACTTCCTGTTGCCTGCAAGATGTTGGATTCTCAACTACTCCAGTCTGCCTTCATGCCTGTCATGATGATAATGGACTGGACCTCTGAAACTATAAGAGAGCCACCCCAACTAAATGTTTTCTTTGTAAGGATTGCCATGGTCATGGTGTCTCTTCATAGAAATAAAAATCCTAAGAGTAAAGTCAATGGAAAATTACAAATGCCTAATCCAGGCAGGATGGCAAAGGGCACAGAGGCTTCAGGAATGAATTTATTGGTCGCTCCTTCAGGAAAAGAGCCAAGGCCTGCTGAGGGCTTGCTGAGGGCGAAAGGAATATAGAAGGGGTAGCAGAGGAAGGTAGTTCTAAATACCAGCTGGGGTCACGTGACCAGTTACAGAAGCAAGGACTATAATTGACATGTGTGTTTCTGCCTTATTTGGTTAAAGTGTGCTTGTACAGATATTTGTGTTTTCCTTCCTCAGTTTTTATGATATCATTTAATATCAATTAAAAGTGTATCAGTGGTTTTCTTATGCAACTTGAGATTCTAAAAGGATGTCCCTCGATGGACATGGACCCCTATTATAAATTTATAATACATTGCAGTTATACAAAGTATAGTTTTATCATATTAGGCATAATTAAAACCTGGTTATTGTTTTCATTTGGAAATTAAGTAAGACAGAAGGAGATATGATTGCCAAGTTGAACAGGGTAGACATGTGATGACTATTCTTTGTTGTCAACTTGACTACAGCTAAATTAACTAAAACCCAAATGTCTGGGCACACCTATGAGGGTGTATCCTTAATTAAATTCTTTGACATTGGAAGACCCAATTCTAACCCAGATCTTTGAGGTAGGAATATACACTACAATCCAGATCTTTTGAGCTGGGAAGCCGTACCTTTCAACTGGACCACACCTTCTGCTGGCAGTCTATTCAAAAGACATAGAAGGCAGAAGCACTCTATTTGCCTACTCAATCTTACACTCGCTAGCAAATCCATTGCTTCACAAGTATTAGAGTCTACTTCTTCAAGATTCTGAGGGTATACTCAAGACCACCTGAAACATCCCACCTTGTGGACTGAGCAACACCTGGATTCTTGGACGTTCTGCTGGTAGACAGACATTGTTGAAATAGTTGGACCACAGCCAGAAAGTCATTCTAATAAATCCATTTAGATAGATAGATAGATAGATAGACAGATAGACAGATAGATAGATATAGATTCTTTCTATGTGATCTGTTTCTTTTACTACTACAGTGTGTGTATGTCTGTGTGTGTGTGTGCATGAACGTGTGCGTGAACATGCACTTGGATGCTCATTTGTGTTCCACACCTGAGTAAGTTCAGAATGTCAACATTAGAATAAGAATAAAAAATTACTCCACATATGTTGGCCTTAGAACCTAAATCAATTTCATAAATGGTCTTAAATTTTTCTTCCTCACACTTCTAATTTTCAATGACTTTCCAGTAGTGAATGCCCTCTTGAGTCAGTGAGTCATGTCCTGTTTATGTTTCTAGTGTAGTCAAGCCTGTGCATCCACAGCCTAAAAGACATTAGCATAAATTCAGTTTGTTCCTTATGTTTCTGTTTGGTCATCACAATGATGTCTTTTTCTAAAATTACATGAAAGTAGATTATATTGATCTGTGAGTTTCAATTCTGGTTAGTAAAGTAATAGACCACAGTTATTTTAGTATAAAAAGGACAAATGGGGAGTGACCTGGTTGAGAACAGGCATTCTGCATGGGGAATTGAGATTTTTGAAAGAATCCTGAATTAACTTCTGCTTACCTTTCCCAAAGGAACTTTGAAATCAGCAAGAGGAGCCCAGTCATCCACTGTGCACTGGGCACAGTCTTCCCACCTGTGACAAGGGACTGTGGTTAGTGGATTGCATGTTACCTGTGTCCCCTCGGGGTTTGAAGGTGTCTTTATGATGGACAGCCAAGCACTCCTGGCATGCCCTTTCTCTCTGCTCTGCCTTTTGCTGCTCAATCTGTCCATTTCCTTCTAATAGCCATCTCTACGCTCCTTCTTCCTGGTTCCATATCTTGAAATAGATATACAAGTCAGTGATCTCCACCAATATGCTAAACTAGGGATGGACAAAACCTCTGTATCTCCGATAAAACTAAGCCTGATGTCAAACACTAACTAAGGTGACGTAAAGGACAAGAGTTCAGAGGGGGATTATATCAGAGGAAGAAAGGGTCTAAAAGTAGTGGTGGGGGCAGCAAGGGATGCTGTTGGAGATGCAAGCAAGGCAAGTAATATTTTCTCACACGTGGGATCTAAATTTATATATATATATAATATACACACATAGCTAAATACAAATACACAGTGTGACATGGATGTATAAGGCGAATGAATGAGGGGAAGGAAGTCAGAGGGAGGTGCAAAGGAAGAGAGAAGTGGGTGTGTGAAAGTGAGCAAAGTATAAGGATTGCGTGCATGAAAACACAAGCAACCCCTGCGTTTCCTACGCTAACTGAAATATAAATGAAAACGTGCTGTCACAATGAATGCATGCTCCCTCTCTGAGAACACTCAGAGTCAATACTTTCACCACACACTGGTTTTAGTCGTCACACAAATGACGTCACAGCGTGGAGAATGAGAGCTGAGCTGGTTTTTCATTGAGTGTGCCTGAAGCATAGAAGTGAGGACTGAGTGCCAAGGACCAGGCTGGACTCCAGAGAAACCTGGGTCAGTAGAACCTAGTGTCACCGGCCATGACAAGGTGTTGGCTTTTCATTTAAAATATTTTTAAAGTCTTTGGGCTGTCTCCCCGCTCTGTTTCAGCTTTTAAGAATTCACCATATTTAGGGTTTCCTGTGTAGAAAATGCCACGCAGGGAACTGAGAGTAGATAATTGGACACATGTAGACCTCTTCTGCACCAGCACAGGCAAGATCTGCACTGGGATGCTGAAGGCTCGAGCGAAGCTGCCAGTTTCTGGGGGATATCCAGGAGATACAGCGCCGGCCCGAGTGGGGAGGGCGTAGGGCATAGGACAGTCGTGTTGTGTCTGTCCCTAGACTCCGCTCATTGGTGAAGCTGAAAGGAAATGCTCACTCAAGTCTGGGAAAGCTGCCTTTAGGGATTGCTTGTTCGTGGACACAAAACTAAGTGAGGACTTGATGAATTCTGGGATGGGACGAGTCCAGTCTGGCCACGCCTGGCTCCAGCGACTCCTTCTTTGTGGAGACAGAACTACGGACTTTTGAAATTTGGGAAGGGGAGCAGACAGTCGCAAGAAGGGGGTCACCAACACCTGTGAGCAAAGTCGCAAAACCATCCAGAGGTAATGACAGTAGAAACTCCTTCCAGTATCTCTGATTCCGGCGTCCTCGAAGTGACAGAACATCTCCAGCTGGTATCTAGGGCTAGGTGTTTTCAAATCAGTCCGGATCCCTCACACCTTCAGCTCCCAGATAACGACCTGCAGACTGCTTGCTGAGCTTGAGCCTTCCGCGCACCGACTTGGCGCGAAGTCATTGAAAAGCTGCAGAAGAGCTCTTTTTCCACAGACTTTTGTCTCCGCAGCGCCCTCTGCAGCTCGAGGCAGGTAGTGCAGTTGTGCTCGGTGGAGCCGAACTCCAATTCTGCAGAGTTCTGTGCTCCCCCCTGCGCTGTCACACCTGTCTCTGTGGTCTTTGTGCACATTTTTGTACATTTCTCATAGTATTTAGTTTCACACACGTATATTCTCTTTCTGGACAAAAGTAAACGCAATAATTTACAACATGTCCCCAAATGACGTGCACGTATATATTTATATCCATTCTCGCTATAAAAAGCCTCAGAGAAGTTCACTGATTATAGTCAATACAACTAAAAGTGATACCGCTTATTTAACCGTCCAATAGTGACAGACATATTACTGTCTGGGACGTGTTTGTGTTGGATTTGGATGGGGTTTTCATCTTCCCTTACAGAAAATCTCTTTCCTCGAACATCATGAGAAGTGAAGATGTTAACGTTTCTAACAATCCCATCGAATTGTCAATAATGGTAGCAACCCACTCTTCTGTTGAGAGCCAGTTTTACTGTTCACAGACCTGGCGTCATGATAGCCGTGCACAGCAAGGCCTCACATTCCAGCACACACCAGAGAGAACAGAGAGCGGAACTCAAGGGCAAGATTTCCACAGCCTTGAGCAGAGGTTCTGTCTCTCCTAGGAAGCCTCTGAATTCACCTACTCGAGGGCCCAAAGGACAGGACATCTGATGTCAGAGCAGTGGGCCAGGTCCAGAGCAGATTGAAGAAACACTCAGGTGGTTTCTAACTAATAAAAATGTTTACCTTAATTTGTAATTTCTGAAGGTTCCTCACATCCACTTATGGTAAGATTCACTGCACAAGCTGAAGGAAAGTTCAGAGTTATTTTTAAAAACGAGTGAATGGATGGGCAGATGGCTGTTAGGTAAGCTTTGGGGTAATAGTCATATTTTAGTCCATTTTAAATCCACGTGTGCTTATGATAATGAAAATCCTCCCATAATAAAAAACAGATCAACATCAGTATATTGCTAATTGGAAAGGTAAAAGGCATGAGTGAACCGAAGAAAGTTTGTTTACAACTGAAAGATTGTAAGCACATTCCATAGAGACACTAGCTTATGAAATAGTCCTTTGGAAATTATAGAAGACAGTCCTGCGTGAGTGGGAGCTCCGCTGTGGCCAAAGCACCCACGGGGCTCTGCACTGGCATTGTCTTGTGACTCGTGGCTCTGAAGGCCCACGTGGAAAACAGGAAGGATCTGTCCTGAGGGTTCTTGTGAGGAAATGATCTCTGGCTGTTCCCTAGGGAGGAACCATGGCCAGCGCCTGTGTGTCTGGTCCCCTTCTCTGTCTCTGCTGGAGATGCAACTTTTGACCACTGTGGAGCCTGCTGGTGGTGTGGCCAAGACAGTCACCCCAGCTTGCACGTGGTGAAGGTGCAGGAAGGGAGCCAGGGAGGGCAGAAATTTGACTCTACTGCCTTCCTTCTCACTCCAGAGTGAACAAGTAGGTTCCCTAATTTTATTTCTTTTTTTTTTTTTTTTAAATCTTCCCCTGCTGCCCAGATGTAGATGGACATGCCTGTGACTCCAGTATTCTGGAAATTGAGGCAGGAGGATGACTTGTGCTCAGAAATTCAGGCCTACTCTCAACAGTGCAGGATGAAATCTCAAATACAAAGCAAACAAATAAAATAGTTAAAATAGCTTGGAAAAATAATGCAAGTGGTAAGTCAGAGGGAGAAAGAAGTTGCAGCAAGTAGCAAGTGAAGCCTGGACAAAGGGAACTTGTTGTGGGCTCAGGGGCTCTCGCTGTTGTGCTGGGAACTTTGTCCGCAGGCTGGTAGTGTGTGCCGGGGCTGGAACCCAGGACTTCACCAACGCTGGGCAAGCATTTTGTCTGTGCTACCTTTTGGCAGCTTTGTTTTAAAAACTGTTTTCACAGAACGTCAAAGCGTGTTCATACCAATGTGTATACATTAGTACGCATCCAGGAACTCAGACTCATGAAATCAGAACTTTGGGCACAGGCACCTCAGTATGTACGTGTGAAAGAAAACCAAGCTCACCCAGTGTTCACAATCGGCCCCCGATGGGTATCAGAGAGCGCCCTCTCTCTGGGGAGCCAGGCTGCCCAGGGCCACAACACTTTGGGCAGTGCAGGCAGACAGGGAAGCATTTCTCCCACTCTGCACGCTCAGGACTATTGTCAAAGTCTCTTGACCACAGACTTCCACTCCTCCCCACTGGAGCCTGACATGCAGGAGTCCTGAGGTGAGCCAGGTAAAAAGCTCTTCAACTGTGGTCCTCCACGGAGCGGCCTAGTCCCACGCCTCCATCCTGCATGTGGGAGAGGTGGAGAAAATGCAGGACCCGTTGAGCAGAAACTTTTTATGGCCCCACCTTCTGTTCTCCCTGTCCTGGAGTCCAGGGACTCGGGCATTAAAGGTGTAGATCCCCCCCCTTTTTTTATCAACTTTTTTTTTATTTAATTAACACTCTTTTCATTTATTTTACACACTGAGTGCGGTTTGAATGGCAGACTTCTGTGAGAGTTATGCGCGCGTTCTGTGCCTCTCAGGTCCTTACCTGGTCCTCGGGCAACCCAGGTGAGGCGGCTTAAGGTCACCATGATCTGCTTGAGGCTGACACCCCTCCACCGAGTCCCAGATACCCTATCCTGCCTCCACACAGCTGTCAAGCTTTTGGATCAGAAATCTCTGCAGGACCCACTCAGAGCTGACCCACCACAATGTCCTTTCTTGTGCCCCCCCAAATCCCCTCCTCCCTGAGCCTCGTGTTCCCTAGTGAACCAGGCATAAAGTACATAGACCATGGCTCTGTCACCCTTGCGATTCCACAAACGCACCCAGAGCTCAAGGTAGGGCAGGTACAAGGCCTTTCCCCCTTCGCTATTTATTTTGCCTGTGTGCGTATATGTGGGGGGTGGGGTTGCATTGCCACAGCACGTGAGTGGAAGTCAGCGGACTCTTGGGAGTCAATTCTTGCCTTCCACCAAGTGCGTTTCAAGGAGGGAATTCGGAGCCATCACGTTTCTATGTACCAGCCCCGTCCTTTCCTTGTGGGCAAAGGTAAGACCCCTTTCACCATGGCCGCTCAAGGGGCTCTTCACTCTCCACCTGGTCCCCGCAGCCCCGCCCTGGCCCCTCTTTGCGCAGCTCAAGGTGGTGCAACAGGTGTAAAGCCTTTTGACCCTAACCCGAGCATGCCGCCCCTCCCTCTTCCTCAAGCTCTCAGGCCCTCTACAAGCTCCGCCCATCCGAGGCTCCGCCCCCACCACAACCCGCCTCACACACCCAGGTGTGAAGTGTGCCGGGGTAAGGTCTTGGCCCATGGGCCTTTGCGCGCCTGCCCCACCCTCACCTCGTGCTCCCCGCGTGCCCCGCCCTCCGAGGCTGGGCGCACCTGAGGCGCAGCTGCTGTAAGGCCCTCAGCAGCCCGTGGCCTCGACGTGCCACCATGGACGCGTCGCCTGCGCCCCCAGAGCCCTTGCTGGTTGTCCCGCAGCCTGAGGTGCTGGAAGAGCTGCAGCAGGCACAGCTAGGGCCCCTACCCCGGCTCGCCGCCATCTGTAGGCTCAAGCGGCTGCCCTCAGGCGGCTACTCCACCACAGACGACCTGCATCTGGTGCTTGAGCGCAGGCGCGTGGCCAATGCCAAAGAGCGTGAGCGGGTGAGGGGCCGGGGCTACCTTCCTCCTGCCACCGTGCTAGCGGGTGTTCCACACCCAGCACCCGCGCAGTCCCTTGCAGCCCTCCTGGGTGACTTCGCCTCAGCGAGGCTTGGCCCGGGTCCCCAGGGACCTGCATGCAGGTGTGCTGTTAAGGGTCGCGGGAGCGGCAACCTCACCTGCTAGCCCTCATGGATGGCGAGGGAGCAGAGGGAGCCCCTTGCCAATTTCAGAGCCGGCACCAGGACAGCTGCTTTACAAACGGTGCCCCGGAGCCTTGGTCCCACATCTGGATGTGCAGCTTGGGTGCTAATGGGGTCCTCTGAGTCCTTTGACCTGCCTCAAATAAAGGGTGGGTGGGGGCCTCTCGAGGAAGTTACTTATTCCTTTTTCAAAAAAAAATGTAAAATTCATCTGTTTATATCTTGTGTGAGCGTTTTGCCTGCATACATGTATGTGCATCGTGTGTGTACCTGGTGCCCAAGGACGTCAGAAAGAAGGGGGCTGGGTTTCCTGGAACTAGAGCTACAGACAGTTGTGAGTTGTCATGTGGTTGTGGGGAATTGAACCCAGGTCGTCTGCAAGAGCAAGTGCTCTTTAACTACTAAGTCATCTCTCCAGTCCAAGTTACTGTGTTTTTTTTTTTTAAAATTCTTATTCAATTATGTGTACGTGCACCTAGCTATAGGGACCTGGAGAGGGTCCTGGAGCTGGAGTAATAAACAGGTGTGAACCGACTGATGTTGGCACTGGAAACTGAACTCTCGGGACTTCTGCGAGAGCAACACATGCTCTTAATCTCTGAACTGTCTTTCCGACCCTCGTGCAGGCAGGCTACTTTAAGGTGTTTTTGTTTGTGTTTGTTGTTATGGGGTAGTGCATTTGTGAAGTGTGGAGGTCAGAGTACACTTTCATGGAGTGGGTTCTCTCCTTCGATCTTCATATGGGATTTGGGAATCAAATTCAGGCTGCCAGGTTTTGTGGCAAGAGCTTTTACCCACAGAACCATCTCCCTGGCACCACCCCGCATTGTAAGTAAAGAAAAATGGAGTATCTTAACCGCCTCGAAGCTGTGTTGTAGTGGCCTGTGTTTAGAGCGGCATCTGCTGGTAGATTCTAGTATCTCAGGCAAAGCTTGGCCCCACGGAAGTCAAGGCTTGGGCTCCTTTTTGCTTTGGGTTTGACAGGAGCAAAGGTGACCCTGGAGCAGGAAAGAGTGCTCACCTTTAGGCCTACTACTTATTCCTAAACTTCTCAGCCAAGCGCTTCAGAAATGAACTTCCGGAAACGCAGTAAGGGAAGGACCATGGGAGGCGGAAGACATCCCAGAAGTTGGGGAAGGATGCTTTTGCCAGGAGAGTACCTGTTGTGATTTCAAGGTCACCGTACTTTTTAATTTTCATTTAGAGCACAGTGGGAGGTCACTCACATCCCTCTTCTGTGGCTTGGGGAAATGTCTGTGCGAGGTAATGTATCAGTGTATCACTGTGGCTTTTTGCTTTCTAGATAAAAAATCTCAACCGTGGCTTTGCCAAACTGAAGGCGATGGTGCCGTTTCTGCCACAGAGCCGGAAGCCCAGCAAAGTGGACATCCTGAAAGGTGCGACGGAATACATACAGGTGCTCGGCTGTGTTCTGGGAGAAGCAAAGGCCTCGGAGGTATGAATGTTTAAAAATTTGAAATAAACCTGGGTGTGGAGGGTCTTATGTCTGGGAGACTGAGGCAGGAGGACTGCCATGAGTTCAAAGCCTTTCTATACTACAGAAGAAGACCTTGTCTCAAATAAAGTTAGTAATTTTAGAACAGTAGTGGCCACCATTTTTTGAGCCATTTCTACAGGCCAGGTACCATACTAGGAAACTTGCAGAAAACAGTTGACATTTGTTTTATTGAAACGCACTTGGAGGGAATCAAAACATAGATCATGGCCATTTAGGTAAGTGTCAGGGCTGACTTTGAACCCTGGCATGGTCATCTACCTATAGCCTGCCTGGCACTGTCCAGGACACCTGCCTGGCACTGTCTAGGACACCTGTCTGCTGACTGCTGGATCTTAGTGCTCTGATAGCTGGAGCACCAGGATAGCCTCCATCAAAGCTCTCTGTGGTAGCTGTTTCCTGCCAGATTAGCCGCTAGACAGGGCAGAAAGGGCTATGTGACTATCTGCTGACCATGCTTTAGAAACCACAAGGCACTGGAGTGTCACTAATATCAGAATGTTCAGTCAGCTCAGAAGGTTCCTGTAGGCAGGAGGTGGTTCTGCCTCGCTTGTGGTTTGTGTCCTGGAAAGTGGACCTGTCACCAGAGAGGCAAGATAATTCTGAGACAAAGGGCTTTACACTGAGAGGAAAAGGACCCAGGAGCACAAAACAGGGGTCACAAAGCTGAGGAGAGGCTCTTAGAAAATGAGGGTGGAGGGTGTTGAAGATACTACAGAGATGGGGGGAAGGCTAAGGTGGGGAGAAGCCGGGAAGGGGGAAAGGAAGTGAGTTGGAAGTCAGCTTGTGGTGGGACCGGGGGGCAGTGTAAGTAAGTATTTGGGTTCAAGCAAACTTCAAATCCATCTGTCCTATAGTTTGAGGACAGAAAGAAGGGATTGTCGGAATAAAGAAAGCAAACAGATCAAGTGGAAGCCTTTTCTGAGTGCAGAAGAGGAGAGGCACATAGATGGGAGGAACATTCTAGAAACTTAAATATAGTAGAATTAGAAGGTTTTGTGGGGTTTTGTTTGGGGTTCACATGTCCTACTCACGTGTCTGCTGGGAAGGAAGACCCTTTGGTACCACAGAAGTGGTCATTCCGTTGGCCAGCATACTAGCTGAAGCACACTGACAGTGTTTGTGCAATGTGCTGTTGGCTTTTTTTCCAATGACACAAGCTGGAGTCCTCTGAGAAGAGGGACTCTCACTTAAGATCTTCCATAACATCAGACAATAGGCAAGTCTGTGAAGGCAATTTCTTGATTGATCATTGATGTGGTATGGTTGATTGATCAGCCCACTGTGGGCAATGACCACAAAAACCCAGGCAAGGGTTTCCAGAGTATGTAAGAAAGCAGGCTGAGCAAGTTAAGCAATGATCCTCCATGGCTCCTGCTTTGGTTCTTGCCCTGACTTCCCTCACTGAGTGTGACCTGAGATTTAGAGACTCTCTTCCTCACCAAGTTGCCTTTGATTACCATGTTTTATCGCATAGCATCAGAAACCCTAAGACAGGAACACACTGGTTGCTATCTGAATTTTTACTGGTGTGGGTTTTTTTGTTTTGTTTTGTTTTTTTGTTTTGCTTTGTCTTTGAGACAGGCTAGCCTCAGCCTCTGGCATGCTGGGATAGCAGGCATAGGCCACCATGACTATTTCTCCCTTGTGTGTTAACTGCATAACTGAAGTGCTGCATTCCTTACAAACTATGGGCTCTGTTCATACATGGTGCTAAATACACTTTACCATTCATGCATGGTGCCAAATGCACTTTACTATTGCACAGCACAGGGGGCTAGAGAGCACTGCAGCCCTTTGGGCCTCTTCCCTGCATATCCACGAAATGAAACCTTCAGATTTAGGAGTTTGGAATGTGTTTGTTTAAATCTTAAAGTGAATGACTGACATGCTATACTGTTTGACAATCACTATGGTCTCTAGAAACAAGGCCCCGAGGAGCAGACCCACAGTAGCAGACCCTCTGACCCTCATGTGTCCTCGACTAGAGAGCTCTTGGGAAAAGCTACCCAGCCTACCAGCTGTGCAAGTAACTTCAAGAAAGAAGAAGAGGGGCCTTGGGCATATGGTGGCCATAGTGGGCCATTGTACACCTATCATCAGAGCACGGTCCCCGGGACAAGTAGATACTTCATACATCAAGAGTCTGATGAAAAATTCCTGCTAAAATAGTCATGTGTAAGTTGAAAAACTCCAAAAGATTTACCGAGATGGTTATTTTCCATGTAAAACATGATTAAAATGAGATGATCTGGGAAGGAATTTGTTGGTCTGGAGATGATTGTGTTCCCATTTAATCAGTAGACACATGGGGAGAGGGGCTTCCTCCAGAGTCACACAGCCCACATGGAAGGTTTTGTTCCTTCTTTTGTTAAAGGTATGTGTTTGTGGGGGGGGGGGGTGAGGGCCTGGGTGTGTACAATACCCACAGAGACCAGAAGAGGGTGACAGATATCCTCAAGCTAGAGTTGTGGTGGTGGTGGTGGTGGTGGTGGTGGTGGTGGTGGTGGTGGTGGTGGTGGTGAGCTGCCTAAAGTGAGTGCTGAAATCTGAACTTGGGTCCTCTGGAAGAACAGCAAACTGTTCTAACTGCTGAGACACTTCTCTGGGCCCTGTAGCTTATTTCTTTCATGCCCTTGTTTAATACAACGAAAGTCTTTATGGATTCTTCTGGTCTCCAGAAAAAGAAATATATAGTTTGCCATGCCCCTTAGGTGATATTGGTTGGTTGTTTTGTTTTTGTTTTGTTTGGGGGGGGGCTATAAGGTCACATTTTCTAAGTAATAAGTGTGACTTCTCTGAGTTCAAGGGGACAGCTTTTGTTTGTGTTATAGACCATCTAACCCATGTGATGTAGCAGATATTACTGAAATAAGAAAGGTTTGACATTGAGCCAAGCCTACGGTCACCAGCATGCTGCTTGCTCACTGACATGCAGGGGTGCAGAAGTGGCGGGGTGTCATGGGAATCAGTCAAATGGCAGTTGAAAGTAAGCCTAGAGGCAGACTGCTAAGATTCAAACACTTGTTTTGCCATTTGCTAGCTGCATGACCTTGCACAAGATACTGAACCTTGGGTTCCTAGTTACTCTACATGTAGAATGGGAATAATTGTGCCTATCTTGTATATAGACTAACAGGAAGATTCAGGTGATGTAGTGTGTCTGGCACAGTACTTGGCAGGTTAGTGTTCACTTAGATGGTCTTTTTTGCTCCATCAAGCCACAGGAAGTTCAGCTCTGTAGGAAGAGCCAGCGCTCTGTTCTAAAGGTGTCCAAGGTCTTCCATCTACCCAACTGATTGACTTTCTAAAGACTTCCTGACTCCATGCTTAGCCTAGATGGTCCCAGTATGGCCACTTGAAATAAAAACTGTCTCATGGAGCTAGAGAAGTTGTTCAGTGGTTATAGCACTGGCTGCTCTTCCAGAGGTCCTGGGTTCAATTCCCACCACCCATGTGGTGATTCACAAGCACATATAACTCCATTTCTGGGGATCTGATGCCTTCTTATGGTCTCCACAGGCGCTACATGCACACAATACACATACATAACATGCAGGCAAGCACTCATACACAGACAATAAAAAAAACCTTCTTGCAAGTCCATGACAGGTGACAGTTCCTGTTTTCCTGTATGAGTGGATGGGCAAGGCTGAGCCTGACAGAGGGACTCCCACCCCCTGCTAGATTTTCCCTACCCACCTAAGCTAACAAGCACCATGCTCCCCAGGTGCAATGAACTCATGTTCATTCCTCATTGGCCCTTGTTAGGTGGGGGTCATTCTGACATTCTCACACCATTTTCCTGTCCATTGAGCCTGGGTCAGACAGGAGTCTGGGTAGTGGTGGAGCAGCTTGGGCTCAGCAGCACCTCAGCAAATGTATATGGATGAGGTCCTTATTTTCCAAGGACAACAGGTACTGAATTTGTTTCAGAAAAAGGAAAAATATTTATTTTTTCTGGGTTTTTCATTAGTTTTGTTGGTTGGTTTTTGTTTTGTTTGAGGTAAGGTCTTGTAGTGTAGCCCAGGCTGGCCTCAGACTCGTGATCCTCCTGTTGCAGCCTCTTGAGTTCTGTGATTCCAGATGCATGTCGTCATGCCTAGCACTGTTTGGTCTTTTTAGCAAGCCAAGAGCATGGCACTTCTGCGAATAAAGAACATAGTGCATATTTGAGATTTTCACTCACTGAGCATGTGGCTGCTGTCAGGGATGACTTCTGAGTTAGGCTGTAGGTAGCACTATTTCTGTGCAGGTACATTCTAGGATTCCATTAATTTAATTAAGAATTTTGTATGCACTGAAGCTTAAAAAGAGTTCCTTGCTTGATTGCTTGCTTTCTTGTTTTTAGACAAGATCTCAGGTAGCCCACATTGTCCTTGAACTTCTGATAGCCTTCCTTCATTATCTCAGTACTGGCATTACAGAATATGCCACCACATCCAGCTTATGTGACACCAGAGCTCAAACTCAAAACTTTTTTTAATTAATTAATTTATTTATTAAAAATTTCCACCTCCTCCCCACCTCCCCCTCCCTCTCTAGTCCAAAGAGCAGTCAGGGTTCCCTGCCCCATGGAAAGTCCAAGGTCCTTCCCCCTCCAGCCAGGTCTATAAAGGTAAGCATCCAAGCAAACCAGGCTCCCACAAAGTTAGTCCATGCAGTAGAATCAAAACCCAGTGCAAGGTAGGCAAACACTGTTCTGTGAGCTCTCATCAGTCTGCCTGTCTTCACCCACTAATGCTGGGTACGGGGACTCTAAATCAAGCTCACCTGTTTACAAGGTGAGCACTCTTTCTCACTGGGTCACCTCCCCAGCCCCTTTGAGCTAGCTCTTATTTGACCACAGGATTCTTAGGTTTCAGCCCAGGTTACCTAGAGGGGTAACTGTATAGGGTTCCAGAATACTCCCTGGGTACCTGACTGAACACACTTGCTGGCAGTTATCACGGCTCTCTAGACTGAAGTATCCTTCCAGAGGCTCAGGAGGTAGGTGGTGGCCTTGCCAGCTTTGCTTTGCACAGGTAGCACTCCTCCTTTTGCCTTCAGAGAGGATCTGGTGAATTGGAATTCCTGGGACTGGCAGAGATGGCATTTGGAAGGATTTAGAGAGGGAGTCAGAATGGGCTGGGCAAGCCTAGCAACATTCCTGGCAGACAGGATCAGAATGAAACCCATGACCATCTGCTGAGGCAGGCATGGGGGTCACATTGTTAGCTTCTGGGATGGAGTAGGTTCCCTGGTGACTAGAGCTATGTGTTTATTGATGGAGATTGGGCATGATCCTTGAGAAGCCATGTACCTAGTCTGAGAAGGAATGAGATCATTTCAAGGTTTGGGAGAGATTTATTTAAACAGTTTCTGGTATAGTTCTTTTTCTTGTGTTAAGGTTGGCATTGCATTGATGGTGGTGTGGCAGCTGTCCTGCCATTGTTTGTTATTGGTGACTAGTTGAGAATCTTACAGCATACAGGGCTCCAAGTCACATTCAGACTTGGCCTACAAAACTATGGAGATTATATCTCAGGAAAATGCCTGCCTTCAATTTTGGTGTGTAGCAACAAATTTCTTTAGCAGTATATGGTTGTATCTGAGCATAAACTGAGACAAGCTCACGAACCCCCACAGGGGAGGAAGAGGAGCAAGCCCTGAGAGATTGGTGCCAAGCGGGTGACTGCTATGGGGCAGACGGCTGACAGAGTGTAGAAGGTGCCTCTTGGGGTCTTTCCAATACTCAGAAGGGGCTAATCTCAAGGAGCTGACCCCTCCAGCATGTCCTGAAGAAGGCTTCTAGACACCAAGTTGGGGGGCAGTAGATGTGGACTCTGCAGTGGTTACCCGTTCTCATGTGGGTGACAAAGTATCACACTTAGAGCAACACATTAAATTCCTCACAGTTTCTGAGGGTTGGGAATTGAGTGTGAATGTGGTCTCACTTGGTCCTCTGCCTCCAGGTCTCTCATGAAGGCTCCACTGTGGAAGGGCCTGCCTTTACACACATGGTTGTTGGCAGAATTCATTTCCTATAGGGCTTTGGGACCAAGGGTCTGCCTCTAGCAGCTGGTGTTACCCTCAGCTTTCTTCCATGCAGGCTTTCCCAGTATGTTTATCTAACAAAAGCGCATGCTAGGAAGGCAACCAAGAAGAGTACCACAGGAGAAGACTCTTATGTCTGGAACCACAGATGTTGTCTGAGCTGGTTGGTATTTTGTCAACTTGACACAAGCTAGGGTCATTTGGGATGAAGAGCCCTCAGTTGAGAAAATGTCCTCACCAGATTGGCATGTGGGCCATTTTCCTGATTAATGAGTGATGTGGGAGGGCTCAGCTCACTGGTGATGGTGCCACCTCTGAGCAGGTGGTCCTGAGTGGTGTAAGAAAGGTTGAGTAAGCCATGAAGAGCAAGCCGGTAAGCAGTACGCATCCATGACCTTGCACTGGATTCTGCCTTCAGAGTTGCATCCTGCCTTCAGGTTTCTACCTTGAGCTCCTGCCTTGACTTCCCTGGCTGATGGACTGTAAGCTTGGTAAAGGTGTTTGGTCCTGCCACAACTCAGGGAGGAATCCTAGAGGATAGGGATCATTGAGGCCATCTTAGAAGCTACATATCAAAGTGCCATGTACATGCTGCACTGCCATCTCCTCTCCCTAAGGCTACTGTTGACAGACATTAGAAAGACTTGGAGCTGAGAAATTATCTTAATGAAAATATGTCAAAAATCAAACTTTAAAGTGCATCTGGCCCCCAGGTCTGACCTAGTGTCCCAGAGCTCTTTTGTCCCTGGTCAAAAAGGGCCAGGCACGTTGGGGTCTCAGGTTGCTTCTGTGACAGCTGGCACCAACAACATTTCTATGTAATGGGTTTCAACATGACTTTGTATTTGAAAATGCCCACAATATCAGTAGAGATTTCAGGCTGCTGATGCAAAATTGAAGCAATTCCTGCTTCCTGTCATACATTTGAACAAGTCCTGAAGCCTTAGGAGAGGAACGACATTTTATTTCCTGCTTTGAAAATGCTGTGATGGCTTGGGAAGGAGGATCTCTTTCCGTGAGTGGGGAGAGCAGTCACCATGTTGTTCCAGTTCTGCCTTTTGGAGAGGTGCAGGGTCTCACTGTGTGGCCTTGAACTTCATATGGTGCTCAGGCTGGTTTCAAATTTGTGGCTTCAAACTTTTAGTAATCCTCCTGCCTCTGCCTCTTAACTGCCTGGGTTATAGACATAATCTATGACGGCCAGCTTCTAGTTCAGTTTCAGAAAGCCTGTTCTTGTTCCTGTTGGGAAGTAGAGGCCATCACAAGCTCTGGGGCAGTGTGCTTGGTTTAAAATTCTGGCTCTGCCTTGTACTAGCTGTGTGGTCTTGGCTATGTTACCTGTCTACTCTGCCTCAGTTTCTTCAGTGAAGAGGCAATCCTCCAGACAGTGCTGGGAGCCAGGGGGTCCTGCTGTTAATTTGAGAAAACCAGTGTCCCAAAAAGAGAGATTTCGGTGTAACAGAGATGGCTGGGAGGGTTTGGGAAATGTCCCTTGTTCCCTGTTGAGAGTCTGTTCAGGAAGGGAGCCTGCTTTACCTTTCATTTCATGGAATTCTAAAAAGGTGCTCCCGGATTCCCTGGAGTTCTCATGGGGTGCATTACTTCATACTACCCTGGTGGTAGAGCTTTGGACATAGGTACCAGAGAGGGGAGAGCTCACCCTTGTGGCTTCTTCTGTTGTTGGGATTCAGTGCAGAGAAATATCAACATGAAAATGTATGAGAAGCTGTGGAGGTGGAGGAGGTGTGGGGACCAGAGGTGTTGTGTGTGGGTTTAGGGAGAAATGTAGAGAAACAGTTATCCTGAGATCTGAATCACAAGCCTGCAGGCTGTCCTGGGTTGTCATGGGTCTCTTCACATTGCCTCAATCTCTGTATTGCCAAGTACTGGAACTTCGGACCTCATGTGTCCCAAGCAAGCACTCTGCTACTGGACACTAGCACTCTGTCCTAGCCCTAGAATGCCCATACCTATACCTGAATGCAAGGGAATCATCAGAGGACTTGTAGGTGAGGGAGACAGCTTGGTAAATGTTCTAGTTTCATTGTATTGCTATGACATGCATCATGACCAAAAGCAACTTGGGGGAAAAGGATTTATTTGGTCTTCACTTTCAGATTGCAATCTATTGAGAGAAGCCAGGAGAGGAACTCAAGCAAGAACCTAAAGGAGAAACCATGGAGAAATATTGCTGGCTGGTTCATTCAGCCAGCTAGCTTTCTTATATAGTCCAGGACCACCTGGCAAGGGAATTGTGTTGCCTACAGTGGGCTGAGCCTTCCTACACCAACTAACAACCAAGAAATCACCCCATAGACATGTCCACAGGCCATGGATCTGGGTAGTCCTTCAGTTGAGTATTTTTTTCTCAAAGGACTCTGGAACAGTAGTTCTCAACATGGGGGTCACATGTCAGTTATCCTGCACATCAGATAATTGTTATTACTATTCATAACAGTAACAAAACTATAGTTATGGTTGTGGAGGTCACCATAACATGAGGAACTGCCTTAAAAAGTCGCAGCATTCATAAGGTTGAGAAACTATGTCAAGCTAACATGTCAGTAGGACAGTGGGAATGGGTAGGTAACATGCTTACTGAGCAAGCATGAGAACCTGAGACCTGATCCCCCACATCGAAGTAAAAGCCAAATATGACACCATGTGTTACCATGTTTGTGCTACTGGTTGGCCAGTCTCGCCAAGACAGCAACTTCCAAATCCAATGAAAGATGCTGTAAAATAAGGTGGTCTGTGATAGAAACCACCTGAGGCCAACCTCCAGCCTTCATATATGCATACGCACCTGCACAAATGCCCATTCCTGGGCACTGCCTAACTCTGCAGGGATCCTGAGGTTGCTGTTGGGAACTTCAGAAGCAAGGGACTGACCCAGCCTGGTTTGACATCAGCGACCAGAGGTTTTTCTGGAGGCTGATCATTTTGATAGGCACGTTTCTAAAAGCTTTGGAAGTGAATAGCATTTAGGGGGTTTGGGAGGAAGCAGGGTGGAGGTGTAAGACCCCGACTGCCTGTGACATCCTACTTTCCAATCCTGCTACAAGCATTAGAAAAGGCATAGGTGACAAATACCTTAGATTCGGGTCACTTTCTAGCAGCTCACAGAGTTGGATGGGATCCTCAAGGTCACAATGCTGAGAAGTGGCAGATCTAAAGGCTTCCCACTCAGCCTCTGGGGTCTCTCCAGGGAGGAGATAGGGAGGCATGCAAGGGACCAAAGGAGGTAGAGGAAGTGCATGTTGCAGGAGTGAGCCCCCAGTTTAGTTGAAGATGGGGTCAGAATTAGAATCTGGGATAATCTGGTTAGGAATTCAGTGATCCAATTGTCACTAGCTAGCAACACTGAAAGTTACTTTCCAAAGGCAAGCTGTCCTTCTGAGACCCTAAATAAAAATAAAATATGCCCCGAGTGTGAGACAAACGTGGCTTGTTTGGGGCTTCTCCAGAGTGGCAGGCTCTGCTTTGGGCCCAGGCTGCTGCAGGGCGCGGGCGGGCGGGGATGCTGCAGTGAGCCGGGCTCTGGAGGGGGCGCTGCGCACTCGTCCGGCCCTTTGTCAGCGCGCACTGCTGAGAGCTCGCACTTCTTCCAGCCTCCTGCGGGCTCTGGACTTGACTCTGACTGCAGCGCTGGCCACAGGGACGCGGATCTAGGGCCTTTGTCCGGAGCTGCAGGATGTGCGGGAAGCACCAAGCAACAGAGTAGCTGTGCGCGAGGGAAGCAGGTCTCAGAGCCGAGGAACGCCGCCCAGCAGTGCTGGGGGCAGCTGGGGATGGATGCGAGGCTGCCGCGTGCGAGGTAGGGCACCAAAGAAGGAGCAGGGTGGGCACCACGGCGGGCGGATCCCCAGGATGTTGGAGCCACAGAATGACGGCGAGCTCCGCTGCAGCCAGGGAGTGGCTGCGCCCGCGCAGGAGCAGGCGCCTGGGTACACCTGCCGCTCTGCGGATCTGTCACACTGAGCTCTGGAGACAGGCCTGCATGCGGACATAGGGTATTCCTGGGTCCGTGATGCCTGTTGGTGTAGCGTTCTCCAAGGGCCTCCCGGGCCGCCGCCCTGCCGGATTCAGGGAGGATGCGCGCCTGCTCAGCTGAGCGCACTGGGATCCAGATTCACAAGATGCACCTGCCTGCCTGCCTGCCTGCCTGCCTGCAATGAGACTGGCAGGGCAGATGCAGAGGATGGGAGATTGACACCTGGACGCTTAGGGTTTGGGTTTTTATGTTGTCCCAAAGCTTTGGGGGCGGAGTAGGGGAGGCCACTGTCCCTGTGGAGGTGCTAGCTACTAATCTGTAGCGCCCACCTTTCCTTTCTCTCGTGTTTCCACCTCTTCTCCTCTTCTGCACCCCAGGGAGAAACAGAGAAGGCCACTCTGGGTCCAGGAGCCAGTAGTTACTTGTTTTGAAATCACAACCACAGCCTGCCAGGTGTTGGGGGAAGGGAGGACAGGGTAGGGCAGAGCGACTGCTTTAGGATGCCAGTCAGGCCTGCAACTGGTCTATTGTCTGGCTTTTCAGGCTCCTTTCCTTTTCTACCCTTACTCGCCATCCCCTGTCAGAAGTGGATAGACAAACATAGGAAAAGCAAGTCACAGCCCACACTCTGTCAAATTCTTTTAAAAATTGTCTTCATGACACACAAATCATTACCACCCCTCTCTTCATGCCCACTCCTCCTCTGGCAGTTTGTCATCAGGAGTGAAGTGTCTCAAATGAGCTTATGAATAATAGAACATCTTATGTTCCTGTGTGGAGATTTTTGACTACAGGCAAGGAAGGACTGGTTCTTCATCCTTGCTGGAGCAAAGGGACAGGGAGATGGTGGCTCAGGTCCTTTCACTGCATTGGAGCCGGTTGGGGCTCTCATGTGCCTAACTTGTGCTTTGAGCGGTATTTGCACAAATGGTATTTAAAAGTTATGTTTCTCTTATGGAAAGAATACCTGGCCAATACTCAGAGCTAAGGTGCTTTAAATGATTTATGGCCGTAGAAAGCAGCCAACATGTCAGACTTGAAGCACCCCTCCCTATTAGCACAGGGATTACATGTCAGAAATTATAGCTGGGGCTAGGGGGTGGACTATTGAATAGTTTTTGTTCTTTTCAAAACACTACTTTGTGGTGCTGGGGATGGAACCCCTGGACACAGTAAGCAATGCTCTACCACTGAGCTACACCCCCAGCCCAGTGTGTCTGCCTTCTGTCCTACATTATGTAAAGTGCACAGATGTCTCTCTCTGCCTAGCACCTTCTCTCTTCCCTACCTAGGGTACAAGTAGTGCAAAAGCTCTTCGCTGTGAAGAGGGCACCATACATTGTAAAAGCCCACAGATCAATCATTCTTTGATCCAAAATCTATGACAGTTTCATTGTAAGCCCTATGTTCTTGTCCATCAAATCACCCAGTATGATTAGAAGTGGGCTTGTCCCATATGTATTACTGAACCATGTATTATGCTCATGGGTCCTGGGTCTGGGGTAGAGTTCACTTTAAACATTACTATATTGTTGGAGATAGCAAAGCTCAGATCCTTAAAAAATATTCTTTGGATAAGTTCTCAATATGTGCCCTAGGCTGGCCACAAACTCACCATCCTTTTGCCTCAGTTTTCCAAGTGATGGGATGACAGGCTTGCACCATGAGGCTCAGACAAACCACAGCTATTTTAAAAGTGTACAGATGGTAGTGTGTGTGTGTGTGTGTGTGTGTGTGTGTGTGTGTGTGTGTGTGTTGGCAGAGGATTTATGCAAGGTTTAAAAAATATATATGTGACATTGAAAAATATATTTCTTTAACTCCTACCTTGTTTCACAAGGGATTTGAGACAGTTTACAAGGATTCATAAAACATAACAAGGTGGCCTAGCATAGGAAAAAGGAAGCAAGATAGAATTAAAGGCAGCTGAGAAAACTTCCAGGAACTCAGCGGGAAGGTAGCTGACCACCCACATGTCTGTGCTTTATTTGTAAACATATCCACTCATTATTTATTCAGTGAACATTCATAAGAACCTACTAGACCCCTAGTTGGATGAGAAGGCCTAGAAACAAAGAGGTGACATAGATGACCATGGACCCCACCCTAATAGCATTTCAGGACATATGCAAGAAAGCATAATCACAAAGAAATATCTCAAACGCATCATTACAAATTGTGATAAGCGTTGTCCTGGATAAACACAAAACATTACTCCTCCGGAGTATAAAACAGGAGAACTTCTTAAGACGGGCAGGGGAGCAGGGTCATTCTGTATTCTAGGACCAGGAAGGTCCCATTCCCAGACACAGCATGTGAGACGAGGTGCTCCATTCTCTCCTTGGCAGGCACAGGGAGAACTTGGTCTGACCTCTGGTTTCTGAGGCTATATACATTTCCAGGACCTATGTATTCTCTAAAACAAATTGCTTTGTCCTAGTGATAATCTTAGATAATTTGTAATGAGAAATGTGTTTCAGATTGTCTTGGGGCCAGGCTTTGGTTGTATGTTCTGTTAGAGCAGGGCACAGGCCTGATGAATCAGTCACAGCATAGGTGAAGGGAGGGGCATTTGAATAGAATGTACAGGGAGAAAGAGGCTTGTCTGCAGAGGCCATACATAGGTCGGCCAGGCTCAGAGGAACCGCTCCTGATGGTGACTGCCACTGGTAAGGAATGAGAAGGTCTTGCCAAATGCACCTTCCCATGAGCCAACGTGGAGCCATTTATTAGCAGCAACTGACAAAGTGAAACTGTGCTGTAGCACTCGCACCTGTTGATTTTTGAATAACTGGGCTGATTTCCATTACTGCAGATGGATTGACTCTCCTTGGGTACCTCACACGCAGGCTAGTGGGTCGGATGGTGACGTGGGGCTCAACTACCCGGCAGTTGTATTTACTAGCTGTGAGAATTTGAACAAGTTAATTTGCCTCTCTGATGACAACAAGAGACTAAGTGTATGATGCCGCTTTCCCAAGAACTGCTGAGTTTTACACATGGGAATCTTGCGACACAGAGTGACACTCCTTAGACATTAGCAGTGACTATTTTTGTTATTGTAAAATGAAACGGCAGTCAGTTTATGTAGACACTCCAGGGTGACTTGGTGGCAGAATTTTAAATTATCTCTGATTATCTTCAAGTGGCTGTGTGTTCAGGGGCTATTAGCATTGTTTTGTAGGCATGCTGAGAGCTGGGTCTGTATTGCTACTGTCAAAGTCAAGTGCAGAAAATGACAGTGAGGACAGAAATGACCCGAGGCATCATTTCCCCATTGTTTTGCTTTTGAGACAGCAACCTTGTAGTACTAGACCACACCTGCTGCTGGCCTAGAACTACTATGTAGCCCAGGTTGACCTCAAACAATCCTTCTGCAGCATGGGATTACAGGCTTGAACCACCACGCCCACCATTGTTAAAATCGGAATGTTTAGTTTTCATCAAGACTCTATTACTCATTTCAGTAAATCAGATTGTGTGTGAGACAGCTTAAAATTTAATTGTCATATTATTTTGTTCATTTACTTATTTGCTTTTGTTTTTGAGACACAGTTACCCCACATTATAGGCTAGGCTGGTCTGCCTCACTCACTTGGGCAGCAGCAGGATGATCTCAATTTGTAGCAATCCTCCAGGTTCAGCTTCCCAAATATAGGGATTGCAGACATAAACCTTCATCCCTTGTTTGTTTTGGCTTTAAATGTTTATTACATATGCTTTTAGTGCATGTGTTAGTGTATGTATCTGTATACATATATGCCACCGTCCACGTTTATAGGTCAGAGAGCAGCTAGTGGGGGTCGGTTCTCTTTTTTCAACACGTGGGCCCAAGGATGGAATTCAGGTCATCACAATTGTTGCTTGGCAAGTGCCCTTACCAACTGAGCCATCTCACAGACCCTACTGGCATTTTAGTTACTTAAGAATTGTGAGAATATGCATATTCAAGTTATATTTTTCTGAGAGTGCCAAAGTTCAACTGGACTGTCCCTTGAGTCCCTGAGAAGCATTGTTTCCCTTCAAGAGGGATTTCTGTCTCTTTGAAGCCTTCTGAACTATGTTCCAGGACACAGCTAGGATTGCTGAGGTACAATTATGACTCTAAAATCCATTTCAATGCCAGTGTTTGACCTGTCTGCTGAAGAATTAGCTTGAACAAATTTTCAGATGAAAGCATCAAAAAGGACTGCTGTCTTCAACCGCCACACCCAAGTCCCTCACACTCAGGTACCCATGGAACGGCAAGGGAGGCCAGAGTTACCCTGGCCTTGATTCTCAGATGAACCACGTGGGAAAAGCTTGCAGAAAGTAAAAACAACACACAAAATTCAATGGTATTGATTAAAACTAATTTATCAACAATCTTATCTATCTATCTAGATTTCAAAATCATTAATTATATTAAGTTATGGAGTGTGGTGCAGTGAATTGCTCTATATATGGAGTGAATAATTATTGAATCAACATAGTTGATGTGTTCCCTTCCTGAGAGGCCTTTCAGCTTTGGTCATCTTGCACTAGCACGTTTCTTTGTGGGCTCACTGTGGGGTTCCCACACATGCCTACAATGTGTTATGACAAAACAAAGGCACTTACTGCTTCCACCCTCTCATGACTTTACATTTGCAGTCTTCTAGCTCTGTCTTTCAGCTACTCGTGAGACTTGGAATAGGTTGCTACAAGCTGTCATCCCCTCATGGTGCCATGGAAACCAGAGCCTACTCCTTGTGTCAATTGTGTATGAGTATCTGTTTCCTAACCTCCTTCTAGTCCTCTCCAAGTCACACATTCCAGTCTCTGAAAGTCACTAGTATGCATTCTAACTGTCTTTTCTTAAAGACACCAAGGGTTGGGGAAGTGGCTCGGTGGCAGGGTCCTTGCCTAACAAGCATGAAACTGGACTTCATCATCAACACTGCATAGACCAGGTGTGGGCTGATACATGCCTGCAATCCCAGCATTAGGCAGACAGAGGCAGAAGGATCAGTAGTTCAAGGTCATCTCAACTACATAGTCTAAGGCTGAGACTATGTAATCTGGGCTACATGAGGCACTGTCTCAAAATAACAAAAACAGAAGAAAAAGATGACAATAGCCTCATGAGGCGCCTGAGAGAACATGTGGGACTTTCTGAGTCTTGCTTACTTCACTTTACATGATGCCTTTAGTTCTGTCTGTTTAGCAGCAGACGATAGGACGCCATTCCTTTTCGTGGCTGAATAATACCCCATAGTGTGTGCATGTAGCATTTTCTTTAACCATTCATCTGTGCTTGGGCATCTAGGTTGGCTCATATGTTGGCCACTGTGAAGAGCACTGTGATGGATGTGGGTGGAAGGAGTCTTTGTTATGATGGATGTTATGTTATGTTTTCTTTGGATCTGTACCCACAGCAAGACAGCTGTCTTGTGTGTTAGAGGCTATGTGGGACACTGGCCGCCCAGCCTGGGGTGCTGTGTGGAACACTGACTGCCCAGCCTGGGACTTCTTGAAAGAAGGCTTTCAGGGCTAAATCCATACAGCTCCAGGAACCTAATTTTCTTGACACAAAACTTGTGATTCTCCTGTCTCATTGTAGACTGAATCTTTATCCCAAAGGTCCTTTTTTCATTGTATGCTTCATTTTGTCTTAAATTTTACTGTGTGATAATGAATACAAGACCCTGCCTTAAAAAATTATTTCCCCAGTATGTTATTTGCTATTTTAATCTTAAAAATTTCTTCTCCCATGTTATTTTTGGGGCTGTTTTTAGTTTTGCTAGCCCAGGCTGACTTTGAGCTAGCACACCCCCACCTCAGCCTTCTGGATGCTGGGGTGACAGGTGTGAGCTGTCATACCTGACCTTTCCATGTCATTTTGATTTTTGCCTTTTGTGTTTTCTTTCATGCTTAGCAATGAACCCTGGACCTCATCCATGTTCAGTACATTCACTTGCACAGAACTGCACCTTAGCTCTTATCTATTTTAAAACAGCATAATTGGATTTTTCTGGCCAATATGAGTAAACATTAATATTTATTGCATGTGGCAGATTTGTTGTCCTTAAATTTTATGTTATACTAAAAAAAATACAGACTCATTTCTTCACTATCTCGTCCCTAATGCAGCCTCAGGCCTCCTTGTTCTTGGAATCAAAAAGGCTGCATCTCTACAGTTAGTTTTCTGCTAGTCTTACTTGAAATTTTGTGTGTATGTGTGTTCTGTATCAAACAATGAGAGATTTACTACTTTAATTTCTTTTCGGCTTCCCTCACACTCGCTTAACTCCTCACCTTAGGAAGTTCTTGGCTTTATAGCTAGCTGACATCTGCTTGCCTTTTAATCCCATGTGCATCTAGCCATACTGACCTTCTGACTGTGCTCACGATATCTGGACTGAGTTATACAGACGTCTGTGCTCACTCTCTTACTTATACACAATCTTTACTTCTACTTCTTTTTTGGATTTTTTTCAGACAATGTAACGTATTGCTACTTGCTTGTGTAGGAATTTATGTTTTCTTCATATAGTAATACTTTCGTAATTTCTCATCAAACTCTTTTCACCTCAGTATTCTATATATTTTTTTTCATCTTCTAGGGTTCTAGAAACTTCTGAATTATGGAAGATATGTTTGCTGTCTGCAGCAAAAAATAAAACAGAACAAACTTGGGGTTGGGTTGAGATGGATCAGTGGATAAAGCCCTTTCCACATAAGCATAAGAGTTGGAGTTTGGATCCCGAGAACCCACATAAATGCCTAGTGGCCCACCTGTAAATTCAGAACTGGGAAGGGGATCTTAAGAGCAAAGCAGCTAGCCAGAGTAGCTGCATCAGAGAACTCTGGTTTCACCTGAAAGACTGTGCCTCAGTTAACAAGGCAGTGAGCCATGGAAGACTCCCAACATTGGCCTCATGCACCTGTACATACATGTATGGCCACACACATGAAAACATTCATACACATTACACACACATGCCAAAGAAAAAAACACTACTAGGAAGTCCAGGAAATTGTTAGTTCTTTTCCCCAAACAATGACTAATTATCAGATTGCTTTTTGCAGTGCTGGGCACTAGGCAAACATTCTACTGCTGCTATGTCCCTAGTTCTTCAGTGATTACTTATACCAAAAAGGATTAAAAGTTAGAGCACATGGCATCTGGAGAGATGGCTTAGTAGTTAAGAGTATTTACTGGTCTTGTAGAAGACCCAAGTTCAGTTCCCAGCACCTACATAGGGTGGTTCACATCCACCTATAACTCCAGCTCCAGGGGATCTGATGCTCTCTTCTGACCTCCATGGTCATGATTCTTACATGCACATACCCACATGCAGACATACACACTTATACACATAATTATAAAAGAAAAATAAACCTTGAAACATTGAAAAGTACATGGACTAAGGTACAACTTAACAGTCCTAAAATGAATGCTGAGTGACCACTATGCAGATCAACAATGGGCATTGCTAGCCATGAGTGCTGTGATCCTACTGATCCTATTTCCTCCTCCTTCCTGTATTTTATAGGAACTACTTACTTGTTTTCTTCTGTACACTGAGATCCCCAAGTAAAGCAAACTTACTACTGCTCTTACGTTTTCATAGTTGCCCCATTCTTATCTTCCTAGACTGCAGTATCTGTACCACCTGGATGGCTCCTTTTAATATCATGGCATGAGGTATTAGTTTCTGGTTGGGCATGTTAGGAAGGTTCTCTCATAATGAGATATTTCTCCAGTTTCATGATTTTTGCTTGTGGGTGTCTTTTCCATGGTATGGAGGTCAGATGTCAACTTGAAATTTTGTTATTCATGAATGTCTCATCTTGTCTTTTGAGACAAGAAGTGTTACTGGCTTGGAACTCCTCAAGTAGGCTAGGCTGGCTGGTCAGTGAACCCCAAGTATCATTCTCCTTCCGAGTGCAGGGATTGAAAGCATGTTTCAGCACATCTAGCATTCGTATGGGTTCTGAGCATTTAACACAGGTCCTTCTGTTGCATGGGATGGGGGAGAAGTGTAATTGACTTCTAGAGCAATCCACAGATTCAGTGCTTGGTGTGGCACAGTCAGTGGGTCAAGGGTGAGGGTAGAAGTCACAAAACTTTACTAGCTCTTTAGAGTGGATCGGTGGACCCATGTTTTGATGATCAGAGAGAGTTACAGCTTGCTGAGTTGTAACCTAGCAGCTGTGAATAAGGTCAATGGTTATCAGCTGAGGCAGCTAAAAATAACTATTCACTAACAAATGATACTTGGTGCAGGAGTAAACATGGCTGTCTTAGGGTCTCTATTGCTGTGAAGAGAAACCATGACCACAACAACTCTTATAAGGAAAACATTTGAGAGTGCTCACTCACAGGTTCAGAGGTTAGGTTAATTATCATCACGGCAGGGGGCATGGTGTGCAGGCAGATGTGGTGCTGGAGGAGAGGCTGAGTGTCCTACATCTTGAAGGCAACAGGAAGTTGACTGAGACACTGGGCAGTATCTCGAGCATAGGGGAACTTCAAAACCTGCCACCATAGTTCCTCACTTCCTGCAACAAGGCCATACCCACTCCAACAAAGCCACACTTTCTAATAGTGCCACTCCTTATGAGATTATGGGGTCCAATTCCATTCAAACTATCACAATGACTGACACACTGGGTCTGACATAGACCTTTGTCCCACAAGCTTCACAGTTAGAATGTAGCTGCCTTAAAGAAAAGTTCACTTAATACCTCCACAGTCTTCCCTGAGCCCAGCCTGGAAGTGTCTAGAAAATCTTACTAGGCCAGATAGCAAATCCCTCCGGCTTTTCTCAGTGACAGTTCTGAGGGCTGCTTGACACGCTGCATCATATCTGCTATGCTCACAGAAGACCAGTCAGGGCTTGTGGTCTTTCTTGGGCCTTTCACAAAGAGGGAGCAATTCAGATGATAGAGAGGACGCATTGCAGCCTGGACAGAGAGATCGTAGGTTTCCTCCCGCCCCATAATGCTGGTCCACAGGGAAAACTCTTGGCTCCCAGAAGTGACTCCAAGAAATCCAGCTAGACTCTAGTTTCTATGCCAACAAGGTTGCGTCCATCTCTCTTGGCATGCTGGCCGGGGTCTCTTTGGGTCTCATTGGCTCCTGATACTCTTAGCTGGAGCATGGAAAGCTCAGGGTGTTCTCCCGGCCTGCCTCAACCCCACCACCAACTCAACCTCCCTAGGTCTACAATTGATCTTTGAAATACAAAGGGACTCTCTCCATTCCCACATTCAGGCAATGTACCTGGCTGCCTTCTCCCCCACTCTGCACCCACATCTGTACCTTTCCTGAGGTCTCCCTCTTCCTCCTCACAGTCCCTCCCCGACTTTGTGTCTAGCAAGTTCTTTCAGAAAGTCAGGAAAATACACAAACTTTTGGCAAGGCTAATTAAGACAAAAAGGTGCAAATTCGAAATGCTGGAGGCAGCATATGGAACAATAGGGAGAGGGTTAAAAATAGCAGGTGTGTTGAGTTATTTGATTCCATGTGCAAGCTCCTGACAAAATGGGCAGTTTTCACAGAAAATGTGAACTACCAATATTGACTTAAGAAACAGAATGTGGTGTTCCTGGGTGGGAGGAACCATGTTGCAAAGATGTCAGTCCCCCACAGTTCCTGCCTCGCTTCCTGGTAACCCGAAGGGATGTGAGTTTGTTCCTATTTTTACATTCCTTTAGCAGTTTATGTGGTGCTCAGAAAGGGGAGTTAAATATCTATGCTCCACTGTGAATCTTTTCATTGAAGGGAAAAAAATCCATTCAGCGCATTTGAATGTCACCAATAAATTGTTTTTCTCAAAGAATGGAGACTTCATGAAGACAATTTTATTTAGCTATGGGCTATTTTTTCTCTAATTATTTTATGAGTTTAATTTTCAGCAATCTTGCACTCTTTATTCAACATGGGGCCCCAGAAATATTTTTTTTAATTTAAAAGCTCTACAGTGATCCTGGGTGTTTACCCAAAGGACTCCATCTCCTACCATAGAGACACTTGCACACCCACGTTTATTGTTGCTCCAGTCACAATAGCCAGGAAATGGAACCAGCCCAGATGTCCATCAGCATGCGGGTGGGTTATGAAAATGTGGTACATACACACAATGGGAACTATTCGGCAGTGAAGAAAAATGAAATATGCAGGAAACGGATGGATGTGAAAAGTGTACTGTTAAGCAAGGTGGCCCAAACTCAGAAAAGACAAAAACTGTCTGTTTTCCCTCATCTGTGGATCTGGCCCTTTACAGTGTATGTGTATATATGCAAGCAAGTATAAATGTAAGTAAGGTCTAGAAACCTAGGAAGGAGACCAAGAGTGAGAGGAAGGATGGGGTGGGGCCTAGGTTCCCATGGGACATGAAAGAGGAAAACAATGTGTGAGCAGTGCTACAAGCAGGGTGCAGTAGCAGGGAGTGAAGGAGGTAGGGAAGGAAGAAGACCTACAAATGCACTTGGCTCAACAACACCACAATGGTGTCTAGTACCTTGTATGACTATTTAAAAATAAAAACATTAAAAATATCTGAAACTGGGCATGGTGGTACATACCTTAAATCCCAGCACGCAGAAGTTAGAGGTCAGTAGTTCTCTGTGAGTTCAAGGCCAGACTAGTCTACACAACAAGTTCCAGACTAGCCAGAGTTAGTCGTTGAAACCCTGTCTCAAAAAACAAAACAAAACAACAACAACAACAAACAGAAAAAGGAAAAAAAGATGGAAGGAGAACAGTTGAAGAAAACAGTACAGTGAAAGAGTCCAGGACCCTCAGGAGGCTGGGCTCTTTCCTTCACATGGCTCTCAACAGCACCGGTGCTGGTAATCTCAACACCCCCTTATTTAGAATCTGTTCATCTTCTCTCCTAACACCACATTTTCCCAACACTATCACATGTGTGCTAAATCAGCTACATCTGTTGCCATAGCAACACAGCAACACCTTAACCCTTTGATGCCATGTTTCCTTTCTGTTACTTTAAAAATAGACATTTTTCTTTCTTCTTAGCCTGTCCACTCAATGTTTTTGTTTGTTTGCTTGCTTGTTTGTTTTGCTTTGCTTTTTGAGATAGAGCCTCACTCTGTAAATCAGCCTGGCAGCAAACTCCCAATCTTCCTACTTCCTGAGGGCTGGGATTAAAGGCATAACTTACTATTCCTGGTACATATGTGCACAAGTCAAACAAGAGTAATGGTGTTATAATATATGGGTCAGCTGTGCCTGCTCACCCCAAGTCCTTAATCAAGGGACCTTTGCTGTGGTTTTAATTCTGCTGTTAGCATCTTAAAACAATACACATCTACTTTTGAGTTTCTCTCCTCCCACAATTATAAAGTAGTTTTCTGTCATGAATGTTCAGGATGAAGTTTATCTATGCCTCTCCTCAGTTCCTTAAGGCTGTAGACAAGTCTATAGCGCATTTCTTAACATAGCTATTGATGGGAAAGAACCCAGCCTATTGGGTTTAGGAAACTAAACAACAGTTTCCTGCTGTTTAGTACTCCATTGTGTAAGTGTACCACATTTTTCTTATCCATTCAGTTCTAGAAGAAAGCAGAGTAACTAAACCATGGGGAGTCAGTCTGTAAGCAGCACTCCTCCATGATCTCTGCATAAGCCTCTGCCTCCAGGTTCCTGCCCTGCTTGAGTTTCTATCTTGACTTCCTTCAGTGATGGACTGCAGTGTGAAGGTGTAAACCAAATAAAACCTTTCCTCCCCAAATTGATTTTGGTCATGGTGTTTCATCATAGCAATAGCAGTAGTAATCCTAACTAGGATAGCACATTAAAACTGCTTTGCAATTTTGTGTTCCTCTAGTTAGGACCTGCAAAAGTTTAAAAAACATGACCTTATGCCTAGTAAGGATGTAAGGAAGAAAGAACCCTTGCAACTGGTGGGAGTGCAAGCCAGTGTAGCCGTTAGGAAAGTCTAAAAAGATGGAAACTCGAACTACCATAAGACCCAGGTACTCTGCCTGTGGTGTAAACTCAAAGGACTCTATGTCCTAGCACAGAGACACTTGCTCGCCCATGGTCAGTTCCTGTTTGAAGTGCTGGGAAATGGGAGCAGCCTATCCACTGATCAATGGGCACTGAAAATGAGGTCCACAGATACAGCTGTCAGAAGAATGAAATCATGATGGATCTAAAAGTGTTATAGTAATTGATATGGCCCAGATGCAGACAAAAATCGTGTTTGCTCTCATACACAGATCCTATCTTTTAATGTTTGTGTGTGTGTGTGAATAGGGCATATGAGGGTTTCTACATGTATTTCTCCATTATACCTGGAAACTGGCAGAGGCGGCACTAGGATGGGCCACAAGAATGCAGCCTGCCTTTTCAAGATGTCAGCCATTTTTTTCTGCTGATCAAAAGGCCCAGGTGGCTGTGAATTTGACACGTGGTCCTGTGAGTGCTGTTCAAGGTGAGATTCTGGGTGACAGGTTCTCAAGACTTCCAGATACAAGGCTGGGCTTCCAGCAGGGCTCTGCGGCACATGCTGGTTCTGGTGCCACTGCAGTGTGCCTGGATGCCTGTACTCCAAAAGCACTTTGTTCCTCTGCTCTGTTGCTAACTATAAAGACTCCTGTACTATAGATACCATCTTTGTAATTTACATGCCTGGGCTTATGTCAGATTTTATCTTCCTTGGGTTCTGTGAATCTTACAAACACCTAGAGTAAATTAACTGCCACTTCAATCAAGATTCTTCTGTCTCCTCCATTTCATCATAGGAACACGGGAGTTACACATATAACCACTACATCCAGCTTTATGTAGGTCCTGGGGATCTGAACTCAGGCATCATGCTTGCGTGGCAAGCTGTGTACCTACTGAGCCATCTCCTTAGCCTGCTGACAGTTATTGTTTGTTCAGCAATATACCTTTAGATAGAATTGCCACAGTTTCTTAGATATGCATCCATTAAAGGTCATATGGCCTGGGCAGAGAGGTGTATGTCCCTAATTCCCGAATTTGTGAGGCTGAGGAAGGAGCTGGTTCATTTCAGACCAGCTTGGGCTACACAGTGAGAGACTGTCTCCAAAACAAAAGAATAAAAGGAACTTGGGTAATCTTCATTTTGGTGTGGGTATGAGGCACATGTGAACCTGAGACCCCAGCTGTCTGGGTAAACACCTTGAGGCAAGTATGCGTATTCTACTCTTTTTTATTAATTTTTAATATTGTTTTTATTTTTTTTTATTTCATTGATCTTTATTGAGCTCTACATTTTTCTCTGCTCCCCTTCCTGCCTCTCCCGTCCTCTTCAGTCCTCCCCCAAAGTTCCCATGTTCCCAATTTACTCAGGAGATTTTGTTTTTTTCTACTTCCTATGTAGATTAGATCTATGTATGTCTCTCTTAGGGTCCTCATTGTCTAGGTTCTCTGGGATTGTGATTTGTGGGCTTGTTTTCTTTGCTTTTTGTTTAAAAATCACTTATAAGTGAGTACACGCGATACTTGTCTTTCTGTGTCTGGGTTACCTCACTCAAAATGATGTTTTCTAGCTCCATCCATTTTCCTGCAAAATTCAAGATGTTGTTATTTTTTTTCCTGCTGTTTAGTACTCCATTGTGTAAGTGTACCACATTTTTCTTATCCATTCTTCGGTCAAGGGGCATTTAGGTTATTTCCAGGTCTGGCTATGACAAACAATGCTGCTATGAACATAGTTGAGCACATGTCCTTGTGGTACGATTGAACATCCTTTGGATATATACCCCAAAGTAGTATTACTGGGTCTTGAGGAAGGTTGTTTCCTAATTTTCTGAGAAATTGCCACCACATTGACATCCAAAGGTGCTGTACCAGCTTGCATTCCCACCAGCAATGCAGAAGTGTTACCTTTCTCCCACAATCTCTCCAACATAAGTTGTCACCAGTGTTTTTTATTTTGGCCATCAACATGTAAAAGAATGAAAATAGACTCATATCTATCACCATGCACAAAACTCAAGTCCAAATGGATCAAAGATCTCAACATAAAGCCAGCCACGCTGAACCTCTTAGAAGAGAAAGTGGGAAGTACACTTGAATGCATTGGCACAGGAGATCACTTCCTAAATATAACCTCAGCAGCACAGACACTGAGAGAAACAATTAATAAATGGAACCTCCTGAAACCTCCTGTAAAGCTTTCTGTAGAGAAAACGACAGCCTACAGAATGGGAAAAGATTTTCATTAATCCTACATCAGACAGAGGGCTGATCTCCAAAATATACAGAGAACTCAAGAAATTGGTCATCAAAAAACAAAAACAAAAACAAACAAAAAAACAAAACAAAACAAATAATCCATTAAAAAAAATGGAGTACAGACCTAAGCAGAGAACTCGGAACAGAGGAATCTAAAATGGCTGAAAGACACTTAAGGAAATGTTCAACATTCTTAGTCATCAGAGAAATGCAAATCAAAACAACGCTGAGATTCCATCTTACACCTGTAAGAATGGCATATTCAACTCTTACCACAAATAGTTTCCAAAATGACAGTGCCATTTGGCATGACTGTATATTTGGTTTTGTTCTCTCTCTCTCTCTCTCTCTCTCTCTCTCTCTCTCTCTCTCTCTCTCTCTCTCTGTGTGTGTGTGTGTGTGTGTGTGTGTGTGTGTGTGTGTGTGTGTAAATTTTAGCTATAATTCACGTCCTAACAAACAGAAATACTGAGTGTCTTTCTGAATGTTTAAGCAACACATGCTGGCTTTCATAGGTCATCAGGCTCAGGAAAGCTGGTGCATTTCTTAGTTTCAAAGGAGCAGCAGGAGCTTGACAGGAGACACCAAGGGAGGATATAGAGAGTAGCCTTAGAGGAAAGTGGCACTCAGACCAAGAGCTGATCTGGGGTTTCTGGTCCTTTCTCTGTGTAGGCTGCTAGGGGTGAGATCCTTACTCTGTTGGCAATGGACTCTGCTTTAGTTTACCCCAAGTTCTGTTTTTTATAGTTTTGGCTGAATAAATGTCTTTAGAAATATGTATCATGGCTGGGTACACATATCATACCTCTGGGTTCAGGGCCATCCTGGTCTACATAGCTCAATAGTTAAAGAGCTATGCTGTGGCCGAGGATCCAGGTTCTGCTCCCAGAACCCACTTGGTGACTCAAAAGTATCTGTAACTCCAGAGAAACCCTGTCCTGAAAAAATAAAAACCAACCAAACAAAAAAAGTATCAGTAACTCTAGCTACAAGGGTTTTGATTCCATCTTCTGACTTCTGAGGGTACTGGACACACATGTAGTATGTGTGCATATGTGCAGTAATTCACATGTTCTCATAAAAATAAATCTTAAGAAAAATAAAGAAGATCTTTGGCTCTGAGAGCAGTCCTTGATTGACTTTTTGATTTTTACAGAGAGGGGAAAGGGGGCATGCATGAAAGATGGCCAAGAAAATGAGCATTTAAATTTGGTTGAGATGCACTAACAACAATAAATGATTTGTCATTGTGGCTTGGCTGTGCATATCCATCAGCCAGTCGGTGTGTGTTCACTGGGCCCTGTGTGCAGCTGTTGCCACAGATGTGGGATTGTCTGGCAGAACCAGGTTTCACATGCCAGCCAGGAGAGAGCCAGCTCAATCTGGAAACAGCAGGTGAACAGCACCGGAACTTCTGCTGAATAGATATTGAGGCAGAACAGGGGAGTAACAAGAGAAGGCTGCTCTTGGCCAGGTAGCTAGGTTGTCCCATGCTGAGAGGATGAGGGGCTGACTCAGATGGTTGATGGGGAAGTGTTGACCACAGTCATTTGGGTGACTTTATAGGATTAGAGTGTGGTGAGGAAGGTGTGGGGATCTGGAGAGCTGATCAGAGGGAGCTGATCTTTTCGGAGTGTCTATACTGGGAAGACAGGCTGCATGGAGTGGTAAGGCAGCGTCAGAAAGGGATGGAGGAGATTCTGAAGCCAGCCTCCTCTGTGCAGTTGGGGACAAGGGTCAGCTGCTCAAGGAAAGATCAGTAGGAAGGTCACAGAAGGCTTCAGCCAAGGGCAGGGTTCTGCTGCGTAAGAAGAATGGCCACTGGAGGTGCTGCACTGGGAGGCTAACTTGGCTAGAGAAGAGAGTGGGAAGAGTAGAGCAATGAAGGAATAGGACACTGGCCTCCATGCTGAATGGCCTTACTGGTGATGTGAAATGCAGGTCACCATGGGAAAGGGAGCCTGCATATGGGAGGAAAGAAAGAGGGCTGAGCCAGAGATGGTGGAGACGGGAGACAGTGTGGGGTGGCTCACACGAACGGTGAAAATGATGCCCATACTAACCAACATAATGAAAATTCTTTGCTCTATCTTACTGGACCGGTTGGCAGCACTGGTACAGCTGCCCTCTTTCTAGAATGTTCACTTATGTGGCCACCAGTCTCCCCAAGTTTTCCTTCTTTCCTGTGCAGTTCCACCTTCCTGAGGAAGTTGAAATGTGAGTTAGCTGTGGGGCTGTGCCTAGTACCCAGTCTTCCCTGCCAAGAGCTCACCCAGGTCTTGGTCTTTAGCCCTATCTATAAGGTCATGGAGTTCACAGTCTCCATCTCCCCAGAAGGCTGGCTCACTGTTACCTATGGATTCCTTGGGGAAATTGCTCCAATGTGGATTTTGATTCCCTAAGTCTGAGTGTGGCCTGCAGCTCCATATGTCTCACTCCTAAGCTCTCAAATGACCTGGTGTTTTGGATCTTTGCATACAAAGCAGTAGCCCCACACACATACCTGCCCTTTCCTGGGCCTTTCTACACTGTTTCTTCCAGGCATCTCAGACCTAACCTAACAGTGTCCTGGTAGAGTGCATGGCTGCTGCTTAGTCAGTTTCTCTGTTTCCTCTTGTCATCCTACCAGCTGCTGGAGCCAGAAAAGTTGGGGCTGTCCATGGTTTCTGTTTCTTTTCTTTTCTTTTCATCCAGCCTGCCAGTAATACTGTGACCTTAGTCCTCCCAAACATACCCTGAATCCTCCCACACGGCCCCATGAAGACAGCAGAACTGGAGCTTTCATGAGGTACCTCCCACACGCTGGTCCCTGTTCATGCCATGTGCCTGCATTTTATGCACTGAAAATGTTATCATCACACAGCAGCTCCTTACGGGGAATATGATATTAGCATCTTGTTTTCCAGACAAGAAAAATGGGTCCATAGCTGAGTAAAGTAATAAACACAGTAGCTAAGGAGCTCCTTGTAGACCTTCAAGTTTATAACTTTATAAACCAAATTCAGTCTGAGGAGAAACTTGGGGTAATGATGCTTGCTGCCAAGCCTGGCTACCTGAGTTTAATTCCCCAGAACCTATGTGATGGAAGAAGAGAACTGACTCCCACAAGTTGCCATCCAACCTCCACATGTGTGCTGTGGTGCATGCAAGTACTCCACCCCCAAATCTTTAAAAAACAACAACCCAACTCATGTTTTATTTTTCTTGCATGTAGCAGTTAATAATACTGTTGGTATACTTAGGGAATTAGGGAGACAGTGTGTTCTGGTAAAGATGCTGTGTCCTTGCTGGGCACAAATTACTTTGCAAATGTCCACAGGTGGATGTCTGAAGGGTTGGAGCATCACAGAACTGATGGTTTCTTTAGCTTCATCAAACCACTTTTGACAGGGTTTCATGCATTTAAGGCTCCAGAGCTTCTTGTGTGATAACTGTAGTGACTTCCCCCACTGAGGCCTGGTGCCTCAGGCCTCTTTGGCAGGAATGGGAAGCTGGGTGGGGGTGGGAAATTACACCTGAGCTCTGGAACAATTTCCTTCCCTCAAACAGATTAGTTTGAGAGTGGCCTGCTCTGTGATGCTCGGTAGGATTACAGAGTTTCCGGGTTTGCTGTCTGTTGCTATGATACCATAATCAGGAGCCTCTTGGGGAGGAAAGGACTTACTTCATCTTCACTTTGTAGACCAGAGAGGGAAGTCAAGGGAGCAACTGAAGCAGAAGCCATGGAGAAACACTGCTAACTGGCCTCCTCAGTCTGCTTTCTTGTACAACCTAGGACCCCTGCGGTGGTGGGTCAGCTCTCAGTGGGCTGGGACCTCCCACATCAATTAGCAATTAAGAAAATGCCTCATAAGTCCACAGGCCAATCTGATAGAGGCAATTCCCCTTTCCTAGTTATGTCTAAGCTCTTCATGTTGACAGCTGATGCTAACTAGAACACAGAGTATGTTAGGAAATGGTTAGGTTCAAACCAAAGCAACCTACATGATCACAGTGCAGGGCCCAACTCAGACAGCAAGAAACTCTCGAGGAACTTGGATTTTTCAGATTGGAGAACTTGCGTTAAAGGAGATCATTAGTGAACTTTTTCATCAAATAAAGATATTTTGCAAATATAGAAACAAAACAAAACAAAACCTGGCTTTATAGGTGAACATTTCCTTAAGATTGGGAAAGGAAGACATACTCATTTTTGCCCTGCTAATGCCTGTGGAGAGCTCTGTAAAAAATCCAAGCCCTTCTCAGAACTTTCATTATGCCACAGCAAATATATCCGCAAGTACTCCCGCATCCCTTCCCCCGGTGCAGTCCTAAGAGCCCTCTCAAGAAGGAAGACTCTATGACCTAACAATGAGTCATGAGATTTTTTTTTAACTTTATGATGGTGCAGTTTGGTAGGATCTATACTTTGAATTTTGTTCTTTTCCAAAGCTAGAGATAATGCAACATTCTCCTAAGATGTTGGACAGTGGCAGTAAGCTGCAGTTCTTACTCAACTGTGTGATCACAGCAGCCAACAGCCCTCCAGTGTGTGAGGTCAGTAGTATGAGCTGGCCAATACTCTTATTAAACAGATTTCATGTGCTAGGGTACTGCTCCAATAGTTCTCCAATAGTAGGCTAATGGAAGTGTTCTGAGCACATTGGAGGAGGGTGATTCAAAGCATTTTCACCTTAATGGCTCATGATGAGTCTATCGGGGACACAACCTTGTTGTGAGCTTTGGCAAGCCTGCACAAATGAACTCAGTAAAGCTCAAAGGAGCCCTAAGTATCCCCAAAGATTTCTACATCTGATGTTACATCACAGCCAGCCCTGCCCATCTTTATGGTCAATGCAACATGCTTCAGTTGTCATACATATGACACATTTCCACCAGGACTCCACGATGTCAGAGTGAGAGGAACCACAAAGAGGGGCTTTCCAACCCTTACCAAGATGAGCTGACAGGCAACAAGAGCGAGAAAACCCTTGCTGGTCAAGCAGGGGTCAGTATTCATGACACCTATTTAAATAGCTTCCTCTCCTCCATTCCCCCTCCCCCATCAATCTCACCTCCCTCTCTGCCTCCATCTTCCTCCCTCCCCCTCCATGCCGCCTCCCTCTGCACCCCTCCCTTTCTTTCTGATATGTTCTCACTGTATTGCCCTGGCTGGCCTGGAACTGTGTAGACCAGGCTGACCTCAAACTCACATAGTTCTGCCTCTGCTTCCCAGGTGCTGGGATTAAAGGTGTGTGCCACCTCACCTGCCTAACTTCCTCTTCTTTGATGTGAATCCTTAAGAATCTATTTGATCTCAAGGAAGACTGACAGAAGGCAGGCGCGCACCCATTTCTTACAAGCAGCTAACGGTGGTGGGGAGGTAGACTCTTTAGCCTACTGGGTTTTTGTTTTTGTTTTTTGAGTTTGTTTATTGAGACAGGGTTTCTCTGTAGTTTTGAAGCCTGTCCTGGCACTAGCTCTTGTGGACCAGGCTGGCCTCGAACTCACAGAGATCCACCTGCCTCTGCCTCCCTACTGCTGGGATTAAAGGCGTGTGCCACTACTGCCCGGCTTAACCCACTGAGTTTTAATGCTAATTCTCAGTGCTTCTCCCTGGAAACAGGAAAATATTGTAGTGATTTACCAGGGTAATTTGTTCCCCAGAGTCATTTCAACTGGGTCCTACAGAGTTTGTTGGCTTCCAGGTCTGAGGTCAAGCTGCTGCAGAGCAAGGACTCTCCCAAGGGCTCTGGGGGAAGATTCTTCTGTCTTTTCCTGCTTTGCTGCCTGACCAGTGACCTTTGTCCTTTCTTGACCTTTGACCTTACCCTTGCATCATACCAGTCTCTACTGCCATTATCACACATTCTTCTTCCTATGTGTACATCTCCTCTGTGACTTTGGTCATTTGATTTAGGACTCACTCTTACCCACTATGACCTTATGTTACCTTGAGTGTGTATCCACCTTACTTCTAAGTAAAGGCATATTTGACAGTTTGAGATGAATTTGAATTCTTAATAGACATATTAATATGTATGTCAAGTTACAATGGCTTTTAATTTCAACTTTTGCTGAGGATTTATGTTTGTATATCCGAGGAGGATGTGCTGTTTCCCTAGTTCAGGACTGGGGGAGGGGGCTGACAGTCAACAACACATTTGGAACGCTTGGCCAAGCACTGTTCCCCAGAGAGGACAGAGAGGACAGAAAAGGCTCTGTGGTCATCAGGATTTGAGAAGCCACACCCCAGCCTTCTCTGCCACGCAGCTAGAGTAGATGCAGTTCGGAAGACCCTGTGTTCGCTCTGCGGATCCCAGAGCTGTCGGCCTGGGAACTGTTCATCTGCATTATGCTCTCTATTGGCATGGGCTTTTCTCCAGCCCTATGAGACAGGAACTCAGCCACTGAGGCTTAGCCAAATAGGGTTTCTTCTCTGACTAGGAGGCCAGAGCTTAGAAAACAGACCCACTCCTCACAATGGCTCTGACGTGCCAGGCCAGTCTTTGTGCCCTGCTCAGCATGTGATGGCCTTTCCCCTACACCACCAAACTAAGCCCTCTCCAGCCTTTTGTCTGCCTTGCAGACAGGGAGGAGAGGCCATGTGAGAGAAAGCCAGTGGTATGTCATCAAGAAATTAGACGTTCAGATCTGTTTGTGCTTTATTGAACCAGTACCATTGTTAGTTGTTGCTTCTGACTTTAGGGTGCATGGTGTGTGCAGTTTCTAAGTGGGCACATTTTTCTCTGGTCTGGACAAGATAGATTCTACTGGAGAGGCAGAAGTCAAGGTGAATACTATGAGGTAGCGGCACACAGGCAGACATTTCACTAACCAGAAGAAGTGGGTGGTACCAGCCACCCTTCTCCGGCGCAGGCCTCCTCTGTGGCTTGCAGATTCCTAGCATCATCTGTCAGGCTTGACACTGCCAAACATTTTAACTGAGCACATCTCAGGCAGTCTGAGTGCTTCTCTGAGAGCTCTCTGAATTATTTAATGGCTTGATATGTGCTTATGCTCCAAAGCTCCTTTCTAATGTGGTTTAATGGAATTTGGAACTTACCTCTCCAGAAACTCCCATCCCCCACCACAGCTCCTTAGTTTACTCCCACCATGTTGAATGTGGTTTGCTCAGAATACATCTGAGCAGCCAGGCTGTCTATTCAGGACAGCATTTAAGGCAATGGAAAGACATCGGTGTCACTTGCTCAGACAGCAGGTGCTGCAGAATGGCTTCCAGACCTTGCTTGTGAGAGGGTCTTCAGTGTCCAAATATCCCAGAGGAATCAAAGAGCAAATCATTGTTCCCAGGCAGGAAATACCTTGTCATGTATCCAGGGTGGCCTGCCACGAGAGCCTGCTGTAGTAAGGGCAGTGGACATGAAGCTTCCTGATTTCTGGCTCCCTCTCCCTTGTTTAAAAACACATGACCAGGAGGGAGGACAGCAGTGTTTGCAGCACCTCATTTTGCTCCGACAAGTCACAGTGTCAAGGATGATTTCGAGATATCACAGATTCCAAGAGAATCCCCTTTACATCAGTGCTTGATCAAGTGACACTTTAAATTCTCTGGAGACTCGGGGTGAAGAGGAGGGCTGGACCTGCATTGATAAGATCATCATGCCTTCAAACAAATCAGAAATATTCTTTATAAGTGAGGCATGGTGCCATTTTCCATGGCTGATCTTCCTGAGGTCCAGGGACAAGAAAACCACGATTTCTCTGTCGGGAATATCATGTTAAGATTTTTAAAGAACTACTCCAATCTTGTGTTATTATACATTTTCAAGAAAACACAGGATGCCCAGATACGCCGCCTCTCAAGGAAGCTGTTGCAAGAAACTGTGCTTACCCATCTGGATAGAAAGAAAAACTGAACATCAAATGTCAATACTCCTGAACACAAAGGAAGCATTATTACCAAGTAGTGCTTCAGTCTGAAATTATGAGTCATTCCCAGGCCACTGATGCAGAGAGAGATACTGACGCTGGAACGCAAAATGTGTGCAGAGAATAGACGAGAGGGTAGTGACTTAGTGGAGGGCGGACAGGATGAGAGTAAGATGCCTAAAAAAGTTCATCTAGAGCTTTGCTCACAGCTGCTGGGCAGTGGCTGGGAGTCCAGGAGAGGACCGGGCTGCCAGTAAGGTGGGTAAGAGTAGACACTGGTGAAGAATGAGGATATTAAAAATCAGGGGGTTTGACAAGTGTCCTAGGGTATCAGCTACCAAATAGAGACCTGACTTCCTGGCCACTGCTCCCAATCCTTCTCTGGAAATGACAGAGCCAGGCTACCTGAGTCAGAATCTGTGTTGTTCCTAGTTACTAGTCGGCGTGATGGACAGTGTCCTCGACTCTCTTGAGCTCCCCTCCTCTTGGTGTCCTGCTTCCTCAAGGGCATGGTGAGGATTAATGCTCCACATTTGGGATGCCTGCCCCATACAGCGGCTTGGTGTATCAGCAGCTGCCAGTGTAGCCCAGCCAACACAATCCTCCTTAAGCTCCAGAGTGAAAAGGAAGCTAAGCTGAGCAGCTTGTAGATGCAGCAACCAAGACGCTCCCCCGCCCCCGCCAAAAGTCACCTCTACAAAGTATTCCCGCCATCAAGAGCTTTGGAACACAGGGGAAAGAGGCTTGTTAATTCTGCCCCTCAGAAAAAAATGCCTCAAAGGAGAGGACACTGAAACAGGGGCAGACAAATCAAGATGAATGTTCCTTCCTTTCCATTCCTACTCCCAAGACTCCTTTCAAGTGCAAAACCTTTATTCGGATCCTTGATACACAGGCAACTTCATACCTGCATGCACACTAGCTTGTTATAATTTGAGTTCTGAAAAGAGAATGTCTCATATTTACAGCTTTCCCCAACATTTACATTTTATATAACCTGTAGTGAGCATCACAGTACATTGAGATTAAAATAGACTTTTCTTAGCAACAGCAACCAACAAGAGAGTCTTGCGTGATATATACAGCCTCGGTGTGGAAAGTGTCTATGGTGCTTTCTCAGGGAAGGGTCAGGCTACACAGCTGCTCTCCCTAAGGCACTGGGAGGCTGGCTGGCTCCTGACAGGGTCTTCCCCTCCCTCATCTGAGGATGAGGCTTTGTGCTAGGACTTAGAAATGCAGCCCCTCCTTCACATAAGACACAAGGTCTCTAGTTCTGTTCTTTGTAAAACAAAGAAAATAAGAACAAATCCCACAACTTTACACACAATAGGGTGGGTGGGGGATGGGGCGTGGGGCTGGGGACAGGGTGAGATGTCTCAAGGAGTTCACTTTGAAATCTCTTCTTTCCCTCAGAGTTTGGTTCCCCCCCCCGTCCCATTTCATTTTTATTTTATTTTGGGGGGGGGGGAGACAAAGTTTCACTATGTAGCCCTGACTGGCGGGAAACTCACAGAGATCCATCTGTCTCTTCCTCCTGAGTGCTGGCATTAAAGACATGCACCACCATAGCTGGCTCCCTCCAAGAGGTGTTTATCCTGATTTGGATGTAAGATGTAGGGAGCAAGCTCTGAGACGTTTTTAGACTCAGACCCAGAATACTCATGCTAGCACCCGGAGCAGTGCTGGACACACAGGGTATCCTAAATGTTTGATTGGCAGATGAGTGAGTGCACGACTGAGTGACCAGCACAGTAGGCTCCCTGTGTCACCACTGCTGGCCTCCCCAGGCTCCTTGCTCCACCGTTAATACTCTAGCTTTCTATTATAGTTTAATTTCTATTGCTATGATAAAACACTCTGACCAAAGCAACTTAGGGGAGGGAAAGACTTATTTGGTCTGTACTTCCAGGTCACACTCCATCACTGAGGGAAGTCAGAGCAGGAACTTGAATGCTACTTGCTGGCTCACTCTTAGACTCAGGCATAGCTAGCTTTCTTATACAGCTCAGCACCGTCTGCCCAGGGAATAGTGCCATGCCACCCAGAGTGGGCTGGGCCCTCCTGCATCAGTGGACAATCAAAACCTTAGCCGGCAGTGGTGGCACACGCCTTTAATCCCAGCACTCGGGAGGCAGAGGCAGATGGATCTCTGTGAGTTCGAAGCCAGCCTGGTCTACAAGAGCTAGTTCTAGGATAGGCTCCAAAGTTACAGAGAAACCCTGTCTCAAAAAACAAACAAAAAAACAAGCAAGCAAGCAAACAAACAAACACCCCACATACTTACCAGAGGCCAGTCTGATCTGGGCAATTCCTCAATAGAAATCTTCCTCTCACATGACTCTAAACTGTGCCAAGTTGATAATTAATGGTGACTCATGTTCACCACGCTCCAACCCAGCACAGGGTCTTTGCACATGAAGATGCCTGGGCCAGCTCTTTTCTCTGCTTCACTGTTGATTCTTCCTATAAGATCAGCTCACCGGCCACTTCCTCAAGGAAGCTGTCTGCCTGCTTTAAAGAGGAGGCCAAATTCTCTAAGTGCACAGCAACACTTAGGTTAGTAGGTAGACCACGCACAGTGACACGGTGACAAGGTCTGGGTAAGCAGCAGGCTGCGTTATTGAGTTCATGTTTATATACTTGGTGGTGTCTGCACAGTGATGTCATTACCCAGCGACAGGCTTCTCAGAACATGTTCCCACTGCAGGATTCAGGCATGGTAACACATGCCTATTGATCCCAGCCCACTGGAGGACCATGAGTTTGAGGCCAGCTTGAGCTACATGCTGAGACCCTCCCTCCAAAACCAAAAGCAAGGGCAGTGAGGTGGCTCATCAGGTAAGGGCACTTGGCACTGAGCTTTCCCATCTGAGTTTGAACCACGAGACCCACATGGTAGAACAGGAGAACTGACTCCCACAAGCAGTCCTCTGACCTCTACACGTGCACCATGCATGTTCACAGTGTGTGCGTGCGTGCACACACTTGGAGAGAAGGACAGGGAGAACAAGGCACACACCTGCCTTGTTGATAACCCTGCTACTTTATTGATGTACTGAGCACTGTCGCCCAAACTAAATGAACTTCTGCATTCGCTGGGATGTTACCCAGCTTGTTCCCTATGGTAGCTTTGCCAGCTGATTTTTTTCCTCCTCAGTAAGTAACTGCCAACATCTGGTAACAGAGTTTATTTCTTTAATATAAATGTTCTGTTGTAGATTGAACAAGTTTCTCTGCCAATTAAGACATGTTTGGAAGAAATTCTTCACAATGTGTTTTTCACACTGGGAAACGTTCAGCAGCGGTGTTAAAATTTTCCTCAGCTTTCACCTCTGTCAGCCACCAGAGTTTTATAATCACCTAAAGTATTTTTGCTTGGACTATTAAGTGTGATTATTTTCATTTTCAATGCTCCATGAATTTATAAACAGGAATATTATGATCCTAAATTGCCAAGTTAAGGATTATTTGATATAGTAAAGATACCCCAAAGATACACAAACTAGGTCACTCTTGTTATGTCTCATGGGTATTTAATTAAAGTTTCTCATCAGAGAAACAAGAGAGCCTTCTTGTCTCATTGAAACAAACTGTCTTAACACTTTGCCTTGAAACAACCAACAATTTTATACTAAAAAATAACCAAAGATGGGGCTGACTAGGTGGCCCAGAGGGTAAAGGTACCTGCTGCCAAGGCTGATGACCTGGGTTAAAAGGGAACAACTTGGTGGAAGGAGAAAACCAACATCTGCAAGTTGACCTCTGACCTCCACATGTGTAGATCTTTGTACACCTGCACCTACACACATAAACACTAAATAAATATATATGTACACGTGCATATAAAAGAGTCCTGCTCTAAAACAAGCAACAGCAACAAAAATATCCTAATTCTAGGATTCACTGCCCAAAGTATGATGTGTTATTTAAAACTAATATCTCAATTTCCTTGGCAAGTTAAACCTTGCCTTGAAGAGCCTTGCAAGCCTCCCGAGTGTCCACGCTTACCCTTTAGTGCCACGCAGATATAACTTCTGGGAGACCAGCGCTCTCGGATTGCTTCTTTATTCAGAGATTTGACATTGTTTTTGAAATGTCCCATACTTCCTGAGAAAGAACAAGCCATTGTCTTCTCTTCATGTCAGCTTCAGTACTCTGAAGCCACTTTCCCCTTGTGACGGCTAATCCACATGTGTGAGGTAGCAGCAGCTTTGCTCTGCCACATCTGAGGCTGTTCACCCAGCAAGGTGGAATGGAAATGCGCCTCAGTCTCTCTGGCCCGTGTCCTTCCATGTGTCGGACATTCTAGAGCCACTTGTGGTGAGTATGAGACCACACCCCACTGTCCACACCTTTAAGATGGTCAGTGGGTAGTTCTGACTCATAGTTCTCATTGGTCTGCTGCATGCAGGTCTCTATCTTGTCTTAAGATGTCATTTTGCTGCGACGTTTTGATCAGCTTAGCTGAGTCAGCGTCACAGCCCTGACTCTCAGGTGGATTGCACTGCCCATAGTATTTCAGCTGTTTGCTTCTTTACAAAACCTTGAATGTTTCACCTGCATGCGTGTATGTGACCATGTGTGCGCCTGTCAGACCCCCTGGAACTGGGTTATTGATAGTCGTGAGCCATCATATGGGGTCTGGGAATTGAACCTGGGTCCTCTTCAAGAGCAACAAGTGCTCTTAGTCTCCGTGCCACCGCTCCTGCCCTGGTAGCAGGCTTCTTTATCACACTGTAACTGTGCCTGTGGAAAGGCTCCCCGTGTGGGAAAAGTTCCAGGTATATTGGCAAACCTGAACAATAGTGCATGACCATGGTTTTGCTCTATTTTAGCCAACAGCCTCATGGGGGGGGGGCTTAAAGCAGTTTAGGTGATGTTTGGTGGTAGGGCACCCAAAATTTGTTAGCCAGGTTTCCTCAGACAGGGGTTGCAGTGGGTTTACTACCTGGAAGAAGCGGAAGCTCAGGAGACATATGGTGGCCACTGCATTTTCTTCACTGTTTTAGCCTCTGTCACAGGACAGATTCCCACTTTCCTGTTTTATGTCTGCTGCTTCCTTACTAAGTTGCTGTGTCTGTATTCCTTACTTTCCCTGTTGCCCTGAAATTACACCACGACAAAGCAACTTAATGGAGAGGAGGAACTTGAGGCTGCTTCCGGTCAGGAAGCAGAGAAGAATGGAAGCTGTGGCTCCGCCCCTTTCTCTCTTACGTAGTCAGACTCTCAGCCAGAGAATGGTGTCACCCACTGTGGATAGGTCTTCCCACCTCGAAGAAAGGAACCAGGATAACCCCCCTCCACCCTGTCCATTCACTCATTCCAGAGGCCCACCTTCCAGGAGATTCTAGATCATCAAGTCGGAGGTCAATACTAACCTCCAGAGTCCAACTCTACTCAAAACCAGCTCTTGGATTTCTCCGTTTTCTCCTTTGCCTTTTCAATGATTTCCTTTGTTGCTGGTTCTGTTTTAAGACCTGATCTCACTTTGGAACTCAGACTGGCCTGGAACTGACTCTGCTACCTAGGCTGCACTTGAAGTTGCAGTCAATCCTCCTGCTTTGTTCTCCTGAGCACTGGGTTGTAAGGCATGAGCCAATAAGCTCACCAATTTTCATTAGTGTATATGATTCCAATTTATTCATTTCTTTCTCCTCAAGTTTGTTCTATTCTTTTTAATATACAAAGTATTTTAGATAGTTAATTTTTTTTTGCAATACTAGAAATTAAACTCAGGATTTTGTACATGCTAGGCAAATGTTATACCATCAAACTACATCCCTAGCCCTTATTTTACTTTTTAATTTTCAGACAGGGTCTCATTATGTGCTGCCCAGCCTGGCCTTGAACTCCTGAATGTAGTTAATTCTCCCTATCTCAGCTCCCAAGTGGCTGAATAACTAGGACTACAGATGTGGCAAGAGGCCTGGCTTATGTTTCCAACAGTGTGTAATTGTTCCTGCTAACTGTGACCCCGCTCAGGCAGTTCATGCCACCCTGGGATCTCCGTGGTGCTTGGGTTCAGCAAGTGAGGATGAAGGGGGAGGGGTGTCCTGTTGGAGAGGGGCGTCCTGTCCCAAGTCTTCTTTACCGAGTCTTAGCAGATGACTTTTCTCCATCCAGAAGTCACTAGCAGCTGTAGCAGGAGGAAGAGCTCTGAGGTGCTTCTTCCCAGCAGAATTCACATTTGTACACGTGTGTGTATCATGTGTGCAGAGCCCATGAGGTCAGAAGAGGCAGCAGATCCTCTGGGATGATTATGAGCTGCTGCGTGGGTGCCAGGAACCAAACCTGGGTTCTCTGGCGCAGCAGACAGTGCTCTTGACTGCTGAACCTATCTCTCCATTCCTTTGTGTTTATGTTTCATTGATGGCAATTGGAAAGGACGGGGGACTTTGATCCTCTCCTGCAGGAGAAAGTAGATACATGCTGGGCACACAGGCCTGTGATGACACACTGGCTGTTCCGAACACTATCCTTTCTCCCCCTCAGCTAGGTTCTTCTGCATGTTAGTCTTTTAATCTCAGGAGGTAAGTTGATGGCTTAGAACTATAATGCTTACATTCAATGTCAAATATCTTAAGTCTCAAAATTGGCCAATTATTCTCTGTACCAGGAGAATAGGGCACTGGAACTTTCTTGGTGGCCCTACCTACCCTTATATCTCCTGTTGCAGTTAGGTTGCCATTTAACTTTTTGTTGTTGTTGTTGTTAATTTTTCTGAAGGATGAAGTATCCCTTTGATGTTGCTCCTATTTGAGGCAGGGTCTCACTTAGCTGGGAGCTGGCCTCAAATTTGCTATGTGGCGCTGGGTGACCTTGAACTCTGATCTTTGGTCTACACCTCCTAAATGGTGTGATTCCAGACTTGTCCGGCACACCTGGTTAATGCAGTGGTATGAATGGAACCCATTTCTTTAATACCTTATAGGTCAAGGCTGGTGATGGCTTACAAAGGAGGCAGGAACTTCCTGCATTAATATAAGGGCAAAAAAACCCCAATAAACAAAAACTCCTTAGACCAAAACAAATTGTCAAAACAAAAACCTCACTCTCTTCCTCAGACAAGTACATTTTCTAGAATGAAAGCAGGATTATTGAAGTGTTAGTTTTAGCATTTGGTTCAGCTGTGTGTTGGAATTCTTGCTCTAATGTTAATATTCCACTATGCGTCTTGCTAAGCAGTCTGTCAGCTGTCTGACTTTGTCCTGTGACAATGAGATAATGGGGAGTGCCTTTAGGTCTACTAATCCTCACTGTCCCCTTCCCCCAAGCTGTGTAATCCTTGAAGGACTCACAAGCATATTAATGTGGTCAGTTATCTGTGATTTTATTTTCCCCCCTGATTTTCCAGTGTGGGCTTATATACATGTCCCAACACTAAGTTATTTGATATATAATTATTCAATATTTGTTACTGGATTTATTTTCTTTGGGGAGCAGGGTTACACTTTGTCACACAGCAGTCCTCTGCCTCAGCCTCCTTATTCCAGGGATTAGAGGTATGAACCATCTGGCTCCTTTTGTCTTTTTCAAGACAGAATTCTACTGTCTAGCCCAGACTGACTTTGAACTAGAACTATTGCTGTTTCTCCTGATTGCTGGGAAGACAGGCCTGTGCCACCATGCCCAATCAATGTTGTAGCTCAGTCTTTAGCTCCACATTCATCCAGCTGATCATTTATAATCGCATGCTATGACTTCACTGTGCTCGCTGTGGGCTTTGCCTCTCACACCCTCCTTGTCATGGGCGCTTCTCATGAATACCTTCAAAGCTGCGGCTGCAGTACCGCCTTGGAGACCCAGCTCCACTGGGTCCTGGTCCTGGCGAGGGAGGGGTGTGAGAGATAGACACAGCAGAAACCACTCTGGCCTTTTGATGAGTGGCTGCCTCATCATGGCGGGAAGGTGGCTGAGGGAAGAGGACGGCTCTCCCTCCCGGTCAGGAGTTGTGTCTTTGCTGAGTGAAGAAAGACAAATGCTTTCTCAGATGCTGCTGCTGCCCCCCTTTCCGTCTCCTGTGTCTTGTGGTAGGATCCTCTGTTTGTCATTTGGCTCTGAGTTAAAGACCAGCCCTTACTCTTGGAGTTTTGATGAGTTGTGCTCTCAGTGGGTTTTGACTGAAAAATCTATGCAAAGGGGGTGGGTCATGGACTGTCATCCAGACCCCATCCTACCTGGAGTTTCTTGGACCATTTGAGAGAGTCTACCTCTGTGTTCTCACATATTGGAAGGGTCTCTAAGCAATACTTATTTTGTTTTTAATTTTTTATTTTATTTTATTTCTAGTTACATGTATGTCTATGTGTGGGTATGTGCACGTGTGTCTTGGTGCAACTGGAGGTCAGAGCTGTCATATTCCCCTGGAGCTGGAGTCACAAGTGATTTTTCACCCACCTGATGTGGATGCTAGAATTGAACTCGAATTCTCTGCAAGAATGTTCAAGCTCTTAACCACTGAGCCATCTCTCCACCCCCTGCAGTGTTTATCCTTTTCAAAGTTAAGTTACAGAAACAACTGAATCAGAGACAGAGCTTTGCACTTGGGTGTGTCAGTCCCCGGGGTTCAGAGCTGCTACTTCCTGGCTATGCACCTGATTGAGCTTTTGAAAGTCTGGGCATGGGCCTTAGTTTCCTTGAGTTCCATCCAAAGACCTCTATTCCAGCAAAGCTGGGATTCTTGACTTTGCCACAGAAGAAAATTTCAGGGTGAACCATTTTGAGTAGAGTTGGAGTTCCTTAAGAGATTCTCAACATGAACTTAATTACAGGTGTGAGGGAGAGAGGTCCTTAAGGAAAGGACAGTACACACCCGACTGTGGGTGTGGGCTTCAAAGGATTTCTAAGGTCCTCATCCTAATTTTATCTCCTTTTCTACCCTTTCAATAAGTGAGGTTTTAGAGTGACCCTGGAGATCCCCTGGATAAGACTGCAATTTGATAAGACAAAACCATGGGTCACAGGTCTGGAGATGAGTCTCGGTGGTTAGAGCATGTAATGCTTTTGCACAGGACCTGAATTCAGTTCCCAGGACTCACGTTGGGCAGCTCACAAATGCCTGTAACCTCAGTTTCAGGGAGATCGTAAGCCTCTGGCCTCCATGGGCATCTACTTACATATTCATACCATCCCTCCACATACACAAAGTTTAAAATAAAATTAATCTAAAAAAATAAGAATTCATGGGTCACATGGGTTGCATGGGGGAGGAGGTAAGATATGTCATTTACTATAAACTGATCCCTGTGATACTGACACGGAGGGGGACACTACTGGAGGGCCATGCATACTTAGGCCTTAAGCATGGTTCATATATGAACATTCTTTGAATGAAGCATCTGCATGCGAAGGCATTTTGTATCCAGCAATCTTCACAGCGTATGTTGATGGTGCTGGAGTTTTTGACTCAACTGGAGACTGAGGAGCTCTTTTCCCTGCTCTGTTCCCCTTAATACTCTCCTCATCTTTCTCTCTGAATATAGCTGTCTAAACACAGAAGAAAACATGAAGGAACAATAAAGACTGGCGGTAAGGATAGAGACAACCTTGGACTGGCTAGCTGGGACCTGATATCTTTGAGACTGGAGAAGTTAGGAGTTGTAGCCAGGATCCTCAGGGAGAAAGAATCAGAGCAGGGGACTTTGGGAAGTGCATGCCCTGGGTAGTTTTATGTCGACTTACCACAAATTAAAGTAATCCAAGAGGAAGGAACCTTAAGAAAATGCCTCCCAGAGATCAGGTTGTACACAAGCCTGAAAGGTGTTTCCTTAATTTGTGATTGATGGGAGAGAGCTCATCCTTTTGGGTTCTGCCATTCCTGGACTGGTGGTCCTGAATTCCACAAGGAAGCAGGCTAAGCAAGTCATGTAGAACAAGCCCATAAGCAGTATTCCTCTATGGCCTCTGCATCAGCTCCTGCCTCCAGGTTCCTGCCCTCAGTGCTTTTGATGATAAACAGAGATGTGGAACTATGAATGAAATATAAACTCTTTGCTCCTAACTTGCTTTTGGTCATGGTGTTTCATTACAGCAATAGTAGCCCTAGGATAGCCATCCTAGGAGACTATTGACCCTGTGCACCCTCAAAGTCATGTTATTTAAGTAGTCGCATGTGTGTGGGAGGGCAGGAGTCTGTCTCAGGCAGTCCCCACTTTTTATTTATTGTGGCAGGGTCTGTGACTGAATCTGGAGCTCACTAGTTGCAGCTAGCCTGGCTGGCTGGTTTGCCCAGGGATTTACCCGTTCCTGTTTCCCAAGTTCTGGGATTAGAGACTGCCACTGCTCTAGGATCTGAAGTTCAGGTCTCGTGCTTGCAGGGCTAATGCTCATATACAGAGACATTCCACAGCCCTCACATTTTTTAAAAAGTAAAGAATATTTATATCTACTTTATCTTTTATTATAACTAAGGAAAACTATAACTATCTATTTATTCTTCAACTCTATCAAAGACTCCAGAAGGATATAAAATTACCTAAGTAAACAAGAGGTAAGCAAATTCCAAAACTCTAGAAATGACAGAGACATCTTGCTGCAAGGACAGTCACCCAAAGTTCCTCTGTACCACTGGGGCATCCATCTTCAGCCTTCAGGCCCATAGTATCCAGCAGACTTTTCCATGAAGCAGGAAATTTCAAAGGCAGTTCAGTCACTATCTGCTGTGTCCTGCAGAATGTCTCAAAAAAAAAAAAAAAAGAGCCATGGGTGAAGGAAATGGTGTCTTCCAGACACAATTATCATGATCAAGTACTCCTTATATTATTCTGAATTTCTTTAGTGTATGTTCTAATGTTTCTCTGTTCATTTCTTGTTCTGTTAATTTGAATTGTTTCTGGGCCAGAGGTCTGTTAATAATATTTGTTTTCACAAATAAATGCATTAATTGAAAAAAATATAGCAAAGTAGATTTTTGAAAATAAAGACTGCATTAATAAGATTTTCATAACTGGGCAACTTCTAGAAGGTATACAGTAGGCACAGTGGTCTTTAGAAACGCCGTGTGAATGTGGCAGCAGACTTCAGAAAACTGCCATGCTTGCATCATAAAGCCAGAAGGACGTTTTGCAAAGATGCTTAAAGAGATGCTGGGCTGGCCCAGGCAAGTGGCATTTCTCTGTCTTCTTGGCTGGCGCTATACATAACGTAATATGTGAGGGAGCCCCAGGGAAATGGCTGTTGTCTTGTTTGTTCAGTCACTCTGCACCCCCCACCAGGCCTCTGCCCTCTGACTCTCTGTTCATGCTTTCCTACTGTCCACTTCCTTGCCACCAGAGGCCCTCAGCATCTGTTTGAATATTCTCCATCTCCAATCACTACCCCTGGCTATTTGGACACTTACTTGGCTTTATCCCCTGTGCCCTGAGCAGGCCCCACCTGCTGGGGGAGGAGGGCCATGCCTGTCTTGTGTGGTGGAAAGTGGGAGAGTTGAGAGAAGACAGGGAGGGGAGGTGGCTAGGGAAAGGAGAAACCGGGTGAGTTCTTAACCTCTGCTTCCCTGTACTAAGGTTGCCAGGATGAGCAAGTGAGAAAGGGAGGAGAAGGGAGGTAGGGACAGGCCCCAGGTTGGACACAGGGCTTGGAAGAGGGTTAAAGCTGGGGGAAGGCCTGTGGAATGACTCAAGTGAGAAATGAAAAGAGGGTTTTTGAAAGCCCTGCCTGTCTTCTGTTCCTTGGGGGTATTGTAACTGTTTTAGCAAAGAATTCAAGTCTTTAAAATTTGGGATTGCAGAAACTGTGTTCCCATGACAACACCATCCTCTCAGGATTGATCCAGGTGCATGTCTGTCTAATTAAAGTCTAGTCCTACTAGACAAAGAGTCATTTTCTTTTCCATTAATCATTATGTAAATTTCTTCCCAAAGCCCTGCTGCCAACAGGAAGACCCCTCCTTTCCCTGCCCAGGTGTCTCTCTGACTTCTTGGCGCTGTCAAAAAAAGTGATCTGTACTGTCCTTATTAGGAAGAGAAAGAAAGTAGCTATGGTATGCGACAAATACGCTTGAGATTCCAGAGATGAATCTTCTAACTCTCTCTCAGGATCACTTCAAAATTCTGAATCAACTCTCCTCCCCACCTTTTTTTACGATCTCATGAAGCCCCAACAAGCTTTTTTTTTTTTTAGGTTTTTGAGACTGGGTCTTTCTATGCAGCTTTGACAGGACTAGAATTTGATATGTAGACCAAGCTAGCCTAGAACTCACAGAGATCCTGCTGCCTCTGCCTGGAGAGTCTGGAGAGTTCTGGGATTAGAGGTAAGCCTCACCGTGCCAGGCTATACCTAAACTTTTTTTTTTTGATGTAGCTGATAATGATCTTGAACTTCTGATCTTCTGCCTCTACTTCTCTGGTACTGGGATTATAGGCATGTGCCACCACATCAAATTTGTGTGACATTCTAGGGTCTAATCCCAGCACTTCATGGATTTTAGGCAAGCACTCTACCAACTGATCTACACCCCTAACTACAAATTCTGAACACTTTTGCAGACAATTTCTCATTGTCTAAAATAATATTTGATCCATTCATGGATCCTAGACAAACTCAATCAGCCCCTAGTTACTAAGCTGTAACACAGGCTATTCTTCCAAGGCTGCATAGTGTGGAAAATGAGTTGGCCTGGGATTCTTCAGAGTTCTTGCCCTGAAAAGGAAGGTGCCATATGTTTCAAAATGGTCCTGATGCAGGACTGAGAGTCTGAAAGTGAGAGACGCATGCACTGACTCTGGATATTGAAGGTCAAGTACAGATACATGCCACTTAATGATGGAGGATGTTTTAGTACTGAACACACAGTGCTGAGTAGCTGTATCTCTAGACCATGTCTAAGCATAGACCCTCCAATCCTGACGTTGGTCACTGATGGAAATGTACTTATATGGTAAAGCACTGTGGATGCCCCTAGGGTTCATTGTATGAAGCCAAGACCTGACGAGGCACCTCTCACAGCCACCTTTAATGTCTTCCCTGCGCCTGCAGTCACGCACATCCCCGCTCCTGGCTGCCAGCAGCTGGCCGACTGCTGCCTTGCCCTCCATCCTTTCCGTTCTGCCTCTCCCTCACTTGTTATTAATGACATTGGGTTTTCTCTCCTTTCCTCTTATATCTTCCGTTACTCCTGAGTCTCTGAGAATCTCTCATAGGGGAGTGTTTTGATCCCAAAGATCACTCCCAGCCACACCCTCCCTCCCACGCAGCAGTGGGTTCAGCCCACTGGTGGATGCTGTGGCTAAGGCTCCCATTTGGGAAGTGTGAGGCAGGTGTTCTGGAGCAAGAGAGCGCTGGGTCAGCACTTCCTGGTAACATAGGTCAAGTTATTGTCCTTGTTTCCAGACTCTTGCCTTTCTGTGTAAAGACATTCGTTTCCCCATGGGCTTATCTGTGTGCAGCCTATGTGCATGACTGCTGGTTGGCTTGGGCTGTCACGGGAGCTCCTGTTCCAGCAATATGCCAGGGCTTTGCTAGAGAAAGGGTCTCAGAGTACAGGGTGTGCTGGGAAAGAGATGGCGGGCTCCATCAGGAGGGGTGGGTGGCGGCTCTGTGGAGGCCAGGCCCAGGCTTTCTAATTCTAGAGCTAAGAGCAGACTGGTTTCCTTGACAACGGAGCCGAAGTCTGCTCATCTGCTGCTTGTGGTAGGCTTTTGTGTGTCTACTATGGAAAGCTCTGGGACTTGGGGACAAGAAAGGCAATCCTTTCTTATTCGTTCAGTCAGCCATTTCTGGAGATGTGCCAAGCCTTTTGTATTAACAATATTTAAACCCTTCCCAGGTGGCCCAGGGACATCAGTTATATAATCTGCTCATTGGGAGTCGAGGCATAGACTTTTGTTTCTTCCTAGCACATTGCCTCTGATCCTTACTGTTTTGTTTTTGTTTTGTTTTTACCATGTCAGCCATACCTTTTGGTACCATGCTTTTCAATGCCACTCAAATAAACTAACCTCTCCCTGCCACGCTCAACACTAAGCCAAGAGCACCTTTCTCTTCCTGGGCGGACAATAGTATGTGTGACCAACATTCGGCAAGCTGGCATAGGCTCACACCTGCACTTGTCAGAGGGTAATCCTCAGACAAGGCTTAGGGGGCCAAACCTTCCTTTTGATACAAGCCAGAAGTGCAGGCACAATGCTAACCCATCAGCTTAGTGTGGAGGCAGGGCAGCGTGGGGGCCGCACGTCTTGGGTAGTGACTTGGTGTTTAATTCATGGGTGCCTTCCCTTCCTATGCATTATTAAATCCTCTTTCAGAAACATTCAGGGATCACAGGAGGAGGCAGCCCACAGAGATTTCATATTGCCTACAATAGCAGCATCTGCTTCGGGGAAATATTCCGCAGACTGAGAGCCCGTGGCAAGTCTCGAGGAGACGGCCCCAGGCCCCAGGCTCAGACCCCGCTTGTCTCTGCATGTCACGTTTCTCTGCATCTGTGTCAGCACACTGGGCTTTTGAATGCTAAATAACATAGATGGGAACTGTGGACGGGTGTGACTGTGACAAAATGGGAAGTCATTAGTGGGAGACAGTGGCTTCAGATAAATGTGTCAGCCGCAGTGTGCACACCAGACCAGAACACTGGTCCACTCAGAGACGCTTGCTTCTTGTGACAGTCACAGCTCCAGAGCTCAAGTGTGGTTCCTACATTGCTAGGGGGTTGGATGATAGGCACCTAAAACCCCTCACGCACAATTCCTTTGTCTCCCTCACATTCCAGAGAGCCGCTGACTTTCCCAGACAAACACTGGACTTATTAACCTAGAGGGGGCTTTAGTTGGCAGAACTCTCTGTCTGGAGATCTCTCAACCCTGGGGCTCTGCTGCTCTGTCTAGACAGGATCCTGCTCCCTTTCCCTCCTCCACCTCCCCAGGGCCATCTGAGGATGACTCTATCAGGTAATCAGGGACCTGGTTCCCAGTTGCCCATATGCCCCAAGCTTTTCCCCTTGACACAAGCCCCCAGTTGCCTGCTTGGCGCCCTGGATCTGCGAGGCACATGTATACCCAGGGACCGGAGAGCGTTTTCAGGTTCAGGAGTCGGAGGCCTCCACTGGTTCAGCTCCTTGTCAAATCCTATGCCTCTCAGCTAGACTTGTGGTGGTACTGGAAACTGTACAGATTTGCGTGCTAGTGGTTCCTGGATAAACCTGCAAGCAAATGTTTTTGAAAACTGTAAAGACCCAAAGGCTTCACTTTGCATGTGTGTGTATGTCCTGGTTCAGAACAAGGTTACACATACTACCCCGTTCTCCTGTCCTACAGAACTATGATTGCCTCTTTCTGCGGCCTGCATCTTGTCAAGCTCTGGGCCCTGTGAGACAGAAGGAGGAACAAGACAGAAAATATCAATTCAGGGTATTGACCTAACAAAATATGAGCAGTTTCATTTGGCCTATGTTGATTCAAAAATGAGGAGTCGAGAACCTTCCAAGGAGGTTTGCGCTATGTCTCTCAGTGTGGAATCTCTGAAACTTAAGGCTGGTGGTGCCTAGGGAAGGCGTTCACACTGCCCACCAGGACACATGTCAACTGGCCACTGAGCAGACACTGCCTAATAAAGAGAGCCACTCAGGACAGCAGAATAAGCTCAGCAGATCCTGTCTGTGGGTCTTCCTGCAGAGGCCCATCCATAACTCCAGCAAGAGAGACTACAAATGTATGAACGCATGGACGGGTGATCTGGGTTCAGCAATATGATCAGAGGGGCCTCAAGACACCCCTTCCTAATCTGTACCGTCAGGTCATTTCCCAGTGAGCACACTCTGGTGCAGCAGACCTGAAGACGCTGTGGGGATCAATGCCAGGTGTGCTCTGCTCCCTGAGAACTTCTAGTCTAAACTCAGTGACAGCCTGTCTCTTTCTCAGCTGCATTAGGATTTCCAGTGCAGATGTTCCTGCTGCATTCTCATGTTTGCATCTGTATCCTGCCTCCTGCCCAGATCTCCTCCCACGAGGAGCTCTGTTGAAATGAGAGTAGGTGTGGGTAGTCGCAGCCTGTCCCAGTAGGTGAAGGAGACGAAACCCTCATCCTTGGTGCTCATCAACTTCTAATGAGCCCATTTTCTCCAGGGTCCCCTGTTCTACTACAGTAAGAAGGCCTTTATCCCCCTCCATGTGTCTCTCTAGCTATGACCTGCTCAATATGGGTCTCCTGTCACCCTGACCTCATCAGAACCTTAGGAAGAACACTATATAATTGGGTCACATTGATGTCAGATGGGTGAGCAAATGTCTGGCCAAGTCTCCCTAGGGCACTGGCTGCTACAGGAAGGAGCTGTGTTAGCCAAATAAAGCTCTTCATGCTCAAACCTCAGGCAGAGGAGAAGAGGTTGTAGTGACTTCATGACCCGCACAGGAGTAGGGCCTGAGGCGACACAGATTCACGCTTCACTTGCTGCCCCCTGGGGAGTTTTGTTGAGGGGCTTTCACTCTGGGCATGCTTGACCTTGCCCTGCTGCTGGAAAGAACTTCAGGAGGAGTCAGCACGAAGCAAACTTGTAGTTCATTAAGAAGAGATTTTAACAGAAATTTAAGTGTGGGGGGTAAATAGAGAGGTGCCCAGGAAAGGCTGAGACACGCTCCAGTGTGCGGGGGCTTCTCAAGAGTCTTCTACAGTAGCCGAACAATATCCCTGGAGACAATTCTGGTGACTTCCAAAGTTACGCTGTTCAGTGTATGTCTCAGAAGCTTTTCTCCACCACCTCCCCTTCCGCCTCCCCCTCTCCATCCACCACCTCCTCCACCTCCTTCACCTCCTCCTCCACCTCCTCCTCCACCCCTTCTCCATCTCCTCCATCTCCTCCTTTTAATAAATGATATTACAGGATGATTCCTGATGTACATTCGATAGGATTATAATCTGAGAGGGTAAAAACAAGGGTCACAGGGGCTGCACAGGTTTACCATAAATAAGGATTCTCATCTTGCTTGTCAGACTCGAAAATTATAGGTTTATGTCTGAGAGAGGAGTAGGCTATACTGAAGGTCACAGATGCTTAGGCCTTAAGCATGCTCACTGCTGCTTTAATGTTCTTATTTAAAATACCTTTCTGTAAAGGGAATACTTTCTCTGTGTAGGAGCCCTTCACAGCAAAGTTTGTTAACTGGGTCCTAGGATCATTGCCTCTCTGTGGAGAGGTTGTTTCATCCAGATTTTAGCGTCAAAAGCTCCTTTCCCTTCCCGTATCCCTTCCTTTCCCCCAGCCTTTAATCCTGCCTCTGGAGGATGGTTTGGATGAGAAAGGTCCGTTCCCTCTCACCACCCCGTAGACAAAGGTATCTGAACACTTGATCCCCTGTTGGTGGCACTGTTTGTGTCTGTTCAGGAGATGTCACCTTCCTAGAGGAAGTACTTTTCTGGGGCTGAGGAGGACTTTGAGAGTCTCATGCTGTTTCCCATTTATTCTCTGCTCCCTGCTTGAGTTTGAGGATGCGACTTCTCAGGTTCTTGCTCCAGCCATCATTCCTGCCATGCTCCCCTGCCATGGCAGACTCTTAGCCCTCTGGAATTGTGTGCCCAAGTAAGCCTTTCCTTCTTTATGTGGGCTTTAGTCATGGTGTTTATCACTCCAACAGAAAGTAACCAAGACACTCAATGAGATTTGGAAATGATGCTCACTACTGCCTTCTGGACCTGTGGTCAGCTTGCCTGACTGAGCCATGATGCCTTCTGCCCACAGTGTATGTGTGTGCTCCTGTGTGCGTGCATGTGCATATGTTTGTGCATGTGTGTACTTGTTCTCATTAGTGGCTGTTTAACTTACACATATTCTTATGGTTTTCTTGACTATGGTACCACAGTGGGGGCCTGCCTTGAAGAGCATCTGTGTCCAAGGACTTACATGTCACCCACAACTTCAGGGAATCACACTTGACTTTGCACATTGCTTTGCTCACATAATAGGGAGCACTGAGGTATTTCACATTTTCCACCCCAGGGCTGCTATTCAGAAAAGAAAAAAGTTTTTTTTTGACACTCTCTTCCACTGGTTACAAATGGTAGCTATTGCCTGTGGGACTCTTGAGAAATTATGAAGTGTTAATTAGCAGAAGCACTGTGTATTTAAAATGCACAGGATTTTTAAATAACTATGGAATCAAACCTACTTTGCCACATTCTAAAACCATCTGGTCTGAAAATCTGAGAACTTAAATTCTGCTGCATATATTAAGAAATATATCTGGGGCCTTCTGGAAATGGTTGTTTTATAGCATTTTTTTTTACTTCTCTAGATGTGGAAACAGGCCTGGCAGTTGGCCATGGACTGGTGATGGTTATGTCCTGGCAAGCTTGACTCTCTGCTCGTGTCTGGAAGCCTATTTAGAGGACTAAATGACAGGGATCCTGGCTGAGACAGTGCAGGATGGATTAGCATGATGTTGTCATGGGAGGCTCTGTCCCAGGAGGTCACACTGACACCACCGCTGTGGATTTTTAAAGATGTGCATGAGTGACTAGAGAAACTCATGGCAGCAAGTGAAGGTCTTGTCTTTTTTGAATATGAAATGGGAAATGTAGGATTTCTTATACATCTATTTTTTTTTCTTATTTTCAAAACGCATTACATGGATAAAATGTGTCTTGGTCATATTCACCCCTATTCCCTCGCTCCAACTCTCCTCTGCCTCCCAACACATCTCCCTCACAACTTCATGTCCTTTTTTTTTAAAAAAAAAATAATAACCCATTGAGTCCTATTTGTTGATGCTCGTATGCACATAGGTATAGACTCATCCACTGGAGTATGGCCGACCTATCAGTGGACACCCCACAATGAAAGAGAATCTCCCTCCCCTTGCAGCCATCAACTGCTGATAGCCCCTCAGCTAGTGGTGGGCCTTGGGAGCCCTTTCATGATCAGTGTTGGATTTTTAACTAGGTTAGTCTTGGTCAGGTGACCACAGCTGCTGTGAACTGATGCATATAACATCAATGTTGTATCTAGAAGACATCCCACAGCTCACCTCCTGTCCTCCAGATCTGACATTCTTTTCATCTCCTCTGCCATAAACGAGCTGTGGTGTAGGAGTTAATACAGATGTTCCAGCTATGACTGAGCACTCAACAGTCTCGTCCTCAGCAAGTCTGAGGTTTGTGAGTCTGCGTTAACCACTGCACACCGTTGAGAGTTGAGTCTGCATTAACCACTGCCCACTGTTGAGAGTTGAGTCTGCATTAACCACTGCCCACTGTTGAGAGTTGAGTCTGCATTAACCACTGCCCACTGTTGAGAGTTGAGCCTGCATTAACCACTGCCCACTGTTGAGAGTTGAGTCTGCATTAACCACTACACACTGTTAAGAGTTGAGTCTGCATTAACCACTGCCCACTGCAGGAAGAAGCTTCTCTGACCCAGGTAGAGAGGCACATAAATCATAAATATTTAGAAGATAGTTTGACAATGTGAATATTTAGCAAAAGACATCAATAAGTTCTGTCCTAGAGCCTATGACTTCCCTGGCCATGGTTTTTTGACCATATTTGCAATGCCAGGCATAAATACCCTCTTTAGGATGATGGCTCCCAGTGGATGAGAGCTGGCCCCTGTTCTATCTGCTTTGTGGTCATCTTGGCTACGGATGGTGAAACATTCTAGACGACTTTTGTGAAGCATTTGAGAGATATCACCATGTGTGTGGAAGGGCCTGGGAGGATTGGAGGAAACAGTCCAGGGGAAAGTGAGCCATGCAGGTCTGCACCACTGCCCATTCCTGTTCCCACTTTCAAAGAGTAAAGCACAAACTATGACAAGGCTGAGGCTGCTCGCTCCACCTCACCCTGCAGCCCGTATATTGGGGGCGGGCCTCCCCATCCATCACGCGTGCCTAGATGTCTGACAGGCCAAGGTACAGTTCTAGTTTTCTGGGATCAAGCACTTTGCTTATTTGTTCTCTTTTTTAAAGTTATATTTGTTTATTTGTGTGTGTTCCTGAAGGTGTGTGGGGCGTGTGGGCCCAGAGGCTAACTTGCTGGAGTCCATTCTCTCCTGCCACCCTTTGGGTCCTGGGGATTGAATTCAGGTCATCAGGCTCTAGGTGACAGCTGCCTTGACCTGCTGAGACATCTCAGTGGACCAAGTACTTTCACTTTACAAAACATTAAAATAATTGATTTAATAATGGTTTATGGATCAGATCAAGTTCATCCGAATTAGTAACATAGGCTCCTAATTCTCCCAGGAATTCCTCAGGCCTCCAAGAACCAGGGACACGGAAGTTCTTTTAAATTTTTTTTCTATAAAAACCAAAATTAAGCCTAGTGAGAGTATAAAAGCCTAAGCAGGGTGCCACACTTCAGGATGGCTGTTCTAACTGTATAGAGTGCCACACTTCAGGATGACCGTTCTCACTGTACAGAGTACCATACTTCAGGATGACCATCTCACTGTACAGAGTACCATACTTCAGGATGACCGTTCTCACTGTACAGAGTACCACACTTCAGGATGACCATCTCACTGTACAGAGTGCCACACTTCAGGATGACCATCTCACTGTACAGAGTGCCACACTTCAGGATGACCATTCTCACTGTACAGAGTGCCACACTTCAGGATGACCATCTCACTGTACAGAGTACCACACTTCAGGATGACCGTTCTCACTGTACAGAGTGCCACACTTCAGGATGACCATCTCACTGTACAGAGTGCCACACTTCAGGATGACCATCTCACTGTACAGAGTGCCACACTTCAGGATGACCATCTCACTGTACAGAGTGCCACACTTCAGGATGACCATCTCACTTTAAAGAGTGACATGCTTCAGTATGACTGTTCTAACTTTATAGACATTTGCTGAGATGTATAGAGTTTGGAATGGGCACGCGTTTGAATAGCTTCCTTCCTCTTGCCGTGTGATGTTTTCATCTGTGAGTTCATTACGGCCAAGTGATTTTATATAAAAGAAAGGAAAAGAACAAGCTGGCTCTTGACTGACCTGCTCAAGGGTGATGAACTAGAGCTGTCAGGACCCATTAGCACCGCCTGGGTGAGCTGCTATTCAGTTCAGAAACACTGACTGAGCCCAGGGACAAGTGCCACAAAGGTCAGCAACTTTTATCCACTGCTAAAGCCAGAGCTTCCATGCGCTGAAACCGTGGCCCAGAATCGTGGTTGTTTAGATCTGTAGTGGTGCTAAGTCTTCATGTTCTCTGCTGTAGTGGCACTCTGGTCTACTTCACTGGCACCAGGAAGTACACCGGCTTTGTGCGTGTGCATGCCCACAGCAGCACTCTGCCAAGGTGTCTCTTACTTTTCTCTTTGCTGTGACGGAACCCACGAAGGAAAGGTAAGGTTTACTCTGACTCACAGTCTGTCAGGGGCAGGGAAGTCATGTGGCAAGGACCTGAAGCTGCTGGCCATATTGTGTCACAGTCGGGGAGCAGAAGAGGGCTGGTGCTCACTCCTCTCTCCTTTTTATACAACCTGGCACCCCAGGCCATAGAATGGTGCCGTTCAGTTAGAGTGGGTCTTCCCAGCTCATTAACATAAGCTAAGACCCACACAGTCTTTCTCCTTAGCAGTTCTAAATCCAGTCAAGTTAGTAATCAATACTGATGATTACAGCCTCCGTGGTCTCATGACCTTTTCCTCTCAGTGTAAAATAGCTCCCCACTAAGGATTCCAGTGATGGTATTTTTAGGGTCCAGCTCAGTAATTAAGAGTAATCTTATCACAAGACTTTTAACTTAATTGCTAAGACTTTACCATATGAGGCGATGTTCACAGCACTGGATGAGCCCACAAATGCTGTGTACGAATGTAAGAGTCAGGGAGGCAGCAGACACAGGCGTCTTGACAATGCACCGCTTGATTGGAAAGCTGGCAGCTAATTCTCTTTTTCCTTATGAAGAAGACTGTGTACCACACTGGGCATAACTTGAACGTATGAGGCCTCAAAGCCCACACCCACAGTGACACACTTTCTCCAGCAATGCCACGCCTGCTCCAGCAAGGCCACACCTCCTAATAGTGCCATTCCCTATGGGCTTATGGAGACCATTTTCTTTCAAACCACCACAGGCCGCTAATGTGTGTCTGTCTCTTGGCTAATCCTTCCCATCTATGCTGTACTTCATGCTAACACACTTCATTTGTGTCTACTACTGTGTGTAACCCTTCCCTGAATTTATCTCACAAGCTCTACCCTCCTTTTGTATGGTGAGAGATGGGGTCTACTTCCCTAGTCCTCTCTTTTTCAACCCCACAAAAGTCTCAGGCTTTGTTTACCATTTACACTTTTGTTTTTCTCATGCTTAAAAATCTCACCCCTCACTTGTGTGTTCCATACTTGACTCCAAAGAGTCAGGAGTCCCAGGGCACAAATGTGTCAGGAGCTGGGTGGACATAGCCTTTTATACCTACAGTGTGTCCAGGCTATAGGGACAGGGATGAGCTAGAAGCCCCACAGCATTGCCGCTGGCCCCATCTTCAGCTACTCTGACAGAATTTTGGAGGCTGGGTCATTTATGAAGAATAGAGGTTGTGATACTTAATAATGATTGTCAGCTTGACAGGATGTAGACAGGCCTTGCGCGTGCCTGTGGAGACTTATCTGGCTGGGCTAACTGAAGTGGGAAGACTCACCTAAAGCCAGCAACAAGGATTCCCTAGACTGGGTTTCCTGTACTGCATAAAAAGGAGGTAGCAAGCTGGAGCCCAGCTCTCTCTCTCTCTGCTTCCTGAGTTTGGATGCCATGTGACCAGCTGCCTCAAGCTCCTGCCATCATGCCTTTCCCACCATTGTGGACTGTACCCTCACACTGTGAGCCAAAGCAAACCCACCCTTTCTTCAGGAGCTTTGGTCGGGTATTTATCACGGCAACAGGAACTAGGTACTACAGAGGATTCTATAGCTGGTGGTTCTAGCGGCAAAGTCAATGGACTTCCTACACCAAGGAAGCACACACAGGCAGGCAGAGCAGCCTAGCACATCCTTTGGATCAGAACCAGCTTGGAGATCATGACCTAAACAAAGCCAGTCATGAGCATCTTGCCTTCCTGACCCAATAATCTCCTGAAGGCCAAGCCTCTTAATACTATTGCCATGGCAATTAAGTCTTAACACGGGAAAGGGACATTCTGACAACAGCACATCTCAGAAGGGAAGGGGGAAGACCATTAAGATGCACTACAGCCCCAAATCTGATACAAAAGTTTGGGCAGTGATTTATTTTATATTTTAAATAGTTAAATTGTCGTTAATCTTCACTAGGGATGATTTAACAGTAGCCTCTAGACTTAAGTTTTGTTGAGTCCATAGTTGTTAGGCTCTGTGCAAAGCCAGAGCTTTCTGTATAATAGTATGAGGACTGTCCCTGTCCATAGTGTACAAATGAAGAAACTGAGGTTAGGAAAAGTAAGCCATTTGGGCCAGTGAACTGTCTCAGTGGACAAAAGCATTTGTCACCAATTCTAATGACCTGACTTTGTCCCACAGAATCCATATGGTGGAAGGAGAGAACTGACTCTCCTACTGACCTCCACACATGGCGCACGTGTGCGCGCGCACGCGCGCGCACACACACACACACACACACACACACGCACAGGGAGGGAGAGAGGGAGGGAGGGAAAGTGATGGAAAGAGAGGGAGAGAAGAACTGAGACTTGATACTGAAGTTAGCTATTATTTCCAGGGTTGTTAGGGTCAGAGCCTAGGCCCCGGGAGCCCTAACAAGTCAGACTCGGCCACTTGGCCTCAGTAAGTTGTCAACCTTAGACAAGTTGTAGTCCGTTGCATAAATGGCCCATCATAGTCTGCCTCAGTTTCTCCTACAAGGGAATCTGACAAGTTGTAGGCATGGTGCAAACTCCCTTTCCAGAGGATAAACTCCTCTGGCTGACTTCATCCAACCTTTTCCTTTTTACAACATGATGTTCTTGGGGAAATGCCAATTTCTTGGGGACCATTGCTTCAACAGTCTTCTAGCCAAAGAGAAGGTCTCCAGAGTATCCTCAGGATGGTCACACTGTCACACTGGTGCCAACAGGCAGACCCAGTGTCTGGAATACTTCAGAATTGTTTACTGCCTTCCCCTCTAGTGCTCCTCATTTTCTTTGTTCTTTCCCCAAAGTTGGGAATATGCAGGCCAGAAATGAATCCTAGAGAAATTTGGAATATTAATTGCTCCTATTGAACATCTGCTACGTGCTGGTCTCCCCTCTACCCCACCCCCATTTCTGTGTCTGTCTATTTCTCTCTCCCTCCCTCCCCACTCTCGTGTGTGTGTGTGTGTGTGTGTGTGTGTGTGTGTGTGTGAGAGAGAGAGAGAGAGAGAGAGAGAGGAAGGGAGGGAGGGAGCAAGGGAGGAAGGGAGGGAGAGAACCCAGGGCCCTACGCATTCCAGGGAGCTGTATCTCTAGCCCCTTTAGCGTTTCCATCAGCTCATCAAATCAGAGATCAGGGTGGTGGTGAAGTCTCCTCTTCCATCTCGCACTAGGCTCTCCTCACCTGTGACGTTGTGGTGCTGTTTTATAGAAGAGGAAGTGGCTTTCTCATCAGAAAACAGATAAACAAAACCTGTGTGGGAGCTGGAACATTAAGCCTGATCATGTCCTTGACTTCAGGATGCAGTATTAGGCAGAAGCAGGCATTGACAGAGAGGCACCCGTGCATGCTTGTGAGGCTGCTCAGGCCTCGTGGGCTGTTTCCTTTTTTGGCATCTCTTAATTTGTTCACCTGGCAAGGACATGCTCCCTACCATGGGGATATGATGACAATTTCTTTTTAGTGTATGTGTTTGCACATGTGTAGGTATGTGTGAGAATGCTCAAGAGGCCCAGTGCTGATGTTGGAAACTATCCTTAATCGCTCTTCCACCTCATTTATTGAAACAGGATCACATAGTCAAATGTAGAGCTCACTGATATGGCTTCTCACGATAGCCAGCTTGCTTTGGAGAATTTGTCTTTGTCTTCCAAGGTTTGAATTACATGTGGCTGGCCACCCCACAAACACTAACATTTACTGGAATCTGGGAGTCCGAACATTGGTTTTCATGCTTGGGAGGCAAGCACTTTTAACTCCCGAGCCATCTCCACAGCTCCAGCAACACTGACTTATAACTTGGGTTCCCATACTTTATCTATTCTAAGACACACTTCCCTTCATTTAAATAATCTGAGAATTGGGATGTGTCTTCTAACCAAAGGTAATTTATAACCCAGGGTGTTTCCTCTTTTAGGCTGTGGTTTAGATGAACATGGTGGTGCTGATGGTTATTTTTAGAGCTTATCCTAATACCAGATTTAATACCTCCCCTACATCCCATCCCTACCTCCAACCCCCGCTTCGGAGACTAACTTCTGTGCCCGCCTGTGTGACTCACTCCTCCTGTGTCATCCTCTCAAACAGGAGGTGTCCTGAGAGCGAGGCTGACTGGATCACAGCATCTGCACTTGGTCCTCCTATCATGACCTCTCACTTCTTCCTTTTGTCAGTAGTTTTATGGCCTTTGGGGAAGTTATGATGAAAGATGAAAGATCATATTTTAAGATTTGTGACTTCAACTGATTGTTTATTCCCTTGAATCTGCTGTTAGGAGCTCAATCCCCCCCCCCATCACTATAAATGAGCTCAGTTGAATTAAAGTTTTTAAGCTAGGAGAGGGGTGGGCTAGCTCACTCACACTTAAGCTTTAAAGTCTCTAACCCAAGGTAGACTTGTTAGAGTAGAAATTGCCTGAGAGGTGGAAGGTTGAGATAATTGTGAACATCACATTCATTCCCAGAAGGGAAAGGTTGAGATAATTATGTGAATATCACACTCATACCCAGAAGTCACGTGGTTTCCTGATAACATTTTCTAGAAGCTATTTTCCCCCAGGGTTGCCTTAGGGAACTTGATTTTACCTTATCTGAAATTATAGTAAAGGGAAAGCAAAAGTATCTTGAGGGGCATTGAGATGACTGGGAAAATATCAGTGCCACAACCAGGAAGAGGACAAACAAGGACAGAGATCCTACACTTTAGTGTCCTAAAGGGACCCCACAGTCAGGCACTGGTGGCGCATGCCTTTAATCCCAGCACTCAGGAGGCAGAGCCAGACAGATCTTTGAGAGTTCGAGGTCAGCCTGGACTACAAGAGCTAGTTCCAGGACAGGCACCAAAGCAGCACAGAGAAATCCTGTCTCAAAAACAAAAACAAAAACAAAAAAAAGAAAAGAAAAAAAAGGGACCCTACAGTCAGTGCAGTGGGATGGAAGCTGAAGCCTAGATTTTACTGGCAATAGTCTCAGAGAAATAAAGGGAATTATATGAGAGTGTTGTAAGAGAAGGATGCCTGCTGAAACCAGCTCAGAAACTCTAATCAGTTGCTCTGAGGTCTGCCTTCCAATAGTGGGCTACCTCCATTGCCCAGACTGTTTCCTCTGGTCCTCTGCATCCTGCAAGGAAGACTATTATTGAGAAAGGATAAGGATGACACACCTGGATGCTTCGTAAGTGTTAGGCAGGTTGAAAACGAGAACAAATAATTTTGGTCACCGTTGTCAAGGATTTATTCAATGGCTGAATGGTCCCATTACTTTGCGGCTGTGACAACAGGGTACACCATGGTATGAGCCCACGATGAAGGAGACCGCCCACTTTATGGCTGGGTGTAAAAAAGAGGACAATCCTCTTTAAGAGCACACCCCCATGATCTTAAAACCTTTCACCTCTTAAAGGTGTTTATATAATTTTCCCTTGTGCCCAATTGGTGAAGACAAAACATCACCCATTGACACACCCTAATAAAAAAATAATTTACCTCATGTATTCATTTAATACTCATTTAGTGCTTATTTCTACCTCTGGTGGCCAAGGGTGTTTGCTGTGTCCATGGTAGAAGACATCCCAGGCGGCTGCTCCTGGGAACTCTTGGCTGGGAGCAGGAGGACACGAGGCAGGACCTCAGACAGCACTGTCACCTTAGACCAAACATAAGAATGTTGGGATGTTTGCACTCAGTCAGGCTGAATGTTTTGAAGGTGTACTTCACTGGGCTTTAGCACTCATGCCTGAATGCGAAGGACAGACAGGGTGACTGCCTCCTAGGGCCTGGTGGATGGCCAGACAGCAGAGGTGAGAAAGGATGATTCAGAGGGCATTGCCTCTGTAGTTATCTGCATAGTTCCCAAGGTAGCAGAGCTTTTCCCGGAAGGGATCCTGGGTAGAAAGTCAGACCCAGCCAGTCTGCGCGCTCCTCCCAGTCTCTGCAAACCCAGAGCTTCCTACATGCCCCTTTTTCCCCTCATAAACACATGGAAACCTCTTGGTTTGGGGCTCAGTAGCAGAGCTACCTGTCATGTGTGTTAAAAGCCCAGTGTTGAAGCCTCACTGTTGGCAATTGCATAGCTTCCATGCTGAGAACTGTTCTCTTTCACACCACTGAGGATGTAATGGCCCTCACCCTGAGATCTTTTGAGAGCAGGGATTGGGGATTCTGTTACTCACATTTCCAGCAGTGGGACAGGGTCTGGCACATGGCGGGTATTCTGTGAGAGGAGCTGTCTTTGAGTCCAGGACCAGCAGAGCCCAGAGCTACTTTAGTGACCCAGTAGGCACGATAGCATGTGTAGGTGATCTATGGCCACCTGCCACCCTGCAGCCCAGCTTGCCAAAGTGAATACCAGAGCTGCCTCCCTGACCCCTGCCTCCTAATGGCCACTTCTTCCTATGCTGGGGCCAGCTCAGTTCTGAGTCTGTTTGCCAGGAGCAGGAATCAGACCCTCCTTCCCAGACTGGATGCTTATGGATACAAAGCCTGGGCATTGGACTGGGGCCACTGGCTGATTACCATGTTCCTGTCACACCACCACCACCATTCTAGTTGGCCTGTGGCATCTGCTCACCTTCATTTGAGGCAGGGAGTGGTGTAGCAAAGAGACAACAAGTTGTCAATCAGATGTTTGAGAAACCCGTGCCCTGTTCTTGACCAGCTTCGAGCCCCAAAACTAGCCCCAAGGCCTCAGTTCCCTGCCTGGAAAACCAAAGTGCTGGCTCTTCCTTGTGCTGGGGAGAAGGCAGCAGCTGCTGAATTTCCCAGCTCTGTGCACTGAATGATGTCTGTCATTAAAATCTAAGTCAAGACCTCAGTTCTCATAAATGTGAACCCAAAGGTCCTGCACTCTGTCTCTAGAAGCACTGACCAAGGTCTGTTTCAGGTCAGGCCTGGCCTTCATTTCCAGGCCTTGAATCAAGACGACCAGTTGACTATGTGTCTGCACACACGTCTGTGTTTCACTGTGTTATATGCACCCTCATCTTCAATGAACAGAGCCTGACTATGGCTCCCTGGATGGCTGGGAGATATCTCTCTCCCCCAGGTATCTTGTTCTGGTATCAGTTCCAGTTCCTGCTCACCCCGGCCCCTGAAGCTCACAACCAGTCCAAATGCAGTGAGAAGACACAAAGTGAGTCTGCCCCATGGCTGTCATTCACAGCAATGGGTTGATGGGAGCTGTCATTTAGAGCAATGGGTGGATGGGAAACTTACCTACTAGCCTCTTAGGGGTGAAGTCCTAAGCCATAAGCTTTTAATGTTCTCCTGGGCCTCTCTAGAAAGAGCATGCATCAGGACCACCAGGAATCAGTACTTGGATGCTCCCACGGCAGGCAGCAGCAAAGAGCTTCTTCCAGCCAGCAGGGTTTCAGGAGACCAACATCAATTTTACCACCTTTTCCCTTCCTCCTCTTTTTCTTCTTTTTAAAGTCCTTTGGTCCTAAGTGACCACAGTGGTTATTATATGAGGCAGAACATGGAAGAATGTGGAATCATGTGGTGTGAGGCATGCTGATAAGTGTCCCCATGATCCTGCCTTTATCTGAACATGGCAGGCAGGGTGTGGCTGAGTCTCTTATTTAACTGCCCACATCTATTCTGTATAACAGCAGCAAGGCCGCGGCTGCTGCCTCTTCCACTTTTGGGAGTCAAGGATGGAGGATAGGTGAGTGTGGGTTCTGATGCCATGTGTGAGGCTTGCAGCAAGAGCCTGTGGCTGCCTTGCCTGTAACTGACCTGGAAGAGGGCAGGGCTGAGCTTTCAGGCATCTGAGCCTGTGGTAGAGGTGAGCAGCCGGGTGAGGGCAGCTCATGACTGTTTAGGTTCTGTGTGCCAAGCATATGATTGACTGTTCCGACCTGGAGACACCCCACTGAAGTGGCAGGAGACTGTCACCCACCTCTCATGGCACACAAAACTTAATCTTTGGATTTTAGCAATGTCTTGCTATGTGTGTTCTCCCTGTGTCTGTTTTGTTTTTTCCAGCCTCAGGGAGCCAGTGCACCCTCCAGGGACCTCTGGGATTTGCTCTTAGTGAGACAGGGAGGAAAATGCCCTTGGCAGTGACTTGCAGCACAGTTGTGACTCCACCCTCCTGGGGCCTGGAGCTGTGGAGGGCAAAGATCTTTCTGCAGCGGGAGGGGCATCCTGGGCTCCAGGGCTTCCTGTGCAGACAGCAAGGGTCCTATGGGAGACAAAACTGGGGTAAGGGGCTGTTGGAAAGTGAGAGGACTGTACGTTGTGACGTAGTGTGTGGTGTGGACATTACCTGCTTTTTGGACCCCTGGGGTCAGTGTGACATGTGAACTTGGGCTTTTTTGGCAGAATTAAGGAAATGCTATTATCAGTTCTGATGTCACACCTGAGACTTACATCAACTGCCTGTGGCTGGCCTTGCTCAGAGCTGACCTGGGATTCCAGGCAGCTGGGCCTGTGGCAGGGATGACCAGCAGGGGAAGGACAGCTCATGACTATTTAGGCCATGCGTACAAAGCATACGACTGACTGTTCTGGTCCAGAGACACCCACTGAAGTGGCAGGAAATCTGCTGGAGTCTGTTCCAGACTGGCCTGAGGGTCAGCCTCTGGGCTGTACGTCAAAAGAGCACAATGTTTCTAAGGTTGTGACTTAGTTCTCAGGGTACCTGTCGCCTTTCTCTGTAAGGACCTGTCTGGCTTCTGTCTTTCCACTGTGTGCTGTGAGCTCCCCTCAGGCCTTCCTTGTCCTTGGGGCCTGGAGGCCTGGATGAACCTGGTGATGCTTTGTTGAACTGACCCTGCTTCCCAGTGCGCCATTAGTCAAATGTTTGCTGAGTCACTTAGCATTTATCCAGCACTTACTTTACATCAGTCCTGTGCAACACCTAGAACAGAGAGACATCAAAAATACAACGCCTTCCACCCACCAGGAACTCTGGGCAATGGCTGCCGCTGTTGGGTGGTCAGATGAATGAAAGCAGTAAGTGACAGCTGGATTGGGCCGATTCCCCAGAAGGAAGACACTGGAGTCTCAGGAGGAGATAGAGGAGAAGATGTTCCCAGAAGGCCACTGTCCCCAAGGATTATGAGCGGCTTCAGAGCGTGATGGGAATGGAGGGTTTTGCAGGAGTGACTCCTCTGTGTCTGCTGGATGTCAGCAGCTTTCCCTTTAGATGGTCCACCTGTCCAGTCCTGACTCGCCCCATTCCTCCTTTGCATTCTAGGGTGAAGTTATTTCCAGTCCTAGGCTCCCCCACTTTCCTGGGGTGTGGTGTCTTTCAGGCTGTTTCTGTCTCTGGGGAGGGATCCTCAGATTCCTCCCCTTAGCACCTGTCACAGTTAGTGGAGCATTTGAGGAGGTCTTGGGCAGGAGTCCTTTCTCCTGGCACCCCACTCTGTTTCTCCCACTCCCAGAGCAACTGTAGTTGCTACCTCCTCTTCCTTCTCCCTCTCTTCCCTCTGCCTCTTCCTTCTCCTTTCTTACCTCTCCCCTTCCTCCTCTCCCAGTCTTTCTTGTCCCCTACTCCTTTTCTCCTTTCTTCTCTCTCCACTCTCCCTCCCCCTCTTTCTTCCTCTTCTCTTTAGATCTTCCTTCCTCCCTTCCTTCTTTCTTGTGTGCTTTGCCTCCTTCCTTTCTTCCCTTCTCCCTCAACCTGCACCCAGAAAATGGGGTCTTAAAGAAAGTTTTATTCCAGTTATAAAGGCAACAGGAGCCTTCTAACCTGTTCATAGCCATGCTTAGCTTTAAAACAATCATCTCCAGATCCTTTTTAAGTGGATCCTAGCATCTGTGGCTAAGTCAGGCGAAGAGCCTCAGTGGTGTTAAGTGTGGCATGGGGCTGATGTCTGCCCTTTTGTTTGCAGTTCCCACTTGGCTGTGTGACGTGTGACTGTGGCAGCCCTCCTAGTTGTGAAGACCCGGTACTGAAGACAGACATTGGACAGGCCTGGTTCAGCCCACTGGTAAGTGGTCGGTGGCTTTTGGAGGCCAGGGTGGAAGTTGACTGAGGGTGATGCCCTAGACACTCAAGTCTTTCCTCTGAACTCCCCTATCTGACTAGGAACTCCATAGAATATTGTCAGCTCCACACCAGGTCCCATCCCTCGTAGTGCAGAAGCCCTCTGCTGTATCCAGAGACACTAACTCTGGGGAAACAATGTCAGTCAGTGCCCCCTCCTCCTTTATCAGCTGCTCCTGATGGTGGGACATCCTTTCTCATGCTCCCATGAAAATCTGAGTGTCTGCAGTCTCCCACTGCCCACTTGGCACTCTTCTGCCCCAGCATACAGAGGGAGCTTAGTGCAAAGACGTGGATCATTTGTCTTTTAATGGGACCCAACCTGTAGGAGGAAGGGAGAACCAGGGGTAGAGAGAATGAAAACATGAATATGAGAATGTGCATGCATGTTTATGGTATGGAGCAGAAGCTCTTAACTTCTAATTGTGCCCCATGTCTATTCTTTCGGGGTGACCAGACTCTCCTGGGAGCTCTCTGAGAGCTCAGAGCACTCACCTTTTTTAAAGCACAAATTCTGGTTTCCTTGAAAGGAGCATGTGATGAGTAACAAAAAAATCTTTGGGACATTTAGCAAATTCCAGAGGAGTTTTGAATCTTGGGGCAGGAACTGGGGCAGCATCCCAGAAGCTTGCCTCCATCACGGCTGGCCCAGTGATCTCTGGGCTGATGCATCATTTTCCTTTCTATGTGCCCTGTGTTAATAGAGGTCAACACTGAATTGGCTTCTTGGACTGAAACACATCATTATGGTTACTCAGTGTGTACCTGCTTACAAATAAATCCCTGCCTTTCCTCAGGAAGGTCCTAATGAGAGATTACACCCCCTCAGAGACACCCAGAGGGACTAAAGACTTGATCACAATGGGCATGTGCCATGTCTTAAGTGTTCACATAACAAGCTTTACTATCCCTTAACTGATGCTCAGTGGTTAGGTGAACTGGCCAAAGACCACACAGCTTCTAAGTGACATTGCTGAGATTTGAACCCAGACGGTTTTGTTTCAGCATTGCTACCTTTACCCACTGAGCCATCTTCAGGTACCTGGTCACCACCAGCACTGTGGAAGGGGATTGCAGAAAAGGTGCCCCACTTTCACCGAATCCCAGTTCCCTGGGGGCAGAGTTAGAGCCATCCTCACGGGAGCACATCTGGATCCATGGGCTGAGCCCTGATCAGGGAAGATAGCCAGCGAGCCGCCAGCCGTGGCAGGGCAGCTGCTCTGCAGTGGAGATGAGAGGACCGGTGTCTTTCTGCTAGACAGAATGGATCAAAGTCAGGAGAGCTGTGCTGGGCCACAGCACCCCAAGCCCAGATAAGCGGGAAGCTTGATGTTTCTGGAACTGGTGGCCTAGAGTCCTAGGTGTGTTGGGGTATATGTAATTCACATGTCCATGATCATATCAGGGGTATCCATGGGGCAGAGGTGCTTGCTTCTACTTTGAAAGCACCCAAGGCTCAGGGCTTTGAAAGTGCTATGGAGATTGGTTTGCTACAGTGGTACCAGGTAGTGCAGTGGCAGCCGAGTGGGCAGAATTTCTGGATACAACCCAGAAAATCTGCTGCCCTATGCAAGTCTTCGGATGGGAAGTGTCCTCTGCACATGTTTTCCTGTTCTTTCTTCCCTGCAAGGCCCAGGGATGTGCTGGATGGGAGCAGAATGGAGGCACAGTGACTTCTAGGGCTGGATAGGCAGGAATTCCCTTATCCCAGGACATCCAGCTCCTCTATCCTTCCGTCTCTTCTACACGGATCTGCCTCCACCTTCCACAACCACGTATGGTCTGAGCTGGAAAAGAGACCAATGGTCATTCTGCTCTCCCCTCAATGAGAAATGGATAAAGTGAGGCAAAGAGGAAAAGAGACCCCTGTGCCCACACAGGTTTCAAGGGTCAGAGCTCTTCAAAGTACACATGTCGGGCTTTAGTCCAGACCTGCTCGCCAGAAATGGCCCCAGCCCCAGGACCCTCTCTCCATTTAAAGTATAAATGAGGCTCAGAACAGCTATGGACAGGCCCAGTACAAAGTCATAAATTTATTTAAAACACTGTGAGATTTTATTTATTTATTTATTTATTTATTTATTTATTTATTTGGTGTAACTCAGTTGTGATAGTCTCAAGTTTGAAGTTTGTAGATGACCGTGGCTTAGAAAAGGCCAAGGTGAGACAGTCCTGACTCAGGTGAGATGGACAAATCTGCCCAGACATCCCCAAGGACTCTGCGCTTGACTTGCACTCTACCAACTCTGTTTTAGAATTTTAAGATTTTTCTCTCCTCTCTCCCTTCCTTCTCCTCTCCATTCTTTCCTAATCCCAGTCCTTCATCCTAACCCTAGTCATTCATCCCCATCTCTTGTTACCAAACATCTGCCCAGTAGGAACAGTCAGATGGTACCCATTGCAGGGCTTTTTAAAAAACAGGGTCTTATGTATCCCAGGATGGACTTGAACTCTCTGTATATAAGTAATGATTACTTTGATGCCTGAGTCTCCTGTTTCCACCTTCTGAATACTGGGATTGTGTGTAGGTATGTGCCCCCATACCCTGATTATTTGTTTGTAGGAAAGGGGAAGAATCCACCTCCTGGAGCATGCTAGGCAAGAAATCTCCCAGCTGAGCTATATCCTGGTTTCTGGCAGTAGTGTTCTTTTGTGAATTTCTCGACCATAGCTTTTGAAGAGACCTACAAAAAATTATTTATATAATTTGTCCAAGATGCTGGGTGAAGAGCCCAGCCAGTGCCTAGATGTGCAAGGCAAGTGCTGTTCACTGTAAACCACACTCCCGCCCACTACAGTGAGGTCAGCCTTTTACTGAAGTGCCATGGGTACCACCACAGCTTCTGCCCTACTCTGTAAGGGCTCAACACAGAAGGATTCTGAAAGGTTTGCAGGCTATATTTCCACTCCACCCGGGAAGTCTCCTCTAACACACTCTGGTGTGACCAGTTCAGCTGGACGCCGATTTGCACAGCACCTGACAGTGCATTAGCAGCCCCTATGGGTCATCATCCCAGGAGGCAGCCTGCCTTCTCACCGGGAACTAGCCACAGGGCATGGTGATCACACCCTTTGCCTCTGAAACCAGCTGGCCACGAGGAGTACAGTCTGTGCTCACCCTGCCCCTCTTCTACAGGGTTCCAGGAGGAAGTTGAAGCCCTCGCAGGAACATGAGTGAGGACACAGTCCCCGAGGCGGCTTCGCCTCCACCCTCCCAAGGGCAGCACTACTTTGACCGGTTCTCTGAGGGTGACCCTGAATACCTGCGCCTTCGCAACCGTGCGGCTGACCTGCGGCAGGACTTCAACCTGATGGAGCAGAAGAAGAGGGTCACCATGATCCTGCAGAGCCCTGTGAGTGGGCAGGGCCTGGAGAGCTGGTTTCCCCAGTGGCTCCTCTTCCCTCATTCAGGGTCTTGCCAGCTTAGGCCTGCTGAACAAGATGGGCCTGGCCATGTGGGTGTTAGATTGCCTCCCTAACCACTGGCCAAGGACAAACTTGGGGGCATTCATAAACTCTGCTTCAGGGCGTGGCAGAGATAAGACCCTTGCCCCAGTTTCCTCTGCCACATCTGAGCTTCTGTTTCCAGTCCTCCTTTCCTGCAACAGGCAGCAGATAGGAATATGTAAACTGAAAGATGGGTCATCATAGGGCTGACCTAGAGTACCCTTGGCTGAGTAGCATAGAGTATCCTGCTCACTGTAGGGAGAGTAGAGTCTGAATGTCCAGCCAGGGTTGAGGAAGGGAGTTAAGAGAAAAAAATGGGATAGGAGCCAAGCTGACCTAGATGCCTCTGAGTCTAGAGACCTAGGTGGATGGGTGCCAGGCTGCAGGGCCCCAGAGCTCATTCCCCAGGCAGGCGATACACTGAAAGATGCATGGCTGAGGAGGTAAGAGTGCTACTGGCCTTGGGATGGGAAAGAAGAGCAGGAGAGTGGGGAGGATAGGACACAGGCTGGGAAGTCCAAGGAGGAAACTGACTTCTCCAGGGCCTTTTGGAACAGGGCATTCCATAGTCTGTGGGTAGTTTTCACCAGGAGCGCACAGACTGCTCGGAGGAATGGGAAGGAATGAGCCTAGGGTGTTTGTGACACTGTGTCAGGATCCTGGAGGAAGACATCAGGTTCTTAAAGACTTTGGCGTGTGGCAAGCCCCAGACATGCAGAGAGTCACCAGGAGGGGTGGCAGAGTAGAGCATCACTAGCCCTGGCTGGTGGGTGAGGCAGGATATGGGGATGCAGGAGCCTTGCTTCCTGGCCCCTGTTCAGAGAATCCTCAGTATCATACATTCTGTTCCTCCCATGGTTCCTCCTACCACCTGGCCAGCAGCTAAGAAGTTCCCAGTGTAGTGAACTGAACCTGAGCTTAGCATAGTCCATCACAGTGGAGGCACTGCAGAAATCCTCCAGTCCTACTCCATCTCCTCCTATCCAAGCACTAAGAATGCCGAGAAACTGAGATGTGTGAGGGGAGCCCTGGATGTGCTAAAGGGGAAGGAGGGTGATATACTTTCTCATTCAGTTAATTCTATCTAAAGTGAAGTCCTACCATGCCTGGTATGGCCTTGGCCATCACTCATATAGAAGGGAGCTGGAATCTGGATGACCCCCACAGAAAACGAGGGCTTAGATCCACCCCAAGAGCCTCCTTAATAACCTATACAGTAACGCTAGGGCCTAGTGAACTTGCTTCTGGGGAACCTTCGGGGTTCTTAGCCCTTACTGAGGAGCTGGAAGACCAGCTCCCTGGAGGCCTACAGGAGCTGTTCCCTTGTGAGAAACTACAGGACAGGAGTGGGCTAAGATCATCCCCTGTGAAGTGTTCAGGGACCAGCCCCCCAGGGGTTTCTGTGCTCTCAGCTTCTAGGGATCAGGATGGGTCCTCAGTCCTCCTGTGAGGAGCTGGGCACTAATCCCTAGGGATCTGTTGGGCCCACAGCCTCTTGTGAGGACCTGCTGGGCCCTCAGCTCTCCATGAGGACTGGGCTCCAACCCCTCTGCTTGCTGCAGTCTTTCAGGGAAGAGTTGGAAGGTCTCATCCAGGAACAGATGAAGAAAGGCAACAATTCCTCCAACATCTGGGCGCTACGACAGATCGCGGACTTCATGGCCAGCACCTCCCACGCAGTCTTCCCAGCTTCTTCCATGAGTATGTGGGTGTCCGGGTATCTGCCAGGAGTGGGGGAGGAGGGATGAGGTAGGGAATGGAGAAGGAAGCACCAGAAGCTGCTTGGTTGCTAGGCAATGGCCAAGCTGCCATTGCATTAGCAGGTCTGGGCAGAGAGATACTTGGCTCTACTTCTGACGTTCCTGTGAATTAAAGACCCACAGGAGAATCGTCTGTGATGCCAGGAATGGTAAGGGTAGAGGTGACTTCAGGGGATGAGAAGAGATGAGTGGAGCCAGGAGACCAGCCAGAATGGTGGCTATTGGGCAGTAGAGGAGGTACTATGGCTATGTGTGGGCTCCCTTCTTGGATTGTGCAGCTCTGCCCACAGCCTCGAAGCTGCCCTCACTCCATATGACTCAGATGTATAGGGTGATGGCTGGAGCTAAGGAAAACATTAGAGAAAGAGAAGCTAAAAGCCACTCGGCTGTGTTTTGAGAACTCCAAAATCACTGTTAGCAATATTTTGATGTATCTTTCCAACTTTTTCTTTTAATATAAATCTTATTGAAAGAAAGAATGCAATCATATTACACATATAATTTTAATGGCATATCAACTCAATTTTTGCATCATAAATATGGTTCTGTAATATTTTTTGTGGTTGCAAGCCATTGAGTTGATTGTTCCCTATTAGACTTTTAGATTGTGTTCAGCTTTTTGATATTATGAACTACACTGTGGTAAACATACTGGTAAATAAATTTGGTGCTATATGCACAACTATCTTTTAAAGATAAATTATAATGAGAAAGTGATGAAATAGCTGAGCTGTCTTCCAAAGACAAATTTTAAGAATTGCTAGAGGAATGAAAATATGTGTTTGAAGACATTATGCATAATGCAGATTGTGTCCCTTGGCCATCCTGGAGAAAGAGGTTGTACCAGCCTTGCTCTCAACAGAATGTGGTTGGCATTGCCCGTCCTCAACCTCATCTTGGACTGCTACCACTTCCTTTCTCCTGAGACAGGCTGTAACAAAAACTTCATCTGTAGTTTTTTTTAATTATAATAAAATGTTTATCTCATACCTTTCCAATTTTCCTATTACTATATCTTGTATAAGTTTTCAAATCTTTATAAATTAATGCTGCTTCCCTATGACATGTCAAATATATTAGATTTTTTTCTAGTTTCTCCTTTGCCTTTTAACTTCGATCACAGCATTTTTCATGTTGTGTAGAGTATTTTCTCACAGAGCAGAGCCCTCTGCTTTCCTTTCTGTCTTCTGCTCCTGGCCCCGCGCCTCGACAATAAGACAGAGGGCTGTAATTAGTCACCAATTATCTTAACCTCTTGTACAAATGTAGTCTATAAAGTAATTTTGGAGTTATTTTGTCAAGCTCTATTCTCCTATATCTTAAAATAATCCTTTGGTTATTTTGGTTGGGACTGATTTGGTAGAGGGATTGAAATTCTTAATTTTTATTTTAGAATATAGCCTCCATGGGGGAGATGTGTGTGGTTGGTTCTTAGAACACTGTACCTAGCATGTGGGAGGCAATTTAACAACATTTTCAAGAATTGAATTAGGGTCTTCAGAAACAAGGTATGTTTTCTGCTGGTTCTATAATATCTACCAGGAAATCTTACTAGTTATTTCTATACAATCTGTGTCTTAAGTCCATCAAGGAAATAATATATAACTTCATTGTCATAAATGACTTTTCAATTTTTTCTTGAGTACACATACATATTCTCCTGCTTTTAAAAGCATGTTATTTATTCATTGTGTGTGTGTGTGTGTGTGTGTGTGTGTGTACAAACATGTATTGTGTGAGTATTTATATGCTATAGCATGAGTATGGCGGTCAGAAGGCCACCTACAGGAGTTGATTCTCTCCCCCTACATTGTGAGGCCCTTGGTGGCAAGCATTTTTACCCATTGAACCATCTGACTGGCCTTGCATTTTGAATATAGACAATCAAATAATCTCCAAACATTGTCATTTTGCCTCCATCTACCAGAATTTTGCCCTTGGCCTTATTTTTTCTAGTTTTCTGGTTTTATCCTCTCAGGCTTTAGAATGGTATTTAATAATTTAGAGAATGGGCATCCTTGTCTCACATCTGACTTTACTGGAATTCTTTAACCACAAAGTTTGAGATCATTATTCTTTATCATGTTGAGAAAATGTCTTTTACTTCTAGCCCATCATAGAGCTTTCTCAGAAATAGAATTTGAGTTTTATAAAATGCATTTGGGGCATTGATTCCTCCCTCCTTCCCTTGAACAACTGTCACAATCAGTTATAGTGATAGATCTCTAAATATTGGGCTCTTTTGAAATACATGAAATAAATCATCCCTGATCTCTGGTGTGTGTGTGTGTGTGTGTGTGTGTGTGTGTGTGTGTATACAAGTTCCCATGTAAGCACACATGCCTGTGAAGACCAGAGTTTAACCTTAGGATTTGGTCTTCGGGAGTAGCTCACCACATCTTTGGGGCAGGGTCTCTCACTAGCCTAAGTCAGCTAGGCTAGCCGCTCTTCTCTGGTGCTCTTCCTCTCTCCACTCCCCAGAGCTGGGATTACACATGTGTCCCAACATACTTGCCTTTAAAAAAAAAAAAAGTGGGTTCTAGTGACGAGCAGAGGTCCTCCTGTTTGGGTGGCAAGGGCTTACCGACTAAGCCATCTCCTTGACCCTAATTTCTTCCTCTGATGCATTGTTTTAGAAATACTCTCCTGAGTTTTATTGTTAGAATTCTGTTAAGGATTTATGTACACATATTCTCATGTGAGGTTGAGCAGTCCACTTCCAAGGCATTTAGCCATGACTTTATAATACAAACCAGGGAGATCCACCTTTGTCCTTCCCTGGTGGAGTTTAAACAAGGCAGGAAAATCACCCTTGAAGGTCTGCAGCTCACTTGCAAAGTCGCCCAGATCTGGAAAATTTTCAGAGATTCTTGACGTTTACCTCCAATTTAGGGAATTTTAAATTTTTATTTTGCTGCTGTGTCATTAAATTTTGATCATATATTTTATATGAAATTATCTATTTCAATGAATTCTCTTTAAAACCAAGTGATTTACAATATTCCTTTCACTGCTGGCTTTTTGAGATGGCAGCTGCTTGGCTTCTGCAGCAGTGTGCTCTCAGTTTGTCTTATTGAGCAACTTACATTTGTTTACTCATAGGTCTTATACACTAGTTCTTGGAATTACTTATTGGTCCTAAAAATTTTCCTGATAACTAATTTCTTTTCCAACCCTGGGGATCAAATCCTTTGTATGTTCTATGTAATCACTGCACCATCAAGCTATGTCCCAGCCTTTTGTGGGAAGAAGTGGGGCAGCATCTAGTCACGTAGTTCTGACTGGTCAAGAGTTCTTTCCTCTCGCCTTCACCTCACAAGCACTGGGATTACAGGTGGACATTACCACGTCTGGCATACTTTAGTTTTGTACTTAATATTTCTCAACATTTCTGTCCTGGTTTCTTTCTATTGCTGTGATAAACATCACAGCCAAAAGCATTGGAGAGGAAAGGCTTTATTTGGCTTACATGTCAGTTCTTCATTGATGGAAGTCAAGGTACGAACTCAAGCAGGGCAGGAACGTGGAAATATGAACTGAAGCAGAGACCACGAAGGAGTGTTGCTTACTGGTTTGCTCAGCCTGCTTTATTGAACAACCCAAGCACACCAGCCCAGGGGTGGCCCCACCCACAATGGGCTGGGCCCTCCCACATCAATTATTAAGCAAGAAAATGTGCCCACAGATTGCCTGTAGGTCAGTCTAATGGATACAATTCTCCAGATAAGGTTCCCTCTTTCTAGATATGTCTAGATTTGTATCTGGTGGACAAGAGCTAACCAGACCTTTTCCGATGACTAATTTTTGTGGTTTTTTTCTATGATAAAATTAATTTGGTATATTTTCATATTTAGCTCAGTGCTGAAGACACCTGAGGCTGTGAACTTCTGAGCATTGCTTGTCTTCATGCAATGGACAGTTTGCAGCTGCTGCTTTGGTCCTGTTCATATGTGATAGTGCTTGGCAGTGAACCACAGCTGTACCCACGTCAAGCACACACTGAGCAGCATCCCCAACTGACCTGATTTTTATCCCGTGAGCTGTCTTTTCTCATTGCTAAGAAGTTGAATGCTTGATCGTCTATAGATCTGTTATTGTCAGGCTTCATTGAATTAGAAACCATGTCCTGCTTAAGTTCCATGCCAAGGATTTAGTGAGAGCTTTTTGCAACCTAATATAATTATTTTCAAATGATGTATGGGTAAGGGCAATCTCCAAGACACTCTATTTAATCTATATTTCCATTTTCATTAGATTTTGTCAAAAGTGTAGGTTGACTCATCCATTTTATTGCTGTTTGTTTCTCCTTGTACTCAGGATATATTTTACTTCATGTTTTGTTTGTTCTGAGATGGGGGTCTCATCGGGTAGCCTAGGCTGGCCTTGACTGTCCCACCTCAACATCCTGAGAGCTAGAATTACAGAAGTGTGTCACCATACCCATCCAGTCTTTGAAAAATAACACTCATAATATAAACATCCACTGTTACTGTAACTTCACTGTATAACCTTAACTTCATAAAAAAATGACCTGAAATGGCTCTCTTTGCCCAAGAGAATATTATTTTTTCAACTTCTAGTTGGATAATAACAATAAGACCTTTACAATTTTTATTTAACCAGTGTATTTTTAAAAAGAAAATTTGATGTGTGTTCATGCATGTGTGCGTGTGTGTACATGTACACACCTCACACGGGTGCTGGGAATTGAGCTCTAGTCCCTGCAAGAGCAGTGTGCTCTCAACAGCTGATCTCTCCAGACCCTTAACTTGTATGCCTTCCTCTGCCTCTATCCCCCGGGGCTCACAGGCAGTAACCATCATGGTTAAGGTGCAGACTGGCCATCAGCTTCTACATCAGGGGTGCCCTGGGGACAAGATTTTTAAGCCCCTTGGGTCCATTTCCAAATCTCCCAGTCATTCCCTCAAATTCCTAGAAAAAGCAGCGTATGACCATGTGACTGCCTGCCCTAACAGAGACAGATGTGTGCTTCCGGACACTGCAGCTGTCTGCCAGCCTTGGCTGGGGCCGGGCGAGTTGAGAACATTTCTTCCTTGCTGATGTGGCCTTCTATGTGTCTGTTTCCAAGTCAGGGTCCCTCAGAGCAGGGTGGCAGCCTTCTAAGTTGTAGCTTCTCTCCTAAAGCTAGCGCTCACATCTCTGCACATCCCCACTCAGAAACTTTACCCTACGTTTACCCAGTGCCCCTGTTTAGGGTTTATGGCAACTTTGAAATTCCAAGTATACCTTGTTCGTGGCTTTGTGGTTTTTGTTTGTTTTGTTTTTTGTTGTTGTCATTGTTTGCTTGTTTGTTTCCTTGAGACAAAGTTTCATATCGCCCAGGCTGATCTTAAATTTAAACAAGATTTTCCTTGTAGCCCAGGATAATCTTGAGCTTCTGGTCCTCCTGCCTCCAGCTCCCAAGTGAATGCTAAGATTACAGATACGTACCATCATATTTTATGTGATGCTAGTGATCAAACCTAGAGATGGGTGCGTGCCAGGCAAGTGCTGTACCAGCCAAGGTATATCCCCAGTCCTTGGCATGGCTTTCTGCCCAAAGCAGCACCAGCTTCAGTCAGCTGAGCAGCAGGCTCTGTGAGCCACAAACAGCCAATCTACAACCTTTCTTCCTCTAGGTGGGGGTTGAGGACTGTCTGATCCTCTGGCAGGGAGTGTTTTGTGCACAGTGGCAGCATCAGTCAGTGGGATCTAAGGGGGCATGGGACAAGTACCAAGCTGGCTGGTAGCGACTCCTGTCCTCAGGGAGATGTGCTGTCCTTTCCGTCCCTGCAGACTTCTCCATGATGACGCCCATTAACGACCTCCACACTGCTGACTCCCTGAACCTGGCCAAGGGGGAGAGGCTTATGCGGTGCAAGATCAGCAGTGTCTACCGCCTCCTGGACCTCTATGGCTGGGCACAGCTCAGCGACACCTATGTCACGGTGAGGAGCAGGTACCCTGTGCCCAGCCCCCTACCCCCACAAAACCTGAGAGAAAGTTCCTGACCCTCAGCGTGGCCAAGCACTGTTAGTGGCCCTTGGTTAAAATCCACTCACTTCTTCCAAGATTGCTCATCACTGTGATCAACAGAATAAGCAACCTGCCCAGTGGGTACCCCTTTGGATGGGAGCCAGCTCCTGTATCCAGGGCTGTCCCTAATTTTTGTGAACTTCCTCTGGAAGTTCCCTTTGCACAGCTTTAGTAAAGAGAAGACCTCTTTATCTCTCAGTGGAGGAGGGTTCACGGGAGAAAGCCTTGATGCAGTGAGTTCAGGGAGATGGGGATTTAAGCAGTGTCCTTAGAAGCATCTCTTCTTCCTCTCTGCTTGGCCCTGAGTTTCTTATCTGTCTTCCCCCAGATGAGAGTGAGCAAGGAGCAAGATCACTTCCTGATCAGCCCCAAAGGGGTTTCCTGCAGTGAGGTCACGGCATCTAGCCTGGTAAGTATAGACAGCATCTCAGTGCTGACTCTTACTAAGATGACAGGACCCATGTGACCCTGGAGGGACAAGTTCATCTCCGAATCAGAGCCTACTGTCCTATTCCTTGTGGAACTCACACTCTCCCTGGGCAAAGAAGACATGGAGACACAGTGGGTGCCTCAGGCATGATGGGATGGGGTGCAGGCAACAAACACAGTGGAGGGAGGAGGCAATGGGAGGTGACCCGAGTCCTGGGTAGAGGTTAGAGCACATGTCCTGAGGAAAGCGTCCTTGGATGGGAACACATTGGAACAAGAGACTTGCAGTCTGGCTCAGCATTTGGAATCTGAAGGTGGAGGAAAGATAGTTTGTTTCCTTTGTTCATGGATTGCCCTGACAGATGTGGAGGCCAGCAGACATCAGGACAAATGCTCGGTGCTTTTTCTGTGACCTGTGAAAGAAATTCTGGGTGTGCATGTTTAGTGGGCCTGTGATCAGCTGGGCTGGCGACTGGTGTGAAGTATGAGTGTAGTCAGAGGCTGCTCATTCATTTCCCGGCCACCTAGACCCTAAATAATTACACAGAAACTATATTAATTACAACACTGCTTGGCCAATTAGCTCATACATATTTCTAGCTAACTCTTACATCTTGAATTAACCCATTTCTACTAACCTATGTATCACCACGAGGCTTATGGTTTACCAGTAAGGTTCTTTGGCGTCTGTCCGTCAGCAGCTACATGGCATCTCTCTGACTCTCTGCCTGCTTCTCTCCTCTGCTTGGAATTCCCACTTTTCTCTATTCTGCCCTGCTATAAGTCAAAGCGGCTTTATTCATTAACCAAAAGCAACACATATAGAGAAGAACTTCCCACACCATGTGAGGCGCTGGGAGAGTGGGCACTGTCCCTGAGACAGAGAGGCAGTTGGCATTTGGCTGTGGTAGGTACAGAAAGGGTCTGACCCCAAGATGCAGGTTTGAGGGGGAATCATAGGCAGAAGGTGATCTGGGGTATGGGCAGTCTTGTGGGGGTCACCAGCAGGCTGAGGTGATCTGGGGTATAGGTAGACTACGGATGACTGTGTATGGATGTGCAACTTCTACCTCCAAAGGAGAATGTGATTGCTGAGGCAGAAAGGAGAGGTGAAATCATCTGAGCTCCACTCCCTGCAGCTGGCATCTTTTGTAAATTTGCATAGCAGCAGAGTCCAAAGCCAAGCCTGTGTCTCTGAGGCAGTCCTCAGAGTCCTTGCTTTCTGATCTGGACGGAGGCACTGGATGGGCTGCTCACTGGTGTAACATGAAGGCTGGCTTGTTGGGGTTTCCCACAACCGGCAACTCCCAAAGAGAATCACACACAGGACTCCATAAGATTATAAACTGGTTGTCTCATTAGCTCAGTCTTCTTATTAACTAATTCTTACATCTTACGGTAACCCATAATTTTTGTCTATGTTAGCCATATGGCTTGGTACCTTTTCCAGCTGTCAGCTCACATGTTGCTTCTTCGGTGATCTGGGCAGGAATGGCGGAGGGAGCTTCCTGCTTCCTAGAATACTCCCAGTCTCTTTTCTCCACCTCTACTTCCTGTCTGGCTTTCCTGCCTATACTGCCTGCCTGGCCAATCAGCATTTTATTAAAATATGATTGACAGAATACAGATAATTCTCACGCACCACACTGGTCTATTGTGCTGTGGAGATTCCTCTGACACAAACCACAGGTCCAGCAATGAGATAGCAATGAGCCAGAGAGGGCCTTCCCAGAGAGGGAAGTCTGACTGGGCCTCTTTGAGGAACTGGGGCATCAGATTGAGCACAAGCCACAAGCATGAGCTGCGGGGAAATGCTGTCACACCTAGCCAGCACCAGGCCACTCCAAACCAGTCCCGTTCTGTAACACTCCCTCCGTAGAGAGGTCTGCAGTGGTGGTCTGTTGGATGCTGCTCCCGTGCAGCTAAGCACATGACACCAATAATGAACCCCTCCCCACACCAAGATGTCACTGTTCTTTGATTCCCTCTTCTGTCTGTGGATTTTTGGGAATGGGGCATGGGGCCATTGGTGGACCTGCTTTGTGTGTTAGACTTGGGATGTCATAGGTGCTTCTACTTAGAGGGTCAAAGTTACAGTGGTTTCTCTTTTTAGTTTTTCAAGACAGCATTTCTCTGTGTAGCCCTAGCTGTTCTGGAATTATCTCTGTAGACCAAGTTAGCTTCAAAGTCACAGAGATCCACTTGCCTCTGTTTCCTGAGTGCTGGGGTTAAATGTGTGCACCACCACTGCCTGGTGATTTTTTTTAAAGAAACTAAAATCTAGCTTGTTAGTGAACAAGGTAGAATTGTAATCAAGTGAACTTAGGGACACAGGGTGCCTGGGGACCAGACCACTAAGGTGTTAGGACTGAGGTTCTCAACCTGTGGGGCACAGCCCCTTTGCAGGGAGGGGGGTCGCATATCAGATATCCTGCATATCAGATATTTACATTACAACTCACAACAGTAGCAAAATAATTTATGGTTGGGGATCACCACAACATGAGAAACTGTATTAAAGGGTCACACAGTGAGGAAGGTTGAGAATTATTATGTTAGAGAACCTTGCCTCAGAATTTGTGTTGTGCTAGGTGATTTGCATCTTTGAGGAGTGGGCTTTGCAATGTGCTGGGAGGGTTGGCAGGGGCACTTTGAGGATGAAGCATCTTCCCTTTTCTACTCAGGAGGCCACTTGTCTCATCAGTCACAAAAAGCCTTCCCTGACGTTGATGCTTTGTGAATCCATAGTTAAGTAGGAACACCATAGCCATTCACAAGCATTATTTTTGATGTGTTTGTGTGCATACACACACATGTATGTATGTGCTCTTTCTCCCACCAACACTCACTATGTGTGTCTCTGTCTCTCTCCCTGTTTCTCTCTCCCTCGTTCTCCCTTGCCACCTCCTTTACACACATACTATATGTAACGGTTTTTAGCCAAGCCACCTGCTAGTAGAGGGTAGAGAGCAGGCTAAGAAAGTGACTTCTTCCCATTGGTCCCTTAAATACTTCCCTTTTCCATGACTGGTAAAAGGTGTTCAGTATACCGTTCTCCTTACCTTTGTGTACATTACGATGTTTCAAAAATGAGATGGCTCAGCTTAGACAGGACTTCCTCCAGGAAGGTTTCTGTTGGCATCCAAGAGTCCTCTTAGCTGCTTCTAGAGGATTCTATCACTGACTCTCTTCTAGCTCCTAATTGGAGTGGGGTTTGTGGGCCACAGCCTGGACACCATTTAGGAAAATGCTAAGCGTACTGAGTCCTCTCTGTGTTTAGATTCTACATTGGCAGTTCCTGGAGTAGCGCATGACAAAGTCTGAGAAACTGCCCCACCACTTCCCCTACAGAATCACCACCACCTACCACCCCTGGAGATTCACTGCAAGCAGGCCTCCATGTTGCTGTCCCCCAACACCAAGGCCAGCTATTACGCCTGTTATCCTGGGTGGACACAGGCAGGGGACACACTGGGTCTGCCACTCTGAGTCTCTCTTCTTTCCTGACCAGATCAAGGTGAACATTCTGGGAGAGGTGGTAGAGAAGGGCAGCAGTTGCTTCCCAGTGGACACCACGGGCTTCAGTCTGCACTCAGCCATCTATGCCGCCAGGCCCGACGTGCGGTGCGCCATCCACCTGCATACGCCTGCCACAGCCGCGGTGAGTGGGGCCTCCCAACCCTGGAGCTCCACCCAGTGCCAGGCTCGCTGTGTCAGCCGGCCCAGAGCGCCTGTTTCTCCCTGGGGAGATCATCATCTGGGATATAGCAATATCATCATTGAAAAATTCTGCAAAGGGGCAGAGAGACAGCTCAGGGCTTAAGAGCACTGGCCACTCTTTCGGGGGACCTGGGTTTCATTCTCAGCACCCACACAGCCACTCACAATTATCTGTAACCCTAGTCCCAGGGAGTTCGACACCCACTGCTCTGACCTCTGTAGGTACTGTGAGCATGTGATGCACAGACAGACATAAAGGCAAAACACACCATACATATGAAATAAAAAATAAAATAATGATAAAAATATAGATTCTGGAATGATCTGGACCTCAGATCGAGAGTGAATTCTCGTATGGGATCTTCATTCCAACCTCCCTTTCCCTCACCAGGGTCTTGGTGAGAGGCGAGGGTGAAGGCGAGGAAAGTGCTTTAACAGACTCCCCCTCTCGGCTGTAGCCTACAGCAGCAGCTGGGCACTCAGCCAGGTAGCCGCACCTCTCAAGTGTCTGCCCAAGTCAGTGTTGTTGGGCTTCACGCTGCCCTGGGCCCCACATGACCCAGACCTTCAGAGGAGAGACCTTGGCACAGAAGAGTAAGCTGATGGGAACTGAGTCTGCAGACTTTTCCATAGCTCAGGGCAGCTGAGATCTGGGGAAGGGTCCAATAAACCGGGGCAGAGTAGAGGGAACAATCACAGATCACAAATAATATCGAGGCCATCTCTCCACGTGTACAGAGGACACTGCAGTGTCACAGAGAAATGGCAGACACTGGGCATTGCCTTGGCCATCATCCTTTCCCGCTGACACCAGACCACATACCTGTAGGACAAATCACACGACACCAGCCTGTTGAGACTTCCTAGAATCAGGACCAAGACTTGATGCTGTGTGTGTGCTGAAGGTCTCTGCAGTCTTGGGCTGATTTAGGGGAGTGGGGCAAGATAGTAGGCCCTTCTACACCTCACTGTGCTTTGTTTTCAAGGAGAAATGGAGTAGGAGGTTGCATTAGTTTACTTTTCTGGTGCTGTGATAGCATACCATAGCCAGATAACACACCATAGCCAGATAGCACACCATAGCCAGATAGCACACCATAGCCAGATAGCACACCATAGCCAGATAGCACACCATAGCCAGATAGCATACCACAGCCAGATAGTGCACCATAGCCAGATAGCCTACCACAGCCAGATAGCACACCATAGCCAGATAACAACACACCATAACCAGTAACACACCATAGCCAGATAGCCTACCACAGCCAGATAGCACACCATAGCCAGATAACAACACACCATAGCCAGAAAACCCACTACAGCCAGATAACACACCATAGCCAGATAACACACCATAGCCAGATGATAATACACCATAGCTAGAATCAACAGGGAGGAATGGGTTTGTTTCATCTTTCAACCTGTAATTCATCATGCAGCGAAGTCAGGCAGGAGCCCGAAGGAAGAACCTGGAAGTGGGAGCTGGTACAGAGGTTATGGAGGAGCTCTGCTTATTGACTTGCTCCACGTGGCTTGCCCAGTCTACTTTCTTTGTAGCAGTCAGGGCCACCAACCTAGGGGCAGCACCACCCACCACCCACAGTGATCTGGGTCCTCCTATATTAATCACCAATCAAGAAATATCCCAGGATTGTTCAAAAGCCAATCTGGTAGGAGAATTTTCTCAATTAATGTCCCCTCTTCTAAAATGGCTCCAGCTTGTGTTAAGAGTTGATATAAGACTAGCCAGCCCAGGAACCAACAGGTTTTAGCCCTCAGTCCTTGTACTCATACTGTCCCAGGGCCATACTATGGGGGAAAACACATCCACCACTCCTGCCTCCTCCCAGAGACACAGACGACAGAGCTGGGCTGAGTGGCAGGGTCCCCCGTGGACGTGCTTGCCCACAGTCCTCAGAGCTGCCGGAGTGTGTGCAAGTGTGACGGAAAGGCCATAGCTCGCACTGAGAAAGCAGGCCTGGGTGGTGCACAGTCTTCCCCCTGTGAGCAGGCCTGGCCTGCTGTGCTCTAAGGAGAGAGGGCCGGTGCACCCTGTGGCCTACTAGGTAACTATTGTTTCCCTGTAGGTGTCAGCTATGAAGTGTGGCCTCCTGCCTGTCTCCCATAATGCCCTGCTGGTGGGGGACATGGCCTACTATGACTTCAATGGGGAAATGGAGCAGGAAGCAGATCGAATCAATTTGCAGAAGTGCCTTGGACCGACCTGCAAGGTTTGTTCCTGGGAGGGGGCTGCGGAGTGGTACTGACAAAAGTTGACATCACAAGACCAGGGAGATGATTCAGAACGGTCAAGAGTTGGCTGTACAAGGACCTGTGTTCCATCCGCAGTATCTACATAAAAAGCTGGGTGTGGCCATTATGTACCTATAACCCCAGTGCTGGCAGGTGGACTCCTGGGACTTCTGTGGCCAGTTTAACTGAATCAATGAGCTCCAGATTTAATGCAACACCGTGTCTCAAAAAAAAAAATCAGGTGGAGAAGACTTGAGGAAGATGCCCAGTGTTCACCTCTGATGTGCTCGGTCTCTCTCTCCCTCTCTCCCTCTTTCTCCCCTCTGTCACACAGACAGACAGAATTAACATCACAAAAGCAAGATGTACTCATTGGAGAACATTTGTTCTGTAGATAATTTTTAAGATTTGTGTGTGCGTGTATGTGGAGGCCAGAAGGGGTCATCAGATCCCCTGGAGCAGGATTGTGAGCAGCCTGCTAGAAGTACTCAGACCTGATCCTGGGTCCTCTGCAAAAGCAGGAGCACACTTAGCCACTGGGCCGTCTCTCCAGCCTCCAAGTTTCATAGAATTTATTTTTTTTTTAGAAAGAAAAGAACTAAAATCAAAAAACCCACTTCTCCCACATAGCTCTGAGATGTTGTTGCGTTCTGTAAGGCTGTTCACGTATATTTACAAAACTGCAACCAGGAAACCAATTCTCCTTCCCCTTAGCAAAGCACACTAAATGCCTTTTTATGTGACTGTTTCCTCCATCACTCAGATTATTAAATCATACCTCATTGTACGAAAAGCTGTAATTTACCTGAGCAGGCCTCTGTGGTTGAACCTTACAGGGGGTACTTTCCTTCCTACATCCTAGGTTCCTCTTAATAAAAACAGCACCAAGAGGGTATCCTTCCTGCTAATCCTCTGAGTTTAAGGAGGCTCGCTTAGACATTTCTAGGGGACATACTTGATAAGTCTGGTTTCATATTGCCTGATTGCTTCCCACAAAGGTTGTCCCTTCTGCCCCTTTCCTCACATCTAATATATAGGCTATCTCTCTAAGTCTCCCCAAGCTGAGTGACTATGTTAATTCATTAGTTACCAACTGGATCGAAGAGAGAAGTGTGTTGTTGCCTGGCTTAAGTCTAAAACACTGTCTTCTGCTAGCGAAGAGCTGTGGTGCCATCTCAGACCAGAACAGAGACGGAGTCTGAGCTGGCGGCTGTGTCACTTCTCCCAAGTCCCTGCCTCCTCATCTCCACCTTGGGGGAGGAGCCTGCTACTCTTCCCAGCAACCCCAGGGTATCCTCAGCAGTGTGTGGCTATGGCAATCGAAGAGAAGGTGTTCCACATGCTTCTGTTTCTGAGCTTGAGCACTGAGCTCTTTCTTGGGCATAGAGAGGAGAGAACTCCAGCTGATCCTAGCAAGAGAGGACAAGATGCTCTGATCCCCGAGGCCTCAGCCCTCGGCAGGGACCAAATGCATAAAACCAACCATGAGTATCTCTTTCGGGGAGGGAAGGGAAGCCTTAATTGTGATCTAAACCTATGTCTGGTCTCTTCACTCCCTTCACTCACGTTCCTGCCAAATCAGAAATGGTTTCACCAGTGAGAGCCCCAAGTTCTAGTCCAGAGTCTGCCTCCAGTAGCCAGAGACTCTCCATTTCTCTGAACTTCTTGTTCCTCATTTGAAAAACTGACTAGAAGTGAACTGTAGATGTCAGGGCCAAGTCTGTGGAGCAAAAGCCCGAGGTCCAGAGAGATAGCATGAGGCTGCCCGTTCCTGCACAGTCACCAAGAGTGTTATCCTCTTGGATTTGACCAAAGTTGACCAAGTCACAGGGCAGAAGGTCACCGTTGAGGCCCAAGCGCTATACCGAGCATCAGATGATTTTGCTCACCTAAAATTCATACTGCCTTTTCGGGCTTCTGAATTCTCTAAGGCCCAAACCATAGCAGCGCCCCCGCAAAATCACTGGAGCTGCACAGAATTCGTTTCAAATGCCCTTTTCTATTTCCTGCAGTTGGGTACACTTGACTTGAACCACACTTAGGTTGGCAGTGAGGTTCCTGATTACAGGGGAAAAGTGGGGGGTTGGGAGAGGGGCTCCAGGCTGGGTATAGACTTGATCTTGGTAAGATGAAAGTCTCTTAGGAGGGAAGCTTTTTTAAGGTTGATTTTATTATACAGTTTTATTTGCTCATTTTAGTTTGTGTGCGTGGGACAGTGGGGTGGGGGATTAGTTCAAGCCTCCACGACTCACACGGAATCCAGAGGAAGATCTGCGGTAGTCTATTCTCTCCTTCTGCCATGTCGTCCCAGGGACTGAGCGAAGGTTTTCAGACTTGATGAGTGGTACCTTTCCCCCTGGAGCCATCTTGCTGGCCCAGAGAGGGAGTTCCAGAGGCTCGGACTTAATGGGTTCTTTCCTCCTCCACAGATCCTGGTGCTGAGAAACCATGGCATGGTCGCTCTGGGTGACACCGTGGAGGAGGCTTTCTATAAGGTCTTCCACCTGCAGGCTGCGTGTGAGGTACAGGTACGCAAGGCGCTCTGGGAAGTAGGCTCAGGATCTGGCCTTGATGGGGTCCCTGGGAACTGTGGGCCTGCTGGCTGTCATTTGGGGTCCTGTGAACCTGACTTCCTGAGACTCTGTCACTCTGCCAGTCACCACTTCCGCTCCTAGAGTTTCCTGCTGACAATGGGGTCCACATCCTGGAAAAATCCATCACACCATCTGACTGGTACTACTCATATCTAGGGGACCTGAGACCGGGATGGGGAAACCATCACAGGCACACAAAAGCCCTACCACACCTGTGTCACCTAGGGTGGCTGGTACACGAAGCTGTACTGGGGGACACAGAAAAAGGTTGTTCTTGTTTTGCCAGGGAGAAGGATAGAATGGGGTTGGCTGTACATGGGCCAGGAGTGTGGTCAGGCATGGAAAGAGGAGTGGACAGAGAGACAGTCAGTGTTGTCATAGCAACCAGAACAGCCAAGATACCCCCAAGGGTATGTAAGGAGCAGTTCTCCCAGTCCCCTCACTGGGAAGGGACAGCTAGGTGGAGGTGTCAATGATAACGGTGCCTCTAGAGCAGCAGGGATGCTGGTACGGTAGTCGTACGGTGCAGGTCAGTCAAGAGCATGCACTCTGTGGTGGACACATTGGTGGGGGTGGGGCTTACCCCAGCCCTCTGCACAGGTGGAGAATTCCTGCTGCATCCCCTACAGGTCCATAGTGGAGAGGCCTTCAGTTCAGACTCAGAAGTGACCCCTTTGCAGTTTAACCTTCTGACCTGCAGCCATAGGTCAGAGCTGTTAGTCCTGGTCCCTAACAGCCTCCTGGCTGGTGTCACTTTCTGCACAGGTCTGGCTTGATGTGCCTTTGACTACCACATCCCTCTGGCAACCAACCCAGGAAAGTACCGGTGACTCTTTGTCAGTGTCAGGGATGGAGAGGCTTCTAGAAGGAGGGAGGAGGGATGGTCTAGACGTGGAAGAGCAAAAGCAGAGGATAAGGCACAAACGAGTGCAGAAGCCACGGCCTGCAGCTACTGCAGGCTTGCACTCGGGCAGCCAGCTCTGGAGCTGTGTCCACTGTGGGCCCGGTGACCTTGGTGAACAGGTGAACGTGATTATGGACTATGAACGTGTCTGTGGTCCAAGCCCAAGCCCCTTCTCAGATCTGGGCCCGGTGTTCTCTTTGCCTATCGGTTTGGAGTTCTAGAAAAGTGGGTCACTGCTCGCTGAGAGGCAGATGGGAAGCACAGGCAGTTCTTCTCCATCTGTTACCCATCGCCATGGAAACTGCTGGAGGAAGAGATGGAAGGAGGCAGCTTGGGCAAGGCTGTGGGTGCTCTCTCCCTCCTTCTTCCTCCATTAACAGTCAGTCCCAGGGGAGGCCGCCTCTCATCCTCTGTTAACTTAGCAACAGCATCCATGTAGTGCTCCTGAGGCTCCAGAACATTCCAAATACTTTACCGTATTACCTTAAAAGACTCCTCATGAGGTCGCTAGGGCACTGCCATTTTTACTTGACAGAGGTGGAAGCTGAAGCCCAAATATGGTAAACAGCTGCCCGCAGTCACATTGTGAGAAGGTGATGTAACACACCAGGCAGCATGGTACCCACACAGGCCTCCTCTTCAACACCCTAGCACTGCCTCTCCAGAGCAGCAGGGGACAGTGGGGACAGTAAAAGACGTGCAGTCATATATCTTGAGTAAAAAGGCACTGGAAAGTGTTGTGACGTCCTCCTCGCCCACGGAGATATGGCTCATCTGAGGGAGTCTGAGGAGCTCGCCTCCAAGAAGTAGTTTGGCGTCATCTATTGGTGCAGGAGAATGCCAGGAACTCAAGGTGCTGCCTAGATACCTAGAGGCCTAGATGCCTGCAGCTCATGTGCCTGCGTTTGTCAATAAACTAAATGGACCACAGCCCAGACTCCCAACCCATCCTGAAACATCAGGCACTGCAGGCTAGATCATCAGAGTGGAAGCTCTGGTAAGCGAGCTTATGTGGGGACAGCCTTCTTGGATGTGAGTGTGTTTACACACTCCTGTAGTGATACATCTCAGATGTCCCTCTCCCTGCCGAAAGTCAAGCCTAAGAACATCTGAATGGCAGGGATGCGGGGCTCATGAGACTGTACCACTAGATAAGTATGAGATGGGAAAGACAGAGGCTGATCAAGTGTATGGAGGCTTTGAAGATTAGTCTAAACTGCCTATTCTATATGTGTACCTCTGTGCTAATAGGTATGCTGCCTGAGGCCACTTGCTCTGCTCTTTCCCCATGGAGCTTTAACAGTGGGACAGCTCTAGGACCCTGAGGGGAGCTGTCTGACACTGTAACACCTGACTGTGCCATGTTGACACTGGACCTGGTGACTGATCACCCCAGCATGGGTGTATGAATAACAAGACTGTAGAAAAGTCTTCTGGCTTCTCCTCTGCCCAGGGCATTCTTCTGTAGATCTATGGCCCCTGCAATAGGTTACAGCCTAAAGGCCATTGGTCTAAGTATAATTAGCAGGTGTTAGCGAAAGAGAGATCTATGTTTCACACTGTCTTAGTTTACTTTTCATTGCTGTGATAAAACACTGTAATCAAAAGCAACTTGGGGAGGAAAAAATTTATTTCATCTTACAGCTCTCAGGTCACACATCACCAAGAGACATCAGGGCAGGAACTCAAGTCAGGATCCTGGAGGCAGGAACTGAAGCAGAGGCCCTGGAGGGTGCAACTTACTGGCTTATCCCCTCTCTTGCTCAGCCTGCTTTCTTATACACCCCAGGACCACCTGCCCACGGTTCCCACTGCCTCAGTGACCTGTGCCCTCCCACGTCAATCATCAATTAAGAAAGTGCTCCACAGACTTGCCTGCAGCTCAATCTAATTGAGCTGAGTCATTTTCAAAATTGAGGTTCCCTCTTCCCAGAAGACTCTGACTTATATATCATGTTGACTTAAAACTAACTGTCACACACATACACATGAGAAAATAAAGAGAGTAAGGTGCTGACACTGCCCCTCAGGTTTCACAAGTATTTGTGGCCATTTGCTTTAGATATTTTCCTCTTGAAGAAATAACATATTACAGGCAATAATTGAAGTTCCTGCAGGACACCGTGGCAGACATCTTTAATTCTTCTTGAATAAATAGGATATTAGAAATAATGGTTGAAGATCCAGATTGACATGATAGCAGACATCTTTAATCTTGGTAGGTAGATGTGGCGCCTGCACCACCCAGAACCATGATCAGGCAAGGGTCTAGGGATTAAAAAACACACAGAGACATGGGTCACTCTTGTAAAAAGAACGCCCATTTTATTGTGTTCCAGGGCAGCTTATATAGGGTTTTCCTTGACTAATGGCCATGCCTTAGCTCTCAGGATTTTTCAGCTACAAACCCACCAGAAACCACTCCCCTGACATCAGAAACTCATGAGGGTCTCATGCTCAGAGCAGCTTCAAGCACAGGAAAATAAGCTGTTTACTCAGGTAAGCAAGGAGTCATAGAAAATTCAGGGTCTGAGGGTCCGCAGTCCCCAACAGGTAGAAGCAGGAAAATCAGATTTTCGGGGCCAGCCTAGACTACATAGCAAGTTCAAGGCCATATTGGACTACATGAGTCCTTGTCTATAAACCAAGGAATAGTCCCCCTTTGGAGCCTTTTCTAGCATTGTCTTCTCCAGAAATAATTACAATTCTGCAGTGCATCTTGGGTACCATTCCTTCTTCCCTGAGACATTATGTCCTAGGTGCTGTTTAGTTCTTTGGGATGCTATATCCTAGGTACCTGTTTTGGTACCTAGGTGTGCTATATCCCAGATACAAGTTCAGTCCCCTGTGTGGTTTTATTTCTGGAGTTTAACACTTGTTATTTCTTCCACTCTGGGTTCTCTAAGAACTGAACCTGAGGACGAATTACTTAAACTTTGATCCATGACAGTGAGTGCACGCCCGACAAGTGTCCAGCTATTTCCTCCAGCTCCCTGGACCTTTCTGGGTCCTGAATTCTCCTTTGTTGCCCCATTGCTTCCTTGTGCAAACCACAGCAGTTTGGGGGGCTTCATTCCCCTGTGATTAAGTGTTCTGATCTCTCTGTAGGTGTCAGCTCTGTCCAGTGCTGGAGGAACTGAGAACCTTATCCTCCTAGAACAAGAGAAACACCGACCACATGAGGTGGGCTCTGTGCAGTGGGCAGGCAGCACCTTTGGACCCATGCAGAAGAGCCGGCTGGGAGAACATGAATTTGAAGCCCTCATGAGGATGCTGGACAACTTAGTGAGTGTCTTGGTGCTGTCCTTCAGACCACTCCGTGGAGGCTGAGCCCCCAGAACCTGACAGCTCAAAACACTAGGACATACAAGAACTGCCTCTGTCATGGTTTGGTTGGTGAAAGCCTCCGAGTTTCTTCATTTGAACAATAGTTTTTTTTTCAGTACTCGCCTTTCTTCTCTGTGCTAAGCACTGAGACATCCTCATGTCTGTCTGCGTTCTGCATGGGAGACAGCAGGTCAGCCAAGCCAGTGCGTCTCCTCACCGCCACAGGCCGTCACCACCGTCATTTCCATTACCCTCGCCTCTGCTGGAGTTGGTGCAGCTCCATCCCTACTGTCACAGCTCTAGTGCTGAAAGCCCACCACACGACCAGCTTCCTTATTCCAGGCAGTAGCTTTACTGTACTTTGTTGCAGTGAATGAATGAACCATTTTCATAAGGAATTAGATGGGATGCTTCATTAAAGGGTTCAAACGGACAGCATCCCCCTTGCAGGAGCTAATGACTGAGCTGATGATATGGAAAATCAGAGGAAACACTTCAGGCACGAGAGGGAGGGGTCAGTGGAGAGTTGGGACTGTTGAGAGGGGTGAGGAATGAAAGCCATCTGTCCATCAGAATATTCCTGTTCAGCTCACCTTCCTCACCCTCAAGGCCGCTTGACTTTATCATGTCAAGGTCATTGCAATAATGAATCCTTTCCCTCCCATGATCCCTCCACGTCCTTTTGCTAGGCTGACCTGAGGGAGCCTTTATAACGATGAAGTGTGCCTTTGGTGATGGAATTCCTGGCAACATCTATGTGCTGAATCATTGCCCCTAGAGGAAGCACCAGGACTTTGTGAGTGGCTTCCTACAGGAATCCTTTAGAAGCTTTGAGAAGCAGAAGATTCCATTTGAAGTTTCAGAGAAGAGAGAAGGAGGGTACTAGGGCAGTCAGATTTCCCTGTGGATGTTAAAGAAAGGTGCTTTGAGTGACCGAGAAACTTCAACCCGCTCTGTACAATGATCAAGCTGGGGCTTGTTCCTACCGTTCAAGGGAAATTTACTATCATAATTATTTTGACATTATTTTAAGTTAATATTTAAGATTAGCATACAAAGTAATGAGTTTCAACATGGCATCTACCTACATATGTATCATCTTACACTGCTCTCATTTCTCCCACCTGGCTACCGTCCCCACCCATTATCCCCGTTATTCCTCTTCCTTCCCTCAGCTCCCACTTCTGCTTTCCTGTGACATATATACACAACTCTCTGCACCTCGCTCCCTTAAGACCTCCTTATCACTCATGATCCCCTTTCCAGTTCTATGACCTGCAAACACACACCTACACACAAGAACACATGCACATACATATAATTTTAAATATAAGTTATTTTATCTTCATTTTAGCTACTTTGGAAACATTGGATACTGAGGGTATAACTTGTTATAGAGTGAGTGTCTGGTTTGGCATGACAAAATTAGACCCAGCACTGCAAAATTATACAGTATTATTATTATTATTATTATTACACTAGTAGAAAGCAATACTACTTAAAAAATCAGCAAAATGAAGAGGATTTAAGCAGGACTCATCGTTTTGTTAATTTTTTTGTATGCTAGAGATCAAACGCAGGCTGTCACGTGTGTCAAGCCAGCGCTCTACCGTGGAGCTACACCCCCAGCCCTTTTGTCCACGCTTTATCTTGAAGCAGAGCATCACTACATTACCTAACTGGTCTTGAGCTTGCTCTGTGGTCCAGGCAGGCCTTGAACTTGTCGTGCCCCTGCCTCAGCTTCCTGAGCAACTGGAATGAAAAGCCTGAATGACCAGGCCCATCTCAATTTAAAATCCCTGTGACCTTAGCCTGGCTTCTCGGGTGTCTGGTGGGCATTTGGGTGTGGACCTCTCACCTCTACAACACCTGGTTCTGGTTCTGTCCTCTCAGGGCTACAGAACAGGCTACACATATCGCCACCCCTTTGTCCAAGAGAAAACCAAACACAAAAGTGAAGTGGAGATCCCAGCCACAGTCACTGCCTTTGTGTTTGAAGAGGACGGTGCCCCAGTCCCTGCCCTGCGCCAGCATGCCCAGAAGCAGCAGAAGGAGAAGACCCGTTGGCTTAACACGCCCAACACCTACCTGCGGGTGAATGTGGCTGACGAGGTGCAGAGGAATATGGGCAGTCCCCGGCCCAAGACCACGGTGAGAGGAGAGGTCAGGCTGGTCTGGGTGGGATGAGTTGGATTTGAAGGGAAGCAAGTTGTGTAATTTTCTTCCTGGTTCGTGTAGGCTGTGCTCAGGCCCTAGACCCCTTAACACAACTTTCTTGCATCCCTGTATTGAGATTTTGGGTGTGAGGGGCAGATTTCTCCAGAGGGCAACAGGACTGGGCTACTTCCATAAGCACAGATTCAAGAGAAACTAGGTTTTGTGTTTCACCCCACAACCATTTGGGAAACTCCCAGGCAAGGTACCCAACACTGGGCCTGGGGTTTGACACAAAACAGGAGGAAGAGAAGTTGAGCCCTTTTCCCTCACTTCCACAGACCTCTACTTGATTTTTTCCTGTTTTTTATGGGTAAATGTGCTTTTTTTTTTTTTTGCATGCACATGGGTGCACATGTATGTGGCTCAAGGTTGATGTCTGGAATTAGTCTCTGTAACTCTTCTATATTATTCATTGAGATAGCCCTAGAGCTTGATGCTACAGTTAAACTTACTTGCTCTAGGAATCTCCCGTCTCTGCCTCTCACAGCTGCAGTTATGGGTGGACCCCGATTCCCACCCCTGAGGATGCAAATGCAGGCCCTTATGCTTTACCCACTGGGCAGTCCCTCCAGTTCCACTGTGTTTGATTTTTCATTAACAAAAAGTGGCCACAGCCAGTCAGCATAGTCTCCACCAGATACAAATTCAGCTACCTGGAACTGAAGCCCAGTGGTGGCCTGCCCAAGTTTCAGCTACTACTCTCTGAAGTTCGCTATGGCCCTCTGGCCTTCCTTGACATCTGGGTCATCTGTCACTCATCTTGGCTCTGACCCACAAAGAGAACAGCTCGGAGCAGCCTGCTGACCTTCCATGGTGGTGGGTGGGGCCCCCGCAGGCCTGTGGTCCGGCCTCCTTACTCCCGTGCCTTGTCTTGTCAGTGGATGAAAGCTGACGAGGTGGAGAAGTCCAGCAGTGGCATGCCCATACGGATCGAAAACCCAAACCAATTTGTGCCTCTCTACACTGACCCCCAAGAAGTGCTGGACATGAGGAACAAGGTGAGTCTGTTCTTCTCTCTTGCTTTTCTCAAGGGTTCTGGGGTCCTAGAAGCACAAGCCAAGTTTCTAGGTTGGGGGAACTCACCAGTACCCCTGATATGACACTGTATGAGCTACATCCTGGGCTCGGTGCTTTGTGTTGGACTTACAAGGTCCTGTGGTCCTTGTAACCCATTTATGAAGCAGGGCACTTGCTTTACACAGTAGGTAGGTCTGAAAGACTTGTCCACAGAGTGGCCTTTTATGAGTTCAGTTTATGAGTTTAGTGGCTTGGGACCAGGTATAGAGTCAGCTCTCAGGATGGGCAGATTGTATTAGAGCAAAGAGGACAGGCTACTGACCATAGAGTACCTTGTCAGACCTGTCCCAGGCCTCACTATTTACAGGAGTGCCCATCCATGCTCTGACCCCTTCCTCTCCCTTTCCACACAGATTCGAGAACAAAACCGACAGGACATAAAGTCTGCAGGGCCCCAGTCCCAACTCTTGGCCAGCGTCATCGCCGAGAAGAGCCGGAGCCCGGTACAGCAGACGCCACCCCCAACTGAGGGGGAAGCATATCTGCCTCCTGGGGCTGGGCAGTGGGACCCCTGAGTCCTCAGGCCCACTCACTCCGTGATCTTAGGTGCCGGGCTCTTGCTTCATAGTGAAGGGCCACTACACGGGTGGCTGTGAGATCTGGGAGGACAATGTTGGCTCACTCCTGGGTGCAGGGGATAGGGAGCAGCCCATCTGCTCATGGGAAGGCCGCTGGCCGGCCCCACACCTCCCGCCAATGGACTTCATGAGGTCCTCTCTGTGTCCTGCTGAGTTCTGGTGGACTCTGTTTCTGATCTCAGGATTTGATGTCATCTGACCAGAGCTTCAGGGCACAGTGAGAGAGGTGTGGACAGGACTGTTGTGCCTGTGGGGTGGGAAGGATAAGGAGTGTCCATACAAACCTAGTTAGAGTTAGAAAGCATGAAGTCGCTGTTTCTGTGTTTGAGATGGGATGGCATCTTGTCTAAGGCTTGGCAGCAGAGTGGCATTGCAATTCTGCCTTGTGCAGGTGGCATCATGGCTGTCTTTGGCTCTTGCAAAACAGTAGCAAGTGGGAAGTGCCAGGGCCCATTTCTCTCTGTAGAGCATGTTAATGTGATGTGGTTGCAGATCAGGCAGCAGCAAGTTATGCATTCACACCTGCTTCCCAACCCTCCCAACTCAGCCAAGTGGTGAACTCTGAAATCACCAAAGGGTCAAGGTTAGAAATGGCCTGTGATCCCAGAGGGGTGGAAGACCAGCACAGAGCAGGATTGTTCTAAAGCAGCTCTGCTTTTCTCAGCAAGAACTCTCATTAGAGTCTGCCCCTCTCCTTGGCATCTGTCTTAGACTCACTGTTGACTCTGAGACTCATTGTCTGCCTTGTGAGTGAAGCCTATAGCTGTGACTGCTCTGGCTCAGCTCCCCTGAGGCTTCACTCTGTGCTCCTCTTCCATGGAGAGCAAGCAATGCAATGCAATGGGCTGCAGAGAGGACACTGCAGGGAGAGGGCAGTGGGGTCTGTGGTTCAATCCTCCCCTTGAGCAAGAGGGACCAGATGATTCTTGGAACTTAAAAGTGTCTGGCTAGTCAGATCTCAAGTCAGGGACTGCACCGAGATGCAAAACAGAGGTTCTGCCAGTGCCCCTGCCAGGGCCTGCCGAGCAGGCAGCTGAAAGTCCTCGAGGAAGGATCTGGTCTCTTGGTCACTCTAACTCCAGGGCCCACTGCTTGGACTGGGAATGCTGCAGCCCCTGTGTCTTGTGTTTTCATGCTGTGTACTGTGGCTTGCACTGCTGTTGGGGGACAGAGAGGGGCAGCAGGGGTGGGGCCTGGCATGTTGCTTGCTCTAGCCAATGCTATGCTTGCTAGATTTTGTCTGACTGACTCTGGGCAATCAAATGTATGCACAGTCATGGCTTGGAAGTGTCCATAGATGGGATTGCAATAAAGATGTGTCTTCTGCTTGGGAGCATCTTTTGATTTCATTTCAAGGGCAAAGGGTAACCCCCTATATTCACCAGGACAGTTACAAAGTCTAAGTTGGGGAAGATATAGCAATGGGGAGAATGAGTGAACCCTATCCCAAGGCCCCCAAACTTGGTCCCAAGGAACTTCATGCCACTTCCCTAGCAAGACAGCTGACTGCCACCTGAGTGCGAGAGCAGCTCCAGCTTGGCCCCAGCACGGCGGGCAGAGAGCAACACACACTCTGGTTAACTTTCAGTCTACAGAGAGCCAGCTGATGTCCAAGGGCGACGCAGATACCAAAGACGAATCAGAGGAGACAGTGCCCAATCCCTTCAGCCAACTCACCGACCAGGAGCTGGAGGAGTACAAGAAGGAGGTGGAAAGGAAGAAACTAGAACAGGAGCAGGAAGGTAAACCTGTGCGAGCCTTGGCTGCAGGACCTGCCAGCCTAGAGAGGAGAGCTCAGACTCCTCAGTGTGGTCTCAGGTGCCAGTGAGGACCTTCTTGTCCCATCACCAAATAGCGCCATTAGCAGAATACAGCTAGATATGATCCACCATCTCACAGCGACAAGGACAGGCACCTTCGTGACTCCACTGACCCTGCTCCACTGAATGTGAAGGAGTTAGTACTTGTAAAGTTCTTAGAATTGTGCCTTTGATTAAGACAAAGGCCAGTAAACAACAGGCTGATGTTAGCTACAATGAGACAAGTGTGACAGTAGCCAGGATTCCATCAGCTGATGGCACTCTCCTTGCTTCAGAAGCTGGAGTCCAACCAGTACTTCTGTGTTGAAACTCCTGATGTTTTGACTTGCTGGGTCATGCTTTTGTTCCCATCTGGGCTAGCCTGAACCAAATCATCTGCCCCACAGGCTCTCCCTCAAATCCCTCTCTCACTAGAAGGCATTCTCTCACTCTCCCGCTCTGGGGAGCTGTTTCGCCTTCTTGCTTCAAGATCACCTGGGCCTGAAACCCACTTAAACTAAGGTGTAACTTCCCTGAGTGGGGGCCTCCACCACTGACTTCTTCTCACCCAGGATTAGACATCTTTTCACATACTACTTTTCCTCTTGCTTGGAGTTCAAATGTGCCATCTGGAAAAAGTAGAAAAAAAAATGTGCTCGGGACTGTTTGGAAGGAAGGTGTGAGTTAGCTGAGTTAGCTGGCAAGCTAGCTTTTGTGAACAACTCTGGGTGTTCCTAGGGAGAGCCAGTAGTTGTGGGGGCTCTGCTTCCGTCTGCAGATGTGTTCTGGGGCTGGCCCTTTTCAGCCACACCTGCAGAGTCGGATGCTGGACTGGCCCACGGCATTCTCCTGCCACCTTACTTCCTCACAGGAGCAGCCGTGTGCTAGACAAGATGAAGTATAACTCTGACAGCCCCCTTCTAGCCTCCCTGGGGACGGGCAGGGGTAAATCTGAGCTAAGGAGGGCCCAAACCTCTCCAGCCAGAAGTGACAAAGTAGAAAAGCACTGGGTTTCACACCCCCCACATGTCTCTCTGTGACTTCTGTGCTACCGTGGGTTTCTGTCGTTTTTCAGGGGAGAAGGACGCAGCCACGGAAGAGCCTGGATCACCTGTCAAATCCACACCTGCATCTCCAGGGCAGAGCCCGACGAAGGCCGGGACCAAGAGTTCAGCAGTTTCTCCTTCCAAGGCTTCGGAGGGTGAGTGGAACTGGCAGGCTTCAAAAGACACCTGTGAGGGGTGGTCGGGCACACACTGTGGAGAACTGTTGATCATTGGTAAGGGTTTTTAGGGCAGGGTGGCCTTGCTCCCACAGGAAATGCTTCCCCTCGGGCAGCTCTAAGCAATCTGGGCAAGATCCAGTTTGTCTTACTAGTGAGCTATGCTGATGCTACCAAAGCCCTTCTAGGCAGAGAGAAAAGACTGACCCACAGCCTGCCCCTCCCCCAGAAGGCTAGTTGTCCTATCTGGTCCTCGGGTGATGATGTGGTGAAGGATCTCTGTAAAATGAAAGCTCTGCTCTGTCAGGTCTGAGATGGGGCCCGAGATTCCGCATTTCTCGGGGCCACGACTTGATGGCGGCAGTGTCAGTCTTAAATGAGCATTCGGACCCCCTGGTGAACTTCGGTGGTTCTGTGGCCTGGAGCCCACCCTCAGCATTCGTCCAGAGCACTCGGAAATATGAAGCAGCTGAAAACAGTGTTATTAGAGAGACACAATTTTAGACAGTAGAATTCTAGGCCCAACCAAGCTGCTAATTTTAGTGGGTCGACCCACTCTGTGCCGTTTCCTTGCGTGTCCAATATTTTCCCATTACAGTTTTTTTCTGTCTAAAAGGAGTGTTGGTGACAGCATACTTTGAAGGAGTAAGGGAATAATTTGAACCTAGGACCTAACTGTGATTAAGGCATACTTGATAACAATGCTGTCGTGGTCCCTCACCCCCACCATGCTGCCCCACTGGGTGCCCTGAGAAACTCCACCAGAGAGGGCACCGTGCTATCCAGAGAATGGCCTCTGCTAGACTCCTGTGATCCCCTTCCTAAGTGACAGGTCACATATGTGATTCCGGTAGCACCTCCACCCTGAGCTTCCTCTCCCAGCCAACCACTGCCTTGCACACAGGCCCAGCCTTGTTGGAGAAAACCCATCTGCTTGAGGCCAGAGCCCCAAGTGGATGTCCCTCCCTCCTCTCTACTGGCTATATGTGTTCATTGTGTCTCATCGTGGTGTGTTGTCAACTTGTCCACAATGTCTTCCTTTCTCTTCCCACTTGTGCCTTCATCAAAGGACTTTCCTCCGAGTCTGAATACTTATCTCTGTAGTAAGTATAGAGAGGACACTTCCTAACTCACCTGGCACTCGCAACAGGGAGGGAGGAGCTTTTCACAGAAAAATCTGTTTCCCCCAAGGTTTTCTTGTTGTTGGTTCTCACAGTCCCACCTTTAGAAAGTCTCTTAGATGTAAAATTCATGACCAATTCTACCTGTGCTGTGTATGGACTAGGCTTCCTATAAGGGACTTGGATACACACACTCACACACACTCACACTCACACTCACACACACACACACAGAGAGAGAGAGAGAGAGAGAGAGAGAGAGAGAGAGAGAGAGAGAGAGAGAGAGGAGAGAGAAGAGAGGGGGGGAAGGGAACAAGTTCCATGAGTAATGGTCAACAGGAATTAATCCTTGACCCCACTGTAGAGGGCCCCACCTCTAAGGAGCCTCTTCTAGAATTTTGAGCAGAGCCTGGATTCTCTCAGGGTCTCAGATGCCTTGTAGATTTGTGCAGAGGACCTGACCAGTGTCTGTCTATTAGCATGTGTGCAGACTGCAGGAAGGAAATGCAGGGAGAGCCTGAGAAGGGCTCATGGCAGAAGGAGGACAAATCAAGAGATTCATCAGCTCCTGAGAGGGTTAGAAAACAGGAAGAGCATAGAACAGCCATCCATTGGGTACCACACTCACTGTGACAAGAGTTCTGGTTCTCTCTGGTCCAAATCTACCCACTTCATGGAATCCACTGCACTTGAGTTGTAGAATAATAAAAGTTATAGTTTTCTCTACAACTATAGCTATACTTGTAGAGTGACAAAAGTTACAGTTTTATGTCCCACAGACGACTCGGAGCCTTGCTACTGTACATAACATGGTGTAGATGTGAGCTGCAGTGTGGTGGGGCTGGGTGACCTGGACCAGCTCCTTGGAGCAGGCAGGATGGACTCTGGCACAGTAGCTGTGTCCCCACATGTGTCCCATCCATCAGATGAAGGGTAACTGTTTCCAGCCATCTGTCACTGTGCTCCAGGTCCTCTCCTGCTGCGTCTCCTAATGTCAGTCCTCATCTGTGTTCCGGAATCTGACTCTGTGCTGACTGCAGCCCCCATGGACTGCGCTGCAAGGAAATAACTCCTGTTTCATGCCTGATGTTCTCAGATTAATCCATTATTTCAAATAAACCACTCAAAACACTTCAAAGGGCTGGGGAAACAGCACAATGGATATAAGTGCTTGCTGCATAGCCATGTAAAACACAACCAGGCATGGCATTCCCTGGAATTCCAGAAGTCAAGAGGCAAAGGTAGGAAAGCCCCAGGATAAACTGACTAGTTGCTCTAGTCAATTGATGAGCTCTGGATTCAATTGAGAGACCCTGACTCAATAAATAAAATGAAGATCCATCAAAGAAGACAGCTGACATCAGCTGTAGGCCTCCAAGAGGGAGTGAGTGTGTGTTAGGAGAAAATGAGCAATTTTACAATGTGCTCACATAAATCCATTTTTATTAAGGATTGTGGTCTTTGATTTGTGAGAACTTACTAGTCCTTGATGTTGTCAGCCTCTGAGACTTGGGCAGGTTAATTCTGTAGCATCAGATCACTATGCAATCATGGTCCACAGTGAGCTAGTTCTTCTGTGCATTGACTGGGCTTAGCTCAATGGCTCTTCAGTCCTGTGTGACATCAGCCAAGACTGCACATAATCAGCTATGAGCATGAGTAGGCCAGGACTTCCAAGACAGTGTGCACACATGTCTGGTGCTTTGGTAGGTAATGAAAGAAGCAGGGCTCAGTGGGGGACACTGGGGTGACTGAATTAGGTCTCTGTCTCTGTGTCTCACTCTCGCTCTTCCTATCCTCCACATTTTCCATTGATGTCATTTGACTTTAACCACGGTGGCCTATGTCTCCCAAGGCTGTCAGGCAGAAGTTTCTAGACCCTCTTAGGTCTCTGGCTGAGCCCACCTCTGCAACACTTCCCTGCATTCTGATTGCTACAAGAGCTGTGGAGCCAACAGGGGCTGCATGAGTCTGTCAATACCAAGAGGCTCTGCACATTAGGATGTGAGCTATCACACATGCCAACAGGATATCTAGTCCTTGGAGGAACTTTGACTCTTAGCCAAGGTGAGCTAGCGAAAGGAGCATATTCTGAACCCAAGTGTCCCATTGTGCAGTCAATGGTCCTTTTATGTCACAATGGCCTGATGACTAGATAAAAACAGGGATTTAGAGAGGTGGGGATGTGGCTCAGTGGTAGAGTACTTACCTGACATGTGTGAGACACACACACACATGACACACACACACACACACACACACACACACACACACACACACACTGTACCTACCGTCTGCTCCAGGGCCAAACATGGAGACATACTGCATTTGCACAGCTGAGTCTGGATCATTCTTTCAGACACTGATGCTCTGGAATTTAAATGAGGGCAGAAACTGCCGGCCAGTCTCCTGCTCACAGAGCCTCGCAAGGCTGTTCTGTTTGCTTGCCCTCTGCTCCCTGCTCTGCAGTGTGAGTGCCTCATGGACCAGCATGGTACTCTGGCGCTGTGTCAGCACTGATCATGAGTGATACTCTTCCCGACCTTTAATGAGCCTTTCTTCGGTTTCTGCATGCAATGGTGAAGAACATATAAACCATGCATGGCAGTCACCAGTCCTGCATGCTCTGAGATATTGGCCAGTCTGGTTGACATTAAGTTTAGAAGCAAGCACCTTCCCAAACCCACTTCAGGCCATCCCCTTATCTCCCTTGTTGTTGCTGTCTAAGTGACAGGCCAGGCCAAAAGTCATGTGTCTGACCCAGGCTGGAAAGACAAGCATGTTCCTGAAGAGGCCAGGTATCCTCTATGGACCCTGCATCTGGCCTCACACAGAGAAAGGCTCAGTCATGCTGCTGATGATGTGGAGATGTCTGCACGGAAGTAAGAGAGAGTTTGTGTTCTGACAGCACGTGGCAGTGTAAATGAGTACCCGACATTGGGGTTAGAGGAAGATCAAGCATTCAAACAAATCTATTGTATAAGGTTAAGTCTGGGGGCACAGAGAGGAGAGAAGGGCCTTCCCCAGATAGTAGAACCTGGGTGACAGGGATGGGTCAAGGGACTGAGGGTGAAGAAGACCAAGTCAAAGGAAGAGAGAAAACAAGAGGGAAGAGAGAGAACCATGTGCCAACAGATGTATGGCACTGAGGCGCACTGCCGGGTCCAGCCCTGGGAACACACAAGGAGGTGAGGGGACTAGAGCTTGGGCTACAGGAGTCAGGGCTATGGATGTTGACAGACTCCAGTCTGGAAAGTGGAGCGAATGGACAGCAGCCGCCAGTCTCCAGTACGAAAAGGGAACCCACGCTCAGGCGGGTCTGGAAAGAACTTTGGCATGATGGATTGAGAAGGAACAAAAGGCCTCACTGTAAGATCTTGCCAGGTTGTTGAGCCACCCTGTTCTGACTGCCCCAAGCTCACCCCATCCACAGGCTGTAGTCACAAGACACTCTGCAGCGTGGACTCTACTTCTGCAGCCCGGTGTCGCCTTCCCTGTTGTTTACATTCCCATAGAGCAGAGCATGTGCCAGTTCTTCTGATGGTGATGCTCACACTTAGAGGTACCCAGGATCCCACCACACATACACACACACACACACACACACACACACACACACGCACGCGCGCACATATATACACAATCTACACCACACTCAAATGCTCACCTCTCACACACCTCCCAGCTATGCTCAGCAGACACAGTACATCTGTACACACACCAACAGGCCTCTCAAGCCATGGATGGGAAACATGTGAAGGCAGAAGCCAGGACCTGATCCCACACTGTGCACCTCACCCGTTCTGAGCTGTGAAATGGGGAGGAGGGAGCCAGACAGTCTCTAAGTCACCTTCTACATTTCAGGGTCCGCAGCATTATAGTTCCCCTCCTTCCTCTTTACACAGAGGTTTCAAAACCTACATAGTTGGGGAGAAGAGACAGCATGAGACCTTAGTACCTGGGGCTAAGCATGCTGCCTTTGAGTTTGGAGCCTAGTGATCCTGAGCCCTGGAAGCCACTAGAATGAAAGGACCCCTTTGAACTGTTGAGTGTATTGTGGAAATGCTGGATCCTTCCTGTTTCTCCTCTCTGCCCCCCGGGAAGACACCGGTTCCCTATGTTCCCTGCTGCTGTGAAGGTATGAAGACCTGTGATCATTAAATTTTGATTGGTACAGCTGGGCTGCTTATCACAATGCTTGCACTGAGACAACCAGGACATGCAGCCCACAGCTTCTCTCCTCCCTTGGGTGTGCCGCCTCATTCTCATTCAATGCCTGAATTAAATACTCTGAATTAAGTGCTTGTTCAGAAACCAACATGTGTTTCCATATGTAGACAAAAACCCAGAGTATCACCTGCCCAGGCTGTGTTCCCTGAGGCAGGTGGTATGAGGTGAGAATGACATCCCTCCTCTGTTCCAGGACCCTTACTCCCACCCCATGCCAGCCTGCCCACCCTTGACTCCAGACCTCCCCTAGAAGTGATTCTCTTGACCCATTGAACACTTGCCTTCATGAAATCTTACAGGCTGGATCTTCTGGTCTTTTCCTAGATGCCAAGAAGACAGAAGACAGTGAAGCCACCACGGAACCTGAGCCAACAAAACAGGAAGGGGTGGTGGTGAACGGGAAGGAGGAGGAGCCCAGTGCAGAGGAGGTCCTCAGCAAAGGACTGGGCCAGATGACCACCAATGCTGACACTGATGGTGACAGCTACAAGGACAAAACCGAGTCAGTTACGAGTGGCCCCTTGTCCCCAGAGGGCTCGCCCTCCAAATCACCCTCCAAAAAGAAAAAGAAATTCCGAACCCCCTCCTTCCTGAAGAAGAGCAAGAAGAAGGAGAAGGTGGAATCTTGATCTGTGGCTCCCGCTGCATCCCTGCCCTCCTTCCCTGCCCTTCTTCCAACTCTGCCCCTGGAGCACAGGGCCAACAAGGGACAGAGAAGGACCTGGGATCACACTCAGAGGGGAGCTTAGAGCCAGCCTTCCCAGAGCAGCCAGGTGTCTTGCCCACAGTCACAGTTGGTTGGTGGCAGAGCCTGCCCTAAAGTTGAGCTTCCTAACTCCCATGGTCGTGTTCTGTCCTCCGTTTAACACTGCCTAGTCCTGGGCTGCCTTTGTCAGGACACCGCCTGCCAGCCTGAGCCCAGGGCAGGAAAGCCGAGCACCAGGCATGGTTACAAATGCTCGCAGGCCAAGGCTTCCTCTGAGTAACTCCATCTCTTCCCAGGACACCTGCCTCTCGTTGATGGAGCTGTCTCCACAGCAAGAGGCCATGCTTCTTCTCTTCTATGTTGGGTCCCTTCCCCCTGCTCAAAGTGACCAGGCAAACTGAACTGCTCCCTCTCCTCCCAACAGAAATTAATCTTTGACCTCCAGGCTGATGGCTTAGCTTGTACTTTTCCAAACACTAATCCTGAGCTTTTGACATGGAACCCATTAAGTGATGGGTGGAAGTACCCTAAGAACCCTAAGACAGATAGAAGGCAAGCCAAGTCAGCTTAACGAGTGGACAGAGAGCCATCAATCTCAGAGCTAGGATCCTGGCCTGTCTATATTGTGCATCTCACGGGCTGCAAAATTAAACCCAACTGTAACATAAGAAAAAGTCTCATAGCAGAGCAGGAATTCAAGGACATCTAAATCTTGTGCTGGCATTGAGCTATTTGAGAAAGGACAAAAGCCGTTTTGGCTTTGCGTGATATGCAGGGCTGCACCTGGCAGTCAGGTGTCCATTGGCCTTCCCACATGCCCAAGAGCCCTTGCCCATAGACCAGAGCATCTTACTCTTGGCATCTTGACCTTGGTTCTTTGGGTCCCAACTCTGAGTCACAGAAGGTGCAGCAGAGGACAGTCAGAAATGAGTCTGTCTGGGTTAATTCTCTCACTGACTCTCAGAGACACGCCTGGCGTTCCCAACCCATCACTCTCTCGCATCCCAGACTTGGTGATAGGCACAGCTGTTATGTTAAAAGCCAACACTGGTTTTCCATATCCTCCCAAGGAGTCCTGTTGGCTAACGAGCACTTCCGACTCTAAGACAATCCATCTTCCTTAAAGCACAGCATCTTCAACGAGCATTTCTCCTTTTTGTCCTGATTACTGTAAAGGTATTTTTGAAATCCCTTGACTCCTCATTTTTCACTTTGCACACTAGCTGTCTACAGACACCATACAGACTTTACCCTCTGTCACCCCGATTCCTCCCTTTTTCTGATAAGGAAACTGAGCCCCTTCAGGGATAACTGACTTGCTGAGCAAGACCTGAAGGCTGGGTTTGAACACAGGTCAGTCTGAGCCGAGTGCTGGCTCTTCCAAGCTGTGGTGAGTGGACAGTGGCATTGACCCTTTAGCCATTTCTGCAACGTCTTGGCTGTGTGGTTTTAGCACTTGTGATGATGTTAAACCACCTGTTGTCCCCCTGCGTGATGCAGTCAGCTCCTGGTGACCAGGGATAGTGGTAAGATCTATGAACCCTATGGCTGCAGCAGGAAAACCCACCACACTTGACTGTCGTCTCTTGAGCAGATCTGAGAACCTAGTTCAGAACTGTGGTTGTTGCCCAGGTCCTGTGTTTGCTCTGCTTTCTGGCTGGGTCAAGTCTAATGATAGACAACCCAGTGCCCCTGCGTGAATGCTCAGAAGCTTCTATCTTCCTATAGGAGCTGCCTTCTTAGAAATAATTTTCCACATTTATTCATTCATTTTCTCTTTAGTCATTAACCATCCACTCATGTGAGACATTTTTAAAAAAAAGATGAGAGGCATCAACCCCACAGAGGTGGCATTTGTGTGAGCTGGTGCTCAGGATGACGTCTGTTATTTCTGCCCGACCTGCTCCCTCTCTTATCTTTATGACAGTGAGGTTTGCTAAGGTTAAAATGTCAGAGCTTTGCTGTAGTGCCATCATCGGAGTCAAAGTCATGGTTTAGCTCATACTCGCCCATCTGTTTATTCCTTGTACATTCAGAAAACACGCATCTATGAGCATCTGAGACATGTAGACAGGTTACAGAGCAGGCAGGGTAAGCAGTGAGCCAGGACAGCAGTGACTGACCATCTGATCTTCCCGGTGATGGGCGCAGGGAAGCCTTCTGGAAAATTGGTGGCTGAACTAGTTTTAAAATGAGAGGAATTTTGGGGGGGGTAAGTCAGCAGAGGTGGACAGATGTGGGAGCATGGGATTCCACATGCTGTCTTTCTGGGCCTCATGGTATTGTCAGGGTGTTACGTGAAAGGTGACAGAAGTGGTTACATCCCAGGTGGGCAAGGCTGGATCATAGGAAGACTTGTAGACAGTGTGGGAGATCTGGATTTTACCATGTCCTGGACTGAGGACTGTTAATTAGGGTAGAATCGTCAATAGAACTGCACCGTAGAGTCCCTTTGCTGGTTGCGTGGAGAGTGTGTGTGAGGCTGCTGGCTGACCCCATGTTGTGTTCTCCCCAACTGCTGCACTGAGTTTCTAGCTCAGAGTTCCTTTCATGGAATTCCTGGGGCAAAAACCCCTGACGTCTTTAGCAAGCTAATAATGCTGGGTTCACAGCCTCGAGCCCTATTTTGCTTTGGGGTGAGCTCGTGGGAGTATAAAGACATTTTGTCGATTTCCTTCTTCCCTTGTACATAAAGGATGTGACATGCACAGCTCTGAGACTGTAGGAACAGCTGTGCAGGCCAGACAGGGCATTTCCCTGGCTCTGTGTAAGGGTCAAGGTTCACTGATGAGAAGGGGTGTTTGTAAGCTCAGAGCTTACCGGGCATAGGCTGTTTCTCACTGCGCCACTAGAATTGCTTGCTCCTGAGAGGAGTGTTGGTGCTACCGTGTGACCAGCTGATGAGAAAAACAAAGCGACTTCTTGACCTGTTTCCATGTACAGGTGCACAGGCCTAGCACAGAGAGAGGCGACCCTGGCCCCTGTGATGTCACACACTGGGAGCGATTGTGATCTGTGAGGGCTCCCCATTCTGTGTGGCCATCCCCCAAACTGGGGCGGGAGGGAGACCTGCCCAGAGATGCTCTGGCTCCAGCCTGCATCTGGGCTCCTATCAGCTGACCCAAGGTCTGGTCCCTCTTGAGCCGTGGCAAGGGTCAGCTGCTACTTGGTAATGAGTGTGAAGTCCTTGCTCTGTGGACAGAGGATGTGAGGGACGTGGATGAGGACCACAAGTCTCTCACAAACCCTTTGTAAGGCACTGCTCTGAGCCCTCAATCATGGAGACCATACCTGAACCTAGCCCCTATGGGATGACAACATGGAAGATGCAGGCATCTGGCCTTGTGATAACAGGGCCACAGCTCCTGTCGGTGTGAGCAGAAAATGCTTTCATGGCTCTGAGAGAACCATTCACCCCTGAGTATCCAAGTTAGACCTCTGTTTGCTTAGGGACAGGGCATGACCCTGTGGAGGCCACTGTGCCAGGCCTTTTCATAAGTGTTAGTTTTATGTCTTAATTCTAGGCCAAAGGTAATGAGTTCTTGACAGCTGAATGGGACTATTGATACACTCACCCCTTGCTCACTTTACACATGTGGTCCCACAGATACCCCAGCTCTTGGCATAGTTACCATCCACTGTGGCCAAAGAGGGCCTAAGGCTTCTTACATTTCTTGCCACTAAGACCAATTAAACTCTCTATGATCCCCCTCCCCCACCCATATAATTCAGAAACTGTGAGAACTGAGTGAAATGCTAGATATCTGTCCTCTACGCCCATGGACAGGACAGGGCACCTCACAGCTTCTAGGACATGTAATCGGACATCATGCCTGAGCCATGAGTGGTCTGAAACATGTGATTTCATAGAGAACAAAGGGTCCAGAGGCAACTGAAGTTCTTGAGCACACCCATTTGTTTTCCATGTGCTCATCCTCTTCCTCCAAGGTAGAGAGGCAGCCGCAGTGACTGTGTCTGCCTGTGACTGTGTCCCAGGACCTTGTCCAACCAGGATGCGGTGCTCTTCTGTCAGAAATGAGGCCACATAGAGAGCTCTGTTCCCAAGGCTATTGACTCCCTTCTGCTCCTCCCTGGACAGCCACCTTGTCCAGAGGTCTGTGAGGATTTCCTTCAGCGGACAAAGCACCTTCCTTGTCTCTGCCCTGACAGTTAGCACGACTCAGTACCGGATGTCCCTAGAAAGCATGGAAGTCTTGTCCTACCTCTTTCACATATGGATGACATGAGGATTTGCCAAATTGGCTTTTGTAGCAGTTGTCTTCAGGATTCTCCCACAAGCTGAGTCATCCTCTTGAAGACTTGGGGCTAGTAATAAAGGGGGTTCATGATGCTGGGGGGGGGCTCAGATGCATGATAAGGCAGAATCTTCCATGGGCCCTCAGCTCCTTCCTCACCCTCTCTGTCCAAAGAACCTGGGTGAGGCTGGACCCTGAGGATACTTCCCTTGTCTCTTGGGCAGAGATGACATTACCAGAACTCAAGGAATGTTGAGAAGGACCTAAACTCTTCTTTCCTGAAAACCAACCTTTAACATGAATCAAAGTGGCAGCTGGACCTAAGCCAGGGGGTCCCACTTGGGAAACGTCACAGATCCTTCTATGATGACAATACATTTTGGGAAGCTCCAGGTCCCCATGTCAGTGCCATCTCGAGTCTGTGGGTCTTAGTGTTGGTGACTCATAGCACAAGATTGTCCTGTCTGTAAATTCCTTGAACTGCTAAAGGTCACGAGCCCAAGGGTTAAGCAAAGTGGGTGAAGCAGGCACCTAGCAGGACCCACGGGGTGCAGGGTCCCAGGAACCCAGGCCGGCCAGGGAGTGCAGTGTCTCGTGAGTGATGCTGTGGGTGGTGGTGGTGGTGGTGGTGAAGTGTCTGTTGGACAATCGTCACATGAGATTATGACTTGTTGTCTTCCCTTGTATATAGGCTGTCTGTGTTTGGCTTTTGCTAGTACTGTGAGGTGTTGAAGAGGGATTCCATGTAACACTCTGTGCTGTGACATGCTGCCCTCCCCCAAGATCACACATCATCCCCACAAACGGTTCTGCCTTTCTCTATGCTAACACATTGAGCCACTGATGTGCAGTTGGATGGTTAGGCTCTTGGGTTTTATTTTGCAATTTTATATATATAATATACATATATAATATATATTTATGGGTTGGTTTTATATGGTTTTCTGTTTGAATCTATGAGCAACAAAGCTTCCCTTTGATTTTCATGAGAACTTTCCAAAGGCCTTTTTCTGCTTTGGTATCTGACTGTGTTTGGGGTGGACTCTGCCCATGGGTTTCTCTGTGTGTGCTGTTATTTCACCTGCAGACCTTACCCTAGTAAACCAGATGTGCTTGACTTCCCAATGTGTGTGACCCATCTCTGTTGGTACTTGGGGCTCCTGGGAAGGTGGAAGTCAGAAAGGGAGCCCACGTATAGAAATGTGGACCACACAGGAAACTTTAGCCTTTTTCACATGTAGGAAGATGAACACGGTTTTGCTGAGTTCTGGTGAGAGAAAGTCAGGAAGCAGAGTCCTCTGCACAGAGATAGACTGGGTGGGGCCAGCATAGCTGCAGAGGCTGCATTGCAGCAGATAAGAGAGGCACAGCAGAGAAGGCTATCCCTGCATTTGCAGGCGTGGAGGCCAGAATGGAGGCAGATGTTAGACCAGCAGCAGCTTAGGGAGAGAGAAGTCACTCCAGAAGAGGAAAGGATGCGAGGCTGGGGTGGAGGGTGGAAGAGGAAAAGCCCCTTTTGCCCTCTCCTATCTCTGAATCAAAAAATTGTACAGAAGAGGGGCTCATGACGTGGGAGGTCCTTCTGTACATGTGTTGCTTTTTCTGGTTAAGGAATAGTGAAGCAGCTTTGGCCTGTGATAGGGCAGAGTAGAACTAGGCAAGAAAACTAAACTGAATGCTGGGAAAAAGTAGGCAGAGTCAGGGAGATGCCATGTAGCTGCCAGAGGCGAAAGACATGAACTGCCAGCTGGAACCTTGCCAGTAGGCCACAAACCTCATAGTAAAATATAAAATAATAGAAATGGGTTACTTTAAGATGTTAGAGCTAGCCAATAAGAAGCTAGTGGCCAAGCAGTGGTTTAATTAATATAGTTTCTGTGTGGTTATTTCAAATCTGGGTGACCAGGAATGAACAAGCATGAATCTACCAACAAACTGCGGAGATATCTCAGTCGGTAAAGTGCTCACTATACAAGAACAAGGGCCTGGGTATGGCTGGCTGTGCCTGGAACCCTAGCATTGGGAAGGAAGAGATGGATTACTGGGGCTTACTGGCCAGCCAGTCTAACTGAATCAGTGAGCTCCAGATTCAGTGAGGGACACTGTCTCAAAGAAAGAGAGAGAGAGAGAGAGAGAGAGAGAGAGAGAGAGAGAGAGAGAAGAAAAGTAGAAAGTGATTGAGGAATATGCCTGATGTCAACCTCTGAACTACACACACACACACACACACACACACACACACACACACGAATGCATGAATGCCACCCTACACCAGAGGAGGGTGGGAATCTCCTAGCCCTTACTGAACATCCATGCACATAGACCAGATACCTTGTGAGCATAACGTACAGACCATTTACAGATGAGGCCACGGGCTCTGAACAAAGGGACTTGTGAGGCCTTAAGTTCACACCTGGTGAAGTCCAGAAGCAAACAAGCCTTGTTCCCACTACATCCATGGTCCCAGGACCCCAAGTTATGCTCCACAAAAGATGCTTCCGTCCTCAGCCCAGGCCTCTACTCCAGGCAGGTCTACCCCACACCCAGCACTCACAGCCAGAGTCCCATCTTCCTCTGTTCCCATTCTGGTGTCTCCCCTCCACTGGCTCCTATGGACCTGAGAGGAAGGACACCCAAGCCCTCTCCTGATGCAAAGCTTCAAGTGCACCTGTGCTGAAATCAGCTGAGTGGGGAGAAGAGCGGGCACTCCTGTTCCTATAGCTATGTGCTTTGTTTAAGGCCAGCTGTCAGTGTGCCACTCCCCTTTGCTGTGGCTTAAGGATGATAGCAGGGCTAGGGAGAGGGCTGCGTGGTTAAGAGCACTTGCTCCTCCTCCAGAGGACTGAAATTTGGTTCCCAGACCCACATCAGGTAGCTCCCAATTGCCTGTAACTCCAGCTCCAGGGGATCTAATGCCCTCTTCTGCCCCTCTGTGGTTACCTGCCTTCATGTGCAGGTACCCATGCACACATGATTTAAAAATAAAAAATATTTAAAGACAGTGATAGAAGCCCTGTCCTCCTCATGTTTCCCCTGAAGTTACTAGACAGATGCAGAAGTGGGAGCAAAGTGCCCCCTGCTTACTAGAAATATGAAAGATGATGGGGCATCTCCAGAGAAAGCGGGGAGCTAAGGTCTACAGCACCTCACTAAGCCTTTGATTAAGATATCTACCATGGGTTTAAAGCAGACTGTGAAAAATGTAAGATAGGTCTAGACATGAGTCCCAGAGCCACCTAAGAATACCTGCCACTAGGAATCACATGATTGGAAAATCAGTATAAACAACCCAGTAATTAAAACAAGTTAGTGAGCAATTAAATATACATTCTAGTCTAATGTCTCATCTACAAACCAAATGCAAACGTTTTAAAAATAGTTATTGGAATAAACATAAATAATAACTCGGAGGAGAATAGAGGTAAGACATGCTAAATTTCTCATTGAAAAGAGAGATTTAATACATTGTTTCAGTTTTTAAATGGTTAGAAGAGCACTGGATTAATTCACTTCAATCTATAAATTTAGGAAGCACAAACTTAAGTCCATGGCAATGATCAGCTTAGAGTAACATAAAAATTTAAAAATGATGTTTTTTCTAAAAGACTATATAGCTTCCAAATCATAAAAGTAACCATGAAAAATGAATCAGTGTGCTAGGAAGAGGGCTCAGTGGTGAAGTGCCTGTCAGGCAGGCACTAAGATCTGAATCCAAGCCCCAGCACACACATTAAAAGCCAAGGGTGACAGTATACATCTGTAGCCCCAGTGCTAGGAGGTGGAGACTCATAGCAGCCTCACTGAGTCCGTGAGCTCCTGGTTCAGTGAGAGATCCTGTCTCAAAGAAATGTCTCATAAAGATGGGGTGATGAAGGAATACACCCAGTACACACTGCTGGACTCTCTGCACGCACATATGTACATACTCCACACATGCACACACACACACACACACACACACGCACACCACCAACAATAAACCCCCAGTATGTGCCTGGGAACAAAGAAGATAAGGGCCATTTCTTGTTGAAAACAAAGTCAGGGAGAAGACTGGAGCGACATCTTTAAAGGACAGGGACAAGCTCAGACCTAGAAGTTCACACCGATGTAAGCGCTCTCAGAACTAAAGGAGGAGGGGCTCAGTGGGCAGAGCCTCCTGCCTCCAAGACAAAGGAACTGAGTTCCATCCCCAAGACCCACATGGTGAGAGGAGAGAACAGGAGAGACTCCTGCAAGTTGTCTGACCTCATGTGCACTGTGGTCCTCCCGCCCAGAAAATAAACGAATGCCAAAAAGAAAGGTGATGGCTTTTATTTTTTACTGAAAATAAAATAAATGGGAATGTAAACAAATAGAGAATTCACAACTTTAAATGAGAGGTTCTGTGCCTCCTCACCCCCACACCAAGTAGATAAAAATATACATGAGTATGTACATAACACTTGCACACATGTGTGTCTGTATGTGCGTGTGTGAATATAGTAGGTTTGATTAATGTAACAATAAAAACATATTGGTTTTTATTTAAACATTTAGTGGACATGTAAATAGCCTATAAACAGAATACACATTCATTTTAAATAGCTGTGGAGTCATTATTAAAAAAAAAAAAAAGAAAAAGAAAAGAAAAGAAAAAAGACTAACCACCAGATAACAAACTACCTTGCTTGGCCACCAATCCTTTCAATTCATGACCATTACCCAAGGCGACCACCAGATGGCAGCAGCTCCTCGATTTCCCGGGGTTTTGTCCTTACTCAGCCACTTCCAGCTACACTGTAATGCTGTCCTGTACAGCTTTTCTTTTTTTCATTAGCAAAAGGACTAACTGAAAACAATGAGCTTCCTCACTCACCTAAGAACTCAGAACAGACCTGAACACCATACACTACTTGGTACCCACTTGGAGACAGTCACCCCAATGGCTCCAGCTCAATCTAGACATGGTACAGATCACACTACACAGGAGCCAGGACCACTCATGGTATGGGGTGAGCCCTTAGGTCACTTCCTCATCTGTACAATGGAGAAATAATACCTGGGGTAATCAGAACATGGGGGACCCAGGACAGAGACCCCATTGCTGCCCAAAGCCCTGGGGAGAGGCTAGGTCACCCTCTGAGAGTTCCCCAAAAGGCAGTCTTTCCAAAGCCTAACCACAGGCTTGCAAGGGAAATGTTTTGTCGAAAGGGGGGAAGAAAACAGTGTCCCCTGCCCTACGTGGTATAGGCCAGACAAACCAGCAGGACAAGATCAAAACCTGATGCTTAAATTGATCTACACATGCCAGGAGTCACAGCAGTGGACCTGGATCCTGGCCACAAACTTCATGTTGGGCCATCTGGATGGATTCTGCTACTGGCTGGGGGCGTGTGACCAGCACAGGTGGGGACGAGGCTGGCCCTTGACTGTGTTGTCACTGCCCTTCCGGTGCTTCTCCTTGGAGTGCCACGAAAGTGCCCATCACATCACCCGGGTGACCCAGCTCTCCGGTCCACTTTCTTTCCCACAGAGTGCATTTGGGGGTGCTACTTCTGGTGGCACAGAGGAAGATCCCGGCATCCTGCTGGTTGGCCACTGTGGTTGCTTCTGGGAGACTGTTGGGGGTAGGGTGGCAGTTTTCTCTCTCCCACTGTGGGCAGTAGTGTTTGCTAGCATGGCCTCTTGTTCTAGGCCTGAGGACTTGCTGTCCTGTCTGTGAATATCATCCAGACCCATCTACTCAGCTTGGAATACAGGTAAGATCTGGCCTCTTCTTTCTCTTCCTTCCTTCTTTCCTTTCTTTCTTGCTTTTTTTCCTTCCTTTTCTTTTACTTTTTTGTGTGATTGTTTTGCTTTTGTTTTCCAAGACGGGGCTTCTTTGTGTAGCCCTGGCTGTCCTGGAACTCACTCTGTAGACCAGGCTAACCTCAAAATCAGAAATCCACCTGCCTTTGCCTCTTGCGTACTAGGATTAAAGGTATGCACTACCGCTGCCCGGCTTTTTTTATTTCTTTATCTAGTCTTGAGTCAAACTCTGTCTGTGCAGCTCTAGCTGTCCTTGTTCCCCCCGCTCCGCTTCCTAAAAGCCAATGTTACAGGCACGTGCCTCCACATCCATCCTTGGCACCAGCATGAACAGCCTCAGAGCGGTGGAACAGAAGAGCTGGGGAGGGGGGCAGCAGAGCGTCGCTCACCCACTGCCCCTCCTCCAGCCTGCAGATGAGGTGCAGAGGTGTATGCTCCTCACCTTCATCCCTGATCCTAACTTCTGTAGGCTCTCAACCTTTTAGGATGAAGAAGGGGCAACATGCACATGTTCACAAATCCTGGCATGCCTACCCTCCTATGAGAGCCCTTCTGTGTTTGAGTACACATTGCTGTGAGGTGCCCACTGTCTCAGACATTATACATGGTGGGGGTAGGGAGTGCTCTCAGGGAAAGGCTGAGGGAGCTCTGGAGCCAAGCTGGATTCAAGTCATAGAACTGTCATCTACTGGCTACCTGGCTACGCAGTGTCCTCCCGTAAAGCAAAGCTAACAGAAGTTTGTAGCCAGAACTTTTTCTCTGTCTCACCTGGTCCCATTGGTCTGGTTTCTTTCCTTCCCACTGGTCCCGCAATTGCCTATAAAATAATCATTCAGAAGCTTAATGTTAATTATAATTGTTTAGCCAATGGCTCAGGCTTCTTACTGGCTAGCTCTTACATATAAATGAACCTATTTCTAATAATCTGGGTTTCACCATGTGGCTTTGTGGTGTTGCCTGTTCTCTGTTACATTGTGACTCCAGTGGTTCACTGGCATCTCTCTCAACCCCACCCTTCATCTGTATCTCTGTTTGGATTTCCCACCTAGCTATATTCTGTCCTGTCATAGGCCAAAACAGCTTTTATTCATCAACCAATAAAAGCAACACCTATTCACAGGGTACAGAAGGACATCCCACATCAGTGGTTCCATCTCACCGGATTCTACTCTACTGAACATACTGAGCTATTCTGAGCTCGCAGAACACAATGGGATAGGAAATAAATTAGCTATTGTTATTATCACCACAAGCACCCCTGGGTGTACATCAACAAGGACTTAAAAGAAAAATAAAGGAGTCGGAGAGCCCTGTTGATCATTAAGTTTCCCCTGTTCGAGTTTGGCCCCAACCCTGCACATTAACCACAAAACAACTTTTGAAAACCCGTGCTTCCTCTCTTCAATTCTCACTAGATACAGGGTATTCAATGGACAGCCATTTGTCTTCCAGAAAATTGGCAGGTGCTCCTATGCCCAGTGAAATGCACAAACTTTGAAACCATGCTCGGGAGAACATCTATGTCCTTCTAGGACTGCCTCCAGGGGGCACACTCACCCACCAATGCAGAAATGTCCCCCAAAGGACTGCTTGTTTTCACACCTCTCCCTGTGGCATGCCTTCCAAGGATATTTTTTAATCTGGCCTTAACTGCCTAGCAAGCTCCACTTCATGGGCTCAGAACATCATGCTGGGCCCAAACATCCTGTATTCCTATGTCCCATGCACCTACCCTTCACCTGACCCTCCAGTGCAACCAAGTCTCCATTGGAGCTGCCTCTTCCAAGTGACCCTGGAGGAGTAAGGAAGTCCCAGCTTCCTCACAGATTACTGTCCTTCTTTTCAACAGCAAAGGAAGGAAAGACTTCCATCCCATCCCACCTCCAACCCCTGAATAACAGTCCTCCATCCCTGGGGAGGGGCAGCAAGCAACACAGCAGAACAGTACTTTGAAAAGGACTGTTGTTGTCCCTGACCAGACTGAGGTTAGAATGAGTTGGATTTCCTAGACGGAAGGTTTCAGAAGCCATTGTGGGGTTTTCAAAAGGAACACGATAACATTTTAATCTAGGACAATCTATGCTGTTCCTCGCGTGCAATCAAATCCCCAGAAATCTTGACTAAGGCTTGTGTAAGCTAGTGACCAGGAAATGGGCTGTGGGAAGGTAGGATGGCCTCCAGGGACAGGAATTTTGCCTCCTCCCCCTCTTACAGTCTACTTCTGTGTGAGTGGACTCTCCAAGGGGCTCCTGCAATCTGCGCCATTAGATTTCCTTACCCATCTAGGAGCCCTGACTAGCAGCCTGCAGGCCAGCCAGCCTCCCTACCAGCTCACAGTGCCAATCATCAGGACTGCAAACTGGGTGGGTGCACACCAGGGCAGTCCTCACACACCTTCACCTACAGATACCTCACAAGGCACTAGATTTCACCGTTTACCTTTTTAAAAAAGATTTGTTTTTATTTTTGTGAGTGTCTGTGTTTATGTAGATGTGTGTACCTGTGCATTCATGGAGGCCAGAAGAAGACATCAGTGAGCTCCTGGGACATTGTCAGTCTTTCCCTATGAGGCAGGGTCTCTCTGAGCCTCAGCTGGGCTGGAAGCCCTGCCATCCTCCTCCCCCCACTTAGAGCTGGGGTTCAGGCTTTTAGGAGGATGCCCAGCTTGTTATGGAGATGCTGGGATCCAAGCCCCAATCCCCATGATTACGCAGCAGGAGTTTTTACCTGATGAACCCTTTCTCCAGCCCCCATTTCTCCTATTAAAAAAAAATGGTATGACACCTTCTTTATTTGGGGGGCAGAAGGAGCACATGCCTTGGTGCACATGTGGAGGTCAGAGGCCAACCTGCCAGAGCTGGTCCCCCTTTCAGCACGTGGGTCCTGAGGATAAATCTAAGGCTACCAGGTTTGAAGGAAAAGCGCCTTTACCCACTGGGCCATCTTGCCAGACCAAGTTTTATCATTTTTAACAGTGAATCCAGGTTCAGGAACTGAGCTAGGAACGCACTGACAGGGTTGCGGCTGGACCCCACGGAATGCCTAGTTCAGAGTCAGTGTTGGCTCCCAGGGAGCTGAGATGCCCTGCCATGGTGACGAGCATGGGTTCCTCCTTCTTGGGGGGTGTGTGTGTAATTACTGTATCTTGGAGATTCCAGATGTTTAGATGAAAGGCGGCTCAGTCTGTCATTACATGTCGTCTTCTTAGTGTGGCTTTTGAAGTCTATTTTTGTAGGACTTGATGGTTGGTCCTGAGATCTGACCACGGTGGCCACCCTCACCCTGGGTAGCCCTTAGGCTTCCCAGGTAAATTTTCCTTCAGGTAGCAGAGGGGGCTCTGGGAAGAAGCCAGCTGTCTGCATCCACCCTGAGCAGTTAGTGTGCGCTGTCTAGAGTCCTCTATGCTCTCCTTGGGGAAGACAGGCTTGGGTGCCTCCCATTGCAGCGCTCCTTAAGAATGAAGACCCTCAGGCAAGATGAGACCAGTTAGTACACAGGTGTGGACCATTGTTTTTGGAAGAACTGGTGTATCTTGTTGCAACTGAGGAAACAACGGTGGTTGGGGGAGGGGTCTCGAGACAAACTTCTCCTTCACAATTACAGGGCAAAGTGAGTCATTAAAAAATGATTCACGATGACTCCTGTGCCTTACAGATAAATACACGGGCCTGCGTGACCTCCTGCTCTTATCCCCAAAAGCCTCTGGGCATAAATAAATAATAACAACAACAGCAGCACTGCACAGTGCCACCCAGAAGACTGCGTCATTCCAACAATGAGACCACTGTCTCTTCCATGACAGGAAAGACATCCATGACTCTGGGCTTCTACCTCTGAGTCACTATGGGCTCAGGTTGGTCACTGTAGCAAAGGAAGAGGAACCAGTCATCGGATTTCTGGAAAAGCCAGGTCCAACTTGCCACAGCAGGTGAGCATTTCAGGCCTACAGTTGTCCCCAGCTTTCTGGCCATGATGGGAAGCTCTGGGGTACAGAGGAGGCTGAGGTGTGAGAAGAGCTTTTCAAACATGGAGTCTTCTCAGGGTGATGAGTGTTGCTACCCAGAATTCACTCCAACTCTTTCAGAGGCAGGATAGATGCTGTTACCCAGAATGTTTTTCCATTGTTCTCTAGAGATGTGGCAGTTGTTATTACCCAAAATGCACTCTGTGTTCTCGAAGGCATTGCCACCCAAAATGCCCTTGTCTGTGTCTTCCCAAAAGTGGAATGAAGACTGATATCCAGAATTCTCTGCGTTCTATCTGTGCTCATGAGGAGATGAATGAGATACCCAGATTCCAGGGAGGACTTTTTTGAATATTTCCCCTGCTGACTTTCGCCAAATTTAAAATTCTATCTTTCGTTCACCGTGTATCATTTAGTCCCTTCACCTAATTCTTGATGAAATCTGTTTCTTAAGACCTTTATTTAAGACCTATATGTGAGAGTGTATGTGTCTGTGAGCGCAGGTGTGGGCAGAGGTGTGGGCAGAGGGCGTTGGCTCCTCTAGAGCTGTAGTTACAGATCATTGTGAGCCACCAGACCTGGGTGCTGGGAACCAAACTTGGGTCTTCTGCAAAAGCAGCAAATGCTCTTCACCACTGAGCCATCTCTCTAGCCCTGACGTCTGATTTTTAAGAACCTCTTCTGATGTGCAGACTGACCTCCCGGCAGTCATGCCAAGTCCTCTTCCTAGGAGCTGGCTGGGAGACCCACCTGCAAGAAACTGGGTGGGGTCTGTACAAAGAATTGCGTGAGCCCTCCTGCCTGGAGAGGGGGCTTGTGGTGCCAGGGAGAGGTAAGCCTGTCAGGGCAAAGCCAGGACATCTGTTTGCCACACTTCAAAGCTGAATCGTTTCCCCTTCAAAAGGTCCATTTGAGTCTGAACTACTTCAGCCTATGGCCTGGTTTTCAGAGTCCTAGCAGATGCAGCTGAACAGAGCAACGTCGTGTGGGATACATGTGACCCTAATTTAGTAAGCAGTGGTGTCTGTAATACCCTGTGCAGCACAAGGGGAACACAGAGCCCACCAGACCCAGAAGAGAAGGCATGTGCAGGTGGGGGCAGAGCCAGGGTAGTGTCGGGAACTCCTGAAGCTGCTGGACAGGGAAAGAAGGGTCCTCTCTAGAGAATTTGTGGGGAGCACAACCATGTTAACCCTTGATTTTGGAGCACCATCCTCCAGAACTATCACCACAGCTCATTGTTTACAGCCACCCATGTTGTGGCTGTTATAACAAATTGAGGAAGTTTGCGGGGAACAGAGGTGCACACACACACACACACATACACATACACACACACACACATATACACACACACACACACACACATATACACACACATACACACTTCCACACCCTGCACAACTACTGGCTTCCATCTTGGAGTCCACAGATGAAATAGGGCACGGGGTCCTCTCAGTTTCGTGGATGAATGGTTCTGAGGTCAGGGAAGCAGCAAATTCATCCAGCTAATACCTGTTGGGTCCATCCTGTGCTGGGGTTGGGGAGATGAGCAGGACCCAGCTCTCAGGGAGGGGTGTCCATATCTCAAAGGCAAGATGGGCACAGGCTGAAGCCTGGAGTAGCAGATTCTAGGGCCACCTTTGGGCTGAGGGCTAGACTTGGAAGTCTAAAGGTTTCTCACCAAGTCAGAAAAGGCAATCAGCTACGTGACAAATAAGAGTGGTTGGTGTCTTGAGTGTTCCCCGGGGGCCCGTGTCCTAACGACTTGGCCATGGTGCTGGTGCAAAGTGGTAGAGTCTTCAAGCAGAGGGATCATTAGAGAAAGTTACGTCATTGGGATGTGTCATTGCTGGGGATGGTGGTAGCCAGGTCATCTTCATTCTCTCTTTTGGCTCCTGGACCATAACGAAGCAAACAGCCTTGTCTTTCGGCTACCTGCACTCTCACCATAATCTTCTGTGACACCAACAATGCCAAAGCAACCGGGCCAAGCAAGCATGACTAGACCTCGCAGGCTGAGCCGTGGGAAACGTCTTCCCTTATTAAGTCCGTGATGGTGGCTCTTCTGTCAATGTGGTGGAAGGCTGACGCACACAACATTTAGGCCGTTGTCTACCCTGCATGTGAGTGCTTTCTACCTGCTTGTAATTCCCTTGCCTATGGATCACTCTCTGTTTGCTGTAATGTTTAGTACAGGGCACCTACTATACTAAGATAAAATGTGATGGCATGTTTTAATACTTCTATAGAAAATTAGAGACTAGCTCGGGAAGAATTGCCGTTATTTTCTGTGCCATACATTAAGCCAAGGCCAAAGGCAGCAGGGCCTCAGAGGCAGACACTAAACGCCCTCTCCTTCGAGGAAATGAATCTTTTAGTCTTTCCAGTTAATTTTTGTTTTATTGGGGCACATTGTTTCAAACATCAAATCAGTCTGCTAAAATGAAATACCACTTCCTGCCCCACCTCTGCCTACTGCACGTGGTCCCGACCCTAGAGGCTGCCACTTTGAACTGCCATTTTCATGAGACCGCACATTTCTGTGTTTCTAACTAGTGTGTGAGGGCTGCATCTTCTCCTTGAGCCACAGACTTCCTGTGGGGGTAGATGGGAATCTGTCCCTCTTCTTCCATCTCGGTGTCTTCACTTCCTGTCCGCTCCCCTCCGTGTAATTACTACAGTCCTGGGCAGACCGGTGCTCTGTTTATGTCGTCATGACGAACAAACAGGAGTCACAGCCCAGCCTTGCTCAACGGCGAGGTTTCCTACTCCACGTTTATCTGTAGCTAATGATGGTCTTCCTTATTGACTTCATTGTTTGTACGCGTTTTAACCTTCTAGAAGTTACTCAGAACAATTTTTTATAAAAACTATGAGAAACATGAACCTTTTCTCTTTAGAGTTGCCCCCATGTATTTTGCCATAGTAACAGAAAGCTGACTGACGCAACTTTGTGTCTCTAGCACTGCTACTAAAAAGCGATTCAGATTCCTCTTCATTTTTATTCGGTGCCCTTTCTCTCGGCAAGTTTGCAGGATCTTTCTGTTGCCCTCACAGTTCTGAAATTGCACAATGGTGTATCTTCATCTGGTTTTACTTTTAATCAACCTGCTGAGTCTCAGAAGGCCCTGTGAGTCTGGAGAGTCATGTCCTCTGCTTCTGGGAAATTTCCCTAATATATTGTTGATTTTCTGTTCTTGTCAATCTTCTCTGCTCTCTTTTAAAGTGCTTCTGGTTGTATTTTGGGTCTCTTGATTTCTTCTGTTCGCCCTCTGGTGTTCGTTTGTTGTCTCTCCTTCCTGCTTTCTGTTTCCTTTGTTGTTTTCCAGAAAATTTCTTCCAAGGTGGTTTCAAGTGTTCCTTCTGAGTTCTTGTTTCTGCCATCATATTTTAAATTCATCTGTTGTTCTGTGGTTGTTGTGGTGATGTCCCTCACAACCGCCTATAAACCCAGGGAATCTGATGTCCTCTTCTGGTCTCCATGGTTACACACACACACACACACACACACACACACACTGAAAATATTTTTCTATACAAAAGATTCAGCTAATCTTCTAATTTTATTTTCCACTCCCCATTCCACTTTTCAGTTTCAACATTTTATAGTTTTTTAATCTTCTTATTCCTCCTACCCTTGTGAGTATTTTATTTCTTTTTAAAATCACGTTAAATTCTTATTTAACACGTACATGTTAAATAAGACATTCGATATATTATATTCAGTCAGACATCGTAAACCTGGAGGTCCTTGTATCTAATTTCCAACTCCAATTATATTGATCAATTAATTTGATCAATATAATTGATCAATTAATTTTTTAATGATTTGTTTTTATTTTAGTGTGCCACACACATACAGGCTCCCTTTGAGACCAGAAGAGGTCACCAGATGCCCTGGAACTGGAGTCACACGTAGTTGTGAGCCACCGCGTAGGTGCTGGGTTCTGAATCCTGGTCCTCTGCACTCTTAACTAAGCTGTCTCTCCAGTCCTTCATGTTGACTGTCGATTAGGATCCCAGCGTCATCCACCTGCTATCCCAACCACTTCAATCCTCATGCCAATCTCAGGAGGAAAGTACTGCGATTCGGTAGGGAAGCCATGGCAAGCAGAAGGCGTATCCTTGTACAAAGTCTTCCATCTAGGAAAGAAAGAAGAAACCTTGGGGTCTGAGCCTGGGAATTTAGCCCCACACCTGCACCGTCTCATCTAAGAAGTGTTATAATTCCTCTCTTTTCTTCTATTATTTGATTACCAAAAGGCAAAGAACCTGACAGGATTCCCTTCCGCACCTCTCATTCAGTCAAATACCATTGTTTAGCAGAGTCGCTGTGTGTCAGGGTCTACAGTTCCCATTCAACCCTCAGCATCTTTAGATGGTGGCTACTAATCACCACATTGGGCTGGCAAGATGGCTCAGTGGAGAAAGATGCTTGCTACCAAGCCTAATAACCTGAGTTCGATCCCTAAAACCTACTTGGTGGGTGGAGAGACCAGACTCTCAAACACTGTCTTGTTACATACACATCTGTGCTATGGGGTGCATCCATTCACCCCACTTCTCACACAGTAAACAACTGGGGTTTGTTTTTAATGGACATATTATCACCAAGGCTCAGGAGCCTTGAGGAGTTTGCCAAAGGTTCCTGCAGGAACTGGAGGAGACAAAATTCAAGTTCAAGACCATGTGACTTCAAAGCCAAGGAGATCCTGCACTATGCTCAGAATTTTGGGAAATGCTGATGAAAAGGGGCAGAGCAAAGTGTGTCTCTGGTCCATGTCTAAGCACTTATCAAAGGAACCACCTCATGGCTCTTCGCTCTGGCTTCCATCTTCAGGGATCCAATTACACACGGTAGAGGACCCTCCTTTGTCCGTGTCCACATCAGTGATCTTCTCTTTAACCCTTTTTAATACTTTAATATTTTAATTTAGGGCTGATATTCTCTCATTTTAATCTCTTATGTCATTCTCATTTATTCTTCATTTCTGCTATGCCATTTTAAAAGGTTTTTAAATTTGTGTGTATGTTTTTTGTGTATCTCTGTGTCTGCATGTATATTCATGTGAATTTATATCATGTGTATGCCGGTGTCCTTGGAGACCAGAAGAGAGTATTGGATCCCCTGGACATTGGGTTACAAATACTAGTGAGAAACCCAATATAGGTGCTGTGGACCAAACTCAGGTCCTCTGCAAGAGCGCCAAGTGCATCCCAGGAACACATCTAGGTATCTCTGCTGCATTCAGTCACTGGCTGGGAGTTGCAGGGAACAAATGTGTTGATGGATTTAGGGAACAGACTGGGGCCCATGTTCCAGCACACTGCCTGTGAGCAGAGACCCAAAGGATGCTTCTTGTGGAAGCCACACTTCCTGTGCTCTGCACTTCTAAAAAGACTGTATTTCGCCTGACATTTTTTGTTGATGATAATAGTTTAGCAGGATATAGAATTCTAGATTTAAATTAGATTTAAATTCTAGATTAAATTCCCTTAGAAACTTCAAGGGAATCCTTGCCTTGGGTTGGAGAGGTTGCTTAGTGGTTAAGAGTGTATATTGCTCTTGCAGAGGACCCAACTTCAGTTTCCAGCGTCCACACTGGGTGGCCCACAACTGCCTATATAATTCTGGTTCTGGGGGGATCTGACACACTCTTTTGACCTCCCACATAAGTGTACATATACACACAGGGACTCATACATATACACAATAAGTAAAAACTAATGTGTAAATCCACTCTCTTCTAGAATCCGGTTTCTGATAAGAGGTCTGGTATCAACCTGACTTCTGGTTTTTAAGGACTATCTGTGTGTGTCTTTTTTTCTGTCTGTCTGCTTTCAGATACACTCTACATTTCAACTGTAGAAGTATGTTAAAGATGTTTACGATTGGCAGAACTATTTGAACTTCCTGTGTGTGGCATGTGGAAGCCAGAGGACAATGCTGAGTGTCTGTTTTGTCACTCTCCCTGTCACCTGCTGGAGACAAGGTCTCTCGCCGAACCTGGAGCTTTCTGCTTTCTGGCTGGGTGGGCAGCCAGCAAGCCTCTGAGATCTTTCCGCCTCTGTTTCCCCAAACACTGTGGCTACAGGTGTGTGTGCCCACACCCAGCTCTAACATGGATGCTGGGATGCAAACGTGGGTCCTCATGCTTCTGTTGTGCACACTCACCTTCTTACCTCCCTGAGCCATCTCTCCAGCAGGGCTTTCTAAGTTGGAAAACTGATTTTCCATCCCTGGAAAGCGCTTCCCACTGCGCAGCTGATGCACTTCCTGTCTCCTTGCTGGGGATCTTAGTTGGATAACTGATTGTGTGGACCGATTCTTTAAGCTGTTCTTCTGTTCCCACGGGTCTCCCTGTGCCTTATGTGCTGGAATACCCTTCTGGCTTAATCTTTTAACTAGTCTTCTAATCTTTCTTATGAATGTCCCTGTTGTCCCATCTGTGGGCACTCTGCTCTTGTTTTTGTCCGGATCCTCACAACATCTCAACAGGATCCCAACCAAAGGCTTGGATTTCAGGTGTTTTGCTTGTGTTGCGAGGCCTCCTTCCATGCACCATGTTTGTGCACCTGTCATTTCGTTCACGAGGTGTTGGGCTCCTCCCTGTAGATTGTCCCGTCATCTGTAATGACAGAGGACAGTTTTGGTCCTCCTCCAGAGTCACCACAGGGTCCCTCCCTGGGAGTGTCTGTTTCGCTCCCCCAGGTTCTCCAGTGATGGGTATGCTGGCCAGGGAACCGCAGTGTTAGAGGGTAGGCAGGGAGCTGGCATGTGGATTGCCGGCCTGAGGCCGGGATTCCCCACATGTGTACACAAACAGCTTTGCTCTCAAGGGCTCCCCCTCTGGGAATCCTCTGGGCCTCAGATGTAAGTTCAGTGTCTCCTAAGAAGAGGCCTGCCGTGTGGGGGCCTGAGAGGACAGCTGGGCTCTCTCACACACCTCTCTCCTTTCTACCTGCCAATTGCGACCTGTGATGGAGACCTCTGCTTTCTCCTTTGCTGCTGTTTCCTTGTTCATCTTCCGGGATTGCTCCTCTGATGTGTGTGTCTGTATAGGAGTGTTAACCCTGCGGGCACATGTGGGGGCACAGTTCATCTGGGATAACTTAACTCCTCTAACGTGTGTGTCTGTATAGGAGTGTTAACCCTGCGGGCACATGTGGGGGGCCACAGTTCATCTGGGATAACTCCTCTAACGTGTGTGTCTGTATAGGACACCCTTGCAGGCACACATTGGGTGCCTATCTTTTCACTCTTCATCTTGGTCTCTCACCGACCCTGAGCTTCGCTGATTGGCTAGTACGGCTGGCCAGCAAGTGTGGGCCCATATTTCATACAAAATATTTACAGCCAGGCTCTCTGGCCATGCTTAATTTCCAAGGCAGCTGCAATCCTGCCAAACAAGCTAGCCACCTAACAAAGACTCAGGATATATGGCTCCTTCTCTTTTGTTAAAACGTAGAGCGCCTTGGGAGAGGTGTTGATTCCAAAGCGGGTGACTTAAGTTGCAGGTGTTTCGAGTAGTCCAGCGTCCCCCAGAAAGAGAATATTAATGAGTATCCTTGGTTTACCTGGGGGATAAAAGGTGTTTTGAATAATAAATGCAGGTAGATCTTCAGGAATGGAGGAAGCCTGAGATGCCCTTCCCATATGACTGTGTGAACTGTGTCTCGTTATTTCTTGCACCTCCGTACCGGTCGAGTTAGGGGAAAATAGTTTCTATGTTGGGATATGGATCCCGACAAGCAAGCCTCTGAGATCCACCTGTCTCCACCTCCCTAGAACATGGGTTGTGGACACATGCTGCCACACCTGGCCTTCGTCCAGCATAAAATAATCTCCCAGATATGAACTTGGGTCTTCACTTTACCCACTGAGCCACCTTCTCGGTCCCTACTCACATCCAACGCACTTCCTTTTCATCTCTAAGAAATGTTTTGAAGCCAGGCATACTGGCACACGCCTGCCATCCCAGCACTTGGGAGGTGGAGGCAGGAGGATCAGGAGTTCAAGGTCATCCTGACCTACAGAGCAAGTTCAAGACTTACTTGAATTACATGAGACCCTGTCTCAAAAACACCCAAGGCAACACAAAACCAACCAAAAAAGAACGAGAGCAAAGAAATATGTTGGACCCTCTCCCCTACCAATGGTCTCTTCCCCAGTTCTTCTATAGTACAAGTTTATTTGTGCTGTGATTTTCCTGGACTCTCGGGTGGAAAGGATAGGAACAGTCTGACACGCTGAACTCTACAGCCTGGCTCCATCCACAGAGCTGAGAGTGAGGCCCCTGCTGCCTCACAGGTGACAGACGTTCACACCCCTCTGTCCTCCTCTGAAGGCAGCTTCCTCTCTCTGGCACCCTGGCACACAGGTGTGAGGGGCTTTGTGCTCCCGGAGGCTGGTTTCAGACTGAACTTCCATCCCCATTCCTAGACTCTCACAACTCTACCCTTCACTCCTGCCACAGCATCACCTCCCCCGTAAACTGACTCCTCCGTGACCGTAAGCCCTTAGCTGCTGGCCCTCACTGTCTCCAGCACCCAGGGACTCAAGTATCATTCTCATTCCTAGACTCTCACGACTCTACCCTTCACTCCTGCCATGGCATCACCTCCCCCGTAAACTGACTCCTCCGTGACTGTAAGACCTTAGCTGCTGGCCCTCACTGTCTCCAGCACCCAGGGACTCAAGTCTTCACCTTGTCTTTTCCTGTGATCAGGGCCCTCGTGGTTACTCCTTCCTGGAGCCATACCCTTGATCTTGTCATTACCAACATTACCAATTTCAAGCACCCATTCTGATCATCCTGGGTAATCACTTCACTCCTGGAACCCAGACACCAGAAGTTCTGCCCAGCTCTGTGGTAGCGTATAACATACCGCGAAGAGAAGTCACACCATACAACAGGACTCACGAGGAGGTTTATCAGAAGAGGAGAGAGAAGGGGCAGAGAGGAGGGCAGAGAGAGGGTCCTGGAGACAAGAGTAACAGAAGAGAGACGGGGAGGGGAGGGAGAAGGAAAAGGAGAGGGAGGAAGACACCCACCTTTTAAAAACGGACCGCAGTGAATGTGCACAGGAGCCGCTCATAGTGTCTGCAACTGAGGATGGATCTTGTCAGGACCCCAAGGGCAGGCCGGTACAGATGCCTGAACACTAACAAGAGCGTCCTGGGTTTGGGGCACTCGGACTCACACCACGTGTGTCCTCACCGTCATTGCCATGCCTGCCGACATCAGCCAGTGGTCCGGGCCACTGAGCCTGCAGGAGGTGGACAATCGTCTCCAGCACGCGCACAGGTTCGCTACGCCAGGGTGGAGGTGGATGAACTGGGCAAAGTGCTGATGCCCACCCAGGTTAAAAATAGGCCCAGCAGCATTTCATGGGGTGGCCTTGACCCAGGGAGACTCTACACGCTGGTCCTCAACGATCGGATGCTCCCAGCAGGAAGGACTCCAAATTCAGGGAGTGGCACCATTTTCTGGTGGTCAGCATGAAGGGCCATGACATCGGCAGTGGCAAAGTCCTCTTAGATTATGAAGACTCTGCACCTCCCAGTGGCCCAGGCCCCCACTGCTATGTCTGGCTGATGTACAAACAGAACAAGCCACTGAACTGTGAAGAGCCCATCCTCAGCAACAGGTCAGGAGGTCCCTGCACAAGTTCAAGGTGGCAGCAAGAAGTATCACCTGGGAGCCGAGGTGGCAGGCACGTGCTATCAGGCAGCGTGGGACAACTATGTGCCCAAGCTGTATGAGGGGAGCCGTGGAGGCTGGCAGTTCTAGGGACCCCCACAGCATTGCTGAGTGCAATGTGTACAAAGTGTGTTGTTTCTCCCCCTTCCTTCCTGCCCCTTTGCAAGGAGTTCTGAACTGTGCTAGGATAGAGGTATAGGGTGATTGCCCGCTGCCCATCCTTACAATTCTAATCATCGCATCCTGGTTTATGTTTGTTCAAATTTAGGCTCCATCTAGGGGGCGTTTGGTGTTCTGATGGAGTCCTTGTATTGTTAATTTAAGATTCGCAACTCTGAAAAGTAAGACACTCTGCCAAGACCAGGTCCGCGTCAGGGTGAGGGCTTGTGTTGTCTGTATGTGGTTTGTCCTGTAACTAAAGAACAGGGCTACGGTGCTGAGGTGTGGCCATGGAGAGGGGCTAAGCCTTGCTTTTAAGAAGTGTGTGTTAGTGTTCAGGCATCTGTCCTGGCCTGCCCTTGGGGTCCTGACAGGATCCGTCCTGAGCTGCAGCCACTAAGTGCCGCTCTGTGCGCTTTCGCTATGTTTCCTTCCTCCCCATCTTTTTGTTTTTGTTTTGTTTTTGTTTTTTGAGACCGGGTTTCTCTGTAGCTTTGGAGCCTGTCCTGGATCTAGCTTTTGTAGATCCTCAAACTCACAGAGATCTGCCTCCCGAGTGCTACGAGCGTGCCACCACCGCCAGCTCTCAGCTCATGTTCCCTCCCTCCCCTCTTCCTGTTGTATGGTATGACTTCTCTTCACCAGACGCTTCCAGCCCATTGGTTCTACAACATTCCTACGGCTTTTGTTCTTGCTTTGTGTCTTGCCTGGTGACTTTCCTCTGGGCTGTGACCAAACACCTGATACAGTGCCCAGTGGGAAGAGTTTTGTCTGGGTTCATGATGTGGGGGGGATAGGCGTAGAGGAGGGAATCCATAGTAGTGGGAAAGTGTAGCAGGGACTTTTCCCTCAACCCTCTGTGGGACAGGAAGCAGAGACCAGGCAGGAAGTGGACTATACCCTCAAGGCCCACACATCAGTGACCTTCTAGCAAGGCTGGTATTATAGTTTCCTCAACCTCCCAAAACAGCGCCTGCAGCAGCCGAAGATGGAGCATGTGAGCCTGAGAGAGACATTTCATAGTTGAAACCTAACCGTTTCAAGTGGGAGATCCCATCTTACAACCTTCTTTACAATCCCCCTTTCCCTCTTCACAGCCCTTCACCAGAAAACAGAACAACAGCCACGACAAACCTAGCTCAATCCAATGCTCGCCTCCTCTGCCTGTGACCACACTAGGTGTGTGAGGTGGGTGACTCTAAGCAGGAAAAAAACACCAACTCAGTGGAAGGTCACAACTCTGATTCTTTCACCATTGCTGAAGTTTGTTCAATAACCCAGAATATGACAGCTGTACCCCAGAAAGTGGTTCTTTTTTTCACATTTAAAAAATCCTTTTTATTATTATTTTTATTGAGCTGTATATTTTTCTCTTCTCCCCTCCCTTCTTCTCCCCTCCCCTTTATCTTCTCCCATGACCTCCATTCCCCCAATTTACTCAGGAGATCTTGTCTTTTTCTCCTTCTTATGTACATTAGATTCATGTATGTCTCTCTTAGGGTCTTCTTTGTTATCTAGGTTCTGTGGCATTGTAAATTGTAGGCTGATTTTTGGGTTTTGGTTTGTTTGGGGTTTTTTTTGCTTTATGTTTAAAAGCCACTTATGAGTGAGTACATATTATATTTGTCTTTCTGGTTCTGGGTTACCTCCCTCAATATGATGCTTTCCAGATCCATCCATTAGTCTGAAAATTTCAAGATGTCATTATTTTTTTCTACTATGTAGTACTCTATTGTGTAAATGTACCACATTTTCCTTATCCATTCTTTGATCAAGGGACATTTAGGTTGTTTCCAGGTTCTGGCTATGACAAACAATGCTGCTGTGAACATAACTGAGCACATGTCCTTGTGGTACAATTGAGCATTCTTTGGGCTTATACCCAAAAGTGGTATTGCTGGGTCTTGAAAGAACTCAAGAAACTGATCATCAAAAGAACAAATAATCCAATAAAAAAATAGGATGCAGACCTAAACAGAGAACTCTCAACAGTTGAATCTAAAAGCATGAAAGACATTTTAGAAAATGTTTGATATCCTTAGCTATCAGAGAAATGCAAGTTGAAACAACTCTGAGATTCCATCTTGCACCTGTAAGAATGACCAAGATCAAAACCACAGATGACAACTTATGCTGGATAGGATGTGGGGAAAAGGGAACACTTCTGCATTGCTAGTGGGAGTGCAAGCTGGTACAGTCCCTTTGGATATCAGTATGGCAATTTCTCAGAAAATTAGGGAACAACCTACCTCAGAAAGTGTTTCTTGAACACTGGAGATGATCACATACATGTTCTTCTCCTTGTTCTGTGTCAGTGAGGTCACAGTGAACACTCTTGCCAATCAGGTCTGTTTGTCAATAGTGAAAGTGGGCTACAAAGCCTTCTACCGGATTTGTCTATTTCTCCTTCAGCGTTGGCAGCTTTCTGGAGTATGTTGTCAGGGGCACGCGTGTTCCTTAGTTATGTCTATGTGGAACTGAACACAGTGGGACACCAGCTCTTTGTGCATCTCTTTTCGTCCTTTGTTCTGTTCCATTGGAGGCTCTCATTTTAAAAGTGGGTTTCTTTGCAGATGCGGAGATCCACAGCCAGGCACTGGGCCAAGCTCCAGGAATCCTGTTGAAGAGAGGGAGGAAGGATTGTACCAGCCGGGGGGGGGGGGGTCAGGGTCATCACAAGGGAACCCACAGAAACAGCTAACCTGGGCCCATAGGAGCTCATGGACTCTGGACAGACAGCTAGGAAGCCGAGGACTCACCTAGGCCTTCTACATATGAGTAACAGCTGTGAAGCTTGGTCTACCTGTGGGACTCCTAGCAGGGAAAGCAGGGCCTGCCCCTGACACTTTGGCCAGCTTTGGGGAACCTATTCCTCAAACTGCATCGCCTTGCCCAGCCTTGATATCAGGGGGAGGAGCTTAGTCCTACCTCAATTTGATATGCCATGCTTTGTTGACACCCATGGGAAGCCTGCCCCTTTCTGAACAGAAACAGTGGATTGAGGGTGATGGGCAGAGGAGAGGTAGGAGAGGGGATGGGAGGAGAGGAGGGAGAGGAAACTGGTCAGGATGTAAAATCAGCAAATACATTTAATTAATTTTAAAAAAGAACAAAAACCAAAGCAAACAAAACAAGTGAGTTTCCCTGGAGCTGGAGAAGGTGGTTGCAGGCTTAAGGGAGCGGCTGCTCCTGCGGAAGTCCCGAGTTTCCAACACCCGTTACAAATTATGTTTATTTATAATATGTGGGAAGGTGTGTGGTGCTGCATGTGTGTGTGGGTACACTCATGCCAGAGGCCAGAGGGGACATCAGGTGTCCTGCTCTGTCTTCTGCCTTATCCCCTCCCCGCCCCCATTTTGTAAGGTAGTTTTGTCATTGTTGCTGTTTTGTTTTGTTTTCTGATGCAGAATTGCAGGTCAGTCGTTTTCGCCCAGCATTTGAATGACGTTGACCCACTGCCTACCTGACCCCTTTCCTGTGGTGCACCCTGCCCCCACCAACTCCCTTCAAAGGTTTTCTCTTTAATCTTGGCCTGCTTATCAGTTAGACCTGCTACGCATCTGCTGTGATTTTTCTTGGACCTGTTCACATTTTGATAGTGTATTAATAAGACCAACTAGAACTCGTGCACCAGCGGAGATATCTTGTTTGTGCTCTAGCAAATGAAGGTAGTGGTTATCACTTCGGGGTTTCTGAACTTTCTGAACCTATACTTTCATACGTCGTGCTGTTTTGATGGAATTCTTGACCCCACCCCTTAAAATATTTCTAGTGTCCAGTTCTTCCATGTTCGTCCATGACCTTTTCCATTTCTGAACCAGCAGGGGGCCTCTCTCCAGCTCTCCCTTCTCCTGTCTTCTGCTAAAGCCTATTGGAGGAGCCTGTGGAAAAGCCTGTGGGGGGAACCTGTGGGAGGAGCCGGTGGGGGCAGCCTGTGAGGGGAGCCTGTGGGAGGAGCCTGTGGGAAAGCCTGTGAGGGGAGCCTGTGGGAGGAGCCTGTGGGGGCAGCCTGTGGTGGAAACCTGTTGGGGGAGCCTGTGGTGGAAGCCTGTGGCAGGGAGCCTGTGGGGGAGCCTGTGAGCGTTCATACCCTGGGTCAGATCAAACCCACAGGCGGCTGCTGGCAGTTGGTTCTGCACTTTCCTAGTTTCTTCTTAACCACTTGCACCTGCTGTTTCGCTTCTGCCCCTGCTGTACCACAGGTGACTTGGTTAGTGAGCCCCAGTTCTGCTCTCAAAGGTTTCTCTCTTTTTGGAATTCGGGCAGCTTATTGCCTTGTGGCACCAACTCTTTATTTCAAGAAAAACAAACTGTGGCTATATAGCAGTTTAGGGTGTGATAATTTTCTTCCCTTTTTGTTTTGTTTTGTTATTTTTAGTTTTTGTTTTGGGACAGGGATTTGGTTACCTGGACTGACTTCCAACTCCCTAAATAACCTTACCTGACCCTGAACTTCTGATCTTCTTGCCTGCACCCCCCAAAGTGGTGGAATTATGGGCATGCACCACCACAGGTTTCTGGGTGCTGGGGATAGACCAGGCTGCCACCTGTTCTAATCAGGCTTTTGCCCAACTGATCAGCATCCCTGACTCCCATTCCTCTACTTCTTAGGTGGAAGTGGCATCTCCTCTGTGGACACCATCTTAAATTCACGATGCCAGGCAATCTTCTGTCTCCCTGGATGATGATTTTCAAACCTCCTGGACAGTGGTTACAATGGCCCTTCTCCTACCGCCTGCTCCCTGTCAACTGACAGCCTTCACCAGCCCTGCCATAACACCCACCCACCTGTGTGTGCCTGCCTCCTCCCTGACCTGGGATGCTGGCCACAATCTGAGGAGCAGCTCCGGCTCGCAGCCTTGTTTGTCCATCAGATTCCGGTCCCCTCTCCTTCCCCAGGACGTGCTGGGTAACTCCAACCTCATTGTCACTTGTTCATGTTTTCTCAATCATTCACCTTTGCTAATATTTATAAAATATCGTCAATCAAAAATGACCAGATGTTGCTTTCATATCTTCCTTAGCTGTTGTTTTCCTTACACCTATAGCAAAGCTCCTAAAAGAGTGGCCTCTTCACAGTCCTTCCATTGTTTCTCGAATTCAACCCAACCTGGCTAAACTCGGCCCTCTGACTCAACAGAACTACCTTCGGCCAGACAAACAGCGCCCCCTGAGTTGCTAAGTCATAGTTTAGCTCTCTGTCCTCATTTATGTCGGTCAGACATCTCAGCTTGCCCAGACAGCCCTGGTCTATATCCGTGTCCTTGCATAATTAAGGGTGCCTTTTGATCTCAGAAGTGTCGTATGTGTAGGAATTTTCGTTCACTGTCCCTAGCAAGTGATACATTTAACGGATTGATGATTGATTGACTGTTTTTGCATGTTGGGGTGCAAATGTGCCACAGCTTGTGGGTGAAGTCAGAAAACTTGGGGAACTTGGTTCATTCCTTCTAACGTGGGTCCAGGGGATTGAACCTGAGCTCAGCAGAAGCGTCTCTACCTACTGAACCATCTTACCCATGCAGCTCTGTCCTCATTGCACATTGCCTTCCATGTAGCCTCTCATCACTGCCTCCATCACTGTGAAACCACATAGACCATGGAGGTGCAGGGTGCGCCTCCTCCAGCCTCACCTTTTGATGGCATTGCCACTATGCTTAGTTCTGTGATTCCACGATTAATGTATTTGCCAACTGTCACCTCAATAGCAATACACAGCAAAGAGACTTAAAATTCCAGTGACTTTACAACCAGTGACTGACAGCCACAGTGATTTGTTTCTGCAGGCTGGGAAGGCTGGCCAGGCTGGGCAGGTTGATGTGCAGGCACCGGCTTGGGCTCAGGGCTGCTCTGCTCATCCCAGGCCGGATGGTCCTTGTTCATACTGCTCTGCACACTCTAGCCTTCCAGTCCTTCCTCATCAAGCCACAACATCCACGGTACCTGTGTTTTGCCACACCCTCTACCTTGCACACTTTTCCCGCAGATACCGGTGTGGCTCACCTCTGTGCCTCCCTCATTGACTGGGTGAGGATGCATTGTGTGTCAGCTGCTTTGCTCGACAAAATACCTTACAGAAGCAGCTATTTGGGGAAGAAAGGTTGAGTTTTGATTCACAGTTCAGAGGGCACAATCCTTCATAATGGAGAATGCATGGCATTTGGCATGCTGAGAGCTTATGGCAGGCTTGGTTTGCTTGAATCTTGCAGATAAGAGAGCAGAGGTCAGAACAGAAGCGGGGCTGGCCAAAACCCTCAAGGGCCCACCTTCAGTGACCACCTCCGGCATCCAGGCCTCCTGCCCCAAAGGTTCCACAAAACAGCACAGGACTGTATGTTCAAATATTACACAACGTTGGGGACAGTTCACACCCAACTGTGACAGTTTGATTCAGAGGCTAACTTATTTGTGCACACCTTGGCTAACGATGACAATGGGCTATTATCTATTTATTGTCTAGCCATGACCCCCTTCTTACATAGTGGATTGCACCTATCTTAATCTTACGGTTACACCATTGACTTCTTAGTCTCTTAGGGGTGACAGTGTACCCCCAAAATGTTTTCAAGCCACTAAATCAAATCTTGGTGAAAATAAAGGCAAGCATAAATATTTTTGTTTTTATTTATGTTTTTTTTTCAAGATAGGATTTCTTTGTATATCCCTGGCTATCCTGGAACTTCACTCCATGAAGAAATATCCATCTGGTGGGTGGAACAGGATGAAAATGGAGATGCCAACCAGGGGACATCATCACCTGCTGACAGGTCGTTAGCTGCAGAAGTGGCTTCTGTGTTCTTTTTCCAAACTATTCCAGGTAGACAGTGTATCAGAGGTCTATACAAGCTGTATATTTGGTGCTGGCGAGCTAGCTCAGCAGGTAAAAGCACTTGCCAAACTGATGATGTAAGTTTGGTCCCTAGAACCCACATAATAGAGTCAACTCCCACAAGTCGTCCTCTGACTTACATATATACCATAATGCAACACATACATGCATGTTCATGTGCACACATATAAAATAAACGTAAAAAAATTTAATTTGTATAATTTATATTCTCATAATAATGAAATTTAATTCTATTACCATTCATAGAAATAGGGGTGAGGGCTGGAGAGATGGCTCAGTGATTAAGAGCATTTGCTTCTTTTCCAAAGGACTCAGGTTTGATTCCCAGTACCCCTATGACAGCTCACAATTGTCTGTAACTCCAGTTCTACGGACTCTGGTGCCACCTTCTGGCCTCTGTGGACACCAAACACACAAACAGTGCATTTGTATACATGCAGGCAAAACATTCATATTTATAAATAAAAAATAACTTAAAACTATCAAAAGAGATGAAAGTGACCCTCACACATTTCCTCTGAGCCTTTCTTCTTCACCTCCCCAAGACTAGGGCTTGAACCTCGGGCTTCACACCAGGCAAGCCCTCTACCTGCTAAGCTGCATCCCCCAAACCCCTTGAGATTGACTTGTTCTCTCTGATTCTGTTCTTGCTGCCTTCTGGCCAGCAGATGGTGCCCTCCTCCTGCCAGATTCCACGGGGAACTAAGCTCAGTATTCTGGGGCGCTCTGATCTGGAAACTGGGGATCCTTTGTTCTGGGCTCTCCAAACAGTCACCTGATGGGCTGGCAATTTCCTGCCATGCCCTGGTGGTAGCAGATCTCTGTTGGCTGGGTTTGGATTAAAGGGAAGCTGCTTGCTTCATAATCAGGTATGCTGGACCTTAGAGGAGAGGAAGAGAAAAACAAGCTCTTGAGCAACCTGTACTAATAGGGTGTTAATTAGGAGAGCACACTTAACTTTTTCACTGCCAACCCAAACAGGCCAGCCTTGATTTTGGCTCTGTGCCATATAACTGCATCTCAAAACACTCCACAAACACTCATTAACCCCCGCTGTGCACCCAAATGCTGGGCACCGTCAAACCTTTTCCAAGATCTGGAAAACACATTTGCTTTAGATTTGCTAGTTCATGGCTTACTGAAAGCAAGGACCAACCTTTCCCAAGTCTCTCAAGCAAGTCACAGTCTGACTCCCAGACATCATGGTCAGTCTATTGGTCACCTGATCTCCCCCGCACACACACCCCCGTGTCATCAACCACAATACCTGCACTTCCTGCCATGGTTCACCTCAGTCGACTCTTTTTTGAGACAATCATTGTCCTGCATGCCTACTTCCGTTTGAGAAGATATGATCTCCCAGGTCATGTCATGCTTAGAATAACCCACTGGGTGAGCATCCCTCAGTAGCTGTTGAGTTGTAAGTGTCTTCCGCAGGTTGTTCCCTGTGGTAAGGGGAAGTCTTATCTTTTTATCACCATGACACCCAGGTTGTAAGTTACAGGGCTGGGTTGGGTGTGGATATGGGAAGAAATGTGAGGAAAAATAGGTTTCTCCCCTTCCTGTTTTCAGCGTATTTCTCATCCCCCCCCCAAAAAAAACACCAAAAAAACAGATGCCAAGAGACTCCCCAAGTGTTTGCCTGGCAAACCTCCTGCTCTGCCCTACCCGTGGAGCAATGGCTCATAGTAGGCCAGGCCACGTGTAGGGGAGGTATTGGAAACAGCTCCCTGCCAGCTGTCAAGTGAGACCCTCAGAACACACGTGCACCCCCACCACGGCCCCACACACTTCTTGCGGTGCAACCTAAAATCCTGAGATGCCTGTGGCTTTCTTCCTGGCTTCCACGGGTGACATCAGGCTGACCTGTCCAGCTCTGGCAGGAACCTGGGACCAAGCTAACCACTCCTGTCTGCTGAGTTAGCAGAATATCCCCAGAAGTGGTTTTCATGGTGTGTGAATCACCTGAGCCCAGGATGTGGCTGTGTTGCCTTCACACCTGGCTTTTCCTCCAGGACAGCACTCACTGGGAGCCCCTCCACCTCTCCATATCTGAATGAGGGGCAATGTCTGCACTCTCTAGGGATCACCCGCTGCTGCAGGGGCTGGGTAAGAGCTTCCAAGCTAGAGAAGAGCTGGAGATCGCCCATTCCTGTCCCTCCTTCTCACCTGCTTTTCTTACTCCAAAGTCGAGCAGAACCCCAGAAGTAATTAACCCCTGGCAAATTGAGTCACAAGACCTTAACTAGCGCAGGCTTGGCTCACGGGAAAGCAGCTACACTGGGAAAGTCCATTTCCTGGGTCACTGGCACCCAAGCAGGCGGTTGTGGGGGCTCTGCGGGGGCTTCTAGCCTGGCTAGAGGTGAGAGGTCGACCACACACTATCTACAGGGATGGACTAAGCTGGAATTTCCATGGAGATAATTGAGACTCATTCATAGACGAGACACTGAATATTTATGCCCCTCCACTCATGTGAAAATCGTTTCCTCCCTATGAGGCAGTAGGGCCTATAAGATTGACAGATCCTCAGAGTGAAACTCTCACAAATGGAGTTAGTGGTGGTGGTGGTAGTGGTGGTAGTGGTGTGTGTGTGTGTGTGTGTGTGTGTGTGTGTGTGTGTGTGTGTGTGAAGACAGCTGTCTTCTTCAATTTCTCTCCACCTTATTATTCGAAACAATGTCTCTCACTTAACCTGAAGCTCACTGATTCATCCAGTGAGACCCAGAGATTCCCCCCCACACCTTCTGCCTCTCCAGCACCGGGGTTACAAGCATGAGCCACAATCCTGGGTTTTTTCAGGCCCCCATGCTTGCACAAGTACTTATTGACTGAGACACCACCACCACCACCATCCCCCGCCAGATTAATGTTCTTCCACAAAAGAGTGCACAAGGCTGTCTCACTGGCTCCACCAACCAGTTAAGACACGGCAGAAGACAGCTGCTGAGGAAGTGGGTTCTTCACGGAGCCAGCACCTACTGGCGTCAAAGTCAGTTCTCCAGCCTTCAGAGCCCTGAGCAGCAAATCCCTTCTTATTCATGGATTATCTAGCTGAGGGCGTTTTGTTATTACAGTCCAAACAGACTAAGGCAGTAAGTAGAGTCCTTTTTGCTTGACACCTTCTGTGGGACACCTTAATAAAGGCAACGCCAGATCACCCCTCAGAGTTCAGTCTCAGTATAGCTCTTTTCTATCTGTGATACAACACCCCGAAAGAAGGTGACAAATGGAAGGGGATTATCCAGCTTTTTGGTTCCAGGCTATTGTCCGTGACTGTAGAGCAGTAAGGCAGGAGCTCGAAACATCACATCCACAATGAAGACCAGAAACAGAATAAACACACGGATCCTTGCTTGTTTGCTCTCTCTCTCTCTCTCTCTCTCTCTCTCTCTCTCTCTCTCTCTCTCTCTCTCTCTCTCTCTACTTACTTCCTCCTCTCTTATACTGTACTGGGAATGGGCTGCCCAGGGTCGGTGCTGCCCAGGGCAGGGGATGGTGCTGCCCAGGGCAGGGGACGATGCTGCCCAGGGAGTGGTGCCTCCTGAAATGGGCTCAGACTTCCTATATAAAGTAACAATCAAGACAACAATCCTCCACAGATGTGCCCACAGTCCGACCCAAGGTAGACCGTTTCCTAAGACTTCTCAGTGACTCTAGGTTGTGTTAAGTTGAGCACACTCCTAGGAAAATTAGACAATGCTGTTTGCTTCTGCAAGCTGTCTAATTTGTAGATTACTATTGTGGTGGACAGCTAATTGAAGCTAACAGTGAATGAAAATTCAAAACAATGGCCATCTTCTTTGTAGTAGACTAAGGTTTTTGCTTGACAAGCCCACGGTAATCACGTACAGCACCAAGAGCCACCCCAACTGACCAGAAGTTCTGAAAGGAGAGCGTTGATACTTGTCTGTCTCCTGTCCCCTTGCCCGCTAATGACTCCAAATGAGAAATAGTTCCAAATTCCCTAACATCTGTTTGTTATTTTTTCATCACTGTGATCAGATGCCTGACAAAAAGCAGCTCAAGGAAGGTAGAGGTTAGTTTGACTTACAGTTTGTAGTTATTTTTATACAATTCCCATCATAGCAGGGAAGTCATGGTGGCAGGAGAGACTCTCCCAGCTGTGGCAGCAGGTGTGTGAGGCTCTCCCAGCTGTGGCAGTAGGTGTGTGGTGCTCTCCCAGCGTGGCAGCAGGTGTGTGAGACTCTTCAAGCTCTGGCGGCAGATGTGTGAGGCTCTCCCAGCTGTGGCAGTAGGTGTGTGAGGCTCTCCCAGCTGTGGTAGCAGATGTGTGGTGCTCTCCAAGCCATGGCAGCAAGTGTGTGGTGCTCTCCCAGCTGTGGCAGCAGGTGTGTGGTGCTCTCCCAGCTGTAGCAGCAGATGTGTGGTGCTCTCCAAGTCATGGCAGCAAGTGTGTGGTGCTCTTCCAGCTGTGGCAGCAGGTGTATGAGACTCTTCAAGCTCTGGCGGCAGATGTGTGAGGCTCTCCCAGCTGTGGCGGCAGGTGTATGAGGCTGTCTGATCACCTCTCTGTGGAACAGGATGTAGGTAGGAAGCAGGGCCCTCTACCCAGTGACCTACTTCTAGTTAGTCTCCACCTCCCAAAGGCCCCTTAACCTTCCAAAATAACAGCACTTTCTGGGATCCAAGTCTTCCAACACATATGGAACACTTTGTGGTGGGGGGCACTTTACTTTCTAATCCTAACAGTTTCTAGGATTGTATGTATTCTCTGCCCTAGTATGAAATTGGTGTTGTCATCCTAAAAAAAAAAAAAATGAAAGATTGCTTTCTCTGCCCTTCCTCATGTCACTTCCTAAGCATTGCACAGTGCCTCACTCCTCATAGGATCTCCCATCCCTTCCTAACTCAAAGACACTGCTGTAAAAATGTGAGTCTTTAAATCAGAATTAGATACTTTAGGCATCGTGTGTGAACAAAAGAGCTGGGTGCATACCATGCACCACAGTCCTGGGTCATTGCTGTGATGGTGAATCGTGATGCCAACTTGCTGGTTTTATAGTCACATAAGAGACACACCACTGGCTATATAGGTGGCACTGGGGACTGAAGAGGCTGAATGCCCTATATGGCATCCCTCATCTGGTCGCCTGTCCATCTACAGGTTTTGAGACTCCCCTCTCCCCTACCTGCTGGTGTGATGAGTTAAAGATCTCACACGAAGCCTCACACAAGACTAGCTGCATCTCTGGTGGGCACTCACAGGACAAGTCAGGTCACAGGGGCTATCCAAGTTTTCACCACTGCTTCTTTCTTCCGGTCTCATAGCCAAGCCTTCTCATGTCAAAGAATCATCAGGTTGAGGATTTCTAACAGAGAGATATTAAACAAATGTGTATGCAATAAAAAATTACAGATATTCCATTTGGAATAAGAACAAAATGGTGTAATTCAGACCAAGATCTTCCCAAGACACCTAGAAAATCTCAGTGAAGCTTTAAATCCATAATCATAATCATATTAAAATAAAGTAAAATGAAATAAGACTAAAAATTCTCCTGGGGAATCAGTTTATTACTAAGGAAGCTAATAAACAATAGGAGCAGACGTTGGTCCTTCCTTTCTTCAACAAAGTTAGATAAGTAGTCACAAGGTAAAACTTTTTCCTTGAAATATTCCAGTTTAGAAGAAGCTGAAAAATGAAAAAAAAAAATAATTAGAATACTGTAATTTTGGTTGGTGCTAGTGAATTGGTAGATTATGTTAAAAGTCATGGGTGACCACAAGCATCGCAAAGGGGAAATAACCAAAGACCACGTGCTGCTGGATGAAAATGTGGACCACAGCTGATGTGGGAGAGCTGAGTACACGGGAGAGTAAAGGGGGTTAGGCCCTGAGAGCAAAGAGCACAAGGAACTGAGACCCTACTAAAAGAGAACTGACTTTTCTTCCAAACCCACCTAGCACTAACAGTTTGTCCCTGGAATGTGACGAGCACCAAATATCTTAACACCATAAGCACCTGAGGCACTGCCGAATGGTTTGAGTTGACAGTTGACTGAATTTAAAGTGAATAACTGAAAAATAGCATGTCCTTGTGATCCTTTAAAAATCTCCGTCATAGAGTCAGTATGCCTGCAGTCTAACACTTGAGAGGCCGCAGCAGAGGATCTTGAGTTCAAAGCCACCCTGGATAGTCTGGGCTAGCAAGAGACCCTGTCTAAAAAAGGGAAGGAGGGAGGAAGGGAAAGGAGCAAACTCTACAATATTCCTGAGAATCCAAAACATTATGCACATACACAAGAAGACTAGTGTAATGATATTTTATTTGTATTTTAATAAACAAAGTGCCTGAAGATCAGAATGCAAAGGTAAGCCGCTAGAAGCCAGGGAGTGGCGGCAGTACACAACTTTAATCCCAGGACTCAGGAGGCGGAGACAGAGGCAGAGGGATCTCTGTGAGTTCAAGGCTACTCTGGGCTACACAAGATCAATCCAGAAACAGATCCAGGTGATGGTGGTAAACAACTTTAATCCCAGTGTTTGGGAGTCACACACCTTTAATTCCAGCACTAGGGAGGTGGAGACAAGAGTGATATGGTTGGGTAGAGAGAGGAATATAAAGAGGAAAAGATAGAAACTTACTGGTGTGTGGAGTCTGAGGATTTATGGAAACAGGCTCTCACCCATTCAGTCTCAAGATTTGGGAGCGGTAAAAGGTCTCTCCAGTGGTTGGCTGCTTTGCTTTTCTGATCTTCAACTTGAACCCCAATATCTGTCTCTGAGTTTTTTTATTCATGCTACAGACTAGCAAACACTCTAAAGTCTCAACTCTGGTTGACTTCAGAGCTCTGCACAGGCAGGAATTGAAAGCTCAGGCAGGGTGGGCAGCTCTTTGGTGAAATAATAAAAATCATACCTCAACACTCACAGAGATCCTTGTCAAGACTAGAAGAAATGCTGGCTCTAGGTGGGGAAACGCAATCAGTCCAAAAGAATCTAGACATTGGACTTGCTAGACAAAGGCTTACATCATCTATTTACACCACAGCCCTAAAGGAGACCACAAAAATGAGGTCCTACTAAACAGAGAACATTAGTAAGCACCACAGAGGAATAACAAAAGAAAAGAGATGAAATGCACAATAACTGAAATGAAACAGTCTATAGAATTTCCTAGAAAGGGGAAACAGAGAACTTGGAATTAATTGGGTTAACTATGATTATTTCATTTGAAAATCACAAATAAAGACTAGAGAAAAATGAGCAGCATGTCATAGGCCTGTGAGACACCATCAACCATATCAACATATACACAGCAGAAATTCCAAAAGAAGAGGTGTTACAGAAAAGAACCAACAAAACATTTGAAGAAGTGATGTGCCCCAATTCTTCAACCTTACAGGATTATTCAACACATCCAAGAAGCTCAATGGTTTCCCAACAGAGTAAACTCAAAGAGATCCATGCTCAGATATAATTTGAAGAGATACATACTTAGATATAAGTGAAGGCACACACAAAAAAGTAATCTAGAAAGCACCAAGAGAGAAACAATTTGCCAAGTACCCAGAAACCTCAATAAGACTTCAGAAGGCTTCCCCCTCTGAAACTATGGACATCAGAAGACAGTGGAAGGTAATTCTCAAAATACCAAGGGGAAGGAGCTGGAAAGACGGCTTAGCATTAAGAGCACTTCATGCCCTTGTAAAGGATCTGAGTTTGGTTCCCATCATCCACATGGTGGCTCAAAATCACCTAATTTCTGGCCTCCATAGACACCTGTACTCCCACGCATAAATCTTCATAATATTATACACATTTTTTAAGTGCTGGAGGGAGGGGTTGTCAATCAAGAATTCTACAACTTCTGAAAGTATCTTTCAAAACCAGAGGAGCTATTAAGATAGTCTGATAAAATTAAAGAATTTATCACATGTATATTTTTCCTACCAGAAAAATTAAAGAAAATTCTTTAGAGTAAAAATATGCAAACTAACATAAAGAAATAGAGAGGGATGTGCCACCACTGCCTGGCTGAACTGGATTTTTAAAAAAGTGTCCTATCTCACTGCTATTTACAAGAGATTTGTTTTATGTTCAAAACCCAAAGAAACTGAAAGTAAAATGATAAGAAAAGTAATGTCACATTTACTAACTGAATCCAATAGGTCTCTAGGGTGACCAATATCTCACACAAAGTAGTCTCTGGTACAAAATTTGTTACCCAAGACAAAGAAGGGCATTCCATAATAATAAATGTATCACTTAATCAAGAAGATAAACATAAATACATATCATCTTAAAACTTAGACTTCAAATACATAAAACAAAGTTAAACAGAATTGAAGGAAGAATGATAATTTAGTCACAGTGTTTGGAGGCTTCAACGCCCACTTTCAGTAACAGATACAAGCGGAAAACAAATCAACAAGGGACTAGAAGGCTTGCATAGAACGCTGTCCACAACTCTAACTGAAACCCATAGACTTTCCACTCATGCTAGCAGAATTCGCATTCTTCTCAACTGTGCAGCAGGGTTTGGAATCCTGAGTCCTCTGATCGCAGAGGAATTAGAAGTAAACAGAAAGAAGGAATGTAGAAAGTCACAACTACATGCAAGCTAACAAATAGCCAACAGGAAAGAACACCTACAGTAACAGAGAAAACAAGACATGGAGCCAGGTTTGATAGCTCACAGCTATAATCCCTATCCAGCACTCGAGAGACAGAGAAGGGAGAACTGTGAGTTCGAAGCTACACAGAATGCACAGAAAAGAGGTGAGTGGAGGGAGGACCTAGGTCAGTCCCTAGAACCTATGTTAAAGGTGGCATCATGGTGCATGCTGGTAACCCCAGCATTAGGAGGCAGATCTGGGAGACTTGCTGACCAGCCTACTCTAGCCTCTTGGCAAGTTCCAAGCCAACAAGAAAATAGGTGTGTTGCAAAGAAGGACTGAATCCTGAGTGAAATGTGTATTTGATACAAGAACCACCATGTCAAGGACTCCAGCACTTCAGAACCACAGGGAGGGCAAAGCCTTCCACAGGTCAAACTCAAAGCCCTTGCCTGGTCTGAGTACAGATACTGATGGTGTGCAGACAGCATCCATCACAGCTTCCTCCTCCGGGATGGCTGCAGCCTGGGCCCTTTTTCCTAGAGAGATACCCTTCCCAAATTAGCTAACCCACCTCCTCAGTCAACTGTATAAAATAAACTCGCTGTGCTTCCAGGTTACTGGTGTGTCTTCATCAGAGTGCCTGTCTCCCCTATCCCAACTTTTCTGTATGTGTGTCTGTAGGTCTGTTCATTCCCTGTCATTCCAGTCAGGGCAATCCCAGGCAGTATAGGATCCCTGAAAAGACTGACCTCAATTCCCTGTTACATAAATGTGGTGGTAACTGGGCCCAGCCTCCGAGGATTCTCTGGGAAGGGCTGGATGTAAAATGGTGCACAAAAAAGCACGAGCTTCCCGCCTGGAAAGGTAAAAATGACCCCTCCTCTTGCTTAGGCCATCAGGAAGATGTTCAGGTGCCCTCTGAGGTCACTCAGGCTTGTCGCAAGGTATCTAAGTTCTCAGGATATCTAGATAGGCTCTCAGAACAGAAAACAGCACCAAGCATTTGCCTTGTGGAGTTTTTGAAAAGAGAGGAAAGGACACCAGTGGTTTCAGCTGCTATTTTAATGTGAAATATGGCCGCTTGATAGTCAGTTAGTTTAGAAAATGGGGGACCTCTTAGGAAATGGAGCCTCTCTGGGGGAAGCGAGTCCCTGGGGGTGGGTCTTGAGATTGAATTATCTGACCCCATTTTCAGTCCCCTCTCTGCTTCCTAAAGGTGGACACATTGAGACCAGCCGCCCCAGGCTCCCATCTGTGCCTTTCCAACCAAGACAGGCGGTGCTCCTTACACTGAGGGTCAAAATAAGTCCCTTTCTCCCTGAGTTGCTTCATGTCAGATACTCTGTCATAACAAGGAAAACCCAATGCAGTCTCGAGATCACAGGACCCAAGTAATTTTCTGTGATATGTGTGTGCTGGCTTTGCAGGTTGTGTGAATTAAAGAAGTCCCCCCTTTTCACATACGTACACATATGTGATATGCATATGTATGCACATGGGTATTTATATGTGTGGGGCCCTTGTATGCATGCAGGTGCATGTACACTTGTGCACTTATACATGTGGAGGCCAAAGGTTGATGTCAGGTGTCTTCCTAAAAAACTCTGCACCTTAGTATACACTGGGACAGGGTTTCACTTGAACCCAGAGCTCTCTGATCCAGTTGGTCCAGCTTGCTCCAGGATCCCCTGTCTCTGCCTCCTGAGTTCTGGAATTGTAAGTGGACTGCCACACCCACCTACCACTTACACAGGTTCTAGGGACCCAAACCCTGGTCTTCACAATTGTAAAGCAAGTGAGTGGCACACTAAGCCATCTCCCAGCCTTTCTGATCCTTCTTTACCAAAAGGAGAAGACACAGGCCCTCATGACGTTGCAGCAGGTTCTCGCACAGCCTGGACCTTCAGACCTTGCTGGGCTCCTGGGTTTCCCCTGATGAGCATTGCTTTAGTTAACTGTTCTCATGACTATGATCAAACAGCTGACAAGAAGCTCACATTTAAAGGAGACACAGTCCATTGTGGCAGCAGGAATGTGAGGCTTCTGATCACACTACATTCACAGTGAGAAAACAGGGAGATTCATGTTGGTCCCCCTGCCCCCACTTCATTCAGTTCAGGACACCAGCCCACAGGAAGATGTCATCCACACTCAGCGTGGGCTTCGCCCTCACTTAAGTCAACCTAGGAACTTTCTATAGACGTACTCAGAAGCTTATCTCCACGATGGAGCTAAGCCCCACCGAGCTGACCACAAGCTGGGTCAGGCCTTCTCTGAAACAGAACTGGGCAGTCCATTGCAGCCCCCAGCTTTGAATACACAATATGTCCCATTTTCTCGTCTCTCTGTAGCTCAGGGTTGCTGGTAGAAAGGGGTTGTAGTCCTCTGTAGCTCAGCAGCTCTTGGAGCAAGATGTCCACCTTGCCGTGTTGGGCCATTATGAAACTCGACCTTTCTAGGCAAGCTCCTAGTAAATGAATGAGTGAGACGTGGCTTTCCCTTGCTCCTCCAGCCCCGTGGAGAGTGGGCCGTCCATCTTGTCTCCACAGAAACTGTCATGGCCTGAACACAGCCTGCCTTCTCTGGACTCTCACCTCCTCCTGGGCTGACGTCAGCCTTGCCCTCCCTGGAGGTCCCCCATCCTGGAATCGTCAATGGCTGTGGTGTGGGGAGCAAGTAGCGGATGTGTCCGTAGCACTGGGCGTCTCTGATGATGTGGCCCCAGAACCCTTGGGTCACCAAGCCAAGTGCTGAGCTGGCTGGAGTCCGTGCAGTTGCAGAGGCCAGGCCTGGTGCCGCACAAAGGGGTCCATTGTCTGGGCAGCATGAGAGCTGTTTCTCTGGAGAAGGCTCCTAGTGGGGCTGCCTATTGTTACAGGGCCTCAGCTGACGCTGTGCCCAAACCGTGAACTACAGGCAATTCACGGAATTCCTTCCCTTCTTTCCACACGGTAATTACAGCTCTCAAGCCCTGCAAGCCTGCCACTAGTGTTTGCAAACAAGTGACTCACAGAGTGAGTCCTGTATCAAAATCATTCCCTTTGCACCAAGATACCATCGCCAAGATAGTTTCTCCTTGATGTCTTTTGCCAAGACCATACATCTACTCTGACTCCCATGTCACCAGTGACAATGTGGCTGAGATTGACTCCCGGTTCACGTGGAGAAAACGGAAAGATCCACGCATCCAGACTCAGCTGGGCCCTTCAGCTTGTCCACCATCAGCCTCTCCCCAGAGCCCTCATCACTCTCTCACACACTCAACCCTGAGCTGTGCCCAGCAGAGGCCAGAGGACCCTCCATCCACTGGAGTCAACCAGCAGAGATCTAAAAACTTTTCAATTGCAAAACTCTGATCCTCACTTCATAATAAAAGCACTGGAGACTCGGTAGCAGAAAGCTAAACAGTTTATTTCACAACCTTGCAAAGCTGGGTGTCAGCCTAGAGGGAAGGCAACATGGTTGACAGTCTGGTTTGGAGCCTTGTGGTGGTTTTGTTTGTTTACATGTTTTATGGTCCCTATCCCCTGAATTCCTCACTATCTGAGTTCTTTGGGGATTTACAATCTTTCCTCTTTCTAACATAGTCCCCAACCCAAATTCCTCATACTTCTGGGACTTGAGAGTCCTTTCTGAGGTGAGCGTCCAGTCAGGTGGCAGACTGCCTGTAACCTGTCAACCCTGAGAGTACCTAGACAAGACGCCACTGACTCCCAGCCAGGAAGACAAGAGGATGGGGCCTCCAGCTTGGTTGTGATCTTCTGATGAGCTCTGAGCTCACCTCATAAGAAACGTGGTCCTGCATGATTATTTCTGAACAACTTGCTACCTGAAGATGCATCCCGCCCCTCATCTCACCATCGTGCTGAGCCTGGAGGACCAACTGTCTGCACGTGCATCAAAGTCAGCCCCTTCCCTATCATCCCAACCAGGCACTTGGTTCTGCAGCCAGCTCCTCTCATTCTCTGTATCTTCAGTCTCCTCAAACTGCCTCTCCCTCTCGGCTCTTTCCCTTCCCCATAGCATACCAAAGTTTCTCATATCCAAAATATAGTGCAAATAGGAGCTCTCCCTCTCTCTCTCCCTCTCTCTCTCTCTCCCTCTCTCTCTCTCTCTCTCTCTCTCTCTCTCTCTCACACACACACACACACACACACACACACACACACACTCCCACACTCCTTGCCTAGCTTTCCTCTGGGCACTAAGATACAAGTTCATGTTATGTCTCTACTTACACATACACATACACCCGAGTCTTCCTCCACATCCAAACACTTCCTGGCACCATATGCCAGCGATTGTAGACAATTTCCCCCTAAGTTTCATGAAGGCCAATGCTTGGGGAGCCATTGTCCTCGGCTCACTGAGGCAACCTCTTCAGGATGCCTCAGTCTCCCCTTGCTGGCAAGTGGCCAGTGTTTCGTTAGGGTTCCTTGCTTTGAACAGTGCTCTAGACTTCCTAGCTCTCTCCCTCACCCCATTCCTGCTGGGGACCCTTTGAGCCAGCCCTGTTCCTCCACTGGTACCTTTACACAGCTGGCCAGGTGTCTAGCACTTGTCTCTCAAGCTCACGTGTGGTTCTTCCCACCACACCCCTCGCCTCTTCCTGCATCCCTAGCCTAACACACTCACCATTTTCAATCTAAAACCATAAATGACATCAGTGGGGGAGGAGGGTCTCCTTTGCTGCATTCCCCATACATAAAAACAAACCAAAGCCAGCTCTGGTCCTGTCAGTTTTGTCCCTGGATATTTCTAGAATGGAGCTTTTCCTAGCACTCTGTCTTTTTGTCTCTGTTGATAATGCTTAAATGAATTGATTTCATCTGGGCCAAAACGAATGGTTGTATTTCTCCTGGGATCGCATGACTCTTCTGTGTGGCAGATAGAGCCAGCAGTTAAGTGTAAGGTTTTTAAGTACTCGCCTGCCTTCTGCTTCTGGGGAAATGGGTGGCTGTGCTTCTCATTCCGCTATGGACAGCATTTGAAAAATAAAAAGATTGCGACACAGTGAGAGAAGACAACTGTGTGTTCATGGACTTGAAAGACTAGAAACAAAACAGGAGAGAAATTGTCACACTGTGTGGGGGAATGGACTGTGTTTAGAATAGACGGAGACCTCTCGGTACTGAATGGCAAAGAAGCAAACATTTCTAGTAGAAAGTCAGCAAAAGCCAGACTGCGGAGATGGCTTAGTGGCTAATGTGCCTGATGGTCTGGGGTCACCAGCGCTCACATAAAAGCTGGGCACGGTGGCACCCACTTGTACTGTACAGGCAGAGATGGGGGGATCTTGTGGGCTCCCTGATCAGTCGTTCTACTGAAATGGTAAACCCCGGATTCAGAGAGAAGCCATGTCTCCAAAGCTCGGGTAGACAGAAATAGAGGAAGACACCAAGGGTTGACCTCTGCCCTCTACTTATGCACATATAAGTGAGGATATCCACACAGTAGTATGCACACATAAGACAGAAAGAAGTGGGGGGTGTTCAAAATCCACAGAGATAAGGTCACCAAAGAGAATGCGCAGTATAAATGAGCACATAGAAAATATTTAGCATTGTGTCTCTCAAAGAAACACACACTGGAACCACAGTGAGCATCATGCACACCCAGCACAGTGGCTAAATAAGAAACACTGGCACTGCTAAGTAATTGCAAAGGTGTCAAGAACTGGGATTGTTCAGGCATGGGTGATGGAAGGAAGAAGATTCATCCAACCCAGAAAAATGTTGACTGTCTTCTTTCAGAATTAAGCATTGAAGTACCATGTTACCTGTCAGTTACACACCTGGGTGTTTGTCCCATGAATATTTCCATGAGATCACATTGGGAAGAGAGATGGAGATCCAGTGACACCCTGGGCCTAGCACCTTCTGCTTGTCTAACTTGGATGAACTCGAAACCCACCTCATGCTGAAAATGACCATAGTCATTTATTTCACACACACACACACACACACACATGCACACAAATATTCCCATAGGCTACATTGGAAATAAACCTCCTTTTTCTGCTTTCATTATTAATTTGGATTTTTTTTTTTTTTGGACAGACTTTCTCTGTGTAATCCTGGCTATCCTGGAACTCACTCTGCAGACCACGCTGGCCTCGAACTCACAAAGTCACAAAGATCCACCTGCTTCTGCCTCTCAAGTGCTGGGATTAAAGGTGTATACCACCACTACCCAGCCTAATTTGGCTTTTCTAATCAGCTTATTGAGATAGGTGGCCAAATTTGGTGTGTTGGCAAGCAGGCTGTGACCCTAAGTCCTTTAATAGGACCTTACATATAAGGTTTTTCGAAGCTAGACTAGGGGAGGCTAAGGAGGCACAGCATGTGTCTAGGCTGGGAGCTGGTATCCTGTCGAATCACCCTGTGTGGATGGATGCACAACCCCTACAGACAGTGGGAACCTCAGCGGTGAGTCGGTCAGAGTGGATGTGCCTTGGCACGTTCTGAATACCCTGCCTAACTGCAGACACCTGTGACCGTGCACGTCCAACCTGTGGTTAGACTCCGCTCCAACTTCAGTAGAAGATCCCAGAGGCTGGAAATCCAGGACGGAGAGAGGATGTGCAAGGCCCAACCTCAGTAATTACTGTCGGCACAGAGCCAATAAGAGCGGCTCTATGGCAGAATGCCCGCCAGGCCCACAGCTGAGTGGATACATGCTGAAATTCAGAGCTTTGCACGGCAGAGGGAAAGGCAGGCAGACAACAGCATGTGTAGTCGGAATTAGGGACCGCTGTGCCAGTTCATCCCAGGGCACAGCTGACAGCAGTGTGGAGAAGCAGGAAAAATGGTTCTGAACTGGGCATCCAGGAATAGTCATGCCCAGGAGTCTGGAAGCCAAATTTGTTCTGGCTGGGGACTGTCAATCAGAAGGAAGTCAAAAGATAGGGCCCTTGAGCTCCTCCCAGAAAACTGGGGCTGGAAGCAGGATGTAGACCTGGCCTCACAGTGATGATGCAGATGTGAGTCAGCCTGCTGAGGTCAGGGCCTGGCCAGACAGGTTCTGGAGGGAGGGGCTGACCTGATGGAGGCCAAGGGAGAGGTTGCTTTACAAGAGGAAATTCAGGAAGAAAGAAAAGTCAAGGAATGATGGGAGAGGGTGGAGACCCGAGCATCTGCTGGAAGTGAAGTCCATCATTGACCCATCTGGAGTAGGGCTCCCTCCGTGTGATTGCCCTGGATCGGCCACCAGGAAAGGTCAAATGCTTCAAGAAGGCTCAGCTCAGTACTGGAGATATAGCTTAGGGGTTAAGCACACTGGCTGCTCTTGCAGAGAACAGGAATTCACTGTCTGGCATGCACATGGGCAGCTCGCAACTGTCCTTGCCTCCAGTCCAGGGGGTCTAGCGCCATCTTCTGATCTCCTTGGACACTGCACGTACGTGGTACACATACATGTGTACAGGCAAAACTCCCAGACGTGTAAAATAAAAATAAATAAACAGCTTAAAAAAGAAGAAGGCTCCAGTCATTGGAGGCTTAAACAGAAAGTATTTTGTGTGTTCATGTATGTGTATGTGCTCACAGAGGTCAGAGGTCAACCTAAGGTGTTCTCCCTCTTGTCTTCCTAAGAAAGAGTTTCTTGCTGGTTTGGAGCTCACTGAGTATACTGAGCTGGCTGGCCACAAGTTCAAAGGTCTGTTTTTAGAACACGGGCCTCTGGGGACCCTGGAGGTCCCAGCTGCTCGATAATAACCCCTGGGTAGTGGGACTTGCTCTTTGCTGAATCAAGAGGGCAACCATTGTTTGAGGGGGGGGCCCTTCTTCAAGCCCTGCCATCTCCCCTGTCACTACTCCAGATGCCAGCAGGCTGAGAAACTCTCTGGACTCCTGAGTTCAGAGAGACAATCATCAGGCCTGACTTGGTGGGTCTAGGGTGTTTCCTGCTCCCCTTGGCCCCATCTCCTGGTCTTCTCTGCCTAAGGGTGGCCCCAACTACCTCTCCAGCCCCAGCCCCTTGGGTCCTGCCTGGTTCTTCATGTTCTGGTTTCAGCACATACGTGCGCTTCCTGTGCACTGGGGTTCTACAGAGCGAGGTACTCATGTCTCTTTGCTGCTCCCCAGGAACACGCTTCCCTGTTGAGGTCCTTCTCACACACACTGGCTCAAGAGGCCATGCTCTGCTCTAGGCAGGTCTTGCAAGCACTCAGCCCCAGTGTGTGTCTCTCTACTCAGACACAGCCCTGTGTGTGGCCAGTTCTCCCTCAGCTCCATCTTCAGTCAGTCTCCCCTAGCTGTGCCTGTGGCAGCTGTGCCTGTGGCAGCTGTGCCTGTGGCAGCTGATGACTTGCAGAGGGCATTGGGCACACGTCTGCTGATGAGACCAAGGGAGAAGAGATTCATTCTCTCCCTCTTCACAGTAAAGGACCAAGGAGACACACACTTCGTGTGGAGGTTCCAGAGTGAACAGAGTTCTCAGTTAAAGGAGTGAGCCACTGTGGAGTCTTAGTGGGACCTGAGACTGGCCTTTCAGGAAAGAAGGTCACCGGTTATATAAATGTTGGCCCCACAGCCCCCAAGCTCAAGGGTCCAGGTAGAAGGAAGTCCCACACAGCTCTGCAGTCAGGGGAGGAGAAGAGAGTCCTGGTGCTTCAGAAGGAGTCTTAGGTGTCACCTGGATCAGCCTCCTGTCACCTGCCCACTTCACTAGCCTGGTCTTCCAGGGTGGCCAGCAGTTCTCTTATGCACCATCTTAAGCTTCCTCTCAAAAAATCTTTTCGCTCAAATTAACAGAGAACTTTAACTGGCCAACAAGAACCCTGTACAAGATGTCTAGTGCATTAGTTGATAGAAATTTATGCTTATCCTTTGTGTGTGTGTGTGTGTGTGTGTGTGTGTGTGTGTGTGTGTGTGTGTGTATGTGTGTCCCCAGAAGGGTGTGTGTGTGGTTGGGGGTGCATGTGTATATAGTGTGTGTGATGTATGTGAGTGTGTGAGTGTATGAAGTATATGTGTAAATTTGTAGATGTTCATATTTTATCTAAGGATATAGTCTAAATATATCTATTCCATTAAAGTTAATTAATAGTAGAATAAGACTGGGTGTGAAACTTACAAACTATAAAAACGTAAATAAAAGTTAACCTGCAACCAAAAGAGCGCAAAGACAGGAGGTTTGCCAATTAGCCACACTGTCGGTGGCTGTGGTGGTTGTGACTACACCCCCAGTTTGAAAAAGGTCCTCAGAGTTCACAAGGTTGAACCCAGAACTATGTGACAGTTTGGGTAAAAATTAGGTTGGGTCGTTAAGGTACCTTCAAGGAAGCTTTGGCAAGTGGAGATGGTGAGGGTCATGTTCCTCCTGCTGGGATGGGAAACAGAGTCGGATAGATGGGACCATCTGCCTCTGTGTTAGGATCTGGCTCCAGCTTAGAGGGGCAGGAGGCTGACGGGCAGCCAAGGTGGCTTCCAATGCAGAATAGGTGCCCATCTCCTTGGCCTCCAGCCTCCCCAGTGACACGTCAGTACAATCCCATGTAAAACCCCTTCCCACTTGAGACAAACTCGGTAGTTTCTACAGAGGAAATATAAAATAAAGTGACCCAAAAAAAGTTTTTTAAAAGGAGACTCGGGGCTGGGGACGTGGCTGGAAGGGAGAAATGTTTGCCTTGCTAGCAAGAGGATTCAGTCTCCCCCTAGAACTATATCCAAAAAGACAGTTTGGTGATGTATGCTAGTAGCTCAGCACTGGGAGGTGGGGCAGAAGGGTCCCTGGGGCTTGTCAGCCAGCTTCCTATTTGAAGAGTTCTGGGAGAGTGAGAGACCCCTGCTCAAAAAGGAAGCATGGATGGTACCTAAGGAATACCTCCGTGGTTGACACATATGTGCTTGTGAACATACAGGAACACATACACAACACACAATAATAATAATAATAATAATAATAATTATTATTATTATTATTTTAAAGACTTCAAGAAGAAATGGGTGCATCTACTGAAAACAAAGGTACTCAGCAAGAGTTTCCTAATAAACACCAAAATTGTACTCCTTTAAAATGACTTTGGATTGACAGGCATAGAGAAGCACACATTTGATCCCAGAACTCAAGAAGCAGAGGCAATTGATCTCTGTAAGTTCAAGGTCAGCCTGGTCTAGGTAGTAAGTTCCAAGACTGCCAGAGCTACATTGAGACCCTGTTTGAAAGGAGGGAGGGAGGGAGGGAGAGATGGAGGGAGGGAGGGAGGGAGAGAGAGATACACACACAGAGAGATTTTGGATCAGTTCTGAACAAAAATTTTAAAAATGAAGCCATAAACAAAATATCAGTCAATTTTAAATTGTAAATTACCTTTGGCCATCATCTAACAACACAAAGAATCAGTGAGAAAAAGTATTAAATAGTAGAATTCCAATACCAGGAAGTTGGGCAATATCCTTTAGAGTAATTCTTGGGTAGGAAAGGAAGTGGGAACTGTCATTAGATGCTGTTTGGAAAATAACAATAATAACAACATAGATTTCAAAACCTCTGCTGGGTGACAAGGCCACATTCAGAAGGAAAATTGCACTCTGGGGTCTTTTATTATTTTAAAGGAAAAATAAAAATAAGTTAATTGCTCTTCTCAAGAAGAAATATTTTAAATGTAAAAGAAATGAAAGATAAAGTTGCTAAAAACATTAGTCTAATAAAAACAGAAAGTGATTAACCCTTTAAAAATGAGAAAAACACCATTAATAACCTACGATGGTTTTTATGAAAACAAAATGAAATAGAATCACTCACAACCCCTTAAAATATAGATTGCGCTAGGACTGTACTCAGGTAGTTAGAACACTTCTCTGCTGAACAGGAAACTCAGGGTTCCACCCCCAGCACCTTATAATTGGATTACAGGGGTGTACCACCATAATCCCAGTACTGCAGGTAGATCCAGGAGGATCAGAAGTTCAAGGTCATTCTTAGCTCCTCAGGAAGTCCCAGACCAGCCTGGGCTACCTGAGACCCTGTCTCAAAAACAGAAAACAAAACAAACAAAGGAAAAAACACAGAGCTGGAGAGGCACCGCATTGGAGGATTTGAGGCTTTTGATGAGATGGGCTGATCGTTAAAGGAACTGCTGTGTTATCAAACCAAACCCAGTGGGCCACGGAAAGCCTAATCCCAGCCTTTAAGGGCACCATAAAAAGATGAAAGAAAATTCTGCCTCCGTGTGGAATGTGGGATGCCATTTGGGCAGCAGGCTGGCCCTCCATTCTTCCCTCTCCCACAGCCACAGCCGAGGGTTCCGCTCAGTCCTGGAGCAGCCTCAGTGGTACCCACTGGCACAAGTGGCTTTGTCCACACCCAGGTTTCTGTGGCACTCTTTTTAAATACATACTTATAAGCTAAACATAAGATAAAATAAAAATTGTCCCAGAGAACATAAAAATAGAAATCTTTTTTAATTTATAAAATAAAACTTGATTATAAAAATAAAGCTAGCAATGTCAATGAAGGCAAACATGACAATAGAAATTGCAACCAGATTATTTTATCGACAGTGGGGAGATTTCTAAATAAAACACTAGAAAGCTAGGCAAGGTAGAACAGGGCTGTAGCCACAACACTTTGGAGGTGGAGGCAGAAAGATCAGGGGTTAGAGGTCATCCTGGGCTACCTAGTTCATAGCAGGCTACTTAAGACCTTGAAAGAGAAAGAAAGAAAGAAAGAAAGAAAGAAAGAAAGAAAGAAAGAAAGAAGGAAAGAAAGAAGACAAAGAAAATAGGAAGAAAGAAAAGGAAAGGAGGAAGGAATTTAGTGAATTTTTGAACTGTATGTACATATATAATTACACATAAAATATTTTAAAACATATATAAATAAGCCACATAGCGCATATTTTAAGGTTTTGTTCTAGAATGTGACTCTGGTCCAACAATAAATAGCAATTAAAATTTTTAAAATAACTACTTCAGAAAAATGACAAAAAAAAATTGAGCAATCCAATCGTGCCACTCAGCACGTGCTCGACTATGCTCACAGCAGCATTGTTTGCCATAGCCAGAACCTGGCAACAACCTAAATGCCCCTCAACTGAAGAATGGATAAATGTAATTGGTACATTTACACAACGGAGTACTACACAGCAGAAAAAATAATGGTATCTTGAAATTTGCAGGCAAATGGATGGATCTAGAAAACATCATATTGAGTGAGGTAACCCAGACCCAGAAAGACATATGTCATATGTACTCACTCATAAGTGGTTTTTAGACATAAAGCAAAGAAAACCAGCCTACAATTCACAATCCCAGAGAAACTAGAAAACAATGAGGACCCTAAGAGAGACATATATGGATCTAATCTACATGGGAAGTAGAAAAAGACAAGATCTCATGAGTAAATTGGGAGCATGGGGAGAGGGTTGAAGGGGAGGAAAGAGGCAGGGAGGGGAGTAGGAAAAAAATGTAGAGTTCAATATAATCAATTTTTTAAAAAATAAATTAGCAATCTTTTAAGATCTAGTTTTATGTGTGTGTGTTGGGGGTGTAAGTGCACGTGCTAGCAGGTGCCTGTGGAGGTCAGAAGAAGGTGTTGGAGCTCCTAGAACTGGAGAAACAAAGGGCTCAGCAGCTAGAGGCACTTCCCCTTAAGAGGACCTGGGTCCTAATGTCACCGAACTCACAACTCACAATTGCCCGTAGTTGGAGTTTCAAGGGAGCAGATGCCCTAATCTGGCCTCTTTGGACACCTATGTGCACGCAGGCACACATGAATACATATAAATAAATAAATCTGGTTACCGCTACAGGAATAGTCACGTGTTTAAAAAACTTCGCTGAATGGAGTCCAGTTGTTTTATCCAGATATTAGTGCTCTAAGTGAGGTTTGAATGACAAATGTCCCCACAGGCTCAGACATATGAGCACTTGGTCCCCAGCTGGTGGCACTGTTTAGGGGGTTCATACGGTACATCCTTGCTGGAGGAAGTACGTCTCCGGAAGTGGCCCTGGAAAGTCTGGAACACATCGCATTTACAACCTGGTCTCTGCTTGGTGCTTGCGAATCAAGAGGCGGATGCCCACTTTCTGCTCTGTGGTCATGCCTGACTGCTGCCACAGTTCCTGACCAGGAGGGACTCTAGAGTCGTAGCCAAACAAACTCTCTTACATAAGTTGCTTCTGGTCATGGTATTTATCATGGCAACAGAGAGGCAAGCTGAGACGATTTTACACAATCACTCATGTCATGATACATAGCCTTTGTTGAAATAATTCAAGGGCAGCATAGGCTAAGGCTCTCAGACAGAGGAAAAAGAAATGGAAGCCCAATACAAATTTAAAATAACATAGATTTTACTACATATAAAGGTAGCCCTTGAAATTAGTTACAGGAAAAATTAAATTTCAGATGGGGGGTGTGGTTTGAGTTTATAGAGTGCTTGCGTAGTGTGCATTAAAGCCCTGAATTTAATCCCCAGCACGTCACAAACCGGGTGTGGTGGTGCACGCCTGTAATTTGCTAGGGAGGTGAAGGCAGGAGGATCAGGAGTTCAAGGTCAACCTGGTTGGTGTGTTCAGTTCAAAGCCAGCCTTAGCTACTTGAGAACCTGCCTCAAAACAAACAAACAACTACAAAAATAGATTAACTTTCAATATCTGGCCCAATGGATAACCACTTGAAAAAAATGAAGATCCTACCTCACATAATAAGCCAATGTCAAGACCAAAGGACCAAAAATGTGAAAACTGAACTAAAAACCTGGCGAGATGGCGCTTCCCGCAAGGCTATCAACAGGAATTTGATTCCTAGGACCCACGTGGTGGAAGGAGAAAACCAAGTTGTCTCCATGTGTGCGCTGTGGAGAACACACACACACAGATGCACAGACACACACATGAACACACAACATACACTGTACTTCTGAGGGCAGAAGTTCTTAGAATCACACATAGGGCTGAATGAACCACAGAAGCATCCCTGGAGTGAGATCCTGTCTCAAAAAGCCAAATGAAAATAAAAAGCTAAACAAACAATGTTTGTGTATTTTGAAACAGAGATCCCATGTCTAGGATGGGACATTTCTACTATAAGTTTGTAGAAAATGCTGACCTTAACAATTTCATTTCAATAGGAGTTAGAAGCAACCTCCTGACCAGGAATGTGGTCTGTGATAGTGTTCACTGAGCAAGCATGTCTGTACTCAAGCCCCAGAACTACCAAATAGATAAATAGAAACAACCTGTCTACAATAGGAAGTGATTAACTATATTAATATGAACTTGCATCTTGATGTATAGTATATTAATCATATATGCTAATGTATGATGTACTAGCTAGCCCTCAAAATCAGCTGAGATAATATGTTAATTTTGTACATCTACATACTGTACACTGCAGTCCTACCTGCCTGTGATAGACACGTTTTCCAAGTATGCTTAGTGACTTGGAAAAACCAGGGATTATCGCCAAATTACAAATTAGGGTCAACACTTTTCTTTCCTTATAATTTCTTAGAAAAAAATTACAACTTTAGTATAATGAATTTGCAAAGAGAAGACAGCGCACATTGAAATGAACCAGATTCAAAGTTTTATTTCCTTTTCTAAAACAATATATTTCGATGTGACTGCAAAAGAAGACCATAGAGATTTACAGCAATCAAATACAATACACACTGTAAGAGCTTTGTACCGACAGTGACGGTCTCTGGTCTGTGTGTCACATTTCCTTTGTATTGTCTTTTGTTACTTTATGCCATTTTTATGTTCCATACAGGCAACAAGACATATGATAAAAAAAACACAGCATCATAGATGCTAAACAAATAAACCTTAAAACACTACTGTAACACTGCAGCCCAAAATGTCTAGAATCTTTTTCTGTTGGGTTTGTGAAGTGGCTGGAAGCAGAAATGGCAATAGGAAATACAGTGAGAGGTAATTATGCTTGTATTAATTACTGTTATCACGGAGGAGCAATTGTAGTCTGCCACTGAGTTCCTGTTATTCTTTTGCCAGAGTCTTTGGCAGTCTGGGCTCGGGCCTCTTGATCAGCAGATCTCACAGAGTCCTGCAAACATCCCCATCCTGTAATGTGGCAGGGCCACCGGGAGTTTCTGGATGGGGACAGAAACTTGCCACATCCTGAAGGCAGAAACTGTGAAATGGGCACAGTTACCTCTGGAGGCCTGGCCCGCTCAGTGTAGAGACCTGGGCACTGTTCCTGGTGGATCACCCAGCTGGAAAACAAGCAGGGAGCACAGGGAGCCTCCTACTCCCTGGGCCACTGTCACCAGAACGCAAAAGTCAGTTTGTGTGGGATTCCTGCCTGAAATCTGGTGAGAGAGAGCAAGACTTTCCTCCCTCCTAACATGCTCCAAACCCAGCCAGGCTGGCCAGAAGTGGACCCTGTGTCTATAATGCCAGCCAACTGCTCCCACAACCACCACCAAATTAACAACTTTATTGTCATGTCATTTACTTGACAAAATGATTATTAATGATTTCAATAGAGCTACAAACCATAAACGTAATTTAATTTAAAATGTTCTCACCCCCAAAGTGTCCTTCCACTACTGCAGATGTTTGTCCTTTCTGAACCCTTTGATTTTTTTTTTCCTGTAGACCCACAGGTACAGACTCTCTCAGAAAAAGAGAGAACGAGAGACAGAGAAGATGTGTTTGTGGAGGGGATGTACCTGTGTGTGTGTGTGTGTGTGTGTGTGTGTGTGTGTGTGTGTAGGTACACATGTACAAGCACACGTGTGAAAATTCATGTGGAAGCCAGAGTCACTGGGTGTCACAATTCACTTTGATCTTTGAGACAGAGTCTCTCAGTAAACCTGAATCCTGGTGTCCCTGCTCCCCCAGAACTGAGGTTACACGTGCACACCCGCTGTGCCCGAGTTCCTTTGTTTTGATTTTGGTTTATCCCACGTGGGTTCTGAGGACTTGAACTCAGGTCCTCATGCTTACACCTCATGCCCTTTACTAAGACTGAACTGTCTTGCTGGCCCTTGTGACTATTTTTGACTATAGCTTTCACTGTTGTCTCAGTTCCTTCCCCTTCCATCAGGTCAAATCCAGAAGCCCCTGGGAGTAGCCTCAGAAAGAGGTAGAAGGCCAGGCAAGTGCCACACCATCCCACAGGCCACTGCACTGGGCCTGGATCCTCCACACCCTTACAAGACACTTTTGAGCACAGTGTTCCACGAGTGATTTATTCAATTCCCCAGGGGTCATCAAAGCCCAGGGGAGGGTAGGACCCAGAACCTATCTCTGAACACTGATGATAGTTTTGGGGTTTTGTTGTTTGTTGGTTAGTTGGTTGGTTAGTTGGTTGGTTAGTTGGTTGGTTGGTTGGTTGGTTGGTTTGCTGGTTGGTTGGTTTTAATGAACCCCTGCCTATGCTTCTACCGTTGTAATCAGAGATGATGACTCAGTAGCTCAGTAGAACTTTCAGTCCAGGTCACACTGAGTCAGGAAGGAGCTGTGTGGCTGACAGAAGTCTGAAGTGCAGTATTTGGAGTCTAGGGAAATCTTCCCAAGTTCATGTCCAGGATGTCTGGAGATTCACTGAGGCAGAAAGAGTTCATCCTACAGAGACACAGCCTTTGGACTGAGTTCTGGAATTGAGGTGTGTGCCCTGGCCAACACACGCAAGTTGCTCCCTTGGGGCAGACAGCTGAAACATAAAGGAAGCAGGAGCCATACAGGGAGATGAGGAGAAACCTAGACCTGATTTCACAGTATGTCTCTAAGGACAGGACTTTAAACATTGAAAACACGTATGTAGCATGCTCATTAGTCAGGTGCTTTTAGAATCCATCCGGCTCGTCTTGTTTCCAGACTCATATGTTTCAAGTTAACGTCACCCAGCAAATCTATCATCAGTCTCTCGCACCTTCTCTTGTCTGCCCCCCGCATGTCTTCTGGTTCTGGCTTGAAATTGTCATTCTACAAATAATTGTGTCAAAACCGATGTTTCTGGTCTCATACAGTTCTTCTTGCTTGTTGAAAGATTTTTATCCCAAAACCCCAGTACCCAAGCTGCCCCGAGAACAAAACAAAATAAGAATGTTCCGTTCGTTGTTTGAGTGCTCCACAGTACCACCTTCCCTGGGGTGTCAGGTGCCCTTAGCTAGTATAGATGCTTTCATGCATCAAAGGTGTTACAGTGACCCAAGATGGGCCCAGCAAGACAGATGTAGCATGACCCTCCCTGTCCTGTGCCATATGGGGGTGGGGTGGCCATGCTGCTTTCACAACCATTCCAGCTGAACACACAGCCACAGCTTAGAGGTTTGTGGTATCTTGCCACTTGCTATGCTAATACCAGCCTAGACTAACTTGGAAGCAATTGTCTGTTTCTTTTGCTGCCTTCTTCATTGGCACCAACGGGTCACTCAGAGTGTGCCAGAACATTACCACCGGGGACAAAATAAAATGCTCAGAAAAGAATAAGAAAGAGGTGTTCAGAGGCAGTCTGGAGTCGGGCAGAACAGCCAGGCAGTGGTTTGTTATCTCAGTACTTGGGAGACTGAGGCGGCAGGATTACCTCAAGTTTGAAGCCAGCTTGGGTTATAGAGTAAGACCCTTCCTCATCAAAACAAAAGCAAGAATGGGCCAGAACAAAGTGACGCCCTCACAGAGTAAGGAACCCAAGGCATACTCCTGCAGAGACAAAACCAGCTTCCTGAGAAGCATGTTTGGACCAGGAGGAAAAGAAGAAACAAGAACCACCCAGTGGGTACTCTGAGGGGCTCGTCAGCCTCCCTGTGTCTTAATCATGTTATTTGTTTTTGGTTTGGCCCTCCCCACCCCCAACCATTAAAGCTGGCCACGAAGAGCACTGGTAGGGATGTGGGAAGTGGTTGCATTCCTGAGCCTCAGGTGGTCATTTCACTCCCTGGACTGCCAAGCTGCCATCTGGGTCGCTCTTAATTGCAAGCTACTGTTGTGTTCTGGAAACCCGAGTCTCTGCCTTCACTCCCGCGGCAGGCTCTCAAAGCCAGAGAGCTCAAGGCTGAAGCTGAATTCCCCACAGGCACATCCATCACTGCCACCACAGGCTGAGGGAGGGTCCTGGCCCTGACCTTGGCCCTTGTGATTGGTTTTCCTTAAAAAGGAAAGCAAAACAAAGTCCTAGAATAGGAGGATTCTATTAAAAACTTCACGGCTTGTTTCCCTGATGAGTCCACATCCTGTAGCAAGGGCTAGAGTCTCTAAGTGGCCCCAGAACATGCCGACTTCGGGGTGCTTTTCAACTTCAGTTATGTGAATGTGACCCAGGCAATGCATTAAGTCACGGCAAGATGTGTGTATGGATGTGTTCAAATGTGTGTGCATGTGTGTGTGTTTATTTGCTTGTTTTTTGCTTCTGTGTGTGTGCATGCATGGGTATGTGTGTATGAGTGTGTACAGGTGTGTGTATACCTGTATGCATATATGTGCCTGTGTGTGTGTGTATTTGCTTATTTTTGTTTGTGTGTGTGTGTATTTGCTTATTTTTGTTTGTGTGTGTGTGTGTGAGACCACTCCCATCAAGCAGGCCACAATGACTTAACTACAGCTCTAGGAGACCTGAAGCCCTCTTCTGACCTCTGTGGGCACTGACTTATGTGCACATACCCACCCCCCTCACACACATACATGTTCATATAATTAAAACTTAAATTAATCTTTTTTTAAAAAAGTCATAGTGCTAGATGAAAACTAGCCCAGGTCTTGATGAAATGACAGGCACCCAGCCTGGTCCCATCAGGTTCTCACGAAGGTCATGTGGCCACACTGACTTCTCTTTCACTGTTTCAGTCTCTGTGACCTACTTGTATCTACTTATCTATTTATTATTTATTCACATGGTGCTGGTGAGGAACCCCCTGCCTCTGGCACCCTGCCCCCCCATCTGTACAGGATACAATGCTTGTTGAACAAAAGTCAAGAGAAATAACGCTGATTTGATGTTTATACAGTCAAAAAGGAGATCTTAATGGTAGCAATTGCTTAGGAGTTAGACGAAATGTTTTTGTTTCTATTCTTGTTTTGTTTTCAGAGAAGAATATTTTATCACTGATGTCACTTAGAACTGTTCATGGAAGTCATAATTAAAAATCAATGGTGCCCAGGTGGTGGCCATGCCTGACATTCCAGTCAGGAGACTGAGACTGGAGAGCCAGGAATTCTAGGCCAGCCTGGGTTACACAGTGAAACCCTGGTTTGGTTGTACTTTGTTTTTATTTTGGTTGTTGCTTGCTTGCTCATTCACTTGTTTAAAAGGTATCAGGCCTAGTGGGGCAGTTTCGCGCCTGTGGCCCCATGATTAGGGAAGCGGAGGCAGGAGGGTTGTGAGTTAAAATCAAGCTGGGTTAGACTACGTGAGACTGTCTCAAAAATAATTTAAAATATAAAGGAAATACTTTTTTAAAAAAGATCAATTTTTAAGATGACAATGGATTTTTATTCAGTTCTTCAGTGAAAAGTCTACACAGCAACCATTCACCTCAGTGTCTGTATAAGAAGGTCATCCCCAGCCCATGCACTGACGCTTGCCTAGGGAGAAAAGCTGACCCCCCTTTCTCCTTGTTGTTGCTTTGGTGTTTTGTTACATTTTGTTTTGCTATGTTTTGTTTTGGAGCAGGATGTCACTATGTAACCCAGGCTGGCCTAGAACTCACTATGTGGACTGGACTGTCCTCAAACTCGCAGACATCTTCCTGCCTCTGCCTCCTTAGTGCCAGGATTAAAGGTGGGCGCCACCAGGCCCGGCTGATCACATATTTTAAATTGATGATTTTTCCTCTGTCTTTTCAACCTAGGCATCTAATTTTTCTAAATAGCACATTAGTTAAAATGCTCAGGGAAGTTTGAGGACTGAACCCAAGGGCCTGGTTTGGATGGGACACCCTCCGTTAAGAATTATATCAAGAGTTGATTCATCATTCAAACAACATTAGCAGTTGGTTTTGTCTGAATGTAGTCCATATATAAAGAAGCCCTTACCCACTGTTTACCAGATTAATTTATCAAAACTATTTACTAATTTGGGTTTTTAATTAGTTTTAAAAGGATGCATGTCTGTATGTGTGCTTGTGTATGTCTGTACACATGCATTCAGGTGCCCAAAGAAGCCAGAAGACAGCATTTGTTCCCCTAGAGCTTGAGTTCCAGGCAGTTGTGAACCTCCCAGTGTGAAGGCTAACCGTGGGTCCTCTGAACACAAAGCCTTCTTCTTAACCTCTGAGCCATCCCTCCAGCCTTACAGAAATCGGACTTCTGTGGAATTACTTTTGATATCTGTTAATGTCATTCTTTTTGTTTTGACTTATTGTGATTTAAAAATCAGTAATCGAGGATGAAAACAATTTGAGATCCTGTTTGTTCGTTTGTTTGAGACAGAACGTCATGCAGCCTGGGCTTGTCTCAAACTTTATGTAGCAGAAGATAAGTTTGAATTTCCGATCCCTCTGAATGCTGGGATCACAGGATGTGACTCTGCACGCTTGCAGGATTTGGTTGGTTGCTGCGTGTACATCGTGCCAGGTTTGCTTTCACGGTTCTGTCAGCTCTAGGAAGTACTGGATGAATGTTCCAATTTTTCTTGTTTGGAAACAAGTTAGTGTACCAGGCTTTTTCTTTTGGGGCCACCAGCCAGCTCCCAAATCATGACACAGAGACTTATTATTAGATTTGAGTGCTCGGCCTAGCTTAGGCTCATTTCTGACTAGCTTTTTAAACTTAAATTAACTTCTCTTTATCTACCTTTTGCCTTGGGGCTTTTTATCTTCTTTCTGTGTTTCTTACTTTCACTGTTGCTTGTGTCTGCTGGCTAGGGGCCGGGCGTCTCCCTCGTTCTCTCCTCTCTTCTCTCTCATTCCCTCTCGAGCCTGGATTTTCCCTCCTATTTATTCTCTCTCCCTGGTAGCCCTGCCAATCCTTTCTCTGCCTGGTTATTTGCTCTCTATTAGAATAATCTGGTGCCTTAGGCAGGCAAGGTGAAACAAATACAACACATAGTTACAGAATTAAACAAATGTAGCAAAAACAAAAGTAACATATCTTTACACAGTTAAAGTAATATTCCATAATATAAATAAATGCAATACATCTTCTTCCAGTTGAAATAATATTTCACAATAGTTTAGGCAATAATGCAGAAATGTCCTGGCAGATATTGCTTGGCCTGTGACTAGAATCAGTTATATTGCAGTTAGGGTATGTGGGTTTTTCTTCCTTTCAGATTGGAGATCTCTATTTTTGGAACTTGGGTTTTTCATTGCTTTATTAATGCATTTCCTCTCTCTAAAATGTCTATGATTCGTGTTGTGATAGTGTCATAATTTTTCCAGTTATAGTTGATGAAAATACCATATAAGGCTTTTTACATGTCTTCAGGTTTGAAAAATGGGTTCAGCTGTTAAAAGGGAGGGGATGTATCTTATTTGGTCTCATCCAACCTTTGTATGTTTTAGAAATGGGCTCATACCATGTGTATGTAAACCCCATGCATATCAGAACATAGAGGATTTACCTCCTAGGATCAATATTCAGCTTTTGATATCCACACACATTGCTGTTTGTGGCTCTAATTGTTTGTTCTTCACTGTGGTTTCCTTATTCTATGAATATGCTCTAACTCACCCCCTTCCCTCCAGGGAAAGCTTAGTGCTTTAGCCCTGTGAAGGGTGCTGTGACAAACGCTCACTGCACAGAGGCTGTGTAGCAGAAGCTGGACTGATGGCTCATAAAGCCTCATGTTCAACTTTGTTGTGTAATCATGGCAGTTTTGCAGCATAGCTGAGCCTCCCTGGTCTTGTCTGTGAGCATTCCCTCTGCCCCATCTTCCCTAAAATGAACAAATCCCCAAACTCCAGGAACTATGCACAAAGCCAGGGGCTAAATGTAATGATGCTGGTTTATAGTAGGACTCAGTAGTGTTCATTCTGGGAAAGGCAGGACTGACCAATCAGATGTAGTGTTTGTTCCCGTGAAAGGCAGGACTGACCAATCAGATGTAGTGTTCATTCCCGTGAAAGGCAGGATTGACAAAGATGCTGTTCCCTCCTGGTGTTCCGGCTTGTCTGTGCCTTGCATCCCTGGGTCTGTAGTGACGATCAGGAGCACCCGTCTTTCTACTGACCTCTATCATAGGAGGCACGAACAGGACAGGTTTGTGTCAGTCTGATGCGTCCCACCTGTACCTGTAAATACGCTGGTGAGGCTTCAGTTAGGCCACCCCCAAGGCCCAAGTTTCTAGCGTTTGCTGAGTTCTTGTTCCCGTGTTTTCTTTCTTGTCTGACACAGTGTCCCCTGTGTCACGCTGAAAACAAGCTTGCGCTCCCAGGCCTCCTGCCTCAACCTTGAGGGTGCTGGGGCTACAGGCATGAGCCACCGTGCTTGGCTTCTTCTCGTCTTTGTTTTCATAACTGTCATGAGGATGTATCCTAAATGTCTGAGAGACTCCTAGGTAAATGACCTTTGAGAACAGAAGTCGTTTGTGATGGCCTAAATTTTTATTTATTCAGTTATTTATTTATGTAAGTTGAGTGTGTGTGTGTGTGTGTGTGTGTGTGTGTGTGTGTGTACACTTGCCTGGGTATGCTCAGAGACCAGAGGAGGGCTATGGATCCCTTATAGCTAGAGTTATAGGAATTTTCAGGATACCCAGCCTGTTACTTGGGTGCATGGATTCAAACTCTGGTCGTCATAATTGTGCAGCAAGCACTGTGAACCCCTCCCGCCACGCTGACAAGCTATGTCTAGATAGATGATTAGATCTGGCATGAGGAGAGGTAACATGTTGGAAATCTGAGTCTGGCAAGATGATAGAAAGAAGCAGTCCAAACACCTGAGAAAGCCCTTAAGAACACAGCGGGTTTTGTAGCTGAGACGCTGCTTCTCTCTGTACACGACATGGCCCCACATTAACTTCAGTGTGCAGGAACAAGTGTGTGGGTCACCTCCCCCATCTCTGGTCTCGGAGTCATGTTTATTTCGATCCCAGAACATAGCTCCTGTTCGTTCCATCAGCAGAACTCCACCCGGGGCTTGCTCTCCCTGGTGGAGACTCTAATCTCAGCCACTTAGCCCTCAAGGCTCGTTCCTGGGGATAGTTTTGTAATGTCACTTGATCAGAGAGTTTCCTAACTCTAGCAGGACACCAGGGATGGGGTTGAGCTTCCAAGACACAGAACCACAACAGCTGGAGGTTGGGATAAAACATAAGTGACTTTCTTCCTGGTTTATGTTTTCACGTATGTGATAAAGTTCTCTCGGGTGGCCGGTGTTATCCTTGGGTTAATGTGATCCACGCTGTGCAGCAGGCCCTTTGCCTTTGCCTTTGACTGTGTGGCTTTCATTTCGGCCCTTACGCCTTTATCCCTGCTGCCTGTGCTTCGGGAGGTCCTCTCCCTTATTCCAGGCTTAGCCACAGAGAGCCCCACTGAAGGACCAGGCTTGTAGACTTCATGCTTGAACTCCGCAGTACTGCTGCTGCCAGTCCGGGTCTTGTCACTACTAGGAGAACAGGGCTATGCAGCTGAGACCCCAGGATGAGCCACTTTCTCTGCGGTCCCAGCAACAGTTGTCTTCTGCTTATGAAGCCCACAGCCTCCGACACCTCAAGGGATTCTTTTTCTAATAGCTCAGGGTGCTGGCAAAGGCCGAAAGGACCTAACAAGAGATCCTGATGTCAGTGGACCCTCCACCAACATTATGGTGTCAGATAAAACTCTGCGTTGTTCAGACTGAAACCAAGAATAAATCGTTATGTATGTTCCAGAATGTAATGTATTGAATTTTTTCAAACCAGTCACCAACGCTGAACGTGCAAGAACATGCCCAGTGTTGCCTTGCCTTGGTGAGCACACTCAGTACCTTCCAGGATTCTCCCCATTCCTCATCTCTTAGTCACGGGAGCTACCCAGTACAGCTCTCGCCTCTCTCCCTTGTCATGTTTACAGGAAAACCATCCTGACCACTCCCTCACCCCCCCCCCAATTCTCTCCCTCCTCCTCCAAGTGTTTAAAATAAGATTTGGGTGAAACAAGATTTCTTCTCACAATAAAAATACAAAACGAACAGAAAGCTTGGGGCAGGAAAGATGGTTAAACTGGCAAAATGTTTTCCTCATGTTCCAGGGGGCCCAGACTCCACATTAGCATCAGGTACCATGCTGCGCCCTTGGCATCTCATAACTCCTGGGGCTTGCCAGCCAGCCTAGCCCACCTGGTGAGCCTCAGGCTACAATAAAAGATCCTGACTGGAAACCCAAGGTGAGAGGCTCCTGAGGACCAACAACCAGGGTTAAGCCTTGACCTTCACAAGTGCAAACAGGTGTACAAGTATGCACATACACTTGCACACACATACATGCACCCACAGCCCTACAGGTAGAGATGGTCTGTAGAAGGCAAGAAGGTAGCTCAGTTCAACAAGACTTAGCAGTGGGTGTTGGTTCAAACTTCAGGAATCTGACTCCAAGTAGTTTATTTTAGACACATTTAAGCACAGCAGAATTTGACAAAAACTTTCCTGGTGATAATTAATTCAATCTTGTGGGCACAATAAAGCATACATAAATTTCCTTGAAGAAAAAAGTCAGTTAAATACAGGTCAGATGTGACTACATCGAAACTCTTTGTAAAGTCTGTAAAGATAGGTTCTGTAGACTGATGGAGAATACCAAGCTTATGGTAAGAGTATTGGGAAGGGTTCAGCACAGGAAAAGTCTCTGGCCACACAGATAATGTAAAGGTCACCATGCCAGGAGGAAGGCCACTCCCAGCATTCTGAGTGGATAACAGGTACTGCTTTCCTCCCCTTGAAGGATCAACCCTGTGTGCTTAACATTCCAGATTTCACTCATGTTTACCTGTGAGCACAAAGACTTCCATGTCTCCTGCACACATGCACACACGCACACATAGACACAAGTACAAGAACATGTGTGTACACACATACAAGTACATACACACTTGTTCATGCACATATGTGGTGTGGGACCATGGTCTATATTCTGTCAATTATATTTTAAATAAACACTGATTGGCCAGTAGCCAGGCAGGAAATATAGGCAGGACAACTAGACAAGAAGTAGAGGTGGATCAATGAGAACAGGAGAATTCTGGGAAGAAGGAAGCCCATTCCTTGGCAGTCTTGGCCCAACCACAGAAGAAGCAAGATGTGACTGCCCCGCTGAATAAGGTACTGAGCCACATGGCTAACACAGATAAGAATAATGACTAATAATGGGCTATATAAGTTATAAGAGTTAATAAGAAGCCTGAGCTAATGAGTTTTATAACTAATGTAGACCTCTGTGTGATTTCTTTGGGATTTAATGATGCAGAAGCCAGACAGGACAGAAACCTCACCAATACACATGTGCATGCTTATATGCATACATGTGTGTACATGTACACACATGTACATGCATACTTTTTACAATGGAAAGCTTACAGTACAACACAAGCTTGAACCTCATAAACAGAACAACACATTTGACATGATTTACAACCTTTGTGTGCTGTCTTTATAACTTGTCTCAAGCTCCATCCCCCTGTGCCAGTTCCGCTACTTTGTCCTGGCTCCTGGATGCCTGGATTACAGGTAGGAGCCACGGTGTCTCGCTAACTTGTTTCCTAGCATTTCCATTAAGCTGTGGCCATACCTCCTGCCTGCTATCCTCTGTGAGAGGTGGGGGTTCTCCTCTTTTGCAGAGAGAATATAGTGCGGCAGGCTTCTCTGCTGCTGCACGACTGGGGGCTGCACCGAGCCCGGGAGGCTCTGAGATGAAACACCACAGGCTGTATCTGCTCCTTCTCATCCTGGTGGTGATCCCTCCCCTGAGCAGAAACCTTTTGGTGAGCTTGAGGCAGGTATGCATGGGGATCAGATGTTTCCTGAACCCACGCTGCATGACTCTCTGTAGTCTCAGGCTTACAATCCTCACGCTGACCCTTTCCAGCTGTGGGACCTTAGACAGTCTCACATCTGTAAACCTGGGATCACAGTGGCCTCCCCCCTGCACTGATATGAGACCACGTGAGGCCAGTGAGCCTTCGGAAGCTCTTTGTAAGCATGGGAGGGAAATTTGGGTTATCTCTCTCAGTGTGATCCAGCGGTCACCTGAGGGACTTGTTTCATCTGGGGGGAATTCCAGCATTCCATCCTGCCCAACTGGAGAAACAGGTTGCTTAACTGATAGAGCTTGGCATGGGCACATGGCTGTGACCACCAATGCCAGGAGATATTTAAATATCTCTGGTGACATTTAAATGGAAGCTGGGCAGACACATTTTTCTCAGCTCTCAGGTGCAGTTCCAGGTCACTGGTAAGTGTTGTGTCATGACAGGAATTGGATTCTGCTGAGTAGCTTCCTAATAGATTTTCCAACAGGCCCAACCAAGTTTGTACAAATGTTCACAAGGAAAAGATCCTAATGGCTCCAAAATCTAGGCATCTGAAGACGACACATGAAAGGCATCTTAAGATATCTCCAGAACAATCCAGAGGTCGAAGGGCTGGACTGGGAGTAAAGCGCTGCTGTGAGCATGGGGACCACAGTTCCACCCCCAGTACCTACTCTGTAGAACTTGGTGTCGTGGCATGAGTCTAATGCCAGCACTGGGGAGGAGAGACACGTGGAGCTTAGAGCACCAAACCCCAGTAACAGGCCTGTCCCAAAAAACATGGTGGACAGCTCCTGAGTAACAGCTGGTCTACACACACACACACACACACACACACACACACACACACGAGCTCAAGCTACTGCAGAGATGACTCACTGGTTAAGAAGATGTACTGTTCTTCCATAGGACCTGAGTTTGATACCCAGCACCCACGTTGGACATGTCACAACCACCTGTAACTCCAGCTTCAGGGAATTTGATGCCCTCTTTCTGGCCTCCTTGGACATGGCACTGACATGTACATACACGCACACATACACACATTACATATATACAGTTAAAATAGTCTTTTCATAGAAGAAGGAGAGGGGAAGGGAGAGGGAGAAGAAGGAAGAAGAAGAGGAAGAGAAAGAAGGAGAAGGAGAAGAAGTCGTCAAAGGATCACTGTAGTTGTACGCAATTAATTGTATGTATCACCGCCATGGAAGCCGAGAAGTACCAGTCTTGGCATCTGCAGCTGGAGTCCGGGAGAGTCAGCCAGTGGTGTCGTCTGAGTGAAACTGAGAGGCCTAAGAAACAGTGAAAAACGCTGAGTTCTGGTCTGGCCCAAAGACCTGGGAACTGGGGGTGGGCTCCCTCTTCCAGCTGGAAGACCTGTGAACCAGGAGCAGCAATGTCAAGGGTGAGAGATGAGAGCTCTGGCATCAGGGAAGCAATCCTTTCACCTTCTGATGTATTTGCTTGTTGAAAAATTGTGTATGAGTGTTTTCCTTGCGTGTATGTCGGCACAACACATGCACACAGTGTCCATGGAGACCAGAAAAGGGCACTAGATAGCCCAGAACTAGAGTCCCAGATGGTCATTAACTGCCATGAGGATCCTGGGACCCAAACCCAGGTCCTCTGCCAGGGCAGCAAGTCCTCTTAACCTCTGAACCATCTCTCCAGCTCCTGCTTTCACTGTTTTAAGGATTTATTTTTATTTATGTGTATGTATGTATGCACGTGTCCATGCCTGTGGGCGCCGTCAGAGGCTAGAAGAAGAGTTACAGGTGCATGTAAGTTGCTCAACATGGGTAATGGGAAATGAACTTGGGTACTTTGCAAGAGAGCAAGCACTCTTAACCTCTGAGACATCTCTTCAGATAGTTGACTTTGTTTTTGAGACAAGATCTCATGCAGCCTACGCTGGCTTCAAACTCACTAAATAGTCAAGGATAACCTGGAACTTCTGATCCTCCTGCCTCTACCTACCCAGTGTGAAAGTCACAGGTGTGCAGCGCCACACCTGGTTTATGTGGTGCTGGGGCTTAAGCGCAGGCTTCCTGCATGCTAGGCAAGCACTTTCCCGAGCTATGCCCAGCCTCTTCTACTAGTTTTATTCTATCCAATTGATGAATTGGATTAACTTCACCCATACTGCTAAGGATGATCTTAATGCTGCTAAGAATGATCTTAACTCAAGTTTCCCATTCAAAAGTTCTACTCTTTAAGACACACCCTCCCAGTACCCACACATGGGTTGTTCCTCAACTGCTTTACCAGCTACCCTAGGTCCGTCCTTTCTTTCTTTCTTCTTTCTTTCTTTCTTTCTTTCTTTCTTTCTTTCTTTCTTTCTTTCTCTTATTATAAAAAATTCCCACCTCCCTCCCTCCTTCCATTTCCCTCCCACTCCCCTACTCCCCCCTCCTCCAGTTCTAAGAAAAGTCAGGGTGCCCTGCCCTGTGGGAAGTCCAAGGCCCTCCCCTCTCCATTCAGGTCTAGGAAAGTGTGCATCCAACCAGACTAGGCTCCCAAAATGTCAGTACATGAAGTAGAATCAAAACCCAGTGCCATTATCATTGGCTTCTCAGTCAGCCCTCATTGTCAGCCACATTCAGAGAGTCCGGTCTGATCACTTGCTCGTTCAATCCCATTCTGACAGCTGGCCTTGGTGAGCTCCCATTTCTATGTTGTTCTGATAAAATACTATGACAAAGGCAACTTAAGGAAGGAGGGGTTTGAATCAGCTCCCAATGCAAGGGTGCAGTCTGTCATGTGGGGAAGTCAACGCAGCAGGAACTGGAAGCAGCTGGTCACGTGGCATCCACACTCAGGAAGCAGAAGGTGATGAATGCCGGCTGCTGCCTACCTACCTCTCTCTATCTGTATAGCCCAGGATCCCTCCAGGTCCCACCCACAGGAGGTAACACAAGTCAATTCCGCATCCAACAGGCAAGACTGAGCATCCCAGGAGCTCTCAGGACATCCCTCCACCCAGCCAAGTTCACACAAGGAGCTACCTTTCACCCTGAGAAACCTGCCCCTCAGCATATCGTCTGTGATGAGGTCAGCATCAGCTAGGGCTGTGGGGAAACAACACAGCGGATCCAAATTACTGTCTCAGATCTCCCTCTTCATGCCCATTGATAAGCACATCATGCTGTCGCCAAGGGCATCCATCTCTCATCACAGGGAGCCACACCTCACTAGACACTCTAGGAGCACCAGATGTTGGACAGCATCAGCCATGGGGTTCTAAGCCCCAACCCCAACACTTTCGCTTCTAACCCCCACGAACACCTCTGATGTCACAAGAGTAACTCAAGAACAAGCCAGCACGAGACAGAGGGCTCTGCCCAGTGAGCTCTCTGAGACCTAGGCCTACGTGTGCACTGAGCTAGTCCTTCTTCCCAATAGGCACTCCATGGTGATGACAGACGGTGGCTCACCAGACACCATGTACCGTTTGCTGCGACACTCAGACTTAGAGCCTTTGGCTCCACCATCTTGTGTAATCTTCACAGGGATCTGTGCCAGGTAGTACAGCGGCCCCCATTTTACAGGTAAAGTAAACTACCAATAAGAAGGGTTCACGCCATTGCCCTGGCCATTGGCGCAGACCCATGGTCACCCTCCAGGTTTCCATCCACACAATTTGTACTGTGATACAGAAGTCTTCAAGGACTCATTCCCTGAGTCTCAGGCAGTCGTTCAACCCAGGACCACCTTGACCTTCCTGATTTAGGACTACTGTGTCTAGGGGAACCTATATCCCATGGTAGGGCCAGTTTTCTAAGGGGGTGTTTGACAACACATATCGCAGTGTGTGGAAGGCTGGACTGGAGACAGGGAGGGGGCATGACGGGTGGGTGACCATGATAATGTGTTGCTTCAGACTACAGGGAGCTTATTGCAAAAGGTCAAAGGTCACTTGGCCCAGCTGACCAATGGCCTGGGAATGCCCCACTTCCTGGGAAATGAATGAACAATTCAGGGGCCTCTTCAGTCCTTTTTACTTCTTAACCTTTAAGCCTTAAATCTAAAGTAAACTGTAAACAAAGGAGGCGCTTTAAGGCTCCGTTGGCCATTGGATTTGATTGATTCTTATTTGCAGAAGACGCCAAAAACATCCCCTACTCGCGACAATTTGTTTTGTAGGAAACCAAAAAGAGGGGAAACTCAAATGTTTTTTCTGTCTTTCGTTTTACCATTTCTAATCCAAAGTAAACAAGAGACCTCTGTCCTTTGTGCCGGACACTGGCAGACACAGAGCTCTTGTTCCCGCTTTGAGCATGACTGGCCATCCCAGTCCCGGCTCATGGCTCACACTGAGGCGCCTGTGTGCAGAGAGGTGGCCTCAGCAGCCTCGGATCCCTGCCCTGCTGGGACAGCATTGCCAACAGCTGACACCCAAGCTTAACTTGTCCCTGAATTTAGGACCGTCTGTAAGTCTACAAAAGAAGAAACCCTCTCCCCTGCCACTCCCTGAAACCCGAACCCACCCCTGACTCTCCCCACTCTTCTTTCTGAACCAAAAATCCTTGCAAAAGCAAGAAATGCTTACTACAGAAAATTAAACAAGGAGAATCAAAATGAAGAATTCAGACATGCAATCTGTCGACGTTTTTGGCATATTTATAACCTTCTGTTTGTCCGTGTACATACATTAACACGCTCACGGGAAGGGACAGAACGTGCTGCAAGGTACACTTCTTATACATGTGTCATAAACAATCACTGAAATTAATTTTAATTATATTGAATAATAAAATACCCCCTCACTCAGGAGGACTGAAGCCAGTCTGGGCTACAGGGTGAATTCCAGGCCAGCCTGGGCCACAGAGTGAGACTTTTCCCTCCAGCTTCCAAAAGAAAAGAAAGGTTCTGGGGTAAATATGGATAGTCACTGATTTTAAGAGTTGTTGCTATGAGACTTCTAGCACGGGTGAAAAGAATCTGTATTTGTGAAGAGATGGGGACTCGTATCTAAATGCAAATCTAGGGTCCCTACCCAAGGGAGACTGTCCCTAGTCTTTCCCACATTCTCCGGGACGTGTGTCTCGGTTTCTCTTTTACTACTGTGATAAAACGCTGTTAACAAAAGCAACCTAAGGGAGAGGGGATGACGTCCAAGGTGGTCCACTGCGGCATCCAAGCCAAGGTTCAAGGAGCAGCTGCTCACATGACATTGGCAGTCAGGAGAAAAGAGCAACACATGCATGCAAGCTGGTTCTCAGATCACCTTCTCTGCACTTCCACAGCCCAGGATCCCCTACCTAGGGAATGGCGCCACCCACCGTGGGTGGGTCTGCATCTCAATGTAATCAAGACATTGACAGACAAGCCTACAGACAAAGCCAGAGACTGACCTCATCTAGACGATCCCTCACCGAGACTCCCTTCTCAGCTGATTCCATCTTCTGTTAATTGACAATTAAGACTAACTATCGCAATGTGCGCGACCCAAAGAAGTAACAATTTATATGTATCTGGACCACTCTTGGAATGCTAATTAGGAAAAGTCTTCTGTAAGAAAAAAGATAACTGTAACCAAATTATGAAGTTAAAATGCTGGGAGCCTGGGGCGAATTTAAAAAATAAAAAAGTAAGCAAAATAAACTGTCAAGGGAAGGGTGGCAGTGTGGGTAAAGGTGTTAGTTCAAATCGGTGGGGAAAGGAAGAAAGATAGATTCAGAGGAAGGACATCATCAGCAAATCAAATTATTTGGAAAGCATCATTCAGTAGTGGCTAGGTCAGATCCTCACTGACCTCTACAACAACTGTTCCCACCGTTTATTATGAAGAACCAGTCCCCAGTGACACATCTGATGTCTCATTAACTAAGAACTTGTTCAGTGGTTCTAGAGATAGCTTCAAGTTTAGTCTTTGATTGTATTTATTATTATTTATTTATTTCTAAGTCTGTGTGCACAGTCTGCATGTGCTGTCTGCATGCTCAGATGCCTATGGACAAACGGGAGTCAGCAGAAAACCCTCCTTCCAGCTGTGGGCCCCAGGAATTGAACTCATGTCCGCTGACTGAGCAACAAGCATCTTTACTCAATGGCCCATGGTCACGCTTCTTGGGTCTTCTAAAGAGCCTTGAAAGAAATGTGCTAGTATTGATGGGAGAGAAAGGCTTGGCTTGTGCTTATTAAGTCAATGGAATCAGATTACTCAGCTTGGTATCTTTACTGTTTCCATCCTTCTGAGGGGCCGCTGATAGTGAGGAACCCGGAACTTCAGCCTGTCCCTCGTTTGTGTCTGCGTGTAAGCCACACCGAGAATCAGGACTTTGACAGTTTACAGTTTCTCAAGCTCTGAGGTTGGCAGGTTTGATCCTACAGCACAATTCCATGGGTAGACTGGGTACTGAGTTCAGCAGTGAGGGGACTTGTCTCTGATCCCCATGTCCTCCATGATGAGTTTATTAGCATCTGGTTTTGCCCGTTAGGATCTTCCCTAGGCACGTTTCTTAAAATCCTCAGATGAGATTCTGTGTCTTCAAAAGAGAGCTGGGGCTTGGGAGATGGCTCAGTGACTCAAAGTGCTTGTTGCAAAAGTCTGATGACCTGAGAATGACCCTAGCCTACATAAAGCTGGAAGGAGAGAGCCAACTCCACAAAGTTGCTCTCTGAACTCCACGGTCGACTATGCACACACGGACACAATACTATTAAACTAAATTTATAAAAAAAGGCCTGGGGATGTGACTCAGGTGGTGGAGTCCTTACCTAGTATGCATGAGACCCTAGATTTAATCCCAACACCATAGACTGTGCTGACCTCAAATTCATGGGAGATTACACGTCTGGGAAGTCAGATGTATGCCGCCACACATGGCTTGTTGTGTATTTTCTTTAGAGAGTTTTCTTCATCACCTCAGACTCTAAGGGCATTTAATTATACAATTTTACCACACAAAAACACTGTCAAAACTAGGCTGGGGAGATGGCCTACTGGGCTCATCTTGAAGCATGAGGGCCTGAGTTTGATCTCCAGTACCAGCATAGAAATTCAGGCATGGTGGCATCGATCAGCCTGACAACCCAGCACCGGGAAGAGGAACAAGAGGACGCCTGGAGCTCGCTGACCAGCCAGTTAGTCTAGCAGAATTGATAAGGTCCAGCTATAATTGGAGACCTTGGCTTCAAAAATAATGTGAAGAAACATTGAGGAAGACACTCAAGGTGGCCTCCACATGTATGGACACACATGCATGCTGCCCTCTACACGAACACATCAAAACACACACACAAAGCCGAGAGAAGATGATGCAAGATGATAGCAATTCAATGCCCAGTGCTGGCTGGTAGGCTCTCAGATTCTCCTAGACGTAAAAACATAATGTTAGAATCTAGGCTGCTCTTCCTTCTCGTGGGTACCTTACTGAGATGCCATGTGTGAGCCCTCGGCTAACAGAGGTCAGTATCTCTCACCTGGGGAGGTGATTTTACCCCAAAGGGGAATCAGAGGCCACTCTTCCTGCTCACTGCTGTTTCCCTTCCTCCAGCCTGGGAATCAGAGGTCCTGGCTGTGAAACCCCCACCCCATCACCACTACCACCCCAACCCACGCACTCCCCAGTCCTCAGACAGCTGTATGAACAGACTTTCACTTCCACCGCCACATGGACTCTGATCTCTTCCTTCAGAGTCCCTGCCACACTGTCTGTCTCCATCTCGGTGATATGGCCTGAACTCTTCTCACAGCCCCTGCTACGCTCTTGCCTATCTGTTTATGGTGTAACTAACTCTTCTAATGAATTCCACAGTTCCCAGCAACCAAGCTCGGTATCCTTCTGAAACCATCTTCCATCCAAACCCCAGCACTCTCCTTCTCATGGCCACAAATGGATGCTGAAACTACCTAGTCTCATCCACAAGCAGGACAGGAGAAAAGCCTGCCTCAGTATTCTCCTTATCAAAAGCGAACATCCCTTCCCCTGAAGCTTCATGAGACCCCCGGATGTTTCTCTGGCCAGGCTTATTCCTGTGCCCACCACTAAGCCAATCAGCAGCAGCAGGCGTCAAGGGATGTCCTGTTTCTTCTAGTGGACCAAGGCTTGCTGCCAGGCTTGTGGGAAAGGAACCCATCCATGCTACAGGCAACAACACCAGGCACTGCAGACATTGAAAACGTAAGTTCAGCACGAGGTTCACACCTGCCATCATTCGTCAACTTTTTTGCTCATTTCTTCCACGTTATTCAATCTGTTTTGTTTACTTGACTGGGGTATCTTCTGTGGAATATTTTTCAGTCAGGGTGATGCACAGGTGGTTGAAATTTTTATAGTGTCTTATCTGAACTATCTTGATAAGAAACTGAATTTTGCGTAACAGTCATTTCCTCTCAAAATTCCATGGCAATGGCTTTGTGGTCTTTGGCATTTATCTGACAGACATCAGTATAATAAGTTTCATTTGGAAGCGCCCTCGTTCTTCTTCCCCATGGTCCCCCACAGAGCAGAAGGGCTTGTCCAATGTCAGCTGCCTGGGACACAAGAGACTCCCAGCGAAAGCTGTTGCAAAGAGGCAAGAGCCAGTGAAGGGGCTGTCGCCTGCACAGGGCTCCCAACGCTCCTGGGTTCCCTGCAGCACACCTGTCACCGTGAATGCCTCTCTCCAGCTGCCCTAATTGTCCTAGTGTCTGAGTAGGACCCTTCTCGCTCAGCTTTGGTACCTGCCACAGGCTCCACTCTGTCATTGCTGCCCTCATATTCCTTGTGGAGTTTGGAAGCTGACATTGAGAGCACACTTGCCTGTCACAGGGTGCAGACACGTCCTTGTGTTTGCAGAATCACCTTGAACAAGATCCCCAACCCCCCAGAGAGCTGTGGGGTGCAACTCTCGCCTCCTTCCTCCTCCCTTGGGATAGGACAGAGACTAGATTCTCCTCTGTCAACCTCTGCTGTCTTCCTGAGTGAGCATCCTAATAAAAATATTTTGACTACCCTTGTCTTTCCCTGACTTCTGTCTTATCTGTCCTGATTTTCGTTTCCCCTTTCCTCTGACCTTGGGGAGAATTTACTGCGTTTATCAGGCAGCTGGAGCCAACATTGAAAAGTAAGTGAGTAAGTCCCATTTGCCTTGATTTATCTTCCCTTATTCTTTAGGGGTGTGTGTGTGTGTGTGTGTGTGTGTGTGTGTAAAGTCAGGCGTGATAACATGCACCTATTCCTCCAGCATTGGAGAAAGAGGAAGAACTGAGTCCTCAGTGCTCTCTAGACAGCCATTCTCTGACTAGTTGTCAAATTTCAGGCCAATGAGAGACCCTCTGGAACCAAGGTTGTTCTGTAGTCACCTCACACGGTTATGTGCATGGACACACCACACGTGCATGTGTGCACATGCATACATGCGTGCGCGCACATGCGCGCACACAAACACACACACACACACAAAGAATAAAAGAAAAAGAAATCAAGGCAAATAGGACTTGTAAAATGTGTGTGTGTGTGCATACGTAAAGTACGGGTGTTCTAGAGATGGATTTTGGTTGCGCAGCAAGGGCTTTGCCACCTGAGCCATCTTAAGGATTTCTGGACACTGGATTTGATTTGAAGATTCCAGAGGCCATCTTCTCAGTCTCCAGAAAGGTGCGACGGTGTCTTGAAGACCACCAGGGGCAGCAACAAAGAGAATAAACCCATGCCTGGATGTCCAGTGATTACTCTCTGCCTCTGAGCATGCTTGGAGAGAGGCGGTGTCTTCCACACGATGTGCTGAGTCCAGGGTGGGTTTGTCTGCACTGTACCCAGGTCCCTAGGTAGTTCCCAAGCTGTGCTGCATGGCCGTGCCTCTGCTGTGGCAGCCATTGATGTTCCAGAACCTAAGGGCATCTAAGTCAGTGCCTCGACCAGCAGGTACCACCTATGGGTTCGTTAACACCCAAGCTTCCAACCCACACTTTGGGGACATCGCGGTCTAGGATGGAAGGATTTGAGGTAATCCACATGTCCAGGGTCCACATCTGAGGTCAGCCTGAGCACCAGCAGCGAGACAGGAAGCAGGGGCCACATCCATTCTGAACAGCACTGGCAATGAAAATCACCTAGGTGCCGAAGGGCAGAGTTCTCCTCACCCAGGCAAGGAAGATGCACAATGAACCCAGCAGGAGTCCCCCTGCTTTGTTGTCCCCTAGAGATGAAGACACACTGATCGCTGAGGCCTCCATGGGGCTGAAACTTAGACAATTCTTCACTTTGCATCCCTTTCTGTCCCTAAATCCCTTGTGTTAGAATCTCCTTATTCCACCAAAACTCAGTTCTCAGAGTCCTCCAAAAGGTTTCCCCATGACCAATGGCTTCTGAACTTTACCATCTGGTGGATGCCTCTGCCACCCCCACTCCCCTTGTCTTGTATCACTTCCTGAGGGAAGGTTCTGCAACGTGCTGAAGGCAGCATGTCACTGGCTCTGAGACTGGCACATGAGAGTCATCTTTCCTCTCATACTCATAACTGTATTTCCTCCTTGAGACCTCCTAGAAGTATCTGGGGCCGTTTACTCAAGACCAGGCCAGCTGCTAGGTGACAGCGCTAGTGCCTGTGACTGCCCCATAGCCAGGAATGAGGGGAGACTGGGAAAGTGGGGAAAGGACCCCTACACACACTCTCAGAATTTGGATGGAAGGCACCTGGGCTGTGACTTGGTGGCTGTAACATGAGGGCCAGCTTGTTGGGGTTTCTGTCCCGCCCGGTACCCCAACGGCCGGCAAATCCCAAAGAGAAATTACACACAAGACTCCATAAGGTTATAAACTGATTGGCCCATTAGGTCAGGCTTCTTGTTAACTCTTATAACTTATATTAACCCATTATTCTTATCTATTTTAGCCACATGGGCTCAGTACCTTTCTCAGTGTGACAGCCTACATGTTGCCTCTTCGGTGGTCTGTGCAGGAGTGACTAAGGGAGTTTTCTCCTCCCTAGCCTTATCCTATTCTCATTGCCCCGCCTCTACTTCCTGTCTGGTTGACCCACCTATACTTCCTGCCTGGCCAATCAGCGTTTTATTAAAATACATGATTGACAGAATACAGACAATTCTCCCACACCATTTCCCTCTTTTTTTTTTTTAAACAAAAGAAAATACCCATAGTCCATTTGTTGGGAATGTGGGCGTAGTATTTCAGGCTACTTCCTGCTGGTTGGGGGCGCTGATGATCTTATGGGGACCTAAAGAAAATTTAGAGTTATAATCAAGTCCTGACTGGAGTATCCTGTGAGACCTGATCATCTCAGGCAGCGCCTTGAATCCGTTCTGTATGTAGAACTCAGACATCTGGGCCATCTGTTCCTACCGGAGATTGCTCAGGTGGTCTCCCTTGGCCAAAGATGAATTTTCTTAACTCTGAATAAATCCAGAGGCTCTCATTTTCTGTGGAAACACAAGCAAAATCTCTTCTCCAAAGTAACAAACCTTTTGACTTCAGTTTTGAAGCCAAGGTATTTTCAAAATGTCTATCTTGGATTAATTCTGCAGCATTTATAAACAAAAGTCTTTTAGCAGTTGTTGCTCCTTCCTCAGCAATCAAACAATTTAAAGAGAGCATAATAGCATACAGTATCAAGATTCTCTGTATATTTTCCATCTTTATTTTAACCTCTATTTCTTCCATTTTTACTTTTACTTTTTGAGACAAGTTCTCTGTATATCTTTGTCCTGGAATAACTCTGTAGACCAGGCTGTCCTTGAACTCACAGAGATCCCTTTGTCTCTGCCTCTCCAGTGCTGGGATTAAAGGTGTTTGCTACCACACCTTGAACTCAGAGATCTGTCTGTCTCTGCCTCCCAGGCATTGGGATTAAAGGTGTGTGCTACCACACCCTGAAGTCACAGAGGTCAACTACCTCTGCCCCTTAAAGTCTCAGAGGTCAAGGTACCTCTGCCTCCCAGGCATTGGGATTAAAGGAGTGTAACACCACACCCAACTCCTCTCTTTTTACTTTAAGAACTTTAACTTTTATCCTGCATTTATTTTTAACACATTATAAACCATTTAGAGGTTTTCTTCATCTTTGAATCTCTCTTTACTGTATATCTCTCTTTTTCTGACCACATGAGCCTTTAATTTACAAAGCAATACGGAAAGCCGTGGCTTTGAAGGCTAGATCCTTAACTTTCCAGCCTCTGCGGAGGTACTGGCTGTAGCCATTTTTGTTGCCACAACTCTATGGCGTTTCAAGGTCCTTGTTAGCAAGTAAGCTGGAGCATTCTGCTCACAGACCACACTCAGTAGGACTGCCTGTCTGAAAGAGTCAGAGATTGCCCTGACAGGACAGCCCAGAAAGCCGGCATTTTAAAACAGCGCAGCTTTTTTCCTGCTACTGCTGAAAACCCGAAAAGCATGCGTTCAGCTTTTCATCAACACCATTTAAGTGCTTCGCAGCAGGACCTCTTAAAAGAGCTGCAAGGTTTTGCAGCTAAAGCTGAGTCAGGAAGCCTCTCTTAGATGAGGGTACTTGCTTGCCTCTAGCAAGCAGAGCAGACCCGAGAAATTGCTGCTACCAAGAAACCATGCATAATGCTGTTATTTTGTTCTAGAATTACTTCCCAAGCTGTCTCAGGCTTTATGTGGATACAGTTGTCCACACGTTGGCGCCATTTGTAACATGAGGGCCAGCTTGTTGGGGTTTCTGTCCCGCCCGGTACCCCAACGGCCGGCAAATCCCAAAGAGAAATTACACACAAGACTCCATAAGGTTATAAACTGATTGGCCCATTAGGTCAGGCTTCTTGTTAACTCTTATAACTTATATTAACCCATTATTCTTATCTATTTTAGCCACATGGGCTCAGTACCTTTCTCAGTGTGACAGCCTACATGTTGCCTCTTCGGTGGTCTGTGCAGGAGTGACTAAGGGAGTTTTCTCCTCCCTAGCCTTATCCTATTCTCATTGCCCCGCCTCTACTTCCTGTCTGGTTGACCCACCTATACTTCCTGCCTGGCCAATCAGCGTTTTATTAAAATACATGATTGACAGAATACAGACAATTCTCCCACACCAGGTGGCCTCTGCCCCAGCCCTACCAGTGTTCTCTTGTTTGCCCTGGACAGGAACAATTGGTTCTGCAGAGTGAATCACCCTTGCTCAATCCAGAGTATATTCCTAAAAGAGGGCTCTGCGTGGATACAGGAATGGCACCTCAGGGTGCAGGAGACAGGTGTAGGGTCTGCAGGGGAAGGACACCCCATCTTCTTGCAGTCTCAAGGACACACTGGGGTTCACTCTTCTCAGAGAGCCATGAATTCTGTATAACTGAAATGTGAGTATGCACATGTATGCACATGCAGGTGTACATGTGTGTCTGTGTATAGGTGTGTGTGCATGTATGTGAACTTGTAAACGAGGAAATTAGCATGGGATGATTAAGCAAGGAAAAGAGTAGGGAACACAGAGCGGAAGGCAAGTCCACAGAGGGAAACTTTGCTTATGTGAAAGACTGTTAAGCAAACTCTGGCACCTAATTCTCCTACTATCCCAATACGTTAAGCATTATCTTTAATAAAAATGTGGGAAACCGAGGCAGTGGAGCAGAGAAACCTTGGTACAAATTTTGTTTCCAACCTCACTCTCGCCCTTTGCTTCCCAAACCTCATTATCGAATCATATAAGTAAACTGGAAGGAGTCGCTGTTAAAAGGACTTGTCTCTCAAGCATAAGGACTGGAATTCAGAACCCCAGAATCCACATAAACCCTGAATGGTGTAATAGCCTACCTGAAATTCCAACCTTGGGAGGCAGAGAGGTATCTCGAGAGCAAGCTGGCTAGCAGACCAGCCCAATTCCTGAGCTCTGGGTTTGATTAAAAGACCTTACCTCAGTGAACAAATGAGCTAGAAGGACAGTGGATGATGATTTAACCTCTGCCCTCCACATGCATGCACAAATGTGCACAGACTCCCACACCCACGCAGACACACATACACACAAAAGCATACCACACACACACACACACACACACACACACACACACACAAGAATGAAAAATAAACCTGAATGTTCTCAAACCTCATTGTACTTGCTCAAGAAAATCTTGGGTGATAAGGAGTGATTTTCATGTATTGGAGCACACTCTAAGCCAGGCCCGAGACATGCTTCTGTTGTCCCCACACTATAGAGGCTGGGGCATGAGAACTGAAAATTCCTGACTGTGTAACAAGATCCAGACCCAGAAGAGAAAGACAGAGAGGGAAAGGGAAGAAGGGAGAGTTGGAAGAAGGGAGGGAGAGAAGGAGTAAAAACAGAAAGAATATGCTTGGCATTGTGTACTTTTGAGTTTGCAAGCTAGCAAATTTTCTTTTTTTCTGTTAAAGAACTTTTCAAATTAGAGTTATTCATTTTATTGTACGTGTGTTTTGCCTGCACTGATGCACATGATGTGTACCATGTGCATGCTTAATGCTCACAGAGGTCAGAAGAGGGTATTAGATTCCCTGAAACTGGAGTATGGATGGTTTTGAGCCACCATGTGGGTGCTGGATACCGAACTCTGGTCCTCTGCAAAAGTAACAAGCATTCTTAACCTCTGAGCCATCTCTACATCCCTACAAATTATCTTTTGATTAAAAATACTTTCCAGCCCTTCAGGGGACCAGCCCACTTGCTTGATTCTGCCAGCCCCAACAGTGTGTAGGCAGCAGGCAGAGGACCAGGATAGGTCAATTCCCAGACAGCCACAGCCAACCACAGCCTTCGCTGCTCTGCACATGTTTCAGGAAGGAGACAGCCAGCAGTCAGTCCCCAGCCCCGATTCTTTCCTTGCCTCTTGTGGCCAAAAACACCAGGCAAGCTCCAGGGCAGGTTCAGGTCAAGCCGAAGGAAGCGAGCCCCTATGCTGAAGACCTCAGGAAGGATCTATGCAATGGGTGGAGGGATTGACTGACAGGCAGATCCTCAGCAGTGACAGCATAAAGCCGTGACGGAACCAGAACAATATTGTCTGTCAACGTAGTGAAGGGATGGTTTTCTATGCGAGTTCATGTCATATACATACATATATATGTATATATATATATATATATATCTTTTCTTTTTTGATTTTTCAAGACAAGGCTTCTCTGTGTAGTTTTGGAGCCTGTCTGGAACTCACTCTGTAGACCAGGCTGACCTCAAACTGACCTCAAACTCACAGAGATACACCTGCCTCTGCCTCCCGAGTGCTGGGATTAAAGGTGTGCGCCACCACCGCCCAGCAAGTTCACACCCCTTTCAAAGTACCTTTTTATAATAGAATAGTCCGTATCTTATGGTTCAGATCGTAAATGCCCACCTGCCTCCAAAACCTTTTATGACTGGCTCAGTGATTAAGAGCGCTTGCTCCTCTAGCAGAGATTCTGGGTTCAGTTCCCCACACACATGGTATGCATCATCACCTGTAATTCCAGTTCCAGGGATCAGATGCCGGCCAGACACGCATGTGCACAGTGAAAACCCTTATACAAACAGTATTAACAAATCTTTTTTTTTTTTTTTTTTCAAAAGAGGCGCTTGGAGCTGGGTTTGGCCGTGCAGGCCTTATAATCTCAGTACTTTGGAGGTAGAAGCAGGTAGATCTCTGTGAGTTCAATGAGACCCCGTCTCCAAAAGAAAAAAAATCAATCAATTAATTAATTAAAACAAAAGAGATGCTTGGACTTAACACCCTTTCTCATAAAAACTTGTTTGTTGCTCGCTTGGACCCCCCAGTGGGCGGCGCTAGTGAGAGATGGAGGAGGAAGTTAGATCAATCAGAGTGTACCCTTGAAGGGGATATTGGGACCCCCTTCCTTGTTTGGGGGCTGCAGAATAGTGCTCCCCACTATGACGCCCTTCCTCTTCACAGGCCCAAACTTATAGGGCCAACTGGCGATGAACTGGAATAGAACCCCAAATCTTTCATTTTACGTTCCTTAACTGAAAGATGGTTAACACAGTAGCCATCCGTTGGGTCCAATGGCTTGGGCCTCCTTTTGGAATAGTGGTCCCTCTGTTCTTACAATAAACTGGAATTTTTAACCCTGAGACCTTTGAGCATCCAGCTAAACAGACAACAAGCGAATCCCAAGACAAACACGCCCTACCACCAACGCTCCAGCCACAAGGAGCGTGGGGCCTCTCTGGGGCAGCAAGGCGTAGGAAACAGAGGGGGTCAGTCTGACAATTGGGACTAGTCTCTTTGGGGCTATTGTCCCCCATGGATGGTCCCCCCAAACACACATGAGCCATCCTTTCTCCACCAAGAAAGTCTTCCCTTCCTGTGTTCCCCTCTCCTAGTCCAGTATCGAGGGCCAGGTCAAAGTTATATAAACCCTGAAAGCTAGCTGACCCCCACCACCCACTCCCACTTTGTCCTGCACTTAACTGCGTGCTAGCCTGCCATGTTCCGGCTCCCGCACCCCTGAAGCTGTGGGACAGTAGGGTTGAAACGTGATTAAGTTCGTGGTTGACTGAGTCCCTGATCTTTACAATGTATCTGGGGGCGAAGGGTGGCTTTGCCCCTGGTTGGTGCAGACGTCCCAGAGCCAGCATGAATGGAGGCACAGGTGGGAATTCGCGTTTAATGAGTGTTTGGTTGACTATGGAGAGAGCGCTTTTCTTGGGTCAGGCCCTGTAGGGTGACTGGCCCTGTTCAGGAGTAGTCTTGGAGCAACCCCTGGCGCAGGTGACTAGATGCTGGGCGACTCCGCTCCGCCGCCTACAGCCTAGACGCAGCTACTGCGCAGGGGACTCGGGCGGCGACCCTGGGCACGAGCACCGCGGGGAGGTGTCTGAAGCCGGGCGCTTCCTGCCTGGCCCTTGGCCCAGGGTGGTGACTGGCTGTCGCGATCGGGGCGCGGGTCCCCGCCCCCGGCTCCCAGTCCCCACCCCTGCGCCCTCGGGGGCGCCCCATCGCGGGAGGGTGGTCCGCCGCGCCCGGGTCGCCTAGGGGCGGAGAGGTGGCGGGAACCTCCTTCCCGTTTCCGCCGCGGGCAGCGTGCCGGCCAGTGCCACCGGGAGGCGCGGTCGTCCCTCCGCCCGCGCGCCGGGGGCCGGCCCTGCCGCCTGCGCCTTTTTCCCCCGCTCTCACCGCGGCGGCGCGCGGTCACTAGCCAACCGCAGGGAGCGCGGTGGCTGCAGCGCCCTGCGCTCGGAAGATGGTCCCCGCGGCCGGACAGCTCGCTCTGCTAGCGCTGGGTACGTAGATGACACCCGGTGTCCCCGGGCCCGCTCCAGACTGCTCTCTGTGGTGCTCCGGAGTCCGCTTGGGAGAGGGGGATGTTTGAAGTGGGTGGGAGCGTGCGAGCGACCGGGAATCGCTGAGAACTGTGAAGCGAGGGACAGTCCTAGAGAGGTGGCCGCCCGGCGATGAGATCCGGCTTGAACTTTACTCTACGCGACGTCGGCTCGCCGGTGCCCACGCCCTCCTGCCTACCTGCTTGTCACGGAGTCGGGCTTCTCCGGAGCTGCCTGAGCGCGGGTTGTTTGAGTGCGACCCTCTGGGTGGCCCTGGCTTGAGCCCCTTTTTTTTCCCCGGGATGGGAGTCCACGTTGCGGGGCGCCCTCCGCCTTCGACTTCAAGCTCTCCTAGGCTTTGGGGTGGGTTTGGGCTTTTTGTGCAGATTAATTGTTCTGTAAATGAGCTTTCCTGGAAGCCATAGTGTCCCTGTCAGAAGAGGCCGAAGTGACACCTGAGCGTGGCCGGTTTCCTCAGAGTTGGTTCTTGGACATAAACGGGGGTGGGGGAGGGGACATTCGTCCCCGCGTGTCTGGGAGGCGGGAGAGCTTTCCCGCGGCGAAGCTCGCAGGTGTGTGCTTCGGTAACCGGTCTGTCCTTGACATGTGTGCTCCCAAGCGCAGTGTGCACTCTCATCCGTCTGGTGCAGGGTCTGTGATGTTTGACAGAGTGGATGGAGGCACCCAGGTGTCCCGGTCATTGCTGCCGCCTTGCGAATCTTTTCTGGTATCTTCAGCATTTAAAAACCCTGTGAAGAGGCTGAGGCTGTAGGTCAGTGGGTAGAGTAGTTGCCTAGCAGGCGCCAAGCCCTGGGAAGGATCCCCAGGTTAGGTTTGTAACCCTAGTGCTTGGAAGGCAGAGGCAGTGGGATCATAAGTTCAATGCCATTCTTATCTACATTGCGAGTTTGAGATCGCTTGAGCTCGTGAGAATCTGGTTCTAATTATTAATAATTAAAGCCCTGTAAAGTAAGATACTTGCTCCGGGGTCAATAGAGCCCAAAGGGAAGTGTGGAACTCCCCTCTTCAAAATATGCACAGAGTTGCAGCCTGTCCCAGCCAAGCTCACAGGTCCCCCTCAATCCTGCCCTGGAAAGTCAAGCCCTGCTCTGAGGCAGGAGGGAACACAGCCAGATGTTTCTAGTTGCTCCCTCACCTGAAGCGACAGATAAGGGCAGATTTCTTCACTTTTTGCAAGAACCACCTTTCGGGTGTATGCTAACACCGGTTTTCCCTTCAAATCCATCTATTTAAAGCTGTGAAAGTGGAGGTGTTGGGAAACCGATAAGTGTTTCCCATCCCCCTCCCAGGCTGCCCAATAGTATTTACTAGCTAGAACACCGTGAGTGTTTGCCTGGGGTTGCCAAGCAGTTCTAATTCCTTCACTCATTTGGCTTGTGCACCCATCTGATGAAAGAAGGAGCCATCCTTGTTCCCATTTTATAGAGGAAGAAAGGACAGGGCAAAGAGCCGCTGTCCTAGGTGGACCAAGAAGTGGAACGTCACCTCACTGTGGTCAGCAGACCAGTCCCATCTCAGGGATTTTGATGTGGCTTTGAGAGATGGTGTAGACATCACTGTTCGGTGTCTTTGTGGTTGAGCTCTAGGATGGCAAGGTTGCTTTTATTCAGTGAGAACGTGAGGCAGAAGCGCCTGCCAGCAGCTGCTGACACTGTGCTCCCCAGCCCGCTAGCACTCAGCATGGAGCGGCACTCACACCCTTATTTTCTCCTTGCCTGGGTGTTCTGTTCGGCGTCCTCACTGCTTCTTTGAGAGAGAGAAAAACAATTATAAACCTAAGATTGACCAATCTATAAAAGCTGGCTTGTACTGTTCTAGAATGAGTAGTTTAAAAAAAATGCGTGTGAAAGGGAATTAATTTACACCAGTGAGGATTTCTTTTTATTTAATACTCTTTAAAAGAAAAAAAATCACAACCCTTAGGTCTGTGCCTTTATTCAAACGGCTGCCTCCCACGTGTCTTTAATTTGTGGTATTTCCTCTGAAGCTGCTCTTTCTCTGATTTTTCTTAGACAGCTCCAGGCAAATCAGCCAGTATTTCATCAATAAACACGGTCTCGAAAACCCTCGCTTGTCCTGAGAGAGGCCTGATGCTGGTAGAGGCTTAGGCTTATATCCCGACACTGATCCATGTTCTGGGGACAGAGTGTGGGCAGTGTGGCCCAAATGGCAACTTTAGAAACACGATTGAGGTTCCTGGGATAATGTCCACCCCAGGCAGGGTTCTCCTCCTAGGCATGGCACCTCCTTTGTGTCCAGGGAACAAGAGGTTAAGTATAGCCTTTCCGTGCCTTGTTTTTCCTCTCTGTGAAATGGGAATGTTAAGAGGGCTACTGGATAGACTTGATGCCTGCAGACTAATGTCTGGTATGCAGTAAGAGCTTAATTAATCTTAATGCCACCCGTCCCCTTGTTGTTGGTACTCAGAGCGCCAGAGAATTCTAGATGCCGTGACAGGTTACATGGGTTCTGTGACCCACAGGTCACCACCTGAGCTTGCCTCAAGCTCCTCACCCTGTCTCTGCCAGAAAACCTGCCCAAGTGATTTCTAGTCGGTGCCACCTGGCAGACAAACTCAGTAAACTCAGTAAGCCTCGGCATTCTTCTGTACGTTACAAACCAACGAATTTTCCTGGTCAGGCGTCTGTGCCTGCTCTTTAGTACTCAGCCAACAGTTGTTTCCCTTCTGTAGAGTGGGAATAATAAAACCAGCCCGCCTTCCAGGGTGAGATGGTCAACAGATTTACAAACCATAAAACTAATTAGGCTGGAGATGCTGCTCAGTGGTAGAGTCATTTACCTGGCGGCCCAAAGCCCCAGGCTCCACCTCTACCACCGCAGGCTGCACTGGAAACAAAACTGACTCTGTGACAGGGAGGGGCTTTCTAACTCAGAGACAAAGCCTGTTTCTGCCGTGCTTTCCCTAGGTGGACCACAGAGAAGGCTGTCATGGAGGCAAGCGGGGCGGTGACCTTGTTCTGGATTCGTGCTGAGGGTTCATTAGGGAAATGTCTTTCAGGCCTCCACTGTCCACCCTTCACGAGTCCTGAAGACTCATGCCTTCCGAACCGGGCAGTTAGGGTGTGCTCGCTGAAAGCGAGGCCTGGAGAGGGGTAGATAGATGCTGGCAAGGTTGTTGACCCTATTTTCTCTCCCAGCATTTGGTTTCCTCGGGACAAGGTGATCTTTTAAGTAATGTGTCTTGCAAGGGAGACTTTTCTTATAGGAGTAAATGATGCTTTGCACTCTTGTTACTATGGCAACACATGACAAACAGATGACTTTTCCATTGGATGGCTCTCCAAGGACCTTTGCAATATGTGTTTGGAACAAGGCCCCCGTCGCCACACTGCCCTCTAAAGCAGGCAGGCATCAGGTCATCCCACACTGAAAACCTTTCTAGCATCTTCTACAGCAATATGCTTCTGTCAGAACCATCTGGAGGCCTGGGGAGCACAGGTGGAGGGGTTTGCAAGCTCCGCAGGGCCGGATCCTCAGACAGGTGCTGTGGGGACCTTCTGCCTTCACCCACTGCCCTGTGTGTCAAAGCCATCCTCACGATCGTAAGTGTGGTTGGCGACTCACGCACTGTCATTAAAGCTGCTTCAGCCTATGCTGCTGGCCAGGACAGAGTTGGAACCTTGCTGAGAATTCCCAGGTCTGCTCTGCCTATGGCCTGTGTTACCGAACATCAGCTTGCCACACTACCCACTTCATGCTTTCTCTTTTTAAATTTTTACTTATTTTTAGCGTATGAGTGTCGTGCCTGTGTGGACGCCTGAGCACCACATGCACACCGTGCCCGAGGAGGCCACAAGGGTGTCAGATGCCTTGGGACTGGAGTTACAGAGGATTCTGTGCCGCCAGATAGGAGCTGGGAACTGAACCGATTTCCTCTGCAGGAGCGGTCAGTGCTCTTAATCCCTGAGCCACCTTTCTAGCCCCATGCCACACTTGGTTGTTAATTGCAAAAGTGACTTGATATATGGCTTTTTCAAATATTTCTGATCATATAATTTTAAGATATAAACTTAAATATATGCATTTCTAGATAGAGAAGGCTTGGGGACTTTTCTGCTGACTGGTTTGCATTATATTTTTGTTAAGATTTTTAAAAATTGTGTGTGTGTGTGTGTGTGTGTGTGTGTGTGTGTGTGTAGATTTGTGCACATGAGTAAAATGCCCATAGAGGCCGGAACACTGTATCAAATCCCCTGAGCTGGAGTCACAGGGCGGTGTGAGCCACCATTGTAGTTACTAGGAACTAAACTCATGTGCCCTGTAAGAGCAGTGGGCTCTTTTAACTGCTAAGCCATCTCTTCAGCCCCTTGGTTAGTTTCGTAATGTCTCCTAGGGCAAGTGGCAAATACAAAAATCTTCCCCAAAGTCAGGAAAGCCAGAAATCTAGCTGGCAGAACCACCACTGAGCATCAGCTCAAACGCAAAGGGGTGTGCTCTTTTGGCCCACATGCTCAGGTCTAGGCACCCCTAGGCCTAGTTCCAGGGTGGAACTCACTATGTAGACATGGCTGGCCTTGAACTCAGAGATCTGCCTGTTCAAAGGCATGTGCCACCACCCTAGCTAGGCTAATTCGTTTGAAGCATCATGAATGTGTTGTATTAAATACGACTTAAGAAATAAAGACTGTTACCATAAGCCAGAAGCTTATGGGTACCTAATTGTGCTCCATCTAATACTGGTTTGTCTTAAACCCGGGGAAGCTTTTTTTAAAAAACAAAACAAAACAAAATACCAGCATGGAGTCGTCTCTTTGTCTACTGAATTCTGTGTGCTGCTGTATCTATTATTTTTGGAGCGGTAGACTGAGGCAGGATCTTTCCGCATAGCCCAGGAATGCGCCATCCTCCTGGTGTGCCGCCTGAAAGAACTTCTGCTTTCCTCACTTGAGCCTTTGGCTTTTCAGTTTCACAAAGACGGAGGAGGCTTCCCCAGGAAGGACTCAGACACGGAGCTCCTTCAGCTTGCTGGTGCTTGGCTGTTGGTTCAATCTTCCAGCATTCACCTTCCCTGCCTGGGAAACAAATGGCAGCGCCTCAGCCTCAGAGTCTGCCGTGGACCATGTCAGCCAGCTCATTCCTCTTCTCGACGGGTTTCAGGATCCGTGTTCTTCGTCTCTGCCTTGGGAACCTGTCAGCACGACCTCATGGAGTGTCTACCTAGGACACTCTAAATATGCCTCAGTAGCCAAACACCAGCCAGGGCTGTCAGCATCCATCCCAGACAGCTCTTTGATAATCAAGGGTGGGGTGGTTGCAGGCAAATTCCCATGTCACTAATGCTGCTCTTCTTTGGGATGTTTCTTGTTGTTTTCAAAAAATGGATGATGGGGCCAGTGAGTTGGATCAGCAGGTAAAAGTGATTGCTGTAAAAGCTTGATGAACTGAGTTCAATTCCCCAAACCCACACAAAGATGGAAGGAGAGAACTGACTTTGAAAGTTTTGGTTTGGGTTTGCATGCATGCACACATGCAGTAATAAATATTTTTTTTAAATATGAAAAGTAGATTTGAAACTAGGGGGAAGGCTCAGTCAGTAAGAAAAGTTCTTGTCTTATGAGAGCCCAATTGGGTTAAATCCCCAGATCTTAAGTAGCATGAGCAGAATGAACTCGTAACTCTAGTCCTGGTGAGGCTGAACTGGGTGGTTCCTGTGGGCTCCGTGTCCAGCCACCCTTGCTAACTTGGTAAATGCCAGGCCAGTGAGAGCCCCTGTCTGATGGAGATATGTGGTATCCTGGGAATAACACCTAAGGCTGCCCTCTGGCATCTACATGCTCATTGACATGTGTGTGCACACGTGTGCACATACACACACACTCACTCATGCACTCACAGATGCATAAAAACAAATTCTGACATGTCTTCATGATAGCAAAAACCTATGTTACTCTTCTGGGATATTTGGAATATTAAAGGAAAAATGAGCAGTGTTTGGGTAACCACCACATCATAACTACAATCAATGCTGCATTAGAGCCAGTGGGGGAGTATGGGTCAGTCCTAAAATGGATATGATCCCAATGGGTTCGTGATGTTTTTATTAGTTTGAGTAGCTCAATCATTTATAATAAACACTCTTATATGACTCCTGGGTAATACATACTAATGTCTAATGGCTGAGACTCCCTCTCTCTTTTTCACACACACACAAAATACACGCACATGTATGTATGTCTGTACACATGCATGCATTTATATTATTACATAGCCAGCTTTCAAGGACTTTGGCCTCATGGCTTGCCTCCAATCACTCTCTGCTAACAAAGAATCCACATGTTTTGAGTTGGGAATATCAACTGATACAACACTTTCTGGAAGTCACTGCGGTCATAGCATTCACTCAGTTACCAGTGGGCATAACTTGGTAATGCACTTGGCCCACTTTCCCACCTGTGCTACAGAAATGCTTGCAAAGATGCAGGCAAAGACAGGCAAACGATGTTGCTTGTTGAATTGTCGTGATGCTGGAGTTATTTGAGTGAGTGCTTCTCTCTGTCATCACCACGGTGATTCACTAGGCAACTATTTGATGAGAGTTTTCATAATACACTCAAACTTGAAAGGTGAGTTCCTGAGCTGAACGTGCCACAGAGTGCTTTGGTTTCAAACAGTCTTTTAAATTTTTTGTGGCAGTGAGGGTTGGACCCAGGGCCTCATGCGTACATCCTCAAGCACTGGTTCACCTTCTTCTATAACAATCATATACTAAATTTATTAAACTTACAATACAGTCCTCAAAGTCAGAGCTACAGAGATGACTCGGTGGTTAAGATCATTTGTTGCTCTTCCAGAGGACCAGAGTGCCGTTCCCAGCACACACATCAAACAGCTCACAGCCATTTATAAGCTCCTACAGACCCAGTTCAAGGGACTCCAACATCCTTTCCTGACCTCTATGCACATAGCCACACAGAAATACACACATGTGCACAAGCAAATAATAATCAAAGCCAAGAAGCTCACCTTACAGCAGACATATTTATACAGAGATGCTGGATTCGTCTTTGGTTATTTAAGATAAGTTCCCAGAAATTGGCCTTGCTTCCACCTGGTTCCCAGATGTCTTCGGTCTTCTATAACACCACACCTTAGATCTCACATCTGACAGGTTTGTTGAAAGAAAACGATCTCAGCCGAATTCTCAGCTTTGCCCTTTAGTGGGGTAAGTTCATAATTCACACACTGGCCATTTGCTGCCTCAGTATCCACATCTTAACATTTTCAAAGTGCCTTTGAGTTGATCCGTCACCCTTTCTAGGGTCTCTCAGAGAAAGCATGTCTCTCCACAGCCTTTACCGGCCACGTATCAGAGCGCTCTCCTCCATCATTTCTCCCTTACTGTGCTGATTAGGGCATCTTTGTGAATCTGCAGTCTTGGCTTTCCCTGTGATGTTTGGGTTAAATATTTAGGGGAAAAAATCTTCCTGAATTCTACGATAGCACAAGTATTTTCTTACTTTTCCCTTCCAGGTCTGTGGTGAAATCATACATTTGGTTGAGGTATTTGATATAGAACTTACTCTATGGTAGAGGATAGGGTGTACGAGTGTGACTCATCTTCCATTTTTTGGTTTGTTTGTTTTTGAGACAAGGTCTCATGTAGCCCAGGCTAGCTTCAAACTCAATATGTAACCAAGGATAACCTTGAACTCCTGACCCTCCAACCTCCACTTCCCAAGGGTCTGGGATTACCTCTGCCCACCACCACACCTGACTTCGTACTCCACCCTTTAAAGAACAGCCTAGATGTTGTTTTGGTTTACCCTTTGTACCATAACCTTGGAAGATCATTATTTAAACCATTTGCTAAGTGCTTTCAAGCACACGCATCAAGCTGGAATTTCAGTTTGACTCCATAACTGTGCATTCTTGCCCTAACTGCAAACATTTTCTGTTTCCCAACATGAATTCTGATGGGGCCCGAGGTCAGCCATGAGAAAGGCAGGCCCCATCTTCCTATCCCTGAGTTAGCAGCAAGGCATCTATCTCTCTGCTGCCGACTCCGACACATGAGCGGTCTCGGTCCCCCTGTATTTGTTTTAATGTGCTTTGCCAACTCTAAGATGCTTTCAGTTGAATCCTTTAGTGTTTCAAGAGAGGATAGTGTGTTCTTGAACAGAGCCTTCCAGCATTCTTAGGTGTTGTGTCTATCTCCTTTTTAACACACGGTGCCAACTAGAATTTTAAAAACATTTAAAAATTTTAGTTACATGTATTTAATTGATCTATTTATGCTCACCTGGCAGATGCACATGTTGAAGTAAGAGGACAACTTGGGGAGTCGGCTCTCTCCACTGCATGGCTTCTGCAGATCAAACTCAGTTTTCCAGGCTTGGTAGCAAGGACCTTTGTCCACTGAGTCATCTCTCCAACCCTAAAAAGCAATGCCTTTTTTTTTAAAAGCAGTAGATATTCTTGGGTATAATTTCCATGGATTTACTAAAAGTATTTATGCATTTAACAGTTAAGTGTGGGGGTTAGCTTTTTGTATCTTATATGCTTATGTGTACATATCAAATACACTTTATAACTCATTGAGATTCAGTATTTTTTCCGTTGGTTTCCAAAGCAAGAGGAGATAATTTGTGGTGAAGCTCAAGTGTTTTTAGGACACTAGACTCAATTATGTTAAAGCAATCTTTCAAATCTTGAAGAACGCATTGCCATCAGTATGACATTAATTTTCTGTAAATACTGCTAGGTTTGATCCACTGCAAAACGTCTGTGCATATAGCTTCATTTTTTTAAAGATTTGTTTGTGTTTTTATTTGTGTGTGTGTGTGTGTGTGTGTGTGTGTGTGTGTGTGTGCCCGCATGCGTGCCATTTATGCAGTACCCATAGAGACCAGAAGAGGGAGTCAGACACCTTGACCCTGGAGTTACAGGAGGTCGTGAGCTGCCAGCACCCTTAACACCCTTTCTTTTCTTAGGTTTTGGCATTAACTTTAAGTGAACTTCATAAAACAATGTTTTAACAATTCTATGATTTTATGTTGAAGGTTGAAATAACGTAGAAGTCACAATCTCATGAAAGAGGGAAGTAAATGGCAGGTGTGGCTCTGGACCTTTTCAGTGATTGGTTCCAGATTCCTATTGGTGGGAGCTAGAATAGGAATGGCCACCATAAGTTCATATATTTGAATGATTAGTCACCAGGGCGTGGAGCTGTTTGAAAGGACTACAAGGATTAGAAGGTACAGCCTTGTTGGAGGAAGTGTGTCAGTGTGTGGGGGGGGGAGGGGGTGGGTTGGAGTTTCTAAAGCCCATGCCAGGCCTAGTGTCTCTCTCTCTCTCTCTCTCTCTCTTTCTCTCTCTCCCTCCTTCCTTCCCTCCCTCCCTCCCTCCTTCTCCCTCTCCTTTCCCCTTCCCCTTCCACCATGCCACCCCATGGGACAGGAAGCAACTCTTAGTTACTGCTCCAATACCATGAGTCTCACCATACCATGATGATAATGGACTAAACCTCTGAAACTGTAAGCAAGCCCCCAATTAAATGTGTTTTTTTGTTGTTGTTTTTAATAAGAGTTGCCTTGGTCATGGTGTCTCTCCACAGCAACAGAACAGTGACAAAGACATTTTTTCCGAAGTCAGCTTTGATAACTATGACTTTGGCTTAGAATCCATTCAGCTCAGGTTTTAAAACTTTAGGGTGGATTTAGAAAGAGTTTTTTATTTTAAATGTTTCCCTTAGAAGCTACCTTTTAACAGAGTAAAAAAAAAAAAAAGTGAGCACCAGAGCCCCCAAATGAAATATATCTTAAAATTTGTTTCTGTTGATGATATTGAGGAGAAAATCTTTTAAATTACTAAATAAAATTCAAGAAAATTTTCATAATTGGTGCTGTTCCCATAAGTCCAGGTAAATGATTTTATTTGTAGAAAGTACTTAGTGGATTTGTTATCAGACACTGCTTCTGATTTGGGAAGTGTCTGATGTGATGATTTCCAGAGGCTTCTAGAAGCCTATGTGTTTATGTGGAGATCAGAGGCCACCTTTGGTGTCATTTCTTAGGTGTCATCTACCCTTTTTTTAAAGTTCTTTTTTTAAATTTTATTTTTATTTTTTATGTATGAGTGTGTACCTACCTGAATGTATGTGCAGCATATATATACAGTACCTGCCAAGACCAGAAGGGGGCATCATATATCCCTAGAACTGGATTTATAGATGGTTATGAGCTGTCATTTTGGTGCTGTGATCTGAGTCCTCTGGAAGAAAATGACTATTCTTAATTACTGAGCTTTTTCTCTAGCCCTTATCTTATAATTTGAGACAGGATCTCTCTTGCTGTCCTGATGCTCACTGATTACACTGGGCTGACTAGCCAATAAACTCCAAGGATCTTTCTGCCTTTACCTCTCCATCACTGGAATCATAAGAGTGTATTACCATGCCTGACTGGTTTTCAGTGGGTGTTTTGGATTGAACTTGAGTCTTCATGATTGCAAAGGCAGGCTCCTTGCCAACTAGGCCATCTTCTCAGTCCCACCTTAAGCTTTAAAAAGCTTGGTACCCTCCCCAAATGCTGCTGTGTCTATTAGATGCCACTATTACACAGCCAGGGCTGGGGTGTGGACTTGTTGCTTGTTTGTTTGTTTAATTTCTTTTATTTTTCTGATCAGTACCTCCAGACACAAATATTAGGTTCTTGAAGCAAGAACATGTCTTCAGTTTGGTTTCTCTGGGGCCTTTAACCCAAGTCTGAATGATGTAAATCAGCAGTTGTCTGGACACCAAGAGGATAACTGTGTCTTCACCAGCCACTAGCCATCATACCCAATCTAAAGCATCTTATATCTCATCACTGTGCCTAGAAGAGGTCCCAAGGATTAACTAGCTAAATGGAACTCATAACACAATGACACAGGACCTGCCATCACTGATGAACGAGGGGTTGGCAGAGGAACATCGCTCTTTCCCACTGCTGGGCATTGGCAACCGACTGGGAACATTCAGAATTAGGGGACTTTGGTTGAGTTTAAAGAGAGAGCTTTAGTCCTGCATCTCCACAGATAGCGGAACAGGACTGGTCCACTGACTTGCCACCAAGCTTGACTGGAAGCTTCGGTTTGAACCCTTCTATGCCAGTGCTGGTTTTGCGCTGGGGGTCGGCATCTGCAGGCCTGTTGGTGAGCTATACTTACTCCATGCAGCAGGTTTAAACAATGACAGATGTTTTTTGGCACATGGCAGACTCGGGTGTTATAACTAAGGTTTAAGGGGATGAGTCATGGGTCCCTATGCTGGGATGAAAGCCGGCCTGGAGCCTGAGTATTTCTCGGGGATGTGAGGTCAACTCATAGATCATACAGATGGAGACTCCTTCTGGATTTGGACTCTCTGTGCCTCAGCCTCCACTTCAGTGCCCTCTAAAGGAAACCCCTGGTGCTGTCTGTGGTGTAGGCCACTTCCGATCTCTGGTACTCATGTCCCTGTGGCTGTCACCTCCCAGATGGGCTGGCCAGGACCTCTCCTCTGCCATCCTCATTAAGTCCTGCTGAGTCTTTTTCCAAAAGGAAACAGAAACAGGAATCCACAAACAAGGGAATCTAAAAACACCCCAACATGGCTCTCCAGAGACCCCCAGTTTCCTGCTCTTCACTGCATGCCCTTCTTCTGGACATGAATATAGAGATTTGTAATTTCATCTTCCATCAAAAATGGCACCTGGAAGATTCTATTTTAAAAATCTGTCACTCACAAGGCACAAGGACAATACTGCTACAGATGTATAAATACCTCTACATATTCATTTGATAGGTAACAGGTATTCTACCAGATCCATCATTTAATTATCTGCCCCTTATTGATGGGCATGGGTTGGTTTTTTGTTGTTTTGTTTTGTTGAAACTTTTAAATATGCATACCAGAAAGTTCTTGCAGTTAAGTTGTGAGCCATCCAAGACGGGCCCTGGGAACCCAACTTAGGTCTTCTGTAAGAGCAGCAAACTGCTCAGCCATCTCTCCAGCCCCCAAGCATCACACGTTTTCCTTTTAGTATGATTTGACAACCTGGCTTGCTGAGAAGCTGAGCAAAGCCACTTTTCTGTCCCTATGCGCGAATGCTGCCGCCCAGCAAACTCGCCTTGGTGAGCACTATCGTTTTCAGACGTGAAATACTGTCATACCATTATCATTCATACGTCACTGGGTGTTAGCATGGCTGAGTCGGTTTTCTTGTGTCCCTGGTGGAGTTGGTTAGTTATTTTCTTGTTGACTTGTAAACAGTTTTCTAAACCAGGCATTAAGTGCTATTTTGCCTTTTAGACTTGTGTGTTGTCTTTAGATTTGCGAATATGCGGCTTCATTTTTGCTTTGTCGTATGGAGACTTGGAATCAGCTCCTAATTTCTGGGTGCTTCTGCTTCAATGAAGCCTAGGGCTAAGGAGACAAAGGGATGTCCTATGGCTCTTTCCTGTGTCATTTTCTCTTGGACTTTTATGATGTTCATTTACAGGTCTGAATCTTGATTCTTTTGGAGAATGTGCTTGGATTTGAGATCAAAGTCTAATTTTTTTTTCATTTTTGTCAAATACTGTCTCAGCTGTTCTTTGGTTGCTGGATAATTTCTTCTGCATTTATTGGTTTCAAATTCCACCTTGCCAATTCATTCATAGGAGATGTGTGTCTGTCTGTGGTGTTTGTTCTGCCCCACAGTTCTGAGGATTGGGGCTATAATGCACCACCCGTGTAGAGACTAGAGTGTACGATTGCTCCCGGGGACTGGAATAGGGCTGAGAACCAGAAGGTCACAGTGTATCATGAGGATGTCCTTCTTTTCTCACTCTGGTGACAAGAGTTTCATCTCCTGGAGCTGGAGAGCTGTTTCCATACTCCGTCTTGAGAGCGGAGGATCATTCCACTCTGTAACTTAGCTAGGGGCTGGTGGGCATTGGGTCTCATTGCCCTGAAAGACCCAACAAGCCTGGTTACACTCCTTATAGTCTTTCTCAACTTTGGGCTTTCTGGGAATTGGAAGCCATGTAGCAGGCCTGCCATCCTCGTGGAACATTCTGGAGAACTGAGACTGTCTTCCTTCTCATTTCCCCCTCAGCTGAGAGCATATGGTGTCTGCCCTGGCCCACTTGGGACCCCCATCCCAACCTGGTATGTCTTGTTGGGACATGGATAAATTGGGCACTCAAAGGGAACTTAAAAGACTTAAGTCACGACACTGATTCTCCATTAAAACAACCTCCGGCAGGGTGGTAGCTGTGCACACCTTTAATGCCAGCACTCAGGAGGCAGAGGCAGGAGGATCTCTGTGAGTTCAAGGCCAGCCTAGTGTACAAAGCAAGTTCCAATCAGAGCTACACGGAGAAACACTATCTCAAAAACAAAAGAAATAAATAAGTAAAATAAGATAAAATAAATTTAAAAATTATTAAACACCAAAAACCTCAGGTACATTAGTGAACAGAAAGCAAGACTGAAAGCACTAAGTTTTCAGTGTTTCCACGTGTTCTAGATTAAAACAAGACTTCAGAAAGATGGTTGTCATCTCCCTCCATAGCCAGTTAGTTACAGGACTCCGGGACAGACACAGCCCCATCTCTTTGCAATTTGGGGAGAGTTGGTGGAAACTTAGGAGACTTCTCATCCTACACGAGTGACTAATTTTCAGAAACTCAGAGGAGAACACTAACCAAAACGAGGTCATAATTCTTCTGCTCTTTCTCCCTCTCCCTCCCTCTCCTTCTCCCTCCCTCCCTTCCTCCCTTCCTGCCTTCCTCCCTCCCTCCCTCCCTCTTCTCATAAGATGAAAGCCCGGAGGGCAGCCCCACACCTTCCTTTGTGGGGTCTGGGGGCAGCACTCCACCTGTCCCTCTGAGCACTGCTTTCACTGTGTCCTACAAACTTAAGCGAGCCGAGTTTCCATTTGCTTCGCTCCTCTCCACAGCCCTTCTTTGACCGATGTTTTGTTTCGGAACGTGTTGTTCAATCTCCAGGAATTTGGAGATTTCCAGCTATTTAAAAAATATTTTTATCATTTTTAATTATGTATATATGGGGGGTACACGTGAGTGCTATGCCCACAGAGGCTAGAGTGTAGGATCTCCTGAGGCTGGAGTTACAGGTGCCGGGAGCCGAACTTGAGTCCTCCGCGAGAGCGGCAGGCACTCTTAGCCACTGAGCGATCCTCTCCAGCCTCTAGCGGGTTTTCTGTTGTTGATTTCTAGTTCCACTTGGCTGTGATCTAAAGCACACACTATGATTTCCATTCCTTTCCGTTGGTTGTGTTTAATGTCTCAGAATGTGGTCCATCTTGGCGAATGTTCCACATGAGCTTGAGAAGATATCGTGTATATGGCATCATCTAAAGATGCTCATTCTATCCATTGATGGATGGCAACTTTTTTTTTGAGACAAAGTCTCATGTAGCCCAGGCTAGCACTGAATTTGTTACATAGCTGAGTGTGGGCTTGAACTTCTGATCCTCCTGCCTCCACCTCCCTCTCCAATGCTGAGATTACAGCAAACACCACCACAGCAGTCTTATTCAGAGCTGGGAACACAAGCGAGAGCTCATCCGTGTTAGGCAAACCCTCTGTCAACAGAGTTGCATCTCCAACCTGACTGAGGATGGTTTTTAAATAAACACTGCCTTTGTTGGTTCTGGTCTAGATTTTTGAAGTGTCCACCAGCCGCGGTAACGTCTATATCCTCTTTCAGTCCATGAATTTTTGCTACGCAGATTCTGCACAGCGATATTAGGGATTGTGTGACTTTGTCCTTCAGATGACTGAGGGGCTGGGAATTCCAGTGAGTCGAGTTCCCTCCTCTATTATATTTTTATGTTTATTGTGGAGAAAGGGAAAAAAAAGAACAAAAGGTTTGATTCCGACTTCCTGGACTAAGGCTCTATTCAGTTTAAGGTAGAGGGATAACGGACCAGTTCTGCACCAGTGAACCACTTGAAAGCCGAGAGACGCACCCTTAGGAAAACAACATCAACCGGTTATGTAACGTGAGCATGGCTTCCTGGGAACGGCCTCTTTCCCATAGTGTGCAACCCGGGAAAATAAACAAAACAGCCCTTTCAACTAAAGTGCCTTTTCTGGACTTCAGATTAAAGGGAAGCAATGGGCTCACACTGCTCCCACCCCAGGTGGGGTCATCTACACGATCAAGCAGCCCTGGTGATTGTCGTGGCCCAACTCTAATGTGCCATTGGATACTTAATTTACCCAACAGAGCCAGTGGGGTAACAAGGAACACACAGTCAGTCAGCCATGATGCAAGGGAGGCATGTCTTCAGGTTAACTCACGGGTTATCACTGCAGTTGGCATGTAAGAGTGTTGAGCTGGACTTGGTGACGCTGCAAAGGGAACCCTGACCTAGCCCTGGCCCCCAGCCATGAAGTGTCTTACAGAAAGCGACATAAGTGGACACGGGGGCTTTTACAAATGAACATAAGGTATAGAGTGGCCCTTGGGCTCAGAAGAGTGTCACAAAAGTGTCACTAAAGAGACAACGCCTGCCCTCTGAAGTCCCCGAAGTGCCTTGGCTGTCATACAGAACCCTCTGGCCCCACCTAGCAGTACTGTGAGACATGGTGGGACCCCCAGTTTCATAGATGAGGGGACTGAGGCATAAAATTATTAGATGACTTGCTCAAACTCCTGCGACCAGCAGGTGCCAGACCCCAGAACCAGGATTTGAATCAAGAACCCTTGTCTGCTGTGCTGCCCCCTAACCTACTTCTAATTCTCTGCATCCAGTCACAGAGGCAATGCAGGCTGAAGCGCTAGGCACTGAAGGCCATGGGGGCTGAGGCGCTGGGCACTGAAGGCCGTGGGGGCTGAGGCACTGGGCACTGAAGGCCGTGGAGGCTGAGGCGCTGGGCACTGTAGGCCGTGGAGGCTGAGGTGCTGGGCACTGAAGGCTGTGGAAGCTGGGGACTGTCATAGAGGGCTGTGGCGGTCAAGCAAGCCCCAGGTCATATGTGAGGTGTCGGTCATGTGTGAAGGACCGTTGTTTGTCTAACCCTTGTCGGTATTTCAGGCTTTCTTTCAGGCTGCCATTCCCGCATTTGCGCCCAGTCAGACCAACCTCTCTGCAGGTCACCACGCTAGCTCTGAAGGAGAGCTAGCTGCCACTGCCCTACCTACACTGCAGAGTACTATAAACAAGCCCAGCAGAAGCTTTTCCTTCTGCCAGGAGTTCAGGTTCAGACGGCATGTGCTCACCTGGGGTGCCATTAGAACTGTGTATTGTGCCCAGGAACTTAGAGTCGAATTGTTAGTGGGAACCTGTTTTCAGTTCTACTCTGAATTTTTCCAAAGGTGTTCATGTGAAAGGGTGTTCTCTTCCACTGGTTTGTACAATCTGTCCCCCATGAATGGCAACAAAATTCGCAGGGCGTGACGTGCAGGGCATGACGTGCAGGCCTTGTGCTGCAGGCCTGGCCTCCCCTCTCCTCCCCCAATCCCTACAACTTTAGTCAATGCTTCCACAAATCATCGTGGAAGGCCCCCCCCCCCCAAGCAGCTTTAACACCTCTTCGTGAACACCTGCGGTTCTTCACAGCCCAGCTAAAGATGGAACCTGCCTAGCAGGTGTGTTAATAGCCGCCCTTCCATTCAAAGTCTGCACCCCCAGCCCCGGGATGCAGTGCGCCCCAAAGCACAGGCGCTGCTGATGCTGTGAGCAGCCGTGAGCAGCCGATGAGAACAAAGGAACATTTGCTGCTCACGCCTACACGGGAGCCTGGTCCAGCTGGTGGGTTTTTTTTTTTTTTTTTTCCTTTTTTGACGGGCTTTGCATATCAGAATAGACAGACACCACAGTATCTGATTCAGGTTAGGGCCCCGTGAAGGAATTCTACAAATGTTTCTCAAAAGTGGTTAGGGCTTTGGTTTTGTTTCTTTGTTTTGTTTCTTTTAAGTACACATTGGTACATTGATTATACACAGACCCACAGGTGGGATGGATCCCTTCACAATGAGCAAGGGTCTGAAAAAACTGAGAGGTTTTTAAAAATTTGAATCTTGGGACAGGAGAGCTGGCTCAGCAGTTAAGAGTACATGCCAATGTTTAGATTTCTAGGCACCCACATCAGGTAGCTTATAATGGCTTTAACTCCATCCAGTTCCGGGGGATCTGAAACCCTCTTCTAGCTTCCACAAACAGTGCACTCGCATGCACACGCACACACACACACACACACACACACACACGCACGCACGCACACACACAATTTAAAAATAATAAAAATAAATCATTTTTCTCAAAGTATTGATCTTTGGACCTAGTAATCCATTTCTGGAGACTTAACCATAGAAAGCATTAGAACTGACCAGTAATGAATCTCATACCTGCACATTGTCTCATACCTGCACATTGTCTCGGGGTTTCTATTGCTTCAACGAAACACCACGACCAAAAAGCAAGTTGGAGAGAAAAGGGTTTATTTGACTTATACTTCTATATCACTGTTTATCACTGGAGGAAGTCAGGACAGGAACTCACACAGGGCAGGAACTTGGAGACAGCTGATGCAGAGGCCATGGAGAAGAGTTGCTTACTGGCTTACTTCCCATGGTTTGCTCAGCCTGCCTTATAGAACCTAGGACCATCAGCCCAGGGATGGCATCACCCACCATGGGCTGGGCCCTCCCCCATTGATCACTCATTGAGAAAATGCCTTATAGCTGGATCTCATGGATGCATTTCCTTCCTCTCTGATGATTCTTGCGTCGGGTTGACACAAAACTAGCTGGTACACACATTAGATAAATCAATCAATCTTTAATATTCTAGTACTGTACGTGCCTGTCATCCTAGCGCTGGGAAGGCTGAGAAAGGACCATTATCAGCTTAAGGCTAATATGGGCTACCTTCCATCTCATCCAAGAAAAGATCTGTATAGTATGGCCTTAAATGGCCTTATCAGAGCATCATTTTCCAGAACCATCTCTCTTTAAGTTATATACTTAGTTAAGGCAGGCCAGGTCTACTGCAGAGGTAAGAAGACGTTGTCTTGCTGGTGACTGTGGACAGAGCCCACCCTGTCTAGCTGGTCTAGCCTGAGCACACATCCTTCTCAGAGGCCACTCTGCCAGAGCAGGGGTCTAGCCTGAGCACACATCCTTCTCAGAGGCCACTCTGCCAGAGCAGGGGTCTAGCCTGAGCACACATCCTTCTCAGAGGCCACTCTGCCAGAGCAGGGGTCTCCATCTCGGCAGGTTTGCCCCATGACCCTGCCACATCCATGCTTTTTATTTAGGTCTATGCATTTCTCTGTGACCCACACCCCGTCACTTGTCCCTGACCCGACTGATACATCTTTCTGGAGGGAGATTTGACTTTTTGGAATAGAACCACTCCCGTTAGTTGAAGGAGAAAAGGCCTGGGGAAATAAGCCTCGCTTTCCAACAGGAAGGAGAGCCACCTGGCTTCATAGCTATGCTGTTCGAAAGATCAAGAACACAACTTTCCTTCTGGCTCCTGTCCTCTGTGGGGAATGCCCAAGGTCAGAGAGCAGCCTGCAGTCAGACACCATGAGCAGGCCAAGGATAGAAACGGGATGTCCAAGGACAGACCTTTTATCTGTGCCCTCAGCCTTGAGAACTAGATTGCAGTCACGTGGAGTTCATTTCTTATCCCTCGAATGTGATGTGATGCAAGAAGCCTTGCCTTGTGTGTACTTCCTTACACAAGGAAGGCACAGTGTGTGATTGGGAGTTCACCCCATCCTGACCAGTCTGGTCTCTATCATCCCCCACCCCAGGGACTGGGGCTGGCCTAGCCAAGGATGCTTTCTGGAGTCTTGATGACCTATGTCTCAGCTGAGAGTAAACCAGAGGTGGACAAGTGGCCTTCCCCTTGGCCTTGAAGATAGAGTCATTTGTTGCGTAAAACTATGCTTAGACTCCAAGAAGACCATTTCAAAGCACAGAGCGGCGGTTCTGCTCACTCGCTCGGGATCTACTTTCTCTGCTTCCGTTTTGTGCATAAATGGTTCAGGTGCTGCTTCATCTCTGCTGATTTTCACCCAAAGAGCTATTTTCAGAGATCTCTAGAGCTTTGTTCCAATAAAAATATTTGCTTTAGGGAGATGAGGGAATCAGCATGATTCGCTATCGATACTCGATCCAACAACCCCCAGTGTTGGGTCGGGGTTAGAAGAATCCTCCTCCAGTTTATAGTTACACTGACAGGTATCTGGGTGACCAAGTCTGTCTGAGAATGGGAGGGACAGGTGACTTTGCTTCTGCTTCTAGTCTCAACTTCCATGGTAATATTTCACTATTGGCCAGAATTTACCTCCAGAGCCTCTTTTCATGTTCCTCTTTCCTTCCCCCACCCCCGCCATCTCTGACCCCCATACCACTAGCAAAGCAGCAGACCGGGGCGGGGGGGTATTTTTGTTTTGTTTGTTGTTTGTTTTTTTGTTTTGTTTTGTTTTGTCTTAGCACACCTGGGAAATAGTGTTTTGGAAGCAACTGTTTAGATGACTCTGGGAGCTGTAGTTGAATTTAGTGGTAAGTAATTCCATGATTGATTAGTAGTGTCTGCTGGGGATCCAGCATAGAGGTGGCCCTAGGCATGCAACCTATTATATTACTGCTCAAGATGATGGTCCATTTTTACTAGCATGAGAAAAAGGTGGATTTCCTACTACTGAAGATGTTGTTATTTATGCTTCTTATTTTTCATGTTTTCCTTGTTTCTCTGTTGCTATGATTAAACACTAACCAAAATTGGGGGGGGGGGGGAGTATTTGACCTACACTTCCTGATCACAGTCTATCACTGAGAGAAGACAAGGCAGGAACTCAAGGCAGAAGCAATCAGAGCTGACAAAGGAAATGTTCTTATTGGCTCGCTCCTCGAAGATTGCTCAAGTACCTTCTTCTATAGCCCAGGCCCACCTGCTCAAGGATGACACAGCCCACAGTGAGCTGGGCCCTCCCACATCAATCAGCAATCAATAAAATTCTCCCTAGACATTCCTACAGGCCAGTCTGATGGCGGCAATTCCTCAGTTGAGATTACCTCTTACCAGACATGTGGAGGTTTGTGTCAAGTTGACAAAAGCATACTATGACACCTGCCTTGTTACTATCTTTTGATCAGTACTTGGATATTTTAAAAGGTGGTTTCTAAATTAATACTTGAGCCATTTAGAGGCACTCCCGAGTATACAAGACTAGCATCCCAACAGGGCACAGAGCCTGTGAGGGTGTGGCCTCACCTCTCACCTTCATGATGTTCTCAGGTATTTGCTGTCATCAAAGTCAGAAGCAGGAAAGGGCAGAATGCTGGGTACCAAGACTGGATTGATGAGATCTCAGGTCTTCCTGAGATACCGGCAGGAGTGTTCTGATGGCCTCCTACCAGAAGGAACTCTGGACTCTACCGTCTCTAGAGGGAAGGGCTTCTTTCCCTTGAGGATATTAGTGCGTCATTAGTAAGGACAGCTGTCTGTCTGTTTCTCTCCACACATATTTCACAAGGCACAAAAGGAACTGGAGACTGCATAAGTACCCATGGTCCTGGAGGCTGCATCAGAGCCAGAGTCTTTAGCACAGGGACACGCAAGGCAAAGCATCATCTCTGAGTCTGTGTGTTTGCTGCTGACTGAACTCAGGCCTCAGGTTAGCCCTGGGCCCCTTTGCTGTGTCCTTCCCTCTGAGTCTCAGGTGCCAGCCCATAGTGGTGGTGAGGTCACCACCAAGCAGGGAAATATTTGGAGTGAGCCTCCAAAACAGCTTTGGGTTGGCATCATCGTTCAAAGGGAACCTGGCCTGATTGTCCCTGGGGATCTCACAGGGCAAAGAAGGTGGCAGAAGTTTCCGTGGCTATAGTTCATATTATGACGGAGGCTGTGTAAGGCTCCACTCAGGAGCCCTTCTGGCGTAACCATGAGGTTGACTAGTCACTATTCTTTGTCACATCACAATGACAACAGATACAAAGGTGCTAACCAGGCCCTGAGAAGGAATGTGTATGAGAGGCCCCAGGAGCAAGGTCTGTGACCCTGGACCAGGATGCTGGATGCCCTTGGTGTATCCAAGGCTTCTAGTCTACCTGTCTGTGCCAAACAGCCTCCCCTCTGGAAGGCTTCTCTGGAAGGCTCCTTGCACACACACATCTGCCCTGTCCTCCCTGATGCCTTTTCTGCGCCCTCTGTCCCCAGGGATTGGAGCTTTCCTCTGCTCCCCCTTTGCTGACATGTTCTGTGATTAAGCATGGTGTGAGGATGGGTGGTCCTGACAATGGAACTGAGTCACCAGCTGAAGCTACCGTCGCTTGTTGCCAGGATCCCCCTGCAGCAGCAGCTTGCTGACACAGCCTCCAGAGTGGCTCAGGACTGACAGCAGGAGGCCGAGCCTTGCTGGCTGTTCACTGTTGGATGCCAGGTAGAATCTAGGCATAGACAGGCTGGCCTGTCTCCACCTTCACAGTCAGGGATCCAGGGGTCCAAGATGCTCGTGGGACCCCCCACCCCATGAAGCACAGCAGAGGTTCTGTACGTTTGGAAAAGCCCACCCAGCTCTTCATCACGTAGCCTTCTGGAAAGGGGGAGCCTTCTGCCCGAACATGAGCGACTAGACAATTAGAAGGGAGGGGGCGCCTCCACCATGCTGTCATTGCCAATGGATGTTTCTGCTTGGTCTGCTTTGTAAATTAATAGGCTATTGTTTAGAGGAGTTTCAGGTTTAAAGAAAAACGGATCAAGAATCCAGGACTCCCAATGCTTGCTTGCGTCTCCCGCTCCTTTCATCGTCTGGTGTGTGTGTGCTTGTGTGTGTGCATGCACATGTCCATGTGGACGCAGTGCCCTCCGAGACCAGCAAAGGGCATTGGTTCCCAGGGAGAAGGGATTACCAGTGAGCTGCCTGCTGGGGTGCTAAGATCAGTATGCACTAAGCCACCTCTCCACTGTCGGTTTAACCACTATTAAACATAAGTTACAAGTCCCTAGTTGACGTTAAGATTCACATGTGGTATTGTACGTTACACAAGCTTGGAAAGATTTATAATGATGATTGCTGCCCGCCACTGAAGCACCATTCAGTGTGGGTCCAAGGCTTCACAAGTCCCCTGCCTCCTGCCCCCCTTCCTGACTTCTTAGCCACCATGGATCTTTTCAGACCCCTGCACTCGTCTTTCTTGGTTCACGTAGGGATTCCCAGCCATTTCCAGCCCAGCTTCTTTTACTTCTGGAACCTGAGGGTATTCAAACTCCCCTGTCTCTTGGTAGCGTCATGAGCTGTTTGTTTTCATTGCTGTAGAACACCCCACTCTGTGACCACCACTTATCCCCCACCTGTGAGGGACTTGGCAGCGGTGTCTGAGTTCCAGTCATTGACGGACAGCTTCTCAGACACTCTGCTGAAGGCTCACTTTCAACTCTATGGCTCTACCCCATGGCAGGATTCAGGTGCCCAGGCTGTCGTCTGGGGTGGCCTCATCTCCTCAGCTTCTCTGAGATGGGTCTGACTGATAGGCTGAACTTGAGAGCACTCCGAACAGGGATAATCCAAGACCCTTGGCCTATTGCACGCTCCTCTGGGCTTCAACATGGAGTCCTATCTCCTTCCCTCCTTTCCCCTATGAACTCCCTGTCGTCATGAGATTTGAATCTTCTTCAGCAAACATCCTATGCTCTTTCCCTGTTCTTTCCCAGCAGAAGCTGAAGGAGGGGGGCCGGCAGGGAGTTCCTGCCTCACCTTCTATGGCGTCTTCCATAAACCTGAAGGGTTCCAGCTGTGACTCTGGTTTCCTTTGCAGTGTTCTAAACTACCGTTAACAAAAGGCACATGGCATCATCTGTCCCCAAACTGAGTGGGCAGTGTGCCCAATTCCTTACCAGTGTCTCTAGAGTCCACAATGAGACTTGGGGAGCATGAGTCAGAGCATGGAAGGCACCAAACGGTGTTGCCACGTGTGACCATGACAACCCAAGTGGCCTGAGGACAATACACCAGGGTCCCCAGGCTGGGCTGTGGACCAGGAGAGCAGAATGTTATGTGCCTTGAAAATCCGGTAGCCTCTGGAACGGCCTTTGTTTGTGGCTAGTCAGCCTCAATACTACACGGGCAGGCTTTGTGCCCTTAAACCCAGATGCTTTGGGTTCATGGAAAAAAAGTGAGACAGACAGGCGCAGACAGATGGACATGGGATGGGGTCAGTGCTGGGAAGAGCAGGGGCGCCCCATGCTCTCCAGGGAGGGAGCCCCATTGTCCCAGTATAACCCCTGGGAGACCATTTGCCAGGCTCTGATGAGGTTGTCGTCAACTCGTGTGACTGTACCTAGCTCCTTCTATGTGCTGGCTCCTTCTACTCAGGCACGGCTTGGAGCTGACTGACCTAAAGTGAAGGCATCCTCCCCTTTGGGGTCCAGAAAGTCTAGAAGAATCAATCACATCCTAAGAGGAACAAAGTCCCATGCACTACAGAAATTTGGTACTCTTGGCCTACCCTCTAAATACCAAGAGTGGCCCTTGTCATTGCCACAGTAATGAAACCCGCCCCCTGTGAGGGTCAGAGGACCCTGGAGGAGTGTATTGCCAATAGAAGAAGCCCTGGCTGGAAGTGGAGGGGATTGCTAGTCAGGGTCCTCTAGCGAAAGGCAGTAAGCCAGATGTACTCCCAACCCCCTCTTCCTTCCAGCGTGAGCTTTTCTCTCCTGTCCTTTCCCTTCTCTTCTGGAACCCTACCAGTGTGCAGCATAAAGTGGGACCAACAGAGCTTCAGGGCGCTCCCCACAAGCTGGTGACCTTCTAGGGACTGCTGCTGCTTCTCTGTGACCATGCCTCCTAATCAGCCACTTAACTCCTCGTCCCTTCCTCCCAGCTGCCTTCATACCCAGGCTAATACTGCACTGATCTCAATCCTGACAAGTTATATTTACATCTGTATTGGCCGAAAACCTCCGCAGGGTGGTGCCAGGGGTGTTCTGAGTCTCGGACAGTGGTGGTGAGAAACGCGTTTGTTGCCTACTTGGGAAATGGAGCAAAGTTCAAGGGCTATTTTCACATCCTTGAGAACTTCCAAGTCCCTGGCCAGGTGGGATATCTACACATGGGCTAGCCGCCGAAAAGAAAATATGCCCGGCTAGCTCAAAGTTATCATTAGTCTAATTATGTTGGGTGGTGTGAGGCTCGAAGGATGGTTTGAACCACCACATGCCAGGGAGTCTGAGATGTTCCAATGGACCTCACAGATGGGGAAGGGACTCATACCATCTATGTTGGACCTCGAAGACTGGAAATAGCTTCCACATTTGCTGGCAGCAAGTGTACTCTGTCAGTAGCAGCAGGGACACAGAACAATTCCACTCTTAGCAACCCAAGAGCTCCCTTCATTTTTCCATTCAGGTGAAGCCAGATCCTTGGCTTTGACACAGTAAAGATTTTCAGGGTGAGCCAGGATGAAACAGAACTGGGGTTTTAAGTTATTTTCAAATATGGAACTTTAGGAAGCTCACAAAAAGATACATCTGAGCGTGGGGGAGTGGGCTTCTCTGAGAGAATCCCTTTCATAGCGTTTACAATAGTCATACGCAGGATTTGGGTGTTTTTGAAGCTGTTATCATCAAAGGGTAGCTAAGGAACCAGAGTGAGGTCACACGTGGTTGCTGAGGACAAGATCACACTTGATAAAGGAAAAGTCTAGATCATAGAGCTACGGGAAGGTAGCCTATCGCCAGGAAAAGTCTAGATCATAGGGCTATGGGAAGGTAGGCTATCGCTACTGTAAACAAATAGACCTGTTAGAGAGTCCCAGAAAATGGAAGAGTAGTATGGCCCTGCCCAAAGTCCTACATGTTCAGGCCATAAGCCTGGCTCACTGTTCTGCTTACGGATGTTTTAAACCCTCCCAGCAGGTGTGCACTGCGCTGGAATGCTTGCTTCTTCCCTAGCGAGGGGCTTTCGACGCTGGAGTGAAGGCCTCCTTTCCCTATCTTTCTATGCTGCCCCATTCTCTGCCCTGTTTCAGGCTCCAAGGCCTTGGGCCGCCTAGTTGGTACTAAAGCCTCGACTACTTGAGCCCCAACCCTGTGTCTGCCCACTCCCCCAGGCTGTTTCTCATCTTTCTAGGACCCTTTCCAGAGACGCCTTGATGTCTGACTCAATGGCAATCAGCTGGCATGGGCTTTCAGAGCACTCAGTGCGGCACAGTGTCTTTGCCATTCAGCCCTGGTAGAGTCTGTTGGTGAGTCAAGATTTGGGGACTCCTGCCAGCCCTGATACCTCCCCGTTCCAGGAACTCAGGGGGTGGCTGGAGGAGCCCCTGAGGAAGAGGAAGCTTGACTCAGGACCCATCCCAGATCCAGAGATGGGCTCCCTCCTGGCAGAGAAGGGCATGGCACAGATCTTGCAGATAGGCCTTGCCAAGGGCCTTCCTTGCCCCAGGACACACACACAGCTCTGAATCCTGGCAAGTAACCGATGGAGCCAGAGCTGTGTTGTCAGGTGTGTGTGCTCCTCAGCCAGCACCAGTGAGCAGTACAGTGAGTTGTGCCCGTGAGTGGGTGAGGGGTCAGAACAAGGAGAGGGTCTTTGTGGCAGTGCAATATGTCTCGGCTCACACATGTGGCCTTAGGAATGGAAGTGTCTCGGTTGGGCAGGATGGGTCTCCAGCAAGCACCTCTTCAGCCGATTCACACTGTTTATTTACCTTGGCCGCTTTCCAGCACGTCAGGATGCATCACCTCCTCTTGCAATCGGGTCAATTCTCTGCCAACCTCATGTCTGTGATGTCACTTTTAGGCATTTATTAATTAGGACCTAAACTCGAAACAGCTCAAAGGACTCGGCAAACATTCACACTTGACCTTTGACACAGGGAAAGAAAATTACTAAGTAGCTTTTATAAATCTGAGACTATGAGGTCTGGGCTGTGAGAAACTGGGAGAGAGATGGTCCGTGTGTATGATCCAAGTGGGATCCATTGCTGGTTCTGGTCATGAGCAGCCGGTAGCTCGGGGAAGTCAAAGGCCCTAGTAACAGGCATGTGTAGGAAGCAGGCATTGAGCTGGGCTTGGGAAACTAGATGGGATGGATAACACAGGGAGCAACTGAGCTAGGGTCTTTAGGCAACCTGGACCAGCTGGATGTCATCGGGAAGAAAGAACAGGAAGAGTGAGAGCATCAAGGACCTGGCAGGAACTCCACTGATGCTTCAGTGTGGCTCCCCTCTGTGGGGATCCCTGGGCACACACTGGGCACACTGGCTTCCATGGAATCTGCTCAGGACTCCTTAAAGTCGTCCAAGTGAGCTGAGAAACTTCCCTGGGAAGATCAGGTGTCCCCGGGGAGAGAGGAGGACCTCTGCATCATGACTTTCTATGAGACAAGCTGACACCATTGAGTAACAGATACATTCATTTGAACGTCAACCAACCATAGGTTCTGTCTGTGGCTGGTCAGCCTAATCATTCGACAGGCAGGCTCTGTGCCCGCAACCCCAGTGCTTTGAGCTGGGGCAAAGAGTGAGACAGACAGGCACAGACGGACAGACAGGACATGGTGGGAAGAGCTGACAGGCACAGCTCCCCTGGGGCAGGCCGATCTCCTTACCCCCCCCTTGAGCTCTTTCTTCAGAGACCATTTCTAGAGTTCACTGTGATGGTTTTTAAAAACTGGAAGGGTGGCTTCTTGCAGGAAAGGGACTGTGGACTGTGAGTAATGAGCCTCTTTGTCCCCAATCTCTCCAGCACCTAACTGGCACAGTAATAGACACTCAGTCACCACTTGAATGGTGGTCAGAATCTAAGCGTGCTCCCTTTCCCCTGAAATCTGAATAAAAAAGAAAATCTATAAATGCAAGAAGAAGGGGGTCTAAGCAGAGAATTCTGGGGAAGGGCAGTTTTCTGGACCCCCGCCCCCCGCATGTTCCCCTCCATCACCTCCAGCTTCCCTCCCAATAGGGAGACAGACTTCTTAGAGAAATGCAGTCCAACCAAAGTGGGCACCAGACGTCAGGCCAAGTATGGGGATAGTGGTCACAGGGAACACCACACCACTGGGACAGATAGATAAGTGGGACAATCTCAAAGCCACAGGGTGGAATAGGAGGAGTGAACTGAAAAAGACATGATTGTTTGCCACGGTGAGCCGGACTTTGAGAGGCAGATGTGATTTCCACAGGGGGGTGAGGTAAGCCAACATGAGAGAGTGGCACGTTAAAGACAGCGCCACTGTCCGTGCACACATACAAGTCACGTGGAGTTCAGGGCACAACGTGCTGTTCTGAAGCTTGTATCAGCTGTGATCCGGGTGACTGGCAATCCATTGGCCTAAGCACCATCGATAAGCGCAGTCAAGTGTGGTGGGGCAAGCCCCGGATCCCAGCACCAGGGAGATGGAGACAGGAGTATCAGGAATGCAAGGTCTTTCTTGGTACATAGTAATCTGAAGGCTACATTAATTATTAAAACCCACCCTGTCTCTAAAATAAAATAAATGGGGAGAAACTCTCACTCAGTGTCCTACAGGTTTCAGGAAAATCCCTTAATTCTTGTGTCACAAGGTCTTTGTCCAGGAGACAGAGTCTGTGGCCTTTTACAGCGAAGAAAAAGAGGCTGCCACAGCTCCACGGAGGTCAGAGTTGCAAGGCCCCCCACGCATGACAGCCGCTAGGATAGGCAATGGAAGCAAACAGAGGAGGTAGAGGTGTTTGGGTGCAGTACCAATGCGGCCTGGTGACTGTGGGGGGGAGGGAAGGGTGAAGCTTTGCTGTTCGTTGGGGAAAAACTAGCCTTAAACTGGTAACCAAGGACTACCTTGAAGGAAGATGATTCTTCTTCAACCTCCAATCTTGCGCCATCTATCATGCCTGGCTTTTCTGGCTGTGTATTTTAAATCTGACTCAGGAGGCCAGCCCGGGCTGTGAGCTGGGGAAGGAGCTGGTATGGCTTGTGGCCTCCTCTGCCCTCTCTCAAGTAGCAGCATCCAGAGCAAAGACAAGGGAAGGCCTTGTCAGAAGAACCGGTTTGGCATCTGCTGTGCTATCTACAGAGGTGCTGAGGCCTGGACTGGGGAGACCAGGGATGCAGGGATGGATGAAGTGTCTGTGTGGGGGCTGATTGTGTTGGAGGGCTTGGGCTGGATTGCAAAGTAGAGGGAGGGGCCGACCTGGTCTTCAGTCCAGCCTAGAACAGGAGGAGGTAGAGGAGAATGTGAGTTTAATTTTGACCTTGTGACTTGGAGAGCAGGCCCTGGTGGAGGGTGGGGCTAGAGTTGGTGTTAAGATGATCTCAGTGACTCCAGCAGCTCATGCCATAGGTGTCTACTGCAGTGTGATAGTGGGGACACCGCCGCTGCCCCGTGTGTCTCAGATGTCTAGAGGGGAGATCTCAGATTTCCTTCCTTCCTCCCTCCCTCCCTTCCTTCCTTTCTTTCTTTCTCTTTTTGAAGACTTACGTCTTAAATTATGTGCGTGAGTAAACCTGAGTGTAGGTACCCAGGTACCTTTGGTTCCCCTGGAGCTGGAGTTACAGAAGATTGTGAGCCACCTGACTTGGGTGATAGGAACCAAACTCAGTGCCTCCGAAGGCAGTACCTGCTCTTAACTGCTGTACCATTTCCACCCACATCCTTTCCTCCTACCCCTCTTTCTCTTCCTCTTTCCCTCCCAATCTGACCCTCTTCTTGCTGTTATGTAATTGTTTGCTCAATATTTGACTCATTAATATAAGTAGACTGTTACCTTTTAAATCCTCAAAAGCAAGGTTGGTGCCCTAATACCCTTGGGCTTTAGCCAAGTGATCCTGGGTCTCAAGTAGTCCCTTGTTGAAGTCTTTTCTGGACATCCTGAGGGAGAGCAGGGTGGGTGGCCGTTGCTCCTCCTCTGAATCCTGGGGAGTTCTGTGGACTGAAGAGGCAATAATCAGGCAAAGCAGGTCAATAGGCAGACACATCGCGCTGTAAGGAAGCGACATGCCCACTTCACTTCACCTTTGCCATAGTCCCGTGAGGAGATTCTATTCCTGTTTGGCAGAGGGATTTCAAGGCTTAGTGAGCTTAGAGTGTGTCAAAGTCTCCTGGGCACAAACACAGGTCTGCGGCAAAGTCAAGGCACACGTGAGTCAGAATTTAGAAGGGGCAGAAGCTATTGTGCCCGGCCCCTCTGCTGTCTTTCCACCACCCTGTCCCTAAGGGTCTCTTCCATCTAGAAGGATGTAGAAAATTCCTATGAGCTCTCAGTGACACTGGAGGGGGAACTGTGACATCAATGCCATAGTCACCAGAAGGCCACCAGAAGATAGTGCCTTAGACTCGCCACTGTGCAATTAGCTGCTCGAAGAGCCCAGGAGAGTAGAACAGGCATCTGAGGGACCCAAGGCCACTGACTCTCTTGAGACCTCTGGATAGATTAGCAAGCCATCAAGTCTGTACTAAAGATGTAGAAGTGGGAAGTACGCCGATCTGATACCTCATCCAAAGCCTGATAATTTCTATAAAAGCACCCCTTGCTGAGGCTATGTCCAGACAGTCCTTATGCCTGATCCTCAATTCCAGGCTGCGGACTGACTCAGAAGGGGTTAAAACACGGCCAGTTGTCCCCAGCTAGCTGGACATCCCTCTGACTTCGTAGCTGCCTGTAAATTGGAGACTCAGTCAATCTCAACCAACTCTGCCACCTCAAGAAACAGTCCAAGATTGAAAAAGATGTAACTGGCCCAGGCATGGTGGTACAAGCTTGTAATCCCAGCTCTCAGGAGGCTGAGACAGGAAGATTGCTGTGAATTCAAGAGCTGCCTGAACTATGAGGCAGAAAAGAAGGAAGAGGGAGAGAGGGAGGGGAGGGAGAGGAGAAGGACTTGCTGAGGAAAACAAGGTCCTAGACAAACCTAGGCTCTGGTCTCCTGTCTGCCTGCATTCCCCATCCTAAGCGTGCCCGACCTTAGCTGAAAGGGAAAGGGGGGTTGGGGTTTTGGGGGTGGTGTTTTTTATTTTTTGGTTTTTCTTTTGAGTTTCAGTCTCAAGTGGCCCATCTGTGCTAGAATTCCCCATGTAACTGAGGATGGCCTTGAACCTCTGATGCTCTCACCTCAACTTCCTGAGTTTGGGGGCTACCACATCTGGTTTTATGTAGTGTTTGGGATGGAGCCCACAGTCTGGTGTTCTGCTGGCATGTCTTCTCCCCTCCAAAATAGGAGCATCATACAGACTGTAAACCTACAGTCCAAAATCCACAGTGTTTTAAGTGCCCACGTGAGGCTTCAAGCACAAGATTCCACATCTGACTTTCTGGAGTGGGTCACAGTCATCAGGCAGGTACCCTAAAATTACTGAACCCAAAGACACCGAGTCTTTGGATATATATATATATATATATATATATATATATATATATATATATATGAGACAAATGAATTTTCTGTTTAGACTTTGCTCCTGTTTCCAAAGTATCTCAGAGTCTAGATACAAATATTCCAAAATAAAATTCCAAAATTTAAAAAAAATATATTGGGCTGGGGAGATTGCTAGATCATTAAAGCGGTTATCCTGCAAGTATAAGACCCTGAGTTCAACCCCCAGAACCCATGGAAAAAGCCAAGTCTGGAGTCAGGCTCCTGGGACTCACTGGAGCTCCAGGCCAGGAAAATGCCCTGTGTTCATACAAACTAACAAGGGACTGGAAAGATGGCGGTCCAGCACTTATAAGTGTGTCTCAGTCAGGGTTTCTACTGCTGTGACAAAACACCAGGACCAAAAAACAAGTTACGGGTGTGTGTGGAGAGGAGATTTATTCAACTTCCACTTCCACATTGCTGTTCACCACTAAAGAAAGTCAGAGCAGGAACTCAAACAGGGCAGGAACCTGGAGGAAGAAGCTGATGCAGAGGCCACAGAGGGAAGCTGCTTACTACTGGCTTGCTCAGCCTGCTTTCTTACAGAACGCAGGACCTCCAGCCTAGGGATGGCACCGCTCACCATGTGCTTCCCCCACCCCTGCCCCATTGAGCACTACTTGAGAAAATGCCTTACAGCTGGATCTCATGGAGGCACTTCCTCAACTGAGGTTCCTTCCTCTCTGATGACTCTAGCCTGTGTCAGGTTGACACAAAACCAGGCCGTACAGAGAGAGAGCACTTGTTGCTCTTCCGGAGGATCAGGCTTTCAGTCCTATGACCCACATGGGAGCTCACTGCCATCCATAACTCCAGCTCCACTCTGCATCAGGACCCATCTCCTGGCACAGCACTAACGTTTGCCAGCGAGTTCCCCACCAAATTCTCTTCCCGGATATCAAGGCCCAGCCTGATCTGAAAGATTACTCTGGAGGTAGGGTGACTGCGGGAAGAGCCTTGTGTCCCATGGGGCCATCTGTCTCGTGACTCATTCCTGGGCTCTTGTCTTTCCAAACACCTTACCTCACTGTCCCCAGACTTCTCCCTGTCCTGTCTGGCCAGTTCCTCCAAGGTTCCTCTGCAGCTTTGCCTGGTATCCTCAGGAGCTTGTGCACAGCACCTCTGGGAGCAGAGCCAAGTGTAAGCTGACACCTCTTCCCAGAGGAGACAGGGAAGTTCTTCTCTCCTGGGGAATTTATGGGTCTGTGCCAGCAGGGCCTAGGACCCAGGTTACCCATTCACAGGTATTCTTGTGCCACTGGGAGCCCTGTAGACCTGGTGCCAAGCTGCAGAGTCCCAGAGGAGGCTACTCACCTCCTTCTTCCTTGGTTCCTCGTCTTTTCCTCATGGTTTTCCAACTCCAGTGAGATAGAGAGGAAGAAGGGGAGACTAGCAGTGCCCCCAAGTGTTCATGCATCCCTCTGTCCCACCCTAGGCCAGCTCCTGCCCACCCCTCCCCTGTGCTGTTGGTGAACCCACGGCATCGGCACCCAACGGCACCTGCCGTGACCATGATCCACCTCCACATCTTTCCTCGACGCAGAACTTCGCCCAATCTTGTCCTTCTTCTAAAACCAGGCATAATCTTGTCCTTCTTCCAAACATGAGATGCGGAGCTCTTGCTAGGTTCTCACCGAGCAATCAGGGGAAGGACAGGAGCTAGGAGAAAACACAGGCTACAACAGAGGGCAGGGCAGTACACACTCACCTCAACTGGTGTAGCCAGGAGCCTGAAGATGCCCCTCTCAGGACTGAGCATTACAGCGGAATGCTTCCATAAGAGGTGATTGCCAAGTGATGGCAGTTGAAGTCTGAGGGTCCTGTCTCAGACAAAAAGCTTGGGTTCCTGCCCAGACTGTCTATCTCAGGAGTGGGGTTGAAGTATGGATGCCCCTGCTCTGGGACCCAGGGGAACCGGAGTGCCCAGCCTCTCTCAATGGCATTTCCCGCTTTTCCATCATGGCTAGGCTTGAGGGTGAGAGCTGCATTTCTGCAAACTCCCAAAGCATGGGTTAGCCTTGTTTGTCACCTTGTCTCTGTCACAAGTTTCTGAGTGGCAGACAACGGTATTACAAGCATGGTGAGTTCACCCTTCCTCGAGGGCAGGCCCTGGGTCCAAGGTCTGTGTTGGGAACAGAGACCAGGCTTCCCTAAGGAAACACTTCCGTTATGTGTGGCTTTTCTCTCAACACCACTCTCCGCCCTCCTTTTCTGTTTGAAGACTGCAGTCGGGGTTTCCCACTTTGGAGCTATTTAGACAGACATGAGAATGAGATCCTGGCAGGACAGCCATGAAAGGATTCCTGTCCCTGAGGGAGGCTAGCTGGCTGGGTGGCCCTACAGCCTGCCTTCCCATCCTCAGGACCGGCGCCAGGTGGCTTGGATACTCAGCCTAGAGGAACTTGGGGCTCCCGCCTGCTGCTGAACCTGAGCCTGAGCCTGGACTGTATCTTTCTGAGCTCTGGCGGTGACAGCCAGCTCTGTGGCGGCCCCTTGGCCTCTCAGAGCCTCGTGTCTGCCAAGGCCACACGTTCCTAGAAGGCCTTCAGACACTAGGCCACATGTATGGGGGCTTCTGGCTCCCCGGGGTATGCAGGTGGACCAGCTCAGGCCTGGCTTGTGGGGAAACTGAGGAGATGAGGCTGTAGCCTCTGGAAGACCTCTGGGCCTGCCAAGTCTGTGGGTTAAGTCAGGAGGGTCAGATCAGGTGGAAACATACCCGCTGGTGTGCCATGACCAGCCAGGGCACATCCACTCAGCAGTGTCTTGCACATCGCAAGTAGGAAGACTCAAGTTTCAATGTAGCACAGAAGTTCGGGCAGATTTCTGAATCTTTAAGCCTCCTGTGTCCTGGGCATCCCCATGGGCAGGGGGACTGGCAGGAACTTGCTTCTAGGGTGACAATAATAGGTGCCCACAGCGGCTAGAACAAAGTCAAGGCATCATCATGTGAACTGGGGGGACAGAAGGTGGCTATGATTCTCACCATTCTAGAATCACAAAGAGAAATAACATGTTGTTCGTTCCTCAGAGGAACACGCGTTCTTTGTGGCCATTAATTACTTCCTGAAATGCCTTCTTGAGTTTGGCAATTGGCAGCTGGCAGGTGAGAAGAAGGATGAAGGGGCTTTGTGCCAGGTGAGGGACGGGCCCCAGCGCACACCCGATCTCCTGTCTTTCCTCCAGAGGCTGGCAGGGCCAGACTCAGTGTTGGGTTTGTGCTATTCGCCCTGACAGGGAGGAGATGTAAGAATCACTCAGTGGTTTGGGGACAGTTGCTGACAGGCTGGTCATGCTCCCTGTCCTGAGGTATGCCAGGCATCTCCATGTCAGCCTTGACTGGTTACGGGTCACTGACTGACTTCAGCCCAGAGTGGTTTGTGGCAGTGGCCATAGCATCAGGACGTGACTGTCCCACAGTCTGAAGGTACAACCCCTAGCTTTTTCTGGCTCTGGCAGGAATGAAACCCTGGGTGTGAACGTGACAGATGTCCCTTTGAAATGTGTCTGGGGAATCCTAGGAACACGTGTAGGAAGGGAACACCTCCTCTGAGAAACGGGGGCCCACTATTGGACCTCAGAGGTCACGTGGGTCCTGTGCTTGTTAGAGGGGCGGAAAGACCTAACTTGATTTCTGCAGTGGCTTAGGAAATCAGTCTTCTAGAATAGTCTGACTGAGGCCCAGCCTCCTCTGCAGGGCTGCCTGAGGCATCTCTTTGCCTTTCAGATCGGGGAAGTTAATTCATGATGATGGCAAAACTCACAAGAGCTTCCTTCTTTACGAGAACTTACTGCTCTGTTTCTAGAAACGTCCACCACTATAACATGAGGGCACATGGGGGTCACCTGTTGGCAGAGGTGGCTTTACGGATCACAGAGAGGCCCTGCATGTGTGCCTTGCTGTGTTGTCTTGGCCTCTGTGTTTCATGAGGGAAGTCAAAGGGAACCTTGGTTCCCAGGGCCCTGCATACTGCCATCACGGGGTTTCCATTCATGGGTCATTGACCCTCTCATGCTCAGCACCTAATGAGACCTGGACATACCTGAATGCACCCGTGACATATCAAGGAAGAACACAGTGACAGTTCTTCCCCACTGTCCTCAGCCAGGCTCCTCACACATCCTGACTGCCGTGGTGCAACGCTCTTGGGGTCATCCTCCTTGGCTGGGGGGCAGCCAGTCCTGGGGAAGCAACGTTCCTTACTATGTTCCCAGCTATGTCTCAGTGCATTGCTTCAGTTGCTGCTTAGAGGGAAGCCTATCTGCCCCTGTGTGAATATGGGGGGCTGTACCCAATCTGTGAGTACTCTCACACCCAAAAGAGAACCCCAGCAGACAGAAAACTCTGCAGCAAGCGGGGAGAAACTGCAGCCAGAGGAGAACACTATTGCTAGTTCCCTGTGCACCTCCCACCATGAACGTATCTCCCCTGGTGTTGGCACAAGGGGCCCTGCTTCCATTTTGCACTGAGCCCCTCAAAGAAGGTAGCCAGACACACTTGTTGGCCCCTTAGTAAAATTCTGAAGTCTTTGCCTGATCCCCAAGGACGTTCTTTTCTGAGGAGACACTTACCTGCCCTCTCTGCTTCCCCCACAGGTATCGTGTTAGCTGTGTGCCAGGCTCTGGAGAACAGCACGTCCCCCTTGAGCGGTGAGTCCATCCTCCCTGGGTGTGCATGGGGTGTGGGTCCTGCCTCACTCCTGGAGAACCCTCTCCCTAGGACACTTGCCTGTCCTTGAACCTTCTGCATCTCCTCTGGGCAGGAAGAGGAGAGCCTACTAGAAGGCCTTCACCAGGGCCTAAGGGGACTATGCAATCCCCTCAGGGGCAGCCCATTCACAGAACCCTTCACCTGTTTAGACAGCCAGTGTGGCAGGTGAAATGGGCCTGCAGGACCCCAGAGCTTGAAGCTGTCCATACTTTACCAACCGTGTGTTGACTGGATTTCCGAAGCTCCTGTCCATTCCTGCCCAAGGACTGTTGCTTATTTATTCTCCCCCCCAAGCGCCTGCCTATCTCCCCCGTCTCTCTCAGCACTTCTGAGGGTTGGAAGACAAAGCCCTCACCATCTCCATGTCCTTCTGTTTCACGGGCTCCTAACTGGTGGCTTCTGTTTGTAGACGGTAATGGTTGTCTTCGTGATTTTGATTTCTGCTTTTCCTGTGTGTTGGGATACAGGAGTATGCATTTATTAGGTACTCTTGTGTGACAAGCACGCACCCACTAAGCCATCTGGCAAGCACCAGATGCCATAGCAACATTTACAGCCTGGCCTTGAGGGGACTTGGATATGAGACCAGGCGGGAGTCACCACTTGTTCTGGTACCTGATGGAAGTGCCTCCAGGCCGCTGCATGAGGCTGAGATGCTGGCTTGTGACCCTGCCTTGCACTCTTCTAAAGCAAACTGTGCACCTGAAGCATGCAGGCTTCAGGGCTGGGTCAACCCTGCTGGCTACCGAGCCACTCGGGTGAGACAGGTTGGAATGGTGGCAAATGCTGAGGTGGCTGTCAGTGGGAAGGATGCTCGTGACTGTCGTACCCCTTCAAGTCTATTCACATGGACAAAGAGAGTCTGGTGATGTGAGTTTGATCCCTCAGAGCCCTGGAGTGGCTCCTGCTGAGCCTCCTTGAAGTGCTGTAGGCTCCCTTGGCAGACCTGATCACTCATGCAGAGAATGACAGGCCACCCCCTTCTGATGCCTCAGTTCCCACTCCCTCTTCTGGATTTTCTTCTGAGGGAATGTGCCCAACATCAGTAAGTGTTTAGGATTTATCCTTCTCACACAGAGGCCCCCCAAAGCACGTCCACCCCCTGCTATGCTGCCTGGACTCTATGATAACTGAGCACCCATGGAGGCTCAGGATGGCAGGCCAGAACAGAGGCCACACTGCATTGCACAGAAGGCCCCAAACCACATCCCCTCTGGGGACAAGGGAGGTGGCTACCTGTCTGACCTCTGACAGCTCTCAGTTGGCTGAATGATTAGATGTGGGACTGGTTCTCTTTTGTTTTACACACTCTAGAGCCTGGGTCCTGGGACTCGGGAGGAGGGGCCAGGAGTCAAGTTCAAACAGTGATGACTATGTCGTGGTCACCTCTGCAAAGGCCGAGGTTGGGTGACTAAGTAGGACTTGCCTGCCTCACTTTCTCTTCTTTGCGGTGACCTCATCTATAGGACTGCTAGGTTTGTCCCACTCCTCTCTGCCATCCCCAGGGCTGAAATTCTGTGGTGGGGGTAGCTTGAGTGTGCCTTGCACGTTCAGGTACACATGTGCATAGGTGTACATTTGTTCATATGCTCGTGGAGACCAGACGACAGCTGTGGGCGTCATCCTTTGAAACATCGTCCATCTTTTCTGAGATAGGGGCTCTCAGTGGTTAGGAGTGGTTGGCCAGCGAGCCCCCGTGATCCTCCTGCCTCTGCCCCTGAGAACTGAATTAAAAGAACTCAGCAGCCTCCTTATTTTTTAACATGGGTTCCAGGGATTGAACTCACATCCTCATGCTTAGACGTAGGTACTCATTGACTGAGCCGTCTCCCCAGCCCTCAGTGTTAATTTGTGATTATTTTGGTGTTTTCTTATATTGTCTGATACATGTGTTTTTTTTTCTTAGTGATTATGTTGGTGTTTTCTTATGTTGCCTGATACATGTATATTTTTTTCAGGTGAACTCTGTTTTAGAAATTTTATTCATTTATATACTGAGTGACTTCAATATCTGAGTTTTCCTTCCTGGGTATTAGTGGGCTCATATACTGAATTCCTGAAGCATCCACTAGGTGTTAGGATGAGGAACTTCAGGATGGTAGCAAATGGGCCCAGCTCTCACTTTGTTGATTGGAACCAGAAGCCAATGAACCTACATTTGGTTTAATATATCCCTGAAGGACAATCATGCCACAAGGGCCTCTGGCAGACCTAGGGCGAAGCCCCCCAGCATTACAGAGCATTGTGGAGAGAAAATTTCAGGCTCCAAGTGCCATCAAGGGTGGGACCCCAGTTCAGCAGAACACAAGGTTTGTCTTTGTCTTTTTTTTTTTTTTTTTTTTTTTTTTTTTGGCTTTGGACGAAGCATCCATGCCGTTAGAGCAGGCAGTTGCCCTTAGACTTTCTTGGTAAGATCTTGTTTTGTTACTTTCTCTTAGATCCCCAAATATGGAGGGCAGAGGGTGGCAAAGGTGTGAGAAACTGAGTTGCATCAGTAAAGGCTTCACGGCCATTTATTTTGGGTGGAACAGTGGAGAATATGGGGCCTTGGAGAGAAGGCCAGGATCCTGTGTGGGGCCCACTTGGTTTCAGACTTTCCAAGTTCCTGAGCAGGTTAGTCCTCAAGTGTTTGCTTAGATTAGTTTCACATCTGTGGGACCGGGCTGAGTGATGGCCTGAGAATCTCCACATGGCTGTCCTGGTGGACGAGGAGAGGCCTTGGAGGGCTCCTGAGGATCCCTTCAGGCTTTAGGGAGCATTGCAGTCAGTGAGCACCTCGTCGTAAGGCCTGCCCTGAGCTGGGTTGAGAAGTGGTGCTGTGATTGCCCAGCAGAATTCACCCTCCATGTCCACAGGTTCTGTGTTGTTCAATGTTTTATTCTTCGGGCTTTTTAAGGGGCCCACCACCCAGCTCCCAAATGAATCGCACACGGGGCCTATTCTTAGGAATGACCAAGAAACTTGACTTGTTTCTTGCCAGCTTTTCTTAAATTATCCCGACCACCTTTTGCCTCTGGACTTTGTCCTATTCCTTCTGTGTGTCTTGCTTTTTCACTCTTGTTCCGCGGCTGGCCTAGTGACTAGGTGACTGGCCCCTAGTGTACTCCTCTCCTTGTTCTTTAGCTCCTTCTCCTCCTTGTTTCTCTGTCTATTCATTCTCTCTACCTGCCAGCCCCACCTATCCTTGCTCCTGACTTGCCCTTGGCCGTTCAGCGCTTTATTAGACCACCAGGTGTTTTAGACAGGCAAAGAATCACAGCTTCACAGAGTAAAACAAAAACAACACATCTTTACATCATTAAACAAATGTTCCACAGCATAAACAACAATATTAAAATAATATAAAATAATATAAAAATGATATTTCCCAACAGTTATGCATCTTAGAAGCCAAAGGATAAATGGCTCAAAAATACCTGGAAAAAATGGCAAAATACTGAATATATATAGACTTGCTTCCCTAAGGTGTTTACAAAAACAACAACAATATGGCCGCTATTTATACATTATTTTGCATATTATAGTAATTCAGAGGTGATTTTAAATGCACAGGAGGGGCTAGGGAAATGGCTTGGTGGAATTGTGAAGGTCAGAATTCAAATCCTCGGAACCCACATATAAAATGGACAGGCATGGTGGTTCCCTGTAACCCCAGCACTTAGTAAGGGAAGACAGCTGATTCCCGGGACAAGCTAGCTAGACTATCTGAAACAGTGAGAGACCCTGCCCCGATAAATACAGTGAAGAACAGTCCAGGAAGACACCTGATGTCAACTTTGGGCCTGCACACTCACACGTATACACACACACACACACACACACACACACACGTACACACACGTGCGCGCAGAAAAAACAAACCTAAAGAATGTGTGAGAACATGAGTGTAGTTTCAGTGTACACCCTACACTATTTCCTGGAAGGATTTGAGCATCTGTGGTTTTAGTACGGACTGCTCCTTCCTGGGTACAGAGGGAGAGCTGCATTTGATTCTCTTAGGATGCTACATCTCAAGGATGCTCTTGTATCTTCAGATTCTAACCCTCTGGTTGTTAAAATCCCACAAAGAATCGAAGATCTCTGCCTGGCCCTCCAGGAGCCCACACAACAGGTGACGACCCAGTCTGTGGCCTTTCTTGGGAGTGTCACTGGCTGCTCAGTGTGTCACTTAGACCATAAACTGCCGCAGGAGTGAAATCAATGTTCTGAAATGTGGAGCATAAACTTTTATCCTTGTCGGTTGTCTGTTTATAAAACATCAGCTGGAGGCAGATGAGGGCGTCGGCATTCACATCCTAGAACACCGGCTACGCCCTCCTCAGGAAAAAGCTCCGACCTATATTCAAAAGGCACTCACTCTTCGGTGCCCCCTTTAAAAGGGACAGAATGCACCCAGCACAAAGCTGTCGGGCAGCCGCTTGCCTCACCCTCAGCAATGCTACACTTTCCCAGGCCGCTCATCTGGTTTTTTCTCGTGAGACTCACTGTAATGACCAAGAAGGTGTGGTGAGGGCCCCTCTGGGCCCCTGGGAGCCGGGTCCCTGCCTGCTTGCACGCTCCTCAGAGTGACTGTCTGTGCCTCGACTTCCTCTTCTTTCACCTTTGGCCAGTGTCTACGGACACACACCTGGCCTCTCAGCATGTTTGATGGTTTGTTCAATTTAGTATCGGGAAGACTATTCAAATATGATAAACAGACACTTCACTGTGGGGTTCTTCGTAGGGCATGCCACCATCCCCACTCGCTCGGGGAGATAGTGGCCAGGTCAGGCATCACTGGGGACTGTAGACTCCAGTCTGTTGAGATGAGAGTCCAGGCTGGGCTGGACAGAAAGAGGCCATGTCGGATTAGAGGGGAAAGCCTTTGAAGTCTTTGCTTGTTTACACAGCCAGCCAGTCAGGGCTCTCCTCACGGCTCACCTCCTTTAACAAAAGCTTTTCAGAACTTCAAACTGCTTCCCTGTTCCATTGTCTACGGTTTTCCCACATGTGAAGCTGAAGCCATTCTAAAATTAGAAGGCTCACGTGTTTGATCCAGGTACATGGTTCACCTGTTTCAAACCTGCGTCTCACACAAGAGGTTTGCTGTGCCGCAGTTCGGGAGGGAACCGCACGCACCTGTGTGTGGTTGTCTAGTGTGTGCATAGAGGAGCAGCGGGATGGAATGAAAGCCTTCCTGCCTTCCAGGGTGTGGCCTTGATGTCATCTACTTCCTCATTTTACCTGCGACTTGTGTGTATATGTGTGGCGTACATGCCTGTACAGGTGTGTACTTGTACGCATTGAGACTGGAGGCTGACAGAACCTCAATTGCTTGCCACCCTTTTTTCCCCATTTTTTAAGATTTTTCTCTTAATTTACATTCATGGGTATGTGCCTGCCTGTGTTTGTTTTCTGGGTGGGTATAGGAGTTTTCAGAAGGCAAAAGAGGTGTCAATCCCCTAGATCTGGAGTTCCATGTGATTGTGAAGCCACCATGTGGGTGCTGGGCACTGAACCCCAACTTTAACCCCAGTCCTCTACAAGACTGTAAGCATTCTTAACTGCTAAGCCATCCAGCTTATTTTTGAGAGAAAGTCTCTCACTGAGCTGAGAGCTTGTGGATACAGCTAGATGGGCTGGCGGACAAGCACCAGGGCCTTTCCTGTCCCTGCGTCCCCAGTGCTGGGGTCACAGGTTTGTGCCTCTGCACCTGGCTTTTCACAAGGGTGCTGAGATCGGGACCCAGGTCACCAGTTTTTCACAGCAAACACTTTACCAGCTGAGCCATCTCCCAGCCCCTCCCTGTTACTTTTTGCAAGGGAAATTGTGCTATGCCTGTTGCTTTTCAACCAGGCTTCTCTGGGAGAAAACAAAACAAAACAAACCATGGAGAAGGGTTGTTCCCCAGACTCACTGTCTAAGAAACATTTACAGAGCCCTAAACTCTCCCTGCGCCTTTATTTCCTAGGAGCAAAATAAAGGAATAGGATCACATCGCTGACTTTCAAACCACAGGTCACAGCATAGCTTTAGTAGGGGCATGGACAACACTTGAAAGGCATTCATGGAGTCCCTGGAGGCATCAGGGCGCAGTGGAAGGACTTGGGTGTCTATCCTTGTCTGAGACAGGGTCTCTTTGCTTTTTCTTCCTGCTGTGTGCCAGGCTAACAGGCCTGTGCGCTTTCAAGGATTCTCCTGTCTCCGCCTCCCATTTGCCCCACGTGGGAGCAGGACAGCAGATCACTTATGACATGCTCATCTTCAGCAGGCCTTTCCAAAACCCCATACCTACAAGAGCAGTAGCTCTCCTTCCGTGCAGATAGTTCATTAATTTCCATAATATATAATTAACTTACGCAAATACAATACTGAGTACAACTGACACGAACAGGTTTGAGCACAAACACAATGGCCCGTGGTAAACATATAATCTAGCTGGTAGTACAGAAATAGGCTGTCAACTATGGAAGCCGCCTACCTGAGCTTGTGCTGGCTGAGGGCCTTGATCCAGTGGTGCCAGGAGACGAAGGGGAATGCTTGGCACTGGGTGTGCTATGGGCGTGTTTTAGTCGAGCTGGGGAGGGCAGCCATCATCTTTGGAGGAAGCAAAGCAAGTGATAAGATCCATAGAATTTTAGAATCTAGGGCTGCAGAAGCCTTGCTATGTTGTTGTTTTCAGTGTTTAACATTTATTTCCCATACACTGTTGAGAACATTCCGTGGACCAGGCGTTGTATGTAGCCCTAAAGAGAACTAAGTGTAAGTCCCGCCAGAGAAGGGCATCGGATCAGCCAGGTCGAGATGATGATTGGTCTGGTCTGGTCTTTAGAGACAGGGTCACCAACAGCCCAAATCGGCCTTGACCTTTGATTTGCTGTGTATTTGAGAGTGGCCTTGAACTCTTGATCCTTCCACCTCCACCTTCCAAGTGCTGGGATTACAGGGATATGCCTTCACGCCTGGCTGATGGTGATTGTGGCATCCCAAACACAGACAAAGTCGGGACACACCATGATAGACTTCTCTGAAGAAAGCCACACTTGTAAACTCCGGAGACTCGGTGTTCTTAACCTCAGTTCCCACATGAATAGTTTTCATCCATTGCATACAGTTGCACCTTGCCAAACTGGGTGCCCAGCTGGCTTCCCTCTGATTGGCATCTCTTCCCAGCAGTGGCCATGGCACAGCCAAGGAGAGTGTCTCTCTCTCAGGCAGCAGTCCTGCCAAAGATAGAGCCCAGGTCCACAAAAACAGCCCCTTCGCTCCATCCTCCTGTGCAAAACGTGGCTACTTAGAAAGAGCTGGCCCCAGAGTAATGTTGGGAAAGTACTGGGTACCCCAGTTGGCCCAAGGAACACAGGTACCAAGACCCATGCAGAGACCCAGAGGTCACACATGGACTGGGCCATTACTCTGTCTTACATGAAGAACATCCTAAGGCCAGCCATCCTGTGTCTGCCTTAGTGAAGTTCAAAGAAGAATCTGATTGCCTTGATGCTTTGGAGCTTTAGAAGCAAGGGAAGGTGAAAGGAACCAGAAGGCAGTGAGACCTGAGGAAGAAGGCAGATGTCCTAGTTAGACCTGGAAGAGAGGAGCCTGGCATCCCAGGTCCAAAATGCCCTGGAACTATTCTACATAACATGTTTGCTGAGCAATTTGCTGCCTTCCAGGCCCTGATGTCAATTAGACACAGCCTAGAACTGCCTGAAACTAACTTCAGTGAGGCAGTTGTCTTTATTAGGCTGGTCTGTGAACATGTGTGTGAGGGCTTGGCTTGACTATTAATTGGCGAAGAAGGGCCCAGACTACTGCAGACAGTGCCATGCCTAGGCCAGTGCTCCTGGGGTATATAAGAAAACTAGCTAAGCGGGATTCTGAGCAAGTCAGCAGTGTTCCTCCATGGCCTCAGCTTCCTGTTCCTGATTGCCTTCCCGCCCTGACTTCCCCCAGTGATGGATTGTGATCTGGAAGTACATGATTGAGTAAGCCCTTTCTTTCTTCAAGACCTTCCGCTCAACTGGAGACGGACGACATGGATGACTCCGCTGAGCTGACACATTTCTGAGAATGATAGTAGAGTTTGGGACATCTCATGTATGTGTTACAGGATGGCAGCGTCGATTGCCAAAAGGTGTGCAAGCCAATGTGACCTTTATGATATTGGCAGATTGTGACAGCGTCTTCCTATGTAGCCCAGGGTGTGCCTTGAGAGCATCTTAGGGTTAGCCCATAAGTAATAACTTGAACCTTGTTCGCACCCTACAACCTCACTGTGGCTCTTCTAGGGATCTATGTTAGAAAAACAACGAGAAGTTAGGTTGTTCCTCACTGGAGCGAAAGGAGTCTTTGAACGTCCAGAAAAGGGAAGCAGTTCCTGAACAGGTGGGCAGAGGGATTGTAGGTGGTCCCTCAAAACTGTCCAGGCGAGGGGATAGAGAGATGGTTCTGGTCGAGAGCACTGCTCATCAGAGAATCTGAGTTCAATTCTAGTACCCATGCGGCAGCTCACAAACCCCAGTAGCTTTAGTTCCAGGGTCTCCCACACCCTCCTCTCACCTCTGAGGGTACTGCATGCTTGTGATGCACATACATGCCCACAAAACACCTGTACACATTCATTTTTAAATTTTCAATTGTGTTAATGAGCCAGGCATGGTGATTCATGCCTGCAATTCCAGCACTCGGGAAGCTGAGGCAGGACTTTGAGATCAGCCTGGGCTATGAAGGAAACCCTGTCACAAAAAGAAATTAGGCAAAGTCTCATGTATCCCAGGCTAGCCTCAAACTCACTATATAGTTGAGGATGACCTTGTACTTCTGGTTTTCCTGCCCCTACCTCCCAAATTCCAGGGTTACAAATATGCTTTTAAAAATTCTTCTGATGAAGAAATGAAATATGCAATGAAGGAGGCAGCATGGTGGCTTTGTTTCCTGGGGTCTCAAGCTGGAGTCCCCACTTCTAAGCTGTGGAGCCTCGGAACGTGCAGTTTATAGACTCATCCTGAATCTAGGGTCTTCTCTTGAAAGTCATAGCCCAGCTCCTTGCAGCCCGAGCCAGAAGGGACATCTTTTCCTTCCCCTCTGTCACCCAGCTGCTCATAGCAGCCCTTCCTGCGGTTCTTCTCTCATCTCTACTCAAGGGGCTTGGATTGTGGCCAGAACCCCTCCGCACCTTGCCCAGTAGATTTAGGAAGATGTTTGAGGTTTCAGAAAGGGAAGGTCTCACATGTCACTCTGAAATCTGCCACAAGTGAATCTTCCCGATACTGTAACAGGCTCTGACATGCTTCTATAAAAGTCCGGTATCTTCTATTAAAGTCAGTTTCCAGCACACTTTGCAACCAACACCCAGTTAAATAAAAGCCAGCCCAGAGAAGGCAGAATTCTGAGGCCTGACCACAGGGACCACTGTGGGCAGCTTCTGTCTCAACCCTGGGTCAGTACTTCATTTTCTGTCTCTCTCTCTCTTTCTCTCTCTCTCTCTCAACAGGATTTCACTCTGTAGCTCAGAATGGCCTGGAACCCATATTGTAGCCTAGGCTGACTTTGAATTTGTAGCAATCCTCCTCCCTCAGCAAAAATCTAATTTTAATATCAAAAGCATGAACCCTACAGATAGTAACTTGGCCTTTATTAATTACATCTTATTGAATCAATATACATAATTGCCAAAGCTACCATGAGAGTTCAACATGTCACAATGAACTTGTGTTTCTTGTTTGTGTTAAACTCATGTCGTCCCAATGTAAACTGGCAGACTGTATTTGCTACAAGCTGGATACTGGTCTGTCTAGACCATTTAATTTCTGTAACTCAAAGGAGGTCATTTTAGCAGCTGCATCTTACAATTGGTAAAACTGAGGCACAGAAAGTTATAAAGCTTTCCCAAGGTCACTAGAAAGTGGGAAATGTGGAATTCAAACCCAGGTGATAATGGAATACCGGGTTCTGAGTACCCTACCTCTGGGATTTTTAACCTCTGCTTGCGTGCACACACACACACACACACACACACACACACAATAAATGCATCTAAAAATATAATAAAAATTAAATTATTCATCTTAACACAAAATGTGTGTGTAATCACATATGCACATGTGTGTTTGGATAGCATGTGCACATGGAGAATACTATGTAAGCACATGCATCTAACAGCAATATTTTGCCTTCTTTCTTAACACAAAGGTATATAATCTACCTCTGTCTGTCTGTCCTGCCATTCCGCAGAGGCTAGCTCAGATCCTGTGGGGGATTTTGTTCTTAGATGTCAAAGGTCTGGTCACAAGTGCTTCTTGGCAGAATCTCCTCGCAGGTCCAGATGAAACCCTGTCAGGGGTCCTGTAAACACTGGTGACCCTGGAGATGGCAAAGCCAGTTGTTAGGGATAAAAGCAGTGTTCTCTTGGCTCAGCTTTAATGTGTGCAATGTCCCTGTCTGCTGGTCACCTCGGGTGGCCACAGTCCAGGAAGTTTCTAGGTCAGCAGAATAGAAAATCCAGCCTCCTCATCGTCTCCCGCCGACTCATCGAAAAGATGTCTGAGTGGGGAAATCACTCACGTTTGATAGCACTGTGCATAGAATCTGGAGCCTGCAGGCCTGCCTAGTAAATGGCTTTTTAAAAGCTTAAGTAGCATGGCTTTAATGAGTGTCCATCCCCAGAACCTGTATGTCTTCCTCTGTCTGTCTGTCTGCCCTTCAGCCTAAACCAGCTCAGGTCCTGTGAGGGTCTCTTCCTGTGAGTGTGTGTGCAGAGTCTGGTCACCGGTGCTTCCTGACCGAACCTCCTGATGAGACAGTCCTGTCAGGACACTTGTGCGATGTGGGTGGACCTTGACAATCACTGCATTTTAAGATAGCGTCATTTGTGTGTATGTGGCTGTGTAGCGCTGGGGACCAAATCCCGGGCCTTGGGCATGGCAGCCAAGCACTCCACTGCTGAGCTAGTGAGTTACAGCCCCACCCCCAAGCCACTCCCTCCTCCTCCTCCTTTTTCAAAGACTGGCATTATTTAGAATCTGGCTCAGGCCAGGCTTAAATCCCAGCACTCAAGAGGCAGAAGCAGGCCTGAGGATCTGAGCCAGCCTGGTCTACATAGCAAGCTCCAAGCCCATCAAAGTCACAGAGAACTGAAAGAAGAACAAGAATATAGCTCAACCAATGCTTTCTTTTTAAGTAAGAGTGTCTCCCCCTCCCCCGCCCACCCCTCCCCCCCCCCCATTGCCCAGGTCATACGTGTGAGTCTTCCTAAATAGGAGACATCTCTGAAAGGTTCTGGACAGTGTGTGGAGAAACACCCTGTCCCATATGACAGCCACACACCACTGGGGAACCCCATGCCAGCTCTGCACAGGAACTAGAATGCTATCGAGGGTTCTAGTTTGCTATTTGCTGCTATAATAAACACCATGACCAAAAGTACCTTGGGCGGATGTCCTGGTTCCTGTTCTATTGCTGTGAAGAGACACCATGGCCAAGGCAACTCTGTAAAAAGAAAGCATCAAATGAGGACTTGCTTGCAGTTTTAGAGGGCTAGTCCATGATCCTCATGGCGGGAAACAGACCTTCCTGGCGCTGAAGCAGTAGCTGGGAGCTTTACATCCTGATCTATAATAGCAGGCAGAGAGAGATGAGACAGACACACCTCCAACAAGGCTGCATCTCCTAATCTTCCCCAAACACTTCGTCAACTAGGGACCAAGTATTCAAATATGTGAGATTGTGGGGGTTGTTTCCATTCAAAACACCACCAGGAAGATGGCTTCTGAGTCTCCGTTACAGTCCGTCCTTGGAGGAAGTCAGGGCAGGAGCCATGGCAGAAGATGCTTAGTGGCTGGTTCCCTGTAGTTTGCCCAGCCTGCAAACTACAACCCAGAACCTGCCCAGGATGGCATTACCCACAGTAAGTCAGGCCTTCTCATACCAATGATTAACCGGGAAAATGCCTCGCAGACATGTCCTGGTACAGTTCGGTGGCGGCAAGTTCTCTAGAGGCTCTCTCTTCCTGAGTGGCCCTAATTTGCATCAGGTTTACAAAGACTAACATGTGATGTCAGAACTCTGTGCCTAGTGCACTGACCCCAGCAAAGAGCTCCGCCCTGCCATCTCTTCCAGCGTAGTATGTGGTGGGGAACGACAGTTCCCAAAAGCAGTGACCAACCATATCCTCACACACTCTCTGTGACACTCTGCTTCCTGTGTAGCTCTAACTAAGACACCCACAGGTTCCAGGAATGCTGCTGTCCTGTAAACTGGAAATGCCCTTAAAGCCAGGCTTGATTATTTATTTAAAAAAAAAGCATTGGCAGAGCTAATCATTAATACTAAAATAAGTTGGTTTTAATTATTTTTCTTCTTGTGCCTAATAATTACCCTCACTGTGAATAAATGCCACAGCATTTATGAAGGACTTTGTGTACTCGCTATGAACAAAGATGGTGGAAGGAGTTGCTCAGCCTGGACAGCTGGCACTGCCTTTCGGGCGACTGCTAATGGCCATGCTGACAACTCAAACTGCAAAGGAATCCGTGGCCTTCCTGAAACCTGGTGACTCTGTCACCCTGCCCTCTTACCTGGACCTCCCTTGCTTGGTTGGTCAGGGCTGGAGGCAATGGGGCCCTATTTCTGGGTGCCATATTTCTGGACACCATGCCTCCTGAGTGACAGGGACAGTATTCCCAGGCACCATGCCTCCTCAGTGACAGGTGTCTTAAGGCTTTTCTGATGCTTTGCAGGGAACTTTGGGTCAGATCTCTGTGACTCACTTTATTGCAAATGGGACCGATGACCATGTGTGCGGTCACACTCCCATGCTCTCAGAGTGCATGGAGATTTGCCCTCAGGCCTCCCAGCATGCACAGGTCTCTGGTAGATTCGGGTATGAGTCTGTCTTGATAGGTACGTGGATAGGCAGTATTTTGGTGGGCTTCCCTTGAAGAGCAGCTGAAGGGGCTCCCATAGCACACAGCTTTCTGTCTGCTGCCTTTGACATGGGTCCTTTCTCACTGTTTTCTGCAGAACTCAGAAGTAACAAGGAAGGTTCCAGTAGGAGTCTATTTTGGAGGGAGCTGTAGAGGGTTGCTTGAACACGATCACAGCGATTCCCATTGGAGAAGTAATACACTGGGTCCACAGCTCCACGTGGACAAGGGCAGCTAGGAACACCACCCAATATAAAACTGTAAACTCACTTGGAACATTATGGTAATTTTTGATGATTTTGAGTGTTTTGTGATCTAACTGTACAGTTCTCCAGCATGGACTTTATAGGCAACTAATCGTTTTCCAGAATCCAAAGGTCAGACACATCGTAAAACTATTAGTCTGGTTTTTGTAAAACAATCAAAGCGTGCCAGCCGTGATCAGACGGCACAAGCAAGTACCAGACAGCAGTGATGAGGGTCTGCCCAGCACCTCAGTGTCCACAGCATGGTGCAGGGGACTCTGCGCAAGTGCTGAGACCAGGGTGATAGCCAGCCGGGTCCATGCTCACTCTCCCTGGCTGGAAAGGAGTTCAATAACCATTTTCACAAATTAAACAATCACACGCCAGGAAAACACCCTTAACCCCAAAAAGTCTGTTAAAGATATGGAGAGCAGAGGAAATGGCTCAACGGGTTATGTGCTTACTGTGTGACCATGAGGACCTGAGCTCAGAACTCCAGAGTTCCTGTCCGTGTGTGTGTGTGTGTTTGTGTGTGTGTGTGTGTGTGTGTGTGAGAGAGAGAGAGAGAGAGAGAGAGAGAGAGAGAGAGAGAGAGAGAGAGAGAGAGTTACAGTGCACACGTGGAGGTCAGAGGACAACCTTGGTGGTTAGTCCTTGCCTTTATCTTGTTAGAGACAGGGTCTCTTTCTACTTGATGCTGCAAATGCCCTGCTGGCTGGCCCAGAAGACTTGGGGATTCTCCTGGTTCTGCCTCCCATCTTGCTGTAGAAACTCAGGGATTATAGACACAAGCTGCTGCTCCCTGGCTTTTCCTGGCCTGTGCTCTGGAGGGTGCCAGCTACTCTGTAATTGATAGGGCAGGGGAGATGCTGCCTTGGCACATGGTGAGCTCTCGCAGCTCTTACCCCCCATCTGTGATCAGAGTCACTGGGGCATGACCAGCTCTTTCCCAAAAGACATGAAACACCACTTTATCCCGTGTCAGCTTACTGGGAGCAACTAGGTCTCTTCTGGGGCTTTCCATGCCGGTTTACTGTTGTAACTTTTCTTGTGCAAGTGTTAAAATCTTTAATTACCTCAGTTTCATTGTGTCTTTTATAAAATTTGATGGTACAGATCTCTCCACATTCAAAGGAACACTGTGTCTTTAAAAATATTTTATCTTACCCTTCAAGGTGAACTTAGTGTCGTTTTGTCATGTTCTCCCTTATCCTGGAGGTTTTGAAAGAGCAACTGAGTCTTCCCTTGATGGCAAATGTGCTAATGAGAATAATTTTATAGCATCGTGCTTCCTCATCAAGGCAGAATTTCTGCTAAATAAATTCACCTTAAAAGGAAAGATCCATGGAATTCCACAAATAGATCCTGAGGACACCTTTTAAAGATTCTTTCCAAGTGTTCTACAGAATCTGTATTTCAAATCTTTGAAGGCCGTTTTTCCCAGAATGTTTTGGGGACTCTTTACCTTCTTAAATTTTTATGTATACAGCACAACATGGTGAATTATCATCTTCAAGGATGATAAATTTGAAGTGTGCGTGCATGTGTATGCTATGCTGTGTTGTGTGTATGAATGCAGGTATCCACAGAGACCAGGAAAGGGCATCAGATCCCCTGGAGCTGGACTCACAGGTGGTTATGAGTCCCCACATGGGTGCTGGGAACCAAACGTGGGTTCTCGGCAAGAGCAGCCAACACTTTCAACTGTTGAGCAATCTCTCCAGCTCAGCAGTTTCAGGAAATACAAGCCCAAAGTTGTACAGTAGCTCATGGCTTCTTTTCATGTTGCACAATGGAGTTTCATGCCAGGGGCAGAGACTCACCCTCCTCCAACTCACCTTCCCCCCAACTCACCCTCCCTCAACTCACCCTCCCCCCACTCACCCTCCCTCAACTCACCCTCCCTCAACTCACCCTCCCCCCACTCACCCTCTCCCAACTCATTCTCCCCCCATCCTACATGGTCTATTTTGATTACCATGGTTTTGAAGTAACTGACCTTCATCCTGACATTGGGTACTCTTCAAGGTCCATAACAAGATGGCACAGGACAAAGAGGTGGTCACCTCTCCAGATAAAGAGCAGTTCATGCCACAGTGACTCTGATACAAGAGGGTAAGCATCTGAAATAAGCAAGTTTAGATTTGGAATCTGAGTGACATTTTAAAATAAATATTAGCAGATTGGAATATTTCAAAGATAGAAACATAAAATTCCTCTAAGAAAACATAAACGCGAGGCTGGGGACATAGTGCAGGTGGCAGAGTGCTTGCCTAGCACCCATAGAGCCCTCTGCCTCAGGGCTGACCCTCAGCACCACAGAACACACGAGTCGCAGCACACAGCTGTGACTCAGCAGTTGGGAGTTGGAAGTTCAAGGTCATCCTGTGCCAGATGGTGAGTTTGATACCACCCTGGATCATGTGAGAACCTGTTGCAAAAATGTTTTTGTTTGTTAAATATTATATACATTATATATTATATGTTTATTTGTTATATAGTATATACATTATATATTAGGAATTGGGAAGTAGGGTCTTTGCCTGACTGAGGCCTTGAGTTTAATCTCCAGGGCCAGGGGGAAAGAGAATATTTATGGGACAAAAAAAAAAGAGTAACTAAAACATTGAAGAACATAGCAAAAAAAATTATAGTTTTGTGAACACCATCGGAGAAGCCACTGTAGGAAAGAATCCATAGTAACTGTCTGTCGATACTTGACTCCTTAAAGGAGTCCATACTTTAAAATATGAAATATTCATTCAAAGCAATGGGTAAGTCTTGACATCCCACTAAGAGGATGATCAGACTCTCTGAATGGGCACAATATTAAAAAAACAACTCCCAGGCCAAGAAGCATACAACAGATGTCCAGGCTTGAAGCCGCCAAAGATACGTAAATCGTTATGAAGTAGTGTGGATAGAGTTGGAGACAGACATTGTGGGTATGTAAGATCTGACATCTTGGGATAGCAGGTTGGCACATTCATCACAGGCTCGAAGGGAAGTCCTTCTCACTTAGTGGCTCACGTGTAAGAATTCACCCTAAGGAAATAAGCATTGCGAGGATTTATGCTGAGACCTAGCTGGGGCTGACAAGTGCTCAGCAGGTGTCAGTGCTTGCTGCCAAAGCGAGCAACCTAAGTTCAGTCCCCAAGGACCGACACGGCAGAAGGAGAGACCAGACTCCCCCAGATGTCTTCTACCCTCCACACGTGTGCCACCAGAACACATGTGCACCCTGCACACACGAAAACAATAATAATGATAATAATAATTTTAAAGAGAAACTCAGTGCTGGGGCAGTAACGGCTGCTGGGGAAGGACTGGGGTCTCCATGGGATGCCAGGGTGGACTGGCATGGGGGTCTGTGTGCTGGAGACCCTGACGGAGGCTGAGAGCAGCTCTGTGTGAGAAGCACTAAGGCCTTTGGGGATTTATGGTTTGGAGACTTTCCTCGGTCTTCACGCAAACTTCTCAGGTTCTTACCTTTCAAGTAACATTGAGTTTGGAGTCGAATTTCTGGAATCTGGTTTTCCCATTACAGCTTAGGCTTCTGTGGTTTCAGCAGAGAGTCACGTGTTTGAATTTCTGGATTTTGCTGGGGGTGGACTGCGATCATCCACACACAAGAACTTAAGTCTCTATTCCCTTCTTGCTGCTTTGCCTTTTAAAAGGGTTGTCTCGGGGCTGGAGAGAGGACTCTGAAAAAGAGCACTGACCACTCTTGCAGAGGCTCGGAGTTCAGTTCCCAGCATCCACATAGCAGTTCAACCATGCCTAACTCCAGTTTCAGGGGATCCAAGGCCCTCTTCGGACCTCCACAGGAACTAAGCCCATATGTGGTGCCCAGAAATGCAACCAGGCAAAACACTCATACACATAAAATAGAAATAAATAGGTATGTTTTTAAAAGAAGGGTCATCACAATAGAGTATGTCTTGGTACAGACAGCAGAGAGGAACACTTTTCACATGATGTGACAAGCATCCAAAGATGTCTACCCCTGGTCCCCAGAAACTATGACTATGCTACCTCTATGGCCAAAGGGACTTTGCAGATGGTCTGCAGGACCTTGGAAGTGGGATTATCCCCTGGTAGATAAACTGATTCTAGTCTTGAGTACCCTTAAAATGGGAAAATGAGGGCAGAAGGCTCAGTGGAAGATGAGGTGACCGAGCAGAATTGCTTCTCAAGCTGAAGAACTCAGAGAGCTGGCTGAAGCGGTTGGTCGTGCCTGCCTGGTTCCAGCCTCCACCTCCCAAGTACTGGGATTAAAAGCATGCGCCATCACTGCCTGGCTCCTTTTTTTTTTTCACATGTGGTTCTAAGTCACTCACTTTGTAAATTTTGTCCTAGTGGCAATGATAAACAAGGCATTTGGAAATAGAGAGCACAGACTGAATTTGAACTCGAGCCTTCCGGGTATTTTAGGTGGTCCTGTAGAGCCCTCCCAAATGGACAGAGTCCCCTTTCGGTCTCTGCCTTCATCTCTCAGGCTCCCTCCTTGCTCCGGAGCTCTGTTTACCCCATTGGGCGCCTGGCTGTTGTGGCACTGATAAATGTGGGTGAGGCTGTGGAGGAAATTTAGCTGATTTATCTAGGAGGCATTTTCCTTTTGGGGTGTGTGCTCAGATGAGTGGCATATTTCTCCATGGAGGATCCTGGGACTCCTTTTCAGCGAATGCTGTGCAGACAAAGAGGGTTAAAAGCCATCAGAACCATGACAGACAGAGACCATGGTACATCTGACCCTGGGCGTGTACTCTTCAGGTTACCCGTAGATCTTTCTAGAACTGTTTCCTAGAAGAACCTTCCTCTTCAAATTCATACATCAGATCACTACAGTTCATGTAAGAGAAGACGTTTGAGATTTGGGACTGAAGAGACGACTGTTGCTATTACAAAGGACCTGAGCTCCATTCCCAGTACCCAGTACCTGTACCCAGTACCCAGGCTCACACCTGCCTGTAGCTCCAGCTCTGGAGATCTGGGAGATCTGATGCCTCTGGCTCCTCTCGCACCAATACTTACATGCACACACCCACAGAGACAATACACACACACACACACACACACACACACAAAATAAAAAAATAATAATAACAAAATATTTTTTAAAGAAGTTTGAAACTCTAGCATCACCATAGGGCAGACATTCCAGGTCTGTAAAAGTCACTTGCCCAGAAGAGAGGGTGGGCACTGCTCCATGCCCTCCCTGCTCTGTGTCCTCCCTGGCCCACAGGAAACATTGCAGGGAAGGAGAGTTCCCATTCAGTGCCAGGTAACAGCATGGAGCTTATTGGGGGTTTCTATAATTATATTTGAATTTCAGAAAATAAAAAAATTGTATATTTACATCTTTCCTGGATACATAAGCACAACCACCATAATAATCAGTATTCATTACTTGAATCTGTTCAACATAAATATATATACACACCGTTCTTAACTTTGTGTCTGCAAGGAACCAGGGCTCTCCACAACAACAGCCGGAATCAGCCTTAGGCCCACTGTGAACGAATGGCTGAAGGCCTCACACAGAAGCCGAGTGTTGTGATGAAGGGATGACGTGAAAGGCACCTTTGTCTTTTGAGCATATTTGTAGCACAAATGATGATTGAGAAGCGTGTGAGGGGATGCAGAGATAGCTTGTTAGCCCAGCGTGCGGGAAGGGTGTGAAATTAGCTGGGGATGTGAAAACCCCCCACTTTCTATGAGTGTGGTTCCTAAGCCAAAGAACAGCAAGATAAATGAAGCCTGCAGCAGCTGCATAAAGAAACAGGGGCAGCAAGGGCTTGAGTACATAGGGCCCTGGGCTCTGACCAGCTCCCATGCCAACCAGCAGAGCGACCTTAGACAAGTCGCCCGACCTCTCCGTTTCCTTGTCTGTGATGAGAAGATAATACCTGCTTGTCTAGTGATGGTAAGAAGTAGGACAGAGACTGACGCAGGCAGCCACCTCATCTCATCCTCACCTGACCTCAGAGGACATGCTGTCCAGCTGCAGAGATGCCAGGGCCATCCTTAACTGACCATGCTCCGACACAGAGCCCATTCATTCCATCCATCCTCTCCCCTTGGCCCCACCTGGGCCAGGTGTGCAGAAGGAAGTGTCGTGTTCGCGTGCCCCATAGGATAGTGGAGCAGCTAGGATCAAGGTGACACCAACTTGCCCTCTGTTCCTTTCTCTCCCAAATCCTGTGTTGTTGGGTCCTCATGTTGGGTCTCTAGTCTTGTGTTGCTCCCTCCCATTCTGGATCCCTTTGTTTTCCTCTCCCACGACTCTCCATCCATTGGCAGGAGTGCAGGTACCCAGGTCCCCAGGAGTCAGCAAGAATGCAGGCACCCGCGACCCCAAGCATCAGCAGGAGTGCAGACACCAGCTACCCCAGGCATCAGCAGGAGTGTAGGCACCCAGGTCCCGGGCATCAGCAGGAGTGCAGGCACCCACGTCCCCAGGCATCAGCAGGAGTGCAGGCACCCACGTCCCCAGGCATCAGCAGGAGTGCAGGCACCCACGTCCCGGGCTAAGACTTGCTTCTACACATTTCTCTTCTATAACACTTAGCGAGACTTGGGGGCGGAGATAGTCTTGAAAGTCTCTGCATGTGGAAATGACCCCTCACCCAGCAAAATGAGCCCTTCCAAAATGAAGGCAGAGCCAACAGGGAGGGGGCCTGGCCAGTAGACAGGGTGAGACGGTCTTGTCTCAACTTATACTTGTCTCTTTTGAATTTTTTAAGAAGATAAAGAAAATGAACATTTTTTTAATTTTTGAAATTAAAGTATAATTGCATCAATTTCCCTCCAACCCTTCCCATGAACCTCCTTTGTTCTTTCTCAAACTCATGGCCTTTATTTCTTTAATGGTTGATATAGATGTTCCTAAACATACAAGAACAACCTGCTCAGTACATACACTGTTACTAGTATGTATATGATTTCAGAACTGACCACTTGATCGTAGGCAACTTTGGGGCCCTTCCCCAGGGAAGACTATTTCTCCCTCTCTCCACATTCTTTAGTTGCCTGTAGTTCTCTATCTAGGGTTGGGGTCCCCTGAGATTCCCCGTCAGTGTTAGCATGTCTGCTGGCATTGTCCCTTACAGGTCATGTTGAAAAAGTCACATCCATGAGACTTCATGAGTGGAGCTTCTCTGACATTTCTAGGAGACAAAACTCTCTCAGCAAACTTCCTGTTCTTCAGGCTCTGTAATCTTTCTCCCCCTCTCTTCTGCTATGAACACTTTTTTAAACTCAATTTTCCAAACTCAGACCTGGTGGCCCACACTTGTCATCCAAATGCTGAGGAGGCAAAGTCAGGTGGGTCCCTGGGGCTCACTGTCCAATCAGCCCGACCACTGGCAGGTCCTTTCTCTCTTCGGCCCCGGGAAAGAGAGGCACATGAGGAACCACACTGGGGTTGTCTTTTGGCCTACACACACACACACACACACACACACACACACACACACACACGAAAGAGTTTCTTACAAGCAACACAAAAGGGGCTGGTGGGCTTAGGGTGGCTGCTTTTGTATATGTACAGTTGGAGTGACTTCCGGGTTCAGTCGTGGGAAGTGTGTTGGGTTGTTGGAGCCCTGCGCTTGCTATCCAGGCTTTTATTACTTTCCTCTTCCCATTCCCCACCAACTTGATGAGTTCTGGTGGGGCCCTGGGAGCTCCCAGGGCTTCCTTTGGGGGTAAGAGGTCTGGTAAGGTGTGATCTCCTGCAGATCTCCTGTAGATGTGGACCAATGGGATACTAATGATTACATAAAACTCAATACCACTGGGTGCCCTTGTGCTTCCCCAGGCTTTATGAATGGCTTGGATTCAAAGGCAAATGCTAACTCATCTACATACATGTACTCTTTGTTGGAAAACCCCAGAAGCAGATAAAGCTGAGGCTTGGGAAGCCCAGGAAGAGTCACAGCTGAGGGGAGGGGCGCGGTTGACATCCTGCCTGGGTGTCCTTCCACAGCCCGCTGATGAGTTGAAGGTAGAGAGGGCGATTGATTCACAGACCCTTGATTATTTACTCTACACGATTCTGAAAGGCATTTGTGTTTTTTGGAAGTTCTGCCCCTTGGCACAGAAATAAAACCTCCTTTCTAAGCCTGCAAGATTGATGTCCAGCTACAGTAGAGGAGGCTGTGCGTCAAAGGAAAGTCTGTGTAGTCTGAGCGAACACTAGGCCATCCACCCTGCCCGGGGAATTCTAGCACACTGCACGTTATCAGACTAAAATCCACCGTGTGAAAAGAAAACCAAGCTAAGAACACCAAAATGGTCCGGTTTGCCGAGTCTGAAAATCGCTGTGTGGAAAAGCCGTTTTTTCAAAATGTATTCACAAGGAAAGGATGCGGGTGGGTGGGAGGCGATGTTGTCTCTGAGCTACGCCGAAGAACAGGTTTCAGTGATTTTATTTTCCTCTTCATAAGTTTACTGACACCATATGGTAAAGTCACATCCGATGAGCTGTTCTTATACGGTCTGGTTCTCAGTGAGGTCGGTTGCAATGATTTACACATCTTTGTGTGATTCCATTTAAAGCCTAGGAAGGAAGGTCTCCTTTTAGTTTTTCTTCTTCTTGTTTGCTTGCTTGTTTGTTTGTTTTAATCGATTTATATTCATCCTAAACCATTGTCTCTCCAACTTTTCTACATAGTAGGCACCCCAAGGAACAAGCTATTGTCCTAGCTGTACCTCAGAACAATTAGGTCATTATTCTGGGTACGGAGGTGGACCCAGACCAGGTACTTTTCCAAGGTGATTTCTCCAACCTGCACATAGCCGAGGCTGAGTGTGCCTGGGCATCACATCCCTGGTTGCTGCATGCATGGTACTGTTTCTGGGGTGGTTAGGACACAGCTCTGGGCTGAGGGGAAAGCATGACTCTTTTCGGCAAGTCTCTAAGCTGCAAGATCCCTTGCTGTACATGAGAGTACACAGCTAGAATAGAGACGAGGCCTTACACAGCCATAAGCAGATGCCTCACAGTCTCTCCTTGGTCCTTTGCTTTCTCCAGTTCTGATAAATAGCAAAGCCACCAGGACCTGTGTCTTCCCTTTCTTTTTCCTATGAGGTGTTTGGAAGCCTCAGAAAGAAAGTCGGTTTTCCTCTGACATTACCTGGTGGTTTTCCTGTCCCTGACAAAGTCTGTGCCCTCCAAGGTGGAAGCTGGGGCTTTCTGGCCTGCAGTGGGTAGTGTGGGCTGGCCACACAGTGTTTCTGTGCTTGATGACTCCCAGGTTGTGGGAACTTTCCCAGGAGGCCCAGGGAACTGAAGTCCCGTGCTTCTCGTGGTGGAGGAGGGATTTTAGTAAACACTGCGTGGGAAGAGGAATGAAATAGACAGAGAATGAGGTTAAGGAATGGGTGTGTGAAATGCCAGGCTGAGCGAGGCCAGGGTGGCTAGGAGCAGCATTCCAACACCCACCTCTCTCCAGCAGCTGGTGGGAGTAGACACTCACCTGCCGGGGCAGCTCTGCCTGAGTCTGTGAAGCCAGGTCCCATCTCCCGAGGCCAGGCAGGCAGTACTGGGCACTGGAGTCTACCTGTCTCCTGGCGCAGCTCTGTGCATGGCCCATCCAAGCTTCCCTCTGTGTCTAGACAGGCGGGGCAGCTGCCACCTATGTCCCTCACACTCACCTCTTTACAGAGGGTTCATGCCTTGGTCTGTCTCCTAGAATGAGGAAGTCCATCTCCTCTGTGTTTCTCCAGCCCTCTCATCTCTAGAGAGAAATCAAGACCAAGGTCCCTGCGTTAATGAGCCCAGGAAACCTGAGGACCAGCCAGGGCTGTCTGCATTAGGCCCTCAACTGCTCTGAGTGGGCGGAAACTGTTGACGCGCAGCCAAAGATGTTGCTAAAAGGAACCGACTAGGAACCGGTGTAGAGGAGCACACCTGTAACCCCGCACTCCGTGGGGCGGAGGCAGAAAGCGTTGCACAAGCTTGAGGCCACCCTGGGGTTACAAAACGAAGTCAGGGCCAAACCAGGGCTACGGAGTGAGTTCAAGGCCAGCCTGCAATACAGAAGGAGACACTGACTCAGCAAAAGAAGGAAAGGAAGAAGAGATGGAGGAAGAGGGGAAGAGAAGAAGGAGGGAGGAAGTGAGGGAGGAGGGAGGAAGGAAGAAAGAAACTGGCTGTGGAGACTTCTTCCAGCTCGGCCTTCCCACACGGCCACTCTCTAGTAGAAAGTCATCTGGAGCTTGTGTTGTGCAGTCTCAAGGGCTCTCGTTTTCCTCTCCGTCCCACTTCTCAGCCCTGCACACTTCCTACAGAGAAAGGGAGAGAGGAAAGAGAGGCCACATTTTCTGTGCCTCAAGAGCCACATTCACACCCCCACCTGTCTCTGAAGTGCCCACCATTATAAAAACCACCTAGAATTCATTAATACATACGTTCCTCAGGGTCTTTGCCTTCCCTCAGAGGGTTGCCCTGTCCACCATCTTTGCTTTTGTTGGTTTTGAGACTGGATCTACACTGGCTAGCTGCCCTTGTCAACTTGATACAAATTAGAGTCTTCTGGGAAAGGGATTCCAGTTAAGGAAATGCCTCCATCAGTGGCCTGTGGGCAAGTCTGTGGGGGCATCTGCTTGATTAGTGATTGATCTGAGAAGGCCCCGCCCACTGTAGTGACGGCACCCCTGGGTTGTATAGGGAATCAGGCTGAACCATCCATGGTGAGCAAATCAGTAAACAGCATTCTTCCATGGTCTCTGCTTCAGTCCCTGTCTGGAGTGCTTGCCTTGGCTTCCCCCAGTGAACTGAGACATGGGATATATACACCAAATAAGCCCTTTTTTTCTCAAGTTACTTTTGACCCTAAGTTTGAACATGGTGCCATGTAGCCGTAGCCCAAGGTGGCCTCAGACTCACTATGTAGCTGAGGCTGACTTTGAGTTTCTGATCCCCTTGCCTCAACCTCCCAATTGACAGGATCATGAGCGTGTACCACCACAACCCACTAGGTTTATGCCATGCAGTGCTGGTAAGGGAACCCAGGTCTTCCTGCAGGGTGAGACCTCTACCAACTGAGCCCCACCAACAACCCGTCTCTCTTTCCACAGCCTTCCCATCTGTAAAGAGCCTTCTCTGTGTAGACCTAATACTCTATTGTTACAAAGAAACAAACAAACCCAGGGAAACCAGTGACTTGACCAACATCCTCAGGACAAGTGAGACAAAGCAGTCACCAAGCCAGGCCTTTGGTTGTTATTCCTGGAGCCCTGGTTCACCCTGCCAGTCCCTGGTTCTCAGCTCTGCAGTGGCCATGATGCCCGGAGGCCTCTGCAGAATCTGTCCAAATGATTAACAAAGACTCCAAGGTCATGACCTGGAAGTAATAACTCCAGCCGTGTGGTAGAGCTTCATTGGAGATCACAGCTGAACCATGGCCAAGAGGAAAAATCCCCTTGTGCCTCTAAGTAGAAAAGTCTAAGTTCTAAGTGGGCCAGTGGTCCCTAATGTGTGGTCTCAGTTCCCTAAAAAGATTTGGAAAATCGGGAGAATCCTAAAGTTGATGTAGAAAAAAATAAATAGGTGAAAATGTTCAAACTGTTTTTTTTCCTCACTACTACCATTGTATAAACTGGTTTATTTAAAAAAAAAAAAAAGCGAGGAGACAGCGGCTGAGAGACGACTCAACAGTCAGGGGCTCTGCCTGCTCTTTCTGAGGACCCGGCTTTGGTTCCCAGCATCCACAAGACGGCTCACAGGCCATCTGTAACTCCAGTTCCAGGGGATCTGAGGTCCTCTGCTGGCTCTGTGAGCACTGCATGCACATGGTACACAGACGTACATGCCAGCAAAACAGCCATTAAAAAACACACATTAAACACACATTAAAAAACGTAACTCTTTTCCAAAACCGTAAGAAGTGAAGTCAGGGGACAATGACAGATCATATTACCAGGCTAGAACCAATAAGAGGTTTGATATCAGAGCAGTCAGAACCTCAGTGGAACTGGGCAGAACTGGAAAGTGAGTCCTGATCGGAGACAAAGGTAGCAGTCTAAATCAGCAAGGAAGCGAGGAGCTATCCAATAAATGGTTGGGAGTAATTGGTGGGCCACTTAGAAAATAACAAAGCACACTTTGAACACTAAAATAAATTACAGATGGCTTGCATTTGTATAAACAACCCAGTGGTAGAAACACAGGTAAATATTTATATAATTTCAGGGAAGGTAAGGTCTCTAATTACAAGGTCAAGGTGTCTTCTGCATCAACAAAATAAAGACTCAAACCACAAATTATTTGTAGTATACATAACAGGATGCAGAATTGTTATTCTTAGTAGCTTAAAGAGAGCTTATTAAATAAACAAGAATGGGTGTGTCCATAGAAAAACAGGCAACAGATAGAGCTGGCTAATGAGAGTCAAAAATGGAAGCTGAAAATCTTGAGGAAAAAAAAATCTGCATCCCAAGTTACAGAAATGGTGCTGTGAAGATTCCCATACAGGCTCAGTAGAGGGGCTGGAGAGATGGCTCTCTGGTTAAGACCACACTTCCCAAGGAACCGAGTTCAGTTCCCAGCATGTATGTCATGCAGGTCACAGCTTCCTGTAACTCCAACTCCAGGGATCTGACATCTCCTGGTCTCCAAGGGCACCCACATACATGTGCAAAGACCCACACACAGGTCTGTATGTATACACACATTTGAATTATTTATTTTTTAAAAAGAACTTGGCCTAAAGGGTTCTGAAAGGTGACAGGCAACGCGGACCGAAAAGTGAGGAAATAACCTCATCCTTTGAGGTGGTCACTACAGTGGTTGCAGCTTGACCAAAGTCCTCGGAAGTCTTAGAAGGGAGGATCCCTTGTCACACTGGTTCTTCTCGCAGGAAGATAGCCATTAGTGCACACAAACAAAGATGGACAGCAAATGCTAGGTGTTTGCTTTAATACCAGCACTGGGAGGCAAAGGCAGACAGATCATTGTGAGTTCCAGGTTGTTTGATCTACACAAGGTGTTCCATGCCAGCTGGAACTATTCAGTAAGACCCTCTCTAAAATGTGTGTGTGTGTGTGTGTGTGTGTGTGTGTGTGTGTGTGCGTGCGTGCGTGTGTACGTACTGTGGAGAGTCCATGTGACCCAAAGAAGCAGATATGCCAAAGGAGACATCAGTCACCGATCAAGTTCCCTTCTAACATTTGAGTTGAATGGAGCTTACTAGGGTTTGGATCTAAAACACCCCTCACAAGCCCGTATTATGAGTGCCTGTTCCCCAGGAAGTGGCAGTAATTTGGGAAGCTTTAGAATCTTTAGGAGTTGCCTAACTGGAGGAAGTAGGTCACTAAGAGCGAGCCTTGGAAGATTTTGGAACAGCCCTGCCTGGTTCTGGAGCACCGGCTGCTTCCTGATCCGCCATGATGTGAGCAGACTGTACCACATGCTCCCAGCACCACCATGATGACTAAAACCGTGAGCCCTAATAAGCTTTCCTCCTTTACAGTTGCTTCAGGCAGGTGTCTCAGCACAGTGACAGGGAATGTGAGCTGGCAAGGCCGGTCATTTCTGCCAACTTCCTGCCAGCGGCTCAGTAGGCATAGAGTAAAGTGGATGGTTAGCTTCCTCGGTGTTACCTGTGGCTCTCTGGGAACCAGGGACTTTCGGGTGACCATGGCTTTTCTTCTCTGTGCTTTCTCTCTTGAGTGTGCTGCTTTGAACTGAATGTTGCCTTGGCACTTTTGAGTTGCTTAGAGTGAAAAACAAGGGCGGGAGGTGCAGTGAAAAGAGCACAAGGGAGACTTTCTCAGATGCTCTCAAGAGCTGGGTGGCTGCGGTCAGGGCCTGATGTCACTGAGTTTCATGTAGACAAGGATCAAAGGAAGCAGGCCACTCTGCCCTCTGTTCCTGCGCCTCCCTTCCCTGAAGGCCACCACAGAACAAGCCAGCACATTCACTGTGTCATCTGCCAGGCTACAGAGGGTACATAGGCAGGATTGGCTGGGCACAGAGAATGCATAGGCAGGATTGGCTGGGCACAGAGGGAGGGTACACAGGCAGGATTGGCTGGGCACAGAGGGAGGGTACACAGGCAGGATTGGCTGGGCACAGAGGGTACATAGGCAGGACTGGCTGGGCACAGAGGGTACATAGGCAGGATTGGCTGGGCACAGAGGGAGGGTACACAGGCAGGATTGGCTGGGCACAGAGGGAGGGTACATAGGCAGGACTGGCTGGGCACAGAGGGTACATAGGCAGGATTGGCTGGGCACAGGCTCCAGCCCTTCTCCTCAGGCAGGAAGTGTCTCACAAATATAACCATGAAGGACTGATCCACTCCACAGGCAGACAAAAACAAGAAATTCCTTACTCAGAAGCCTGGGGGAAAGAATTTTAGGTCACGTTCAGATATTTTCTCTGTGAGAGTTGTCAAATACTGCCACCTTGACACCTGAGAGCATAGAGGATCCTGACTTTAAGGTCAGAAGCTGGCAGTATGGTTGTGGCACGTGACCTTCTGTCAGAGAGGATGGAGCTGCCGATAGCGCATGCTTATCTAGTCTCTCTCGACAGTCCATCTCAAGTGTGACCATGCAAAGCCACCAGAAAGGAGCTGTTGAGAAACAAAGATTCAACTTGAGATTTTAGCCCAGCTTCTGCACTATGGACATGGTATAGGGATGTCTTTGAAAAATTGAAATAAATCATTCCAGTGAATTGAACAGGTCATGTCCTGCCTTATGGGCTGTGGAGATTTGGTGAGAAGAATTGGAAGGCCATACCTCCTTGTGAGGGTTCTTTTGGTTACAGCAGTCACAGTCTGCCACTTTGCACCAACACAGGCTCATTGGAAGTCTGTGGGAGCCACATAGTCAAAAAGCTGAGGAGCTGTGCTTGGAAATGAGTGATAATCCAGGAGGTCCCTGGAGCCAAGATCAGGGATTACAGATTCTGTTCTAGAACAGTCAGTGCTCAACATGCCAGCCTGCCAGGTCATCCGCTACATGTCTTTCTTCTGGAGATCTGCAGTCCAGGGAGAGAGGACATCTGACCATACGTAACCAATGTAAACCTATAGAGCAGAAGTGATTCACTAAAGGGAAATCCGGTGCTGTTCGGAAACGGGGGGCTTTCTGCTGGGAAGACCCCAGACTGGCAAATGTTGATGGACGGAGACATGGATGTCTGATCTATGACGGAGACATGGGTGTCAGATCTATGATGGAGACATGGGTGTCAGATCTATGATGGAGACATGTGTGTCGGATCTGTGACAGAGACATGGATGTCGGATCTGTGACGGAGACATGGATGTCGGATCTGTGATAGAGGCACGGATGTCGGATCTGTGACGGAGGCACGGATGTCTGATCTGTGATGGAGGCACGGATGTCTGATCTGTGATGTCTGATCTAGGATGGAGACACGATGTCTGATCTGTGATGGAGGCACGGATGTCTGATCTGTGATGTCTGATCTAGGATGGAGACACGATGTCTGATCTGTGATGGAGGCACGGATGTCTGATCTATAACGGAGACACGGATGTCTGATCTGTGACAGAGACATGGATGTCTGATCTGTGATGGAGACATGGATGTCTGATCTATGAGTTTAAAAATCAAGGGCTGAAGAGATGACTCTGTGGATAAAGGGCTTGCTGTGCACACCTGAGATTCCCAGCACCCACACTAAAAATAATAATAATAATTAAAAAATAGCAGTGTATAGCAGTCAAGGTCTTTAATCCCAGTATTTGGGGAGTGGGGAGGAAAAGCAGGAAGATTGCTGGAGTTCATTGTCCAGCCAGCCAAGCTGGATCGCTGCTTCAGTGAGAGACCCTGTCTCAAAACATAAGGTGGATTGTAATAGAGGAAGAAAGCAACATCAGTCTGTGCATGCACACATGTACACACACACATGCACATGTGTATACACACACACAGGAGGAGGGTAAATTCAGTTTTTGGAGCAGGTGAGATAAAGTTAGAGCAAGACTGGGGAAAAGTTACCGCCTCTGTGTATACTTTTGCTTTCATATGTCTTGTCAAGACAAAGGGTAAAGACAGAGAAGTCTGTGCACAGGTTACAGTGAGAAACCACCCAAAGTCAGAAGAGAATTTGCTCATCAGGAGCCCAGACACGAGAGTCGCCATGATGTCCTAGGGGAACTTCCAAGAACTTTGCATCTTTGCTGGTGTTCTTTAAGAAGTAGCCAATAGAAATGATTGCTCAGTGAGTTGGGAAAGACAAATCTGTTTCTGAGTTTAAATCCATAAAAATGCCTGAAGATTCTTTAACGTGTAGATAAGAAAACTTGATATTCCCAAGAGAATCCAAGACTTGTCCTGGCTTTGGTTCCTTGACTGTGGGTGGAAATTTCTTCACTGAAATATGCAGCCTTTGTCTGAGACCCAGCATGTCTTGGAAACGATTAAGAAGCTACCTGTCCCTGCTGTGGTGGGGACCTCCCAACATTTTATTCTTTCAGAGCAAAGTTCTGGAGTGAGAGAGATGGCTCAGTGGATAAAGTGCTCAGTGTACAAACATGAGGACCTGAGTTCAAAGCCAGGCTTAGTGACGCATGACTGTAACCAGGGCTGCATGAAGGACAGCCAGGGAAGGGTACTGTGGCTGACTGACCAGCAGTCCATCTGAAATGGTGAGCTCCTGAGGAACAACACTCGAAGTTGTCCTCTGGCCTTCACACACAAATGGACACGTGTGCACATGAACCCATACACAACCCACACATGCACCCTTACACACAAGACACAAGTGTGGTTAGAGATGGAATCACATAGGTGCCGTGTCCTTCAGAGCTTGTAGTTTTTTTAAGATTTTGTGTGTGCGCATGTGTGTGAGTGCATGTGTGTGAGTGTGCCACATGAGTACAGGTGCCCTAGAGGCCAGAAGAGGGCATCAGATTCTTTGGAGCAGGAGTTACATGTGGTTGTGAGCTGATTGTGGCTACCGCAAAAACACCAAGTCCTCTTAGCGACGGAGCCGTGTATCTAGTCCCATTGCCAAGCGTCTCTCATCTGAACATGTTCTGTCTCCTCTAAGCAATTATAGACACTCTACATTCATGGATTTGTACCACAGATTCAGCCAACCTCCACTTAAAGACACTTGAACAAAAATTGTATGTGTGCTACACTCGTAAGACTTTCTGTCACTACCCCCTAACGGATGTGATACAGCAACAATCCAATCGTGCCTCATTTCCACTGCACTGGGCACTGGGTGTGTTCTGGGAGCAATCCAAGCATACAAGAGGACATTTGGGGGTTATAGTCAATGCCACAGAACTCATGAGGGACTTGAGCATCACACTCATGGGTCCTAACGTTTCTAAGGCTCCTGAGACTGAAGGAGGGGGCAGCACCATTCTCCAGCTTTCGCTGCCAGTGACCGAGCCTGAGGGAGTTCCACGGTTTTGTTGTTGTTGTTGTTGCTGTAGTTCAAATTCAAATCCAGACTCCTACAGCCCAATTTCTCTAGCCCTATATACAGCCTGTGATTAAGACAGTAAAAATAAAGCCAGGCTTTGTGCCCCCAGTCTCATGAAGTTTGAAGCTTCGGTGTTGTTTCAGACTCTTAAAGTCATCATCTTGTGAAATATAATAATAAAAAAAAAACTACAAAAGAAGAAAATTACCCATAATCCCCTCCCAACATCTCGACCCTGCTCCTTGGAACGTGATCTTGACAGAAGGTCTTCTGTTGACGCCAGTGGCACACTCGAAAGGGACTTACTGTGTATCCCAGGCTAGCCTCAAACTCACGGCCCACCCCGCCTCGGCCTGCTGCATGCTGCTGGGGTTATTATACGCTCACATCACCATGCCTGATTTTACTCCTATAGTTTTTATTATCATTATTATGATTACATTTTATTTATATTATACCCACGTCTGGGTGTGCGTATACGCATGCTGTGGGACATCGGGAAAGGTCAGAGGCTATCTCGTCTCCTCCCACTGTGTGGATCCATGGATTAAACTCAGGCCGTCAATCTTGGTAACAAATGCCTTTCCTCACTAAGCATCTCTGCAGTTCCTGCTCCAGGGATTTTAAGGCTTCCGAGCTTTGTCTCCAGTCCACCTCTTAGTACCCCAGACCCTCACTCAAAGTTAGGCACATCATCTGCCCATGGAGTCTTTATGTTCAGATCACGTAAGTAAGACATCTGTTGGAGGGTCCGAGGACAGGGAGTGTGGCTCTGCAGTAGAACGTTTGTCTCAGATGTGCAAGGCCTTGGGTACCATCCCCAAAAGTTCTGAGGACACAAAATGTTCTAGAAAAACCGCCATCTCCGCAGTGTTTATAACCCTAGATGCAGAGGGTTTGAAGGGATTAGGGTTCAAAGACTTAGCAGGAGGGAGCATCCCCCCCCCCAGGGCTGAGTGAGGGTTTCCTGCCAGCCACTCTACCTAACAATTTTGGTATTTATAAAGAGAATAGAGGCTCACAGAGCTGGCAAAGGCAGGTAGCCCTGGGCTCTAACGGGACTCTTCCTTCCACAAAGCTGGGGCAGAATTCCCCTGCTGGCAGGGCTCACCTGCGTCTCCAGGAGCCCCTCCTATCCTGATTCTGAGCGCTCAGTACAGGTATACCCTTGTTGGCTGCGTGAATGGAAATCAGAGGTGAAGTGTTCTCAGAACGCTGACTGACACCTAAGAACATGAAATTAGAATAAGGGGCTTTCTGCTTTAAAGATATGAAAGAAGCGGTCCTTCTGTTTGAAATCAAATGTTTAAAATGCTGAGGTGGAGGACATTTGGCATCTGTCTTCAAAGCAAAACCATGACCTGATTTTCTTTTTCCTTTAAAATTACCAAGGCTTTGGTATAGACAAAAGGAAAGACCTGTAGGCTAAGCCCAGGGTCTCACAGAACAATAACAGCTGTGGGAAGGGAGCCATCTGTCCTCCGCCGTCCTTAGTCTGTGATCTAGAATGCAGGTTAGAGTGGAACTGGCTTTCCCTTCTCCAAGGGATGCAGTGTCCCCAGTAACACCCAGCGTACAGTTAGGCGGTCAGCTGAAATCTGCATATTGTGACTTTGGTGGGACACACAGAGGCGGGTTCCATCCTACACTTCATGTTAGCTCACTGACATTTTATTTTAGGCTTCTAAATTTTCTTTGCAAATTAAAGCCATTTGCTTTGAAAATCTCAGCCCCTTTAATCCTAAAATTCTCCTGGAATGTCTTGGTAATCCCAGGTTTGTTTGTTCTCTGAACAAGTCGTCTGTGTGTGACGGTGCCCACTAAGGATTTCTTGCCCCTCTTCACACATATCCACACCCTGTAGTGACTGTCAGGTGTCAGAGGAAGAAGCCAGAGTGACCACCCCTAAATTCAGGTCTCAGCTCTGCCCTTTATTGAGTGAGCAGCCTTGAACTAATGTCGCCACCCTCTGTGGCAGAAGGGACAGCAATGGACTTTCATCGTGTTGAGTGTGGTGCCTGTAGTTAGACAACCCATCAGTGGCTACTGTTAGTGACATTAGCTGTCACCGTCATAGCTCAGCCTCAGAAAACCCAACTGCGCTAAAATTGTAAACTTGGGTACCTCCGCGACAACAGGGTCCTGACATGTCTGTACTCCAGCTCCCTTCTTAAGATGGAAAGACGCTTCAACTTGATGCCACCTCTGCCTCTGACTTAAGTGAGCACAGCAGGAAAGCCCCTCCCTCCCAGGTGTGGTATCGCCAGTGACACCCTAAAGCCGACAATGGACCAAAGTAGCCAGTATTTTTGTAGGACGGTTATCTTTGAACTTTGTTCATTCATGTATCTTGTTTTGCCTGGAACTAAAAATGAGCAAGTGAAATCAAATTGGACCAGTTGTTCCTGCGTTGTCCCCCAGGGTCTTACTTTAAGCTGTAGAAAGTATTCTGGCTTCACCCAAGCCTGCCCTGAACCAGAAGCTCCCAGTCTCTTGGGCATGAATGCCATGCTGCACAGAGGTTCAGTGGTCATGGCTGGGGCCCTCAGTACACCCCAGGTGCTCCTCAGTGAACCATCACTCATGAATCTAGAAATCTCTGTGCACTTGTGTATGGCTCTGGCTACTGTTCCTTTGAGGGAATGAGAAACCACCATCTTCAGTTTCGTCCTCTTGTGAACGGCAGAATTTTCTCTTGTTTCTCTAAAAGCATCTCTTCTGCTTAGAGCCGTGCCTGTTGGTATTGCCCTTCCCTGCTGCTCACAGGAACTTGTCGATGCTGTTCATGCGCCTCTCGGCACTTGTCTTCCCAGACTTGGGCAGCATCCTGACTCCCTACAGCCTTTTATTTGCTCCAAGTCAGAGAAAAACAACCTAAGTGTCTAGTTCTAGCACCGTCTAGCTGTCTGGAAGTTTACCTGAATGCTAGTTTCTGTGTCTGAAAACCTCTAGCCACGGGCTGTACAGTGCGAGGTTTGGCAAAATAATGAAAAGCCCTTTCTCTTAATGAGAGTCTAGGAGGACACCTTTCAGGTGTCCTAAAGTCAGTTTCCAGGCAGGGAACTGATGGAGACAAGCAGGGTTGGAGTCAGCCAGTACAGGAAAGACTGCTGAAGGATCTAGAATGTCTGTGTCCTGGGATTCAGCTTTAGAAAGCACTTTTACCTTTATATGTATTTATTTATTACATGACTGTGTAGTGGAGAGAGTGTACCGTAGCACATGTGTGAAGGTCAGAGGGCTCCCCTCCCCTCATGTGGGTCCTGGGGATCCAACTCAGTTCACTGGGTTTGGCAACAAGCCCCTTTACCAGCTGAGCCCTCTCACTGGCCCATTTTCTCGTTCAAGGAGTCTGTCAGTGAGCATTCTAAGAACCTGGGACTCCCCCTTACCAGCTGATGCAGCCTGAGAATGAGACATTACTAACTTCAGCAACGGAAGTGACATGACTGCTTTTTTATCCTCTGATGACTCTTTTAGCGCCCTTGAAGCTGGCCTGCCTCCGTCTTGCAGGAGTGGCCCTCGCTGCCTGTCTTCCTGGAAGGGGTACTCCTCTGTCTGCTGACAGTCGGTGGTATGACCACACAGTGCCGATGGCATCCTTCCTCTTCAGAATTATTTGTAGAGTTCCGTTGAGCTGGGCATGGTGACTCATGGCCTATAACCCAAAACTCAAAGGACTGAGGCAGGAGGATTGTCATGAGGTTGAAGTCTGCCTGGGCTAGAATGAAATCCTGCCTCAAAAAAACAAAGGCTTGCTCTCCCCAACCCACAAGTGCCCCACTCACCAACGGGGACGTGTAGGCTGGGGCCTGTGACCTGGGCCATTCACCCCTAACCGCAGTGTGGCATTTCTTCCCTCTGGGGAAGGCCTGTTCCTTTACTTGTGGCACATCTGTCCTGAGCAAGGAGTTTCAGCCCTGTAGCCAGGCCTGCTGCCCTGAACCAACCCTCCCTGACCATGAGGCCTCCAGCCTGGCCACAAGGTGAAATACTCATCTAGCCCTGCAGGGGGCACCCTTCTGACGTCTGCTTTTCCCTGGCTATGAGGGGGCTACTGGGGACTCTCATATTCATTAATTCATCTTTCCTCCCGGACATCCAAGAAGCAGTAGTCAGCCCTGCTATTGTTGCCTCTGACTACTAGCCTTGGCAGATGATCCTGCTAGATGTCACGTCGAAACTGTCGGAAAGTTACTCAGCCTCCTGGAGGAAGTGATGAAGGAGCTCTGAGTGATGTCAGCTTTACAGCAGGCAAACACCACATCTGGGGAAAAGTGAAGCGCCACAGCCTCACAGGCCCCCACTAGCTAGACACAGGCCAATTAGGGCTGCTCCTCGGGACCACTCGGGTATGGCTGCAGCGACCCTGGAGCTTCCCCATTCCAGCTCCCAAAGACACTGCAGACTGTGTCTGCCCAGACTTCTGAACCCCCTGTGGGTTGAAGCAGGGATTTCCTCAACCCCTGATGACTATTCCAGACTCTTTCTGTGAGCTGGGCCGGGCTCTAGGCCCTATTAGTGGGTCTGTGGTCTCTCTTTCCCAGCTTCCCCAGAGGACAGTGATGTCTGCAGGATGAGTGTCGGGTCTCCAGGATGTAGGGGCCTCTCGTCAGCTTCACAACAACAGGAACTGAGCAGTTTTGAAACTCCAGCTGCTAGCAAGTGCCTGGTGCTGAGCTGCTCCCCAACCAGAACATTTGCTTTTCCTATCAGTCCCAGAGCTAATCAGACATGGTGCCTGGCCGAGATGGCCCAGGGCAGGGAACTGGGCCAGCCCGCCCTGCCCTGCGTGTGCACCAGCAAGACAGCCCTCCTTTGGATGCTGCCCAGTAGCCATCACCCCACCTTTTCTACCTGAGCGTGCTTTTAAGCTTTCCTTCATCTCTTGATATTATGTTGAGTTTTTAGACAGAGAAGAGAGAGGAGGGGAGAGGGGGATGAATGACAGGTGTGGTGCTACACACCTAGAATCCTAGCCCTCAACTAACATAAGAAGATTAATATAAATTTGGGGCCAGCCTGGGCTACATAACCCCATAGAGAAATAGAAAGAGGTGGAGATATGACTCAGTGGTTAAGATGTAGTAATGCTCTTCCAGAGAACTCAAGCACACACACACACACACACACACACATAGACACACGCACATATTCATACATACAGACACATATACACAGACACACACACACAGACACACACACATACACACTTTTTCATTTAAAAGAACAAAAGGAGAAAAAAATGCTGAGGGACCCAACCTTGGGAGAAGATATTGGGAGCTTGGGGGTCTTCTCATAAACTTACTTAGATAAACTAGAGGCAATGCTCCCCCCACCAGAAGCGGAGATGATACCCTGGCAAGCCCATCTTTTATCTTTGCCCTCAACACGCATGAGCCCTCCCCAGCCTTCCCACCTTGAACATCAGTAGGAATGTGCTTGCCTGTGAATCTGAGCGCATGCTGAGGTGTCCTGGGTGGCCACAAACACTTCTGTGGGTCCCAGACAAGGATGGTTTCCTGGTCGCCATGGCTTCACACTTGACTTTAGAACAGGGATGTAAGCCCACAAGCGTGTCGCTGTGTGGTGTGTGTTTTTATGACTCCCAATGGGTTGAGGATTAAGAATGTGTGCGCGTTCGTCTCTGAGGTGACTTTTACTGTATGTTGGTGGTTTCGGTGGACTACTTTCATAATCCAGAAGTCTGTGAAGCTTCTAGAAAAGTTTCAAGAGCAAATGTATCGCTGTAATTAAGACAAAGGGTTTAAAAAAAACTGCTGTTTAGTTGTAACATGTGCTTCATCCTTTCTGAGACCTTTGCCCTGAAGAGGACAGAGGGTACCAGAAAGGACCGGACGCATGCTTTCTAAGCAGAAGGCAGGTAGGCGGCTGTATGAAGGACCAAAGTGGGCTGGGGATGAAGCCAAACTGTAGAGTGCCGGCCTGGTTTCATCCCCAGCATTACATAAACCAGGTGTGGTGTCACACTCCTATAATCCCAGCACTTGGGACGTGGAGGCAGGAAGAGTTCAAAGACAGCCCGCTTACACAGTGAGTTCAAGGCCAACCTGGGCTACACGAGGCTCAAAACACAAAGAACCAGAAGTGTACACTCTACTTACAGCGGGCTTCTTGTTCTCACCCTGTGCTCTGAGGACTGAGAACAGGTGTCAGCGACTCTCACTGCGCCTGCTACTGCAGTTTCTTTATGGTGTGGACTCCATGAGATGGCCCGGGAGAGGGGACACTGCAGGCGCTTCTGCAGGGATCTTTGGGACACGGTTGAGGAGGTTATCTGCCATTGCCCACTATGTCTTCTTCAATAGCTCTCTGGACATGGAAGCGGGAAAGCTGAGCCCCGCCTGCCTATGTGTCTGTATATTTCTGTCCGATGAGCATCCTTGTTCATTCTGCCACGAGGCATAGAGCGCTGCCCCGACACCAGTGCTGGAATCACAGTCCTCACCACTATGTCTTTTTGTGGGGGCAGAAGAGCTCAAACTCGGGCTCCCGTGTTTGTCCAGCAAGCACTTTACCCACTGAGCTGTTTCTCTAGCCCCTTTTTGATTTCTAAGACAATGGGATCCAACTGGCCTCAAACTCAGTTTATGGATTAGGTTGACCTTGAACCCCTGACCCTTGCTCCTCTACCTTCTGAGTGTTGGGGTTACAGCTGTGTGCTGCCACACCCAACTACAAACAAATTATCATTAGGGCTATTATTAAAAAAAAAACTTCTTTGCAAAAATGACTCAAACTAGCTATCTTTGAATTATACCAAAGCCTTTGGAGGAATTCTTTTATAATCTTAGAATAATAATCAGAGTTCTTGATGAAGACTCTGGGCCCTGGCTGGGCATTAGACAGTTGAGAGTTCTGCAGGGGGTGTTGGGTGGGGTCAGAAGTCCCTCCCAGGTATGAGCTGTGCCAGGTCTGACCTCTGTCTCTTCGCCCCAGCAGACTCCCCCGTGGCGGCTGCAGTGGTGTCTCACTTCAACGACTGCCCGGATTCCCACACTCAGTTCTGCTTCCATGGAACCTGCAGGTTTCTGGTGCAGGAGGAGAAGCCGGCATGTGTGTAAGTACCCCCTAGTCCCCAGAGGGCGGTCAGGCACCCAGTGAATAGAACGTTTACTTCTATGAAGCTGGCCAGGGATCTGAGACCCAAAGGACGGAAGCTGAAGGGTGAGAGCTGCCAACCAAGTGCCCAGGGTAGAGGAGGAGCCCAGGAGGCCAGAGCCGGGATCTGTTTTTAACAGCAATCTCTGACTAGAGTTTAGTTCTCTGCTTGGAGTTCCTGGGGGAAGGTATTGACCTGGGCACCCGCACCTCTGTAATGAAGTTCCCTTTCAGCCAACACTTTGTGTCCAGCCTGGGAAGTAGCCGGAAGGGACGCAGAGGGTCAGGACACATGCACACCTTGGTGGCTCCCATTTCCCTTGAGCCTCACAAAGTACTGCCAAGTGCCATGCAGGTGCTAAGCCTTCTCAGCACACGAGGACTGGGGAGATGGCTCAGAGGGGTAAGGCACTTGCCACTTAAGCCTGATGAGTTCAGATGCCCAGAACCCACATAAAAGCCAGATGCAGTAGGGTGCATGTCTGACACACAAACACACACACACACACACACACACACACACACAAACACACACACGCAGCCACTGGTAACTGCCATGGACAGTGGAGTCAGAGAGAAAGGCCACTTAACAGATGTGGGGCTGACCAGAGGACAAGCAGAAAGGTGTCCAGACCCAGGGTTCCAGACCCAGGGTTCCAGGGGCTGCTGCAGATCAGAGTGCACACCAGGGAGGGAGGCAGCAGATGCAGTTGGAGGCCAGAACCTGTTGGGAGAAATCCCTCACCCTCTGAGCAGAGGGAGCCTTGTTAAGTTCAGAAAGGGATATTTGCAGTTGTTCATCTGTCTGTGGCAGCTGTGACAAGATGGTCGTAGATGTGTCTGTCACAGAATTCACCTCAAGTCATCAAGAAAGGATTGGGCATTTTCCTCTGGCAGGTGAGCCCTACTCCAGAGAAAGGTCAGGGTTGCTCCTACCCACTCTTCACAAGACTTCTTCAGGGCCAAGAGCCGAGATTAGGATGTTCTGCCAACCTTGGAAAGCTGAGGCCATGGAAAACAGTGACCACCCTCTTCTCTCAGTTTCCCTACTGGATCTTGGTGGCCCAGGGGCAGTATTCAGTCGGCAGACATGTTAATATGACAGGTGACACTGTGTGTTCTTCTCTGGTGGCTCTAAGTCTTTGTGTGCATTTTAGAAGTTGGGCTTCACACTTTGCAGCTGTCACTCAGCTTCCCTTGACTCAACAGAAGACACAGTGCTGCCCTGACCTCCCACAGACCACAACTGCCCACACATCACCCAGCCACGGCTGCCCACGCATCACCCAGCCACTGCTAACCACACATCACCCAGCCATGGCTGCCCACGCATCACCCAGTCACTGCTAACTACGCATCACCCAGTCACGGCTGCCCACGTATCACCATGTATCATGGCTGCCCACATATCACCACGTATCATGGCTGCCCACGCATCACCCAGTCACAGCTGCCCACATATCACCACGTATCATGGCTGCCCACGCATCACCCAGTCACGGCTACCCACATATCACCACGTATCATGGCTGTCCTCTCCAGCTCTCTGGTTCCCACCTTTCCCCAGTGTTGCCTGACACCAAAGCAGAGTGTTGGTGTCCATCACCTGCCACCACCTCTATCTGCTTACAGTCAGCCACTCAGACATTCACATGGCCCTGAGTGCTGTGAATGATTGACCTTTAATCCTCAGAAGATCCATTTAGCAGCAGAGACTGTGGGGGGCATGAGGGCCATGCCCTACCCTCAGCACAGCACTCTGGGGGCACAGAGCTAGCGTGTCTGGACAAGGCAAGTTGTCGGGCCTGGAGACCTGGTGAGGTTTGCTTCTCTATCCCTTCTGGTGCATCAGCTGTAGGAGACAGGACCACACCTTGCTCCTTTTTAATATTTATAGTAACCAGAAGAATGTTCTAGCTACCTAATTCCCACCAGACCAGAAACTCTGAGTCTCTATAGAGAAAGTCAGAACATTCTGTCCCCGCTCTGAAGAACCTCCCACCTTTGAGGAGTTGACACACTCAACATTCTGGTCAATAAAACTGACAGACCTTGAGGTAGGGCCCCATCTGTCAGGGCCTCGTAAAGAAGCCCAGCAAGTTGAGAGTGTAGTACAGAGGCAGACTCTGCTTCCTAGCATACTCTCCCAGAAGAAAAAAGTCACTAGGTTTTCAGAAAACCCAAAGTGACATTTCATACTCTAAAACTAGAGAATGAAAAAGTACCACTAGTCAGATACTGTGAAAATCACCCTCAAATGTGTTTGCTTCAGATGAGCCCAAGATTGTTCCTCTGAACATCGTGGAAATCTCGCTGGCAGGACGAGATGCAAAAGCAGAAAACTGTGGAGATGGAAGGTCAGGGGAGGCCCACCCTTTCCCCAAGGTGCCCTGGGCAGGTGGCCGCAGAGTTCACACGGGTGATAGTGTGAGGAACCACAGGAGACTGAAGTTTCCCCCCTGTCCTGGATGTTCCTGGGAATGAAAACCCTGACAGAGACCCCAGAGCAAAACATCTCTCTCCCAGTCAAAGAAAATATTCCCCATCACTCTGCCCTCCCTGACCACTCTGTCCACGGTGCACACCAGTGAGTCTGAATAGCCAGACACCTAGAGAGAGAGGACCACAATGGGCATTCCAGCCCAGACAGGCAGCCTTGCAGCCACAGGAGATCAGATCCAGGTGGCATAGAAGCCCCCACAGACAGCTCTGTTAGCATCTGAACACCAGTGTGTGGGGAGAGGGTAGCATGACATCACACCACACCCATGACAGGACTGGAGAAAACCTATGTCCTGGTTTTGTTTTCTCCCCACCTCCACCTGAAGCAGACAGTAAGGGTCTCTTTGGATCTGGGGGTCAGATAGACCTGATTTAAAATCCAGATAAGTATCCCATACACTAAGTGGCCTGGCCGCATTTAACCTCAGATTCCCCTTAGGGACCAATACCTTAGAGACACGTAGTGAGGATTTCGTGGTAATTGCCGCTGTGCCTCTGGACACTTGAATTAATTAAATAGGGTTTAGTTTTCTTTTCCACGACTACCTTTTAAGCTCTGAACACCTAGAGGCGGCAGGAGGCAAATTCTGTAGTCATCACTGAAAACCTCCAGGAGACTGCCAGGCCCTGTTCCCCGCACAGCATAAGCCTACAAGTTTTGTCAGGAGGGGCTCACACAAGTGTCACCTTCCCCCTGGCTCAGGGACAGTGAAGGCAGCCCAAGAGACCCTTGACTCTGGGCTGCAGAGGAAGCCCTGCCTCCCAGCCCCATGGAAGAAAGAATAGGACCAGGTGAATCCATCTTTTTTGTTGTTTCGGAGCTGGGGATGGAACCCAGACCCCTTCACATGCTGAGCAAGTGCTTTGTCTCGGAACCACACCCAGCCCCGAATTCATTTCTCCAGAGAGCAAGAAAAGGTGAACTCGATCCTCATCCCACCAGTCCTAGGGAGTCCACTCCCAGCCCAGCCCTGTGGGGAGGTGCATATAAAGCACCAGTTGATAATGAACATTCAGAGACAGTTTCCCCTGGTCCTCAACCCTCAGGCTCTGATGGGCACCTTGAGATCAGTGCAGAGGGACTCAGCAAGTCACCAGGGCAGCAGCCGCCTGCCAAAGAACACAGCACAGCATACAGAGACCATGTCTAACACTGTCTCCTTTGTGAGTGTATGCGCATGTGTGTATATGTGTGCATGTGCACACATACACACACATGTATAGGCAGGATCAAGTTCATGTGTGTGTGGAGGTCAGAGGTCAACTTCAGCATTGTTCCCCAAATTCTGTCCACCTTGTTGGGCTGGGATTTTTGTTGTTTTTCAAGATTATCTTTGTGTGTAGGGTGTGTGTTTATGCCTTCAATGGCCAGAAGAGGGTGGCGTTGAATCCCCTGGAACTAGAGTTGCAGGCCATTGTGAGGAACAGTGTGGTTGCTGGAAAAATGAACTTGGGTCCTCTGCAAGAGCAGCAAGTGATCTTCACAACCGAACAATCTCCCCAGACCCACCTTGTTTGGTGAGACCAGGTCTCTCACTGGCCTCATAATGACCAAGTCGTTTAGGCTTGCCAGCCAGCCGGCCCAATAATACACCTGTCTGTGCCTTCCCAGCTCTGGAATCCCGAGCATACTAAAGGCCCAACTTCTTGTGAGTTCTGGGGGTCTAAACACGGATCCTCCTGACTGCCTAGCAAAAACTTTACCGCCGAAGCCAATTCTCCAACGCCCACACTATTTTTTGAGACAGAGTCTCTCGCTGGCCTGGAGTTCACCCGAGTAGGTTAGGGCAGCTGGACGGTGAGCCCGGGAATCTTCCTGTCTGCTGGGACTACAAGCACCCAGCACCTTGATTGGCTTGGGATGGAATTCAGGTCCTCAAACTGCAAGGCAAGCAAGCCCTTTCCAACTGAACCACCTCCCCACCCCTGCTGTTTAATTTCATTTTTAACAGAGACATAGCCTGTGGGCTTCACGCTGCTCTCCACAAAGCACAAGGCCCCTTTAGTGTTCTTAACTGGGGGCGGGGCTTACTGGCACTTTATTGTCACGCTGCAGAGTCTGTGGTAAAGAGCTGTTACTGGCTCCAGGTTACCCAGACAGGAAGTGAAGAAAGGGCTTTGAATCCGGGCCAGGTTGGCTACAGAGCCTGTGCCAAGTTGTGTATACCTTTGAGCTCCTGTCCTGGGGATGTAATCGGAAATACAAACAAAGTATTTTTGAGTACAGAGATAATGCCCAGCCTTCTGCTTATCACACCCGGCACCGTCTGCGTGGAAAGAATTTGGTGAAGCTAAAGCACAGAAATTACTGTGCTCCATTTAAAGTGGCTTTGCAAAGGATTTTTGTTTCTTGTTTTGGTTTTTTTTTTTTTTCCTGTGTTGCTGGGAATTGAACCCAGGTCTTTGTGACTGCTAGGCAAACATTCTTGCTCTAAGCTACATCCTCAGCCTGATAGAACCTGAGATTCTGGCTTGAGGTTTCTTTTCTTATTGGGTTTTGTTATTGTTGTTTGTTTATTTGTTTGTTTTTCTTTCTCTCTCTTCTATAGTTTACAGTTTCATACATTTATATGAATTATAGCCGCTTGCATACACACACACACACACACACACACACACACACACACACTGGCGCCATGGCACTGGTATGAACTTCTCTATGTTTATTACATTTTTTATACTTCCCAATGTGCTTAAAGCATTCTTTTCCTAGTTGGGGAAATTTTTCCTTAAGGAAAACCTTAACATTTGGCAGCTGCAGTTTTCATATTTCATAATATTTTTAAAGAGCATTGTGAGCCAGGAGTAGTGGGAACTTAGGGTGACCCAAAAGCTATCCTTAGAGGAGGAGAGGTGCCATAGACGGCTAAAACAGAGGGGCCTGCAGTTAAAACTCTTAGGAAAAGCTCCAAGGTAACTGGCGGCCTTAACCACCAGCAGGCACAGCCCAGCCCACCCTCTGCTAGAGGCACAGGAGATTGGGGTCCTCAACACTTATCTGCAGCCCTGTAGTCCTGCAGCCTGGCTGGCCACACTCTTCTCTTCCTTTTTTTCCATTCTTCCTTTTATCTTTTTTCATTTTTGTTGTTGTTGTTGTTCTTACTCTGGGGAAGCAGCCTGGAAAGGGCCTGAATTACTGAGTTACGGAAGACAGACAGCATTGCAGACATGTCTGACAAGCAACTATCTCAGGCCCAGGAGACCCTCTCTGAATGCGGACGTGGTCCCATGAGGAAGGCGCCACTCTCGCGTCTTTCCCCCATTGTCACCAAACTTAAGTCATTCAGATTCTTTTTATAACGGGAGGTGCAGCCCCCTCTATCCCTCGTGTCCAGTGCCTGGCCCAGGGCTTTTCTTACAGCTGTCATTCTGGGACAGAGCTGAAGGAGGAAAAGGAAGGAAGGAAGGTAGAGGAGGAGCCAACGCATTTTAACTTGGGTCCAGATTCCAAGCCAGTCCTACCTCTGCACTCCTCGGACTGTATGCACGCTAGGGCCACCCAGGTGGCCAGAGCGAGGGTATGGCCTTGAACCCAGCAGTTTCTAGAACTCCCAGGGGACTCTGCTGTGCCTGTCAGAGGTAAAGGCAGCAGCAGAGTGAGGCTGTGACTCATCTGTCGCCAGGTGAGGTGACACTCCTCCCTCCTTATGTGGCTTGTGCTTAAAATAATCAGCATAATTAAGTCTAATATTAGAAGACTAGAAACTAAAGAGAAGATGAGATGTCAAGTTTGGTCTTTTTCCCCACTCATAAGGAACTACTCACAGGGCATTTTGTAGGACAAGGCCTGCCCTGCAGGAGCGAGGGGCTGGGGAGAGAGGGTGGGCACAGGCGGGGCTGTAGACGTTCAAAGACAGACAGGGTCTGGGAGGCACTGCTGAGCCACGGGAAAATGGACGGGGTGGCGAGTGGGTGAATCAGTGAAGAAAGCTCGTGGTTCTGGAGAAGGTGGTCTGTGGATTGCAGTGTGGGAGAGTCAGGGATGTATCCCAGGTGCCCGAGAACCCGTGTGTGACCACCTGGCTAGGAGGGACCGTGTGGGCTGCTTGACCTCACAGGATGCTAGGAGGGAGAGATTAAGACCCTGTATGGAGGAGATGTCAAACATCACAGAAAGGACACCTCTAACTGGGGGACTCTGGAAAGGAGGGACATCCGGGAAGAGTTAGAACTTGAGAATGGGCTGAGAGAACCTGACCAGTGTTGTCTAGCCATGGGCAACACAGACTGGGTGGGCCCAAGCCAACAGCTGATCACCAAACAGTTCTGGGGCTGTTCACTGTTGTTTTCCATCTGCCCCCAGGGAAAAGGGCAGAGGCTACCCAGTGAGCTGTCTCCTCTCTGCCTCCCCCCAGGTTTTTTTTTTTTAATGAAATAAAATCTTGTCTTCGTCCCACCGCACTGAGCCATGAGGGTCCACGTAGACAGCCTGTCTATCTAGGTTCTTTTATTTCCCTGTTAGCCCTGCCTAACTTTCTATTTACCAAGGACACAAGCTCTTTACAGCTTGCTCAACTGAAACTCCAATCTTTTCTACTTTACAAGATAAGACGCCAAACCATAAGCCTACCATCTGGCAAAGGAGAGGGCGCCAGACCCCAGTCTTGGACTTGGTACAAATGTCCTTCAAGTCCCCAGAACAGGTGCAGGGAAAGTGCGGCTCGACGTTCCCATAACGAGATTAAATGAGAAAACACACCAAACACGAAATAACTCCAGCCAAAGAACAAGTAGCCAAGCCTGTGGTGCGCGGCTGCCATCCAGGCATTCGGAAGCTGAGGCAGGAGGATTGTGAGTGTGAGCTAGCCAAGGCTACAAAAACAACAATAAACTCAAGTATCTGGGCTTCAACTAATAGCCACCTTCAGGTGATTCAGGCAAGGGTGTGTGCCCTGTATCCCGGGCTGCCATTAGCCTTAAGCCCCCTACAACACTTGTTCCTTCAGCATCCAAATGCTGATGTTTAGCCCTGTTCTGAGAAAACATGCCCAGTTTGTCCTGGGCCTCCATGAGCCTTCATGAGAGCTGGGCCCGACGACTGAGGAGCCTGGACTCAGGGATCCCACCTGGGATGGCTGCAGAGCCAGCCAGACACAGCCCCAGGTGCCCCAGGGCGGGTCTTTAAACCCAAGTCCTTCCTGTGCTCTTTAAAGCCCTCTTACCTGACAACTACAAGTTACAAGGTAATTCAAGCATAGACTTAAAAATAGTAGCTACCTTAGCCATAGTTAGGAATATATATAATATTAATTCAGAATGTGATGTGGGGTTGCTCCTCAAGGAAGCTTCCTGCCTGAGAGAGTTGGAACTCAATATTTACATTGAGGATTTTAAAAAGGGACCAGGGTGTCACTTCATTCACTTTTTTGTTAAAAAGAGTCGCGTGCTTGGAGGAATGCCAGGAAAGCAAGTGGTCCATGTCTCGTCATCATCGGCCCATCATGAAGAACCATCCACTAAGCAACCCTGCGCACACAGAAGGCTGCCTTTGGCATGACAGAGCCAGAGAAGCTGAGGGTGCAGCCAGACCAGGAATGAATGGGCTGGCGATGCACGTACTAGCATGCACGTTCACACTTTGACCTCATTAATGCCTTCACTCACTGCGTAGAGGTCAGACATGTTACACAAGATCTCACAGGAGTCCAGAGGCTTCTCAGTCCTGATGTGACCAGGTGACAGCCAGGCCCTCATCCCTTCCTGGAGGGACCAGACGATGCACTGAGCCACCCAGGAAATATACTTGGGGCTAATTAAACTTGATGAAGACAGAAAAGGCAAACACTGACTATTCATCTAGTGTATTTTTTTCATTCAAAATTCTAAATAAGCAAATTTGGCTTAAAAATAACCTGGATTTGGGTTAGGCATGATAACACGTGCCCTTAATCCCAGCACTTGGGTGGCAAAGGCAGGCAGATCTCTGTGAGTTTGAGGCCAGCCTGGTCTACATAGCAAGTTCCAGGACAGCCAAGATTACATAGGGAGACCCTGTCTCAAGTAAACAAACAAAAAAACACCTGGATTTGGAGCTCAGTTGGTAAAATACTTGCCACAAGACTATGAAGACCTGAGTCCAGATTGCTAGCACCCATGGGGAAAAAATGGTGTAGCAACTTATTTAACCCCATAGCTGAGGAGACAGAAGCAGGGGGATCCTTGTAACTCTGTGGCCAGACAGCCTTGCCATACAGGTGAACTCCAGATACAGTAAGGGACTCTGTCTCCAAAATAAGGCAGAGGGTGAGAGAGAAAGATAACCAACATTGACTTCTGGCCTCCACAGATGTGCACACATCCATGCACCTACACTAGCATGCACACACGCATGAGCATGCACACATAGAGCTTCATCACCTACCCAAATAAAGTTCTCATCCTCAGTGCCCGAGAGCTGACATAAGTACAGAGATCCCAAGTGCTCCCTTGGTGATGAAGGGGAGGAAGTTTCCCCTCAGCAAGCAACACCATGGCAAGGAAGAGGCACTCACTGCCTCACGCCTGTGTCTCCAATCACAAGGGATGCAGTGGCCCTCTGGGGCGTGTCCAACAAGCCCAGATCCTCCCAACTTAGCTTGGGTAAAGGAGCCCCTCTGTCGGAGGCAGGCTAACAATCCTTTCTCCCACAGCTGCCACTCTGGGTACGTGGGTGTTCGCTGTGAGCATGCAGATCTCCTGGCTGTGGTCGCTGCCAGTCAGAAGAAGCAGGCCATCACTGCCTTGGTGGTGGTCTCCATTGTGGCCCTGGCTGTCCTGATTGTCACCTGTGTGCTGATCCAGTGAGTATTTGCCACCCCTGAGTTAATGTCCCCCAACGGCCTGCCTTGCTGGGAGCAACTAGAATACGACCACACAGAAGAGCCACCAGCTCGTTGTTGTGATGTGAGAGTGACATCAGCTAAGAAGGTTAATGTCTCCCCACCCGGTGTCAGGCAATATGTGCAAACACCTGGAACACGGTTGGGCAATAGCAGTGGTTCTAGGCTCTTCTAGAGATCATGTCAACTCAAAGACATGCTCCACCACTGCCCATGAACCCAGAAACTTCTGAAAACCTATGAGCTGGTCAGGGGCTCTGGAGAGAGCTGGAAACAGCTCAGTGCCCTTGGTCTGCAGCAAAGTTCTTCCTCCCTGCAAAAAACATTTGATAAATTCTGAAGTCAGAGGCTCCCGATGCTATTGCTGCACCCTGGTGTCCTCACCTTCAGCGCCCTCCCTCTTTCCCCACCACCACCCTCTCATCCTCTAAACCGTATCCTCCAGGGAGCTGTGTTGAGCCCCAGGTCAAGGGAGACCACAGGAGTGTCTTATCCTATTAGCTTGCCTACAGCTGCCCACTGACCTGGCTAGTACAACCAGAGCCCTGGATTCACAGTGTTGGATTCCCAGCAGCTGACACCAAGCAGGACTTCACCCCTGGTTGATTTATTCTAAGTCAAAGGGCTCAGAGGATCCTACCTAGTTTGAATTGGCCCAGGTCACTCTTCAGTTAAAGGCAGGCTGGCAGCACAGTTCAGGTTGACTGAAGGCTGGGATTTCAGAAAGCACAAAGGTTATTTTGATGAGGCTGGGTATAAAGTAAGGCCAGGCTTTTGTCCTCCAAAGCTGGCCAGGTTGCACACAGACCAATAACAGACACTGTCCTGGTGAGTTGCTGCTGATCAGGCATCTGGGACACAAGCCCAGTGATGACTTGGCCACCCCTGAAGCGTGATGGCCTCCAACCCCAGGGTCTGCTGGTCTTAGTCCTTGTGTCTTCTGTGAAGCCACTGCTACACTGGCAGAACTTCTCAGCTGGCCCTTTATGGAGACAGCAAGCAGCTAGGTGGCTGGCCTGTCCCCTCAGCCAACTAGGGAATCTGGAGCCAGGTGGTCCAGGGAGCCTAGAGCAGAGCTCCAGCGATAATGCTGGCCCTGTCTGTGCAGCAGCCAACAGGTTCCTTGAGGCTGGTCGGTAACTGTCCTGGTCCTCGGGGTCCTGGCGTGGCTGATATGTGAGAACCCAGGGCTGCCCAGCTGGGCTCCCCTGCCAGGCAGGTGCAACTCAGCCTGTCCCTTCTGTCGCCAGCTGCTGCCGCATCCGCAAACACTGTGAGTGGTGCCGCGCCCTTGTCTGCAGACACGAGAAGCCCAGCGCCCTTCTGAAGGGAAGGACTGCTTGCTGCCACTCTGAGACAGGTACAAGACAGCTTCTCCCCTTTCATTCCTGGGAAGATACTGCTGGGTGGAGAAAATGGCCACCATTTTTCAAGATGGCACAGAGGTGCTGAGACAAAACAGGAGGGAAGTGAGGGGCTGTTTCCCCCTGCCACTCCTGACAGGGAAATCGGCCATGGGTTTGGCTGAACTGCAGCCCTCCTGACAGAAATATGTCCCCCACTCTCCTCGTTACTCTAGCCCATCTTTCTCCGTTACAGCCCCACCCCCTCTACTGTAACTCATTGTCTGTCTGTCGCTGAAGGCAGAGTTTCAGAAGTTGATGCCCCTGAAACTGGCCTAGAACTGGGCCTGGCTGCTGAGAGACGTCAGTGACATTGGATGATGTTGCCCCAAAGTCTCTGTCCCCAGCTTGTCTCCCCAGCTCGGACCCACATTGCTCACTCTGTTTCCCTTCTCTGCCAGTGGTCTGAAGATCCCAGAGGAGGAATTTGGCCAGGTGACCTATGGGAGCCCAACACCAGAAAAGCTTCTTGGGACAATGCCACCGGCAGTACCCACGTTCCTGGGACATGCTGGCAGACTTTCCCTGTGCAGTGCACAATCGCCTCTGTGGCCGTCTGTCCTCTGCAGGCCTCCAAAACTGTGTGGTAATTCTGCCTGCCGGGCTTCCTCAGCGCACCCTAGAGAAGAGGCCAGTAGACCATGTTTCAAGACAAACTGAACAAGAACCTCAAAGGGCTGTCTGGCCTTCTTGCTAACCCACACCAGGCATGGGCTTGGGTTGGTGTCTCTTGCCAGTTATGGATTCAAGGCTGTTTCTTCTCAATGGGCCATCTGGTCCCAGCAGAGACTCCATGGTTGATGTACAAAATGGACAAGGGGAGACGCCTATTGCTATATGAAGACAGCGTGGCCTCCTAGCACCCTTGACATCTCCTCAAGCTGTTGCCAGGATGTGTGTCTTATTTATTAGATAGATAATGGTTTATCTTTAATCTCTTAAGTCAATGCCAGGCATCCATATTAACGATACAAGAGCGGCTGGCTGTGGCGTTACACCAAACACAAATGTCCAGCCACTTTGATAATGCCCGACTGCAGGGAGGGGTGCCTCCCAGGGACTGTAGGGACAGCGGCCAAAAGTGACTCTGATGGGAACAGAACTGCTATTTGGAGGCCATGTCCTCTAAGATGCAAAGCAGAAAAGTCCCCCCAGATACACATGGTCACAAAGTTAGCAAGGCCAGTGGCAGAGCCCCGCCTCCACAGGGGCAAGAGCACAAAAGAGTCTGTGTGAACACCTAGGGAGGACGAACATGCCAATGCTTGGTTAAGTGGATTAACTTCCTCGTGAGCTCTGGCATTAGGAGCGAGTTATGGGCCAAATCCATGAAGGGGACCAGCCCTTTATTTTCCGTGCTTTTGCCTTGGTTTTTGCCTTATTTTCAGAAGGAGAAATTTAACTTTCCTATTTATTTTCAAGCATTAGGATATATATCCCACTGTTGGATTTTGTTTGTTTGTTTTGTTTTCTTCCCTTTCAGAACGCTGGCATTATTAACAAAATTGCTACCAAACCCCACCACTCCCCTCTGGAGAAGGAGACCTGAGCACCCAAGGGTGCTCTGACCCATTGGGTCCACCCTCATCCCTGGGATGCTCAGTACTGTCTGGAGATAGAATGACAGTTAATATATATCGCTGCTTATGGAAGAAGACATTGTCTAACTCAGAAGTGTAAAGCCTGCCCCCATCAGCCCCCCAAAGCCTCTGACACTGCCTCGGGAGAGGGCATTCGACACACCAAGTCGGTTTGATTTCTATCGGAAAGTTTTGCCTCATTCTTTCATCCCACCTTTTTCTGTAGATTTTTCTCTTCTCCTAGGATCTAGGCATTGATCTGCCCCAGGTCTGAACCCTGGCCTGCTTTTTTCACAATAACTGGAGCCCCAAAAGAAGAAACTGGATCTGTCCAGAGCTGTCCTCTAGCTACAGAGCTGACACGGCTCCAGGCGGAAGTCATCATTTTTGTTATTATTATTATTATTATTATTATTATTATTTTGGTTTGGTGTTTTGTTGTTTCTTTTTGTGAGACAAGTTCTTGCTGTATAGCCCAGCTTGGCCTTGAACTCAAGGTCCTTCTGTTCCAGCCTCCTGAGTTCTAGGCTGATAGGTGTGCACCACCATGCCCAGCAGAGTTTTTCAGATTTTAAAGAAAACTGGTTACGTTTGCTTTCCTTGGGCTATACATGTGGGTCAAGGTCAGGTGTAGCCTGCTGCTCAGAGACCATCAACTGCACTGGACCTTAGACCTCTATCGGCCCCCAGCATTTTCAGTAGGACCCTGTCTGAAGTCCTGACTCGTGGGGACTTACACAAAGGAGGCACAGGGCTTGTTTTCATTTAGTTCACACCGTTACCTTCAGATGACAGATCTTTCCTGGTCTGCTGGAGGCTCCTGGACATCTGACTTCTTTTAAAGACTTTGAACTGACATCAAAGTATTGATGGGAACTTCTTCACTAATGTCCCGTCCTAAAAATGTCACCAATTGTCATCCGAGACTCAGCAGAAGTGGGGAAAATTAGGATGGACATATGATGGCGAAGGCGGAGGATCCCAGGGAGGACCACAGCTTGGGGTCTGAGCATCCCAGTTCTCAGGTCCAGCCAATCACAGCAGCCAATAACCCTCCTGGTGCCTATATACAAAAGCAGATGGCTCAAATGCCCCTAGAAGTGCCTTCCCAGCCAGGTCTTTTGTAAAATAATGGCTCTAAAGAGTCAGAAGCTGAGGCTAGGTTGTGATGAGTCTAGCTGGATATTGTCCCTGCCCCAACAGATGACAGTCCTGCTTTTTGGTGACTGATTTTGGAAGACAGATGCTATTTTCCTTCCTGGGCCATCTCACAGCAGAGATAGCCCTGATTAACTGTACCAGTGCCCTCCTGCCAGTTCACACCGTGCTCTTCACAGCACCCTCCTGCCAGTTCACACCGTGCTCCGCACAGCACCCTTCTGTGAGTTCACACCGTGCTCCCCACAGCACCCTCCTGTCAGTTCACACCGTGCTCCCCACAGCACCCTTCTGTCAGTTCACACTGTGCTCCCCATAGCACCCTTCTGTCAGTTCACACCATGCTCCCCACAACATCCTCCTGCCAGTTCCACTGTGCTCCCCACAGCACCCTTCTGTCAGTTCACACCGTGCTCCCCACAGCACCCTTCTGTCAGTTCACACCGTGCTCCCCACAGCACCCTCCTGTCAGTTCACACCGTGCTCCCCACAGCACCCTTCTGTCAGTTCACACTGTGCTCCCCATAGCACCCTCCTGTCATTTCACACTGTGCTCCCCACAGCATCCTCCTGCCAGTTCACATCGTGCTCCCCACAGCACCTTCCTGATAGTTCACACTGTACTTCCTGACTCCCTCTTGATGTTCAACACAGCTATAAATAAGGAGTGATTCTCAGCAGCCACACAGGACAGTGGCCAACACAGTTTTTCAGTGACTCAAGGGACAATGAACAGCCCCACAAAATGAATTAAAATTAATTCCAGGGACATCAAGATGGCACCAAGAGTAAAAGCATTTGCCAACAACCCTGAGGACCTGAATTCAATCCCTGGGACCCACATGGTGGAAGGAGAGAACACACACACACTCACTAATTTTTAAAAATAAAAATGAATTTTAGAAAGGCCACCACACCTCTAGTTGTAACTTTGAAGACACCATAGGACATGTTTTCTCCATGGAAACATACAGTAGCAACTCCAGCCTGAAAGATAGATTCCAGATGGGCAAATATAGAATCAAGCCATGAGTCAGTTTGTCATGTGTCCTAGAAAAAGGTGGGACCAATCGTTCCAAGGTCCATTTTCTCCCACCCACCCCCAAAAAAGGGGCAGGAGTCAAGATTGGTCCTAAACATGCACACTGGTGAGGGACGAGGCTGTGGCTCTGAGGCCTGGGTTGTGGGTTGTTCCCAAGTACACAAAGTCATCTGGGGTCCACAGGTCAGCTTTCCTGTGCCTGTGAGCCACTGAATGAACCAGCAACATTCTAACCCTGCCTACAGGCCCAGTCCTGTGGTGAGTTCTAAGCTTGTCCCTCCCAGGACCAAGGGGAGGCCATACTAAACAACACATACAGTTTTTGACACAGGGTTTCACTCTGTAGCCCAAGCCAGCCTCAAACCCATGATTCTCCTGCCTCAGCCTCCTGGGTTACAGGTGTGTGCCACCATGCCTGACTTACGTTTGTTTTTAATGTTCTGGGGTAAGATCTATTCCCTGAGGCCATTTATCTGTCTCAAAGACATAGTGTTGCACACACTCGTGCACATGATTACATAGAGAACCGAACAGCAACTCCTCTCCGTAGTGTAGTAACTTTATTATAAGGAACCTGATGCTGTCTTAGAACTCATCATTCTGACTTCTGTATATGATGCACTGAAGGTTAATATGTAATGTTTTAATTTATTTTATGTGGTAAGTTAATTTTGGTTTCTGTAATGTATTAATGTGATTAGAAGCTTTTTCCTTAATATCTGAATTATACTTAAAGAGCAGTGAGGAATATAAGACACTGTTATGGTTTTCAGAAATGTGTATTGTTACTCAGTTGTATTGTACCTTGTTTGGAAGGATGAAGGAATGAACTTTTTTTTCCTAAACATCAAGACTGGTGTTTTCCTTTAATGTGGCTGAAACAAATTTTTATCTGCAAGTGTGAATAAGGGGAAAAACAGTAGGTGATCCTTTTTTATTAAGATCTACTTTTATTCTTAACTGTGTGTATTTATTCATGTGTGTCTATGCAGGGGTATGTGCACATGAATGCAGTTGCTCTCAATGGCCAGAAGAGGGCATTGTATTCCCCTGGATCTAGTGTTACAGGGGCTGTGGGCCACCTAACATGTTCCTTCCTGACATGCCAACACGGGTCTATTGAAAGAGCAGTAAACGCTCTTAAGTGTGAAGCCATTGCTTGAATTCTAGATGATCTTTGTAGAATCCTAAACCTGATTGTACTTGGCCCCTGTCTGCCTAAAGAAATGAAGTTCTTCCTAATACCTGGAGGAAAAACAGTGACCCTTCATCCTGCACTGAGAGAAGCTAAGGTAGGATGGCAGCAGAAAATGCCTCTGGGTGATTTCCTGACAGCTTTCATAGAAACCATAAGATTTGAAGGTGAAGAGTATGTAGATGCTCTGAGGTCTAGATTAATATTCCTGAGAACTGTCGGGAATGTAGAGCTTGGGGTGCAATATGCTAAACTCTAGGGGTACCCCTGCTCCTCTGCTTCTGAGTCACTCTGGCACCATGGCCCAGACTAAGAGCCAGTGCTGTAGGGCCCTGGGACAGTTTCTGTGTGAGGCTGTTTTAGGGAAAGTTTTGCAGAATCCCGTAGAACAATGAAACTCAATTACCCTGTAGGGTCTGTCCTAGTGCCCTTTCTGCTGTACGAAAACACCACAACTCAAATCAGCTTAGGGGAGGAAAGGCTTGCTCAGATTCCAGGTCACAGTCATGAGAAATGCCAAAGCAGGAACCTGGAACAGCTCTTCACATCACATCCACGGTCAGGAGCAGAGAGGAACAGAGGCATGAAGAACTCCGTGAGTTCAAGGCCAGCCTGATCTACAGAGCAAGTTCCAGGACAGCCTGGGCTACAAAGAGAAATCCTGTCTCAAACCACCACCACACCCCAAAACAAAAGAGCCGAGGGGAAAGCACAGGTGCCGCTTGCCCCAGGGGCACTTCTGCCTAGCTGACGGTCTTTGTCGCCCTTACACAGTTCAGGGCCCACCTCTGGTGCCACCCATGTTCAGGGTGAATAAATCTTCTCATCTTAAGGAACAAACAAGACGATCCCCTACGGACATGCCACAGGCCGACCTGATTTAGACAACACCTCACTGGGACTTACTTCCAAGAGGATCTAGGCTGTGTCAAGCTGGCAGAACTAACCAGCAGAGAGCTGCTAAGCACAGCGATCCAAATGCCGAGGCTACACCTCTTCAACTCTTCTCTGCACAGCCTGGGGGAAAGGGCACACAGGCCTATCTGTCTCTCTTATGCCCCATCCGTGGAACCCACTGTTGGACTCTAACAGTGGGGAATACTTCTAGAACTGTCCACCCAGTCCCTATCAGTCTTTGGTGAACCCTCCCCGTGTCTCTCCAGTATATGGGCCTTGCATGTACAGCTCAGCAGCTCACAGCCAGGGAGCAGGAGTCAAAGAGTTGCTGAATGGCATGGATACTTGGTTCAAGGGCTTTTCAGTGAGGGACAGAGCTATAAAAATCCATGTGTGTGACCCAGACGCCCACCTTGGTCAACCAACCTTGAAAGATGGAAGCTCCTGCAAGAAAGGCCACTGGTTTGTGTTCAAAGTTATGCAAAAGTGGACCACAGCTTTACAGGAATTTTATTCTTAGGCATAAAAATAAATCGAGTTTTTGTGCTGAAAGGGAAATGCGAGGGGCAGGAAACAGCCTCTTTGCAGGAATGCTGGCTCTGGTGAACATTCCACATGGAGGTATGCAGATGCCTAGGAACTCTGAGAGCTCCTGCTGCTATCTCCGTCTCAAGTCCTGCAGGGATCCACTGGAAGAGAGGGGAGCTGGAGTACTGCCGAAGAGCCTGTACCACCAGCATATGGAACATGGCAGGGCAGGATTATGGAAACATGGGTGTCATCCCAGGAGGACACTGCAGCGTTGAAATGTCCCAGCAGGACAAGAAAAAAGAGTGGCCTTTCCCCTGCAGTGTGCACAGCCTCCACCCAGGGTGCGAGACTTCTGGGTGCCTGTCAGGAAGGGGACCCAGAGGCCAAGTTCTGGGCATGCATCCTGCTTCTCCCCACCTTGCGACTCTGGGGCTTTGCTGGTCATTCTGTATGTTCAGTTCCCACTCACTCATCTGAGGAAGCTGAGCTAGGACAGTCTCCCACATGCACATTCTGGTTCTTAGAATAAAAACCTAAATGTGATCCTAAATGCCTCGAGTATGTGGTCCAACTCAAGCTCCCAGCCTCCAAAGACCTTCAAGGTAAAAGAAAGCATGGAGGGGCGGTGTCAGGAGAATCCACAGAGCCCGGCCCTGGGGACCACATAAGCAGATGATAGCACCAGCATGTCAGGTGTTTGTTGTTTGTTTTTCTCTTTTTACTCTTTTGGCTTTTTAGCTCTTTCGGGGGACTCGACACCCAACTCCCAAATAAATCACACATGGAAGCTTATTATTTCTTACAAATGTCCAGCCTTAGCTTGGCTTGTTTCTAGCAAGCTTTTCTTATCTTAAATTATCCCATCTATCTGTAGTAAGAAGGCTGCTTGTTTGTTTCCCGGCCACCTGGAAGCTCAGACCCTAAATGGTATTATATAAATCACTGTTTGACCAATTACTTAAGTGTATTGCTAGCTAGCTCTTACATCTAGAATTAACCCATCTCCATTATTTTATGCCTACTGACAAAGCTTCAGCATGTCTGTCTCTGGCAGCAGCTCCATGGCATCTCCCTTACTTCTTCCTTCCAGCATTCAGTTTAGTTTTCCCCACACCTCTGTTCTGCGCTGCTCTGCTATAGGCTCAAAGCAGTTTCCTTATTCACCAACGGTATTAATAGCATACAGAGGAGAATCCCACATCATCTATCTTTTGGGCTTTTATCTTTCTCTATATCTGTATCCTTTTTCTTTCACCCCTACTCCATGGTTGACTGTGTAGCTGGATGGCTGGCCCCTGATGTCTTCCTCTCCTTGTTCTTCTTCTCCTGCCAGATTTCTCCTCCTATTTATTCTCTCTACCTGCCAGCCCCACCTATCCTTTCTCCTGAATAGCTATTGGTCATTCAGCTCTTTATTAGCTCAATTGGGTATTTTAGACAGACAAAGTAACACAGCTTCACAGAGTTAAACAAACACAACATAAAAGAATACAACACACTTTTGCATCATTAAAACAAATGTTTCACAGCATAAACAAATGTAACACATCTTAAACTAATATTCCACAATACATGGTAGAGTGGTTAAGGGACTGAGGAGATGGCTCAATAGGTAAAACACTTGCCACGCAGGAGTGAAGGCGTGAGTTCAAACCCTCAGAACTCACATAAAGCTGGTTACTAACCTATAACCTCTCTACTCCTAAGTGAGAAGGGAGGTAGAACCAGCAGAAACTCTGGAAGCTTACAGGTGAGATGGCATGATCATACTCACCTCACATACACACACACACACACACACACACACACGCACATTTAAACACACTCATACACATGCAGGCATCTCAGGGACCTGGCATGTGAAGTTCATGGCCAGCATGGGTCTTCAGTTTGGTCTCTTTCCTCTACTCTGGTGAATTGCGTCTTCGCATATATTAGAAACACGCCTCAAGCATCCTGTGATTTTCTTCCATCCACCTGAGGATCTGTAGCTTTAAAGATCACCCAAGCGAATACTGCAGGGCTTCATCACAACTGCACACAAGCCCTGCTTGAGTATAGACTCAGGTGCATCCTGGGAGATTTCCATCTTAGGAAGGAATGTGCGAAAGACTGGATTCTGGTTGACGCAGTTAAGCTCCCATTTCAATGCTGTGGCTTTTAGTTGGCTTCTGAGAAGACACAAACCACCTCGAAAGCATTTGGTCCACAACTAGAAGTTTCCTTGAACATCTACTTAAAATTCTGATGTAGGAAAAAGGCAAATCTCAAAATCTGGTGCAATGATTTTTTACAAAAACCACTCTTTTTTGAGACAGTCTCCCTAGGTTGTGGTTGTCCTGGAACTTACTATGACAACCAGGCTAACCTTCAACTTACAGAGATCTCCTTACCTCTATTCTCTTCTGAGTGCTGAGATTGAAGTTGTGTGCCACCATGTCTAGCCCAATTACTGTGAAAAAAACTTTAAAGATAGTATCCCTCCCTGGCATAATTTAATCTCTAAACAGATAAACTGAAATTAGAAATAAATCTATGAATTTAACTGGCTACAACAATAACAATAACTTAATGTTTTGTGATTATAATGCAGTAGAGTCGAGTATAAGGTGACTATTTCAGCTATTGAATATCTTCAGGGGTCCTATGGGATGGGGCAGTGACAACCTGGGTTTGACCCCTAGGACCCCCTTGGTGGAGGAGAAAACTGACTCCTACAGGCTGTCTTCTGGTGTCTCTTCACTTCTCATGGCATGCAACATGCACACACACACACACACACACACACACACACACACACATACAAAATATTTTCAGAAAAATTATATATTAGCCCATAATGTAAAAGACAGGATCTCTATTGTTTCTAGCAATTAGTTACTATTCCAGCTATGTCTCGAATATACACTAAGACACCTGCTGTAGTTTCTTCAGGCTCTGCCTACTCTGGCCTGAGGATGACTGGGCCTAAGTCTAACCACATGGGCCTATCACTCTCTTCTGTTTTGTTCTTTATCAACTCTGTAACTCTTTTATGTGTGCTGTATAGTCATCCATTCAGTCCGTGACTGCTTCCCCAGTAGGAACAAAGACTCTGGGGCCTTCACTCACTACTGTGTCTCCAGGAAGAAAATGAACATCTACCATGTAAACCACCTAACAAATATTTGTGGAATGGAAAAAGGAAAAGAAAAGATTAATAATGATGTGGGATGTCCTTCTGTGTATGTGTGTGGAGTCCAGGAGATGCTTTGTAGCTGCTAAAGGACACAGACACCAGAAACTTACCAGTAAACCACAGTCTCATGGTGATACACAGATTAATAGAAATGTGTTGATTTAAGATGTAAGAGTTAGTTAATAAGAAGCCTGAACTATTGGTCAAACAGTGTTGTAATTAATATAGTTTCTGTGTGATTATTCAGGTCTGGGCAGCTGGGAAACAAACAAGCACTCAATGAGTAAGAACACCAGCTGCTTTTCCAAAGGACGCCAGTTTAGTTCCCAGCACCCACATAAGGGCCCACAACTGTCTGTAATTCTACCAGTTCCAGGGGATCTGATGCCCTCTTCTGGGATTTGCACTCATGTGCATATTATGGTCACACAAACACATATACACATAAGTAAAAATAAATCTTAAGAAAATATGAATAATTTGGTCAAGCAAAAGATCAGTATTAAAAGCCCATTCATATTATTTCTAGTTAGCATTTTAATGAAAAGTACAGTTAGATAAATTGGGCAAGGAAAAAATATATAATCACTGTCTTAGCAAGAGTTTCTATTCCTGCAACAAAATACCATGACCATAAAGCAAGTCGGAGAGGAAAGGGTTTATTCAGCTTACACATCCACACTGTGATCTGGGATTCCCCTCCATATGTTATGAATATATTTTATTACCCATTGGTTAATAAAAAAATATGATCTGGCCTGTGGCAGGGCAAATATAGCTAGATGGGGAAACTACACTGAATGCAGGGAAAAAGAAGGGGGAGTCAGGCAGAAGCGATGTAGCCACCCAAGAAAGCAAGATGTGAAGTAACAAACCAAGAGCCTCGTGGTAAAATATCAAATAATAGAAATGGGTTAATTAAAATGTAAGAGCTAGCTAGGAATATGCCACCAAACAGTGTTGCGATTAGGATAGTTTCTGTTTGGTTATTTGGGTCTGGGCAGTTGGGAAGCAAAAGCACATTCTCCATTTGCTACATCGCTGTTCATCACTGACGGAAGTCAGGACAGGAGCTCAAACAGAACAGGAACAGGAGGCTGGAGCTGATGCAGAGGCCAAAGAGAGAAGCTGCTCACTACTGGTTTGCTTCCCTTGGTTTGCTCAGTCTGCTTTATTATACAGCCCAGGACCGGCAGCTCAGGATGGCACCACCCTCCATGGGCTGGGCTCTCCTCCATTGATCACCACTTGAGAAAATGTCTTACAGCTGGGTCTCATGGAGGCACTTCCTCCGCTGAGGCTCCTTCCTCTCTGATGACTCCAGCTGTGTCAGGTTGACACAAAATCAGTTGGCGCAATCACTAACTATAGTCAGAGGTACAATCAAAATTTGAAAACCGTATCTGGTTGAAGCTCAGAGGCAAAATCTTCTCTATTAATTAAATTAGCTAAAGAAAAAAAAATAAATTTTCAACTCAATAATTTATAAAACGAACTGACAAACCACCCAAAGAAAGAAAAAATAATAAAGACAAAACAAAGAAATAAGGAAAAATGGAAAAGCATTTGAACTGATATCTCAAAAACTCTTTCTTTGAGAAAAAAAAAGCTTTAATTCTGGAGTCAACCAGATAAATCGGCGGCTGAAGGCTCTTCCTGCCAAGACCCCAAACAATGGAAGAAGAGAATCCGCTCTGAAGGTTGTCCTTTGGCCAGGTCTGTGCAAGGATGCACACACAAAATCACCCATCCAATCCAAACACGAAAAGAAAAGAAAGATCCCCAAAACTCAGAACAGAAATGATAGCACACATTTGGAGTCACCCAAGAGACACAGCTTCTTCACTCATGATGTCTAGATCCCCGCAAAATGACAAATTCCCCACTAAAAGTAGAAGTCACCAACAGTTATTCCACAACAAGCAGAAACTTTAAATCAGTGGGAGGCTAGGTGTCTAAGGAAATTCTGAGACATGTGTCTTTCACAATCCCCTTTAGTGGGCAGCAGGTCCCCATTAGCTCACTGGATACTCTTCTCTTCTGCCCCTGCTTTCTTCCGGGTTCATCTTGTCCACCAGGCAAAGGATTAATGTCCAGAATTTATAAGGAACTCAAAATACCCAGCAATAAAAAACTGAATAATTCAACTTTAAGATGGCTAAATGATTTGGATAAAGATTCCTCAGATGACACATAAAAAGCCAAGAAGCACATGAGAAAATACCCACCATCGCCATTAGGGAACTGCAAGTCACAGCCACAGTGAGGTACATAACAACATCCTTCCCAGTCTGAACGGCTAACAGGGAAAAACACACACACACACACACACACATGAAAGCATGCTAGCAGGTATGTAGACCAAGGGGACCCCCCACAGCTGTCAGAGCATAGATGAATACAGCCATGTGGGTGCCGAGGGGACTAAAAGATGGTTGTTGGTATAAACGGATAAACTATTGCAGGTTATGTCACGAAGAGTCTTCAAAGAAACAGCACTGGAAAAACCATAGTGTTAGCCTTCATTGTCAGCTTGGCCGCATTTACAACCATCTTGAGACACCCTGGGTGTGTCAGCAAGGATGTTTCCAGAGAGGTTTAACTGAAGAGGAAAACTCACCCTGAACGTGGCTGGCAGCATCCTTTGGGCTGAAGTCCCAGACCAAATTAAAAGGAGAAAGGGACTGAGCACTCTTCACTATGGTCTGCTTCCTGACTGAGTCATACACATACATGTACATGCACAAGTGCACACACACACACACATGCACACACACACTCAGGCACATGCATGCACTCACACACACACACACACACACACAAATAGAAAGAAATACTGTCATTTAAAAAAAAAAACATGTCAATCCCATGCATGAGTATTCAAAAGCCACAGATGCCAGAGACAAAAGGAGACTACGGCTCAAACTCATTGTAAATGATGATTTTAGAGACCTAGGTAAAGGTTTAGATTTGTGCACTGATGTAAATAAAAGCACAGGGATTAAGGGAACTTTTCCTCAAGCCACAGTGGCGCAGATACGAAAAACACACTATATATAATCCATCTTGGTCTTGTGTATGGGCTTCTGAGTAAATCCTCCCTCCACACTGTGCATCCTGGGTATGTAAATTAACTTCTCTGGCCTCCATTTCCTCATAGTAGAATGAGCACATTGGCCATATCTAACTGGGGAGGTTTTGATCATCTTGAATGAATTATCACTTATAACCTCAAAGACGGGTGCAAGACCAAGGCTTAGTAAACCTTGCTTACCCTGAGTATTCTCAGTGACGTAGTGTGTATTGCGCCTCTGTTTTGTTGGTTTCGGCTGTATCGATCCCCAGAAGCTGTGTTATACACACACAAAGAAAGCAGTCACTCATCTCAGGTGAACTGTGAATGCGCTCACGGGCTAGTTCCCACTAGACACACGTGTCTGTGAAGGCAATGCAGTGGGGACAAGGGTAGCCAAGGAACATAAGGAGAGCGGTGCCAGCCAGGTGTCATCACGCCACCTGCCTGGGACGTGCATTCAGGCCTGTGCCAAGCCACTTGGTAGTCATCGCACAAGGGGCGGGAACGCCCTAAGAGAGACACAAAGCAGGCACAGTGTGTGTGCCAGAGGGCAGTGAGGTGTGACAAACACAAGGATGAGCTCAGAGGGCTGTGATAACCTTTTTCCCAAGATGTTCCTGTAGCGTTGCTCACGACACCCCTTCCTGCTGGTCCATAGGGCCTGCCCTGAAGCCACAGTCGACAGGAACCACCACTCAACTAGCATCCTCATGGTCCTCAAAGAGGTCAGCAGAGCTCCTCCCCTCCCCCTGCACAACCCTTGCATCACCAGTCAGGTCACCTGGGCCAGAGGAATCAGGAAGCAAGGGTAAAGACTCTCATTCCTAGGAGCCAGGGACACAGAAGGCTTGCCTCTGGGACGGCTCAACACTGAGTGAGCTGCTCTCATCTGAAAGGACTCGCTCTCGGGGCACACCTGAAGTGAGAGCCCACTTCCAGATCTGTGATGCCTGTTTTAGCCTCATTCCCTCCAGGTTAATCTTGTCCCTTGTGACACAAGAGGCGCAGACGAGGCTACACTGTAGGATGATGGGTAAGAGTTCTGCATAAGACACATGGAACCGAGCCATCACCCAAGATCTCAGAGGAATTTTCATTCTGACAAAATAAGGATGTTCTGGGCTGCAGGAGACATGGCTGGTGCTGGGCATATGGCCTGTCATCCATTTAAGGTCTCAGGGACCTTGTAATGAGTGGAGGAGGGGAGGATGAGATACAGAGGAAAGGGGAAGTCTGTCAGGAAAAAGCTTAATTTTCTCCTTTGCATTTTCCGTTCTGTGTACTTCATCTTTTCGTGTGTGTGTGTATGTGTGTGTGTGTATGTGAACCACATGTGTGCACCACATGCGTGTAGTGCCCCTAAAAGTCAGAAGAAGGTGTCGGAGCCCCTGGAACTGGAGTTCCAGATGATTGTGAGCCTCCATGTGGGTGTTGGGAGTCAAACCCCAGTCCTCTGCAAAAGCAGTGCATGCTTTTAAACCTGCTAATCCAGCTCCCTAGTGCTGGTTTCATTTGTTTGTTTGTTTGTTTGTTTGTTTTGTTTGTGGTGTTTGGGGGTTTGTTTGTTTATTTGTTTGTTTCTTAAGTAGTCCCGGCTTGGCCTCAAACTCACTGAGCAGTCAAAAATGACTTTGATCTTCCTGCCTCTACCACCCAAAAGCTAAGATAATGACCAGGTGCCATCCCACCCTTAAGAGAGTTGTTTTAACCAGATTGCGGGTTTCTGAGGTAAGATGGCCAAACCTGCCACCCTCACAGGGCTCCCAGCATTCCGCACACCAAGCAATCAGTAGATCTGGAGCCATTTCCTTTAGACTGGGCACAGGGCCAGTTCACTGTCTGCCTCCAACTTCACCCGTTATCTTCCTGATTCAGAGGCTGAGAATTGAGAGCTTACTATTTTCTGTTAGGAATTATTTTCCTTTTTACATGAAAAAAATAATAAAGGCAAATCAAGATATTCATAAGCATTAAGAGTTTGAAGTAGGCGCTGTGCAGTGGTACTTTACTCACACCTTGAAAGACCCAACTGTCTTCTGGCTTTCAGCCCTGCCTACCCAGAGTTTCGATATCTCCCCTCATCTCTGCATCTCAGAGGTCACTGGCTTGCAAGCAGCATCTATGAGAAAGGGTCTTTTCCCCACATGTCTCCCATGGGAAAGGACGGCCTTTCCAGAACCTTCCTCCAGTGTCCAGCATCCCTTCCCTTCAGGTCCCAGCAACCTAAGCCAATCACTCACTGCCAGGGACGGCCCTGCTCTGCACTTAGAGCAGGAGGCCATGGCCACTCACCTGTGAACATGTGAACAAGTGGTACCAAAGCAGCAAGAAAGAAGTGTGGGCACTTCAGGGCGGATAGCGGTGCTCATCGCCTGAGCATGCTCCTCAGCGTCATGCCTATGGAGCCCCGTTTTCTCCAGAGCCAAGAGGCTATTTTTCATTGAGTTTGGCACAAAGGTAAAGTAAATGGTCCCAAAACAGATGAATGAGTGGAATAAACAAATGAACAAAGTTAACTGGGTGAGCTGAGGGGGGGGCAGTGAGAAAAGGAGGCAGGGCAGCAGGAAGGACAAGGGATGGACAGCAGAGACTTGCTCAGCCCTTCCCCTGCAGATGTGTGGACAGTTGAGGAAGATGATGGTTTGCTCCGCGCTCTGATTCTGTAACTGGGTTTGGCGATACATTACTCTGACCACAGTGCTCTCTATGTTGGGGTACAAGAATATACTCTCTGTGAAGTGGAGTCCAGTAACAAAACTAGAGTCAGACTGGTACAAAGTGCACTGAGAATTTCTACCTGTAAAAGCCCCATGGACAGAAAGAGGCTTGCAACTGCTCTCCCCAGAGTCAAGCCCCACAAATGAGCATCCCAAAGCACTGGGTCTCAAGCCAGGAGAGAAGCAGGGAGGATCCGTTCAGAACACTACAGTACAAGGTGAGTTTGAGAGAGCCCTGAATGTGTGTGTCTGTGTGTGTGCATGCATGTGTGTGTCTCTGTGTGTGTGTCTGTGTGCATGTGCATGTACATGTATGCGTGCGTGCATGTGTGTGTGTCTGTATGTCTCTGTGTGTGTCTGTGTGTGCATGCATGTGTGCATGTGTGTGTCTGTGTGTGTGCATGCGTGTGTGTCTTTGTGTGTGTGCATGTGTGTGTCTGTGTGTGTGCATGCATGTGTGTCTCTCTGTGTGTGTGCACGTGTGTGTCTGTGTGTGTGCATGCATGTGTGTGTCCCTGTGTGTGTTTCTGTGTGCATGTGCGTGTACATGTATGCGTGCGTGCATGTCTGTGTGTCTCTGTGTGTGTCTGTGTGTGTGCATGCATGTGTATATGTGTGTGTCTGTGTGTGTGTCTGTGTGTGTGCATGTGTGTGTCTGTGTGTGTGCATGCATGTGTGCATGCGTGTGTGTGTCTGTGTGTGTGTGTCTGTGTGCATGTGCGTGTGCGTACGTGTGTGTGTGTGGAACCAGAGGTCCACCTCAGGCACCATCCACCTTTTTGGTTTGGTGGTGAGAGAAGGAAACTGCTCACTCCAGACTCTGGCCGGAGTCAGAACCTTAGCACACTGATGAAAGCGGAATTGCCTGCAGAGATGGCCTTCTCTCCCTCCAGCCAGCTGTACCAGCTAGGCTTCGTCAGCTTGATACAAACTAGGACTGTCCAGGAAGTAGGAACCTCAATTAAGCAAATTCTCCAGTAAGATTGGCTTGTAGGCCAGCCTGCATGACATTTCCTTTAACCATTGATGTGGAAGAGTCCAGAGGACTGTGGGTGATGCCACCCAGGGGTAGGTGGTTTTAGCAAGTTGAACGAACCATGGGGAGTGGGCCAGTTAGTAGCCTCTTCTCACAACCACGGCCCTTCAGTTCCTGCCCTGAGTCCCTGCAGGGGGGAGAGGAGTGATGATTGTATATGATCAAAATATATTTTATATGCATTAAATTTTCCAGAAATAAATTAGATAATCTTGTAAAGAAACATTTTATTTCCATTTTCCTGAGTATGTCTAATTTTAATTTTATGTGTATGAATGTTTTGTCCATGTGTTTGTTTGCAAACCACATGTGTGTCTGATGCCCACAGAGATCAAAGGACCCCTTGAAACTGAAGATGGTTGTGGGATAATATGCGGGTGCTGGGAATAGAGTGTACGTCCTCTGGAAGCTTAACCACAGAGCCATCTCTCCAAATACATATATATTAATATATATTATATAATATATTATAACATATAATACAATATTATATTATATAAACATAATACAAACATATATTATATATAATGTGTGTGGTATGATTGTTGTAATTGGAGCACTGGGAAATGGGGAGAAGCAGATCCATGAAGTTCATAGGCCAGCCTGTTCCAGACACACATGTATATGCAGACACATGCACACACATACACACTCACATACACACACTCAGATGTACACACATACATACACACATACACACACACTCACATACATACACACACACTCACATGCACACACTCACACACACAAGCATACAAACACACACTTGAGCATACATTTAAACTGAGCTCACTCAGTACCACAATTCTATTGATGTTGAGTTTCACTCTGAATCATCCTCTCTCAGTCTCAGATTTAAGCCCTGCACCTCATAAAATTACCTTGCAATTTCATGTGCAAGAGAGCTAGGTAAGTAAATAAACCCACCCGTAAATTGTCTTTGTAAATAGCATCCTTTGAGCAATGTGTCTGAGACATGTATGTGCTGCACCCCGAGAGAAGTCTGCATCCAGGCACCCGCTCCAGGGTGTACTATCCTTTTCCTAATTCTCTCTCTCTCTCTCTCTCTCTCTCTCTCTCTTTCTCTCTCTTTCCCCTCCCCTTTTCTCCTCTTCTGTCATCTTCTGTCATGGGAGGCAGTTAGCAGCCAGACCAGCACAGACCAGCCCCTCCATCTAAGTACCTGCTGGTTCTTAGACTGGGATCGTCCCAGCCTCCCAGAACCCTGAGACTTACACTTCTGCAGTTGTGAATTCCAGCCTAGACATCTGCTGTAAACTCAGAAACAGACTTATGGTGTTCAGAAACTTAGGTTTCCCTACCTGCCTCCGTTCTGTTTCCTAGACAGTCTTGATTCCTTTTGTTTTTCTGGAACCAGCTGTCTTTCCTCCTTTGTGTGCCTTCTCCAGATTGCTTCAATGGGTACCCAGGACCCAAGTCTTGCCAACAATGTAGAAACTGACACATATATATTTTTTCTGCCGCTCTGGCCTTCTATTCTCCAGCAAGCACAGGATATAAACAAGCAGATCAGAAAGAAGAGATAAGATGAGTCCATAGTAAAGCTTCACAACGACGCCATGCGGGAAACACCCTTACCTGTTGGGTTCAGAGAGAAAAGCACCTCAGTGTTGGTAGGGCATTTCCCCTGGGAATGAACCTGATGGGAAGAGGCTTAGCATGACAGTTCTGTGTGGTTTTAAGATGCTCATATATGCTTCAAGGACTTTTACATGAACACATACTATGACTCATCTATTTCACTTCTCAATTTTCCCCTTGGAAGTATTAGGGAACTGGAGAGATGGCTCAGTGTTTTAGAGCACTTACTGCTCTTACAGAGGACCCAGGTTCAGTTCCCAGCACCCCCATGGTGACTCACAACCATCTGTAACTTCAATACTGGAAATCTGACGCCCTTTTCTGTCCTCTGAGGGCACCAGGCTTGCACTTGTGCACATATAGTCAAACACTCATACACATAAAAGAAAAATAAATCTACTTTAAAAACAGAAACAATAGCGTAAGTACAGAAAGGTTGCTACAACATCACAGTGGAGAAAGTGGAAACCATCTCTATCCCACAGCAGAGCGGGTTAAATGATGTGGACTTCCGCTGTTGTTCCAGCTTTGCTTTGTTTTTGTCTTGTATGCTTTGCTGTTTACATGGTTTTCAAGACAGGGTTTCTCAGTAGCTATGGAGCCAATCCTAGGACTCACTCTGTAGATCAGGCTGGCCTTGAACCTACAGAGGTCCACCTGCCTCCATCAGCAGAATGCTGGGATTAAAGGCATGCACCACCAACGCCCAACTGCTTGCTTGTTTTTGAGAAAGAATCTCATTATATAGCCCAGGCTGGCCTGGAACTCGATATGTAGCACAAAGTGGCCTCTAAGTCATGATCCTTCAGCCTCTCTTGAACGCTGAAATTGTAGATAGGTACTACCATACCTACTTCTAACAGTCAATGGAATTCAACACAGCCCTCAAAAAAGAATAATGGCTACCTCTCATGAAGGATCTAATGAAAGATATTGGCATAAAATTGATATCTGGAGGCCAACAAGATGGCTCTGTGTATAAAGGTGCTTGCCATGAAAACCAGATGGCTTGAGTTCAATCCCTGAAGCCCACATAAAGGTGGATGGGTGGATGGGGAAAACTGACTACATGAAGCGATCCTTTAGCCTCCATATGCACACCGTGGCATGCATGTGCACGTGTGCATGTGCACGCGTGTGCACACACACCATACAACAATAATAAATAGATATTTTAAATATAGATGTGGAGAGAGAGGTTGAGCACACAGACCTCTAGACACTGTGGTTCTCACAGTGAGAGTCCCCACTACAGCTACAGCTTCACCTTTTTAGAAACTAATTAGAATGCTGTCCGTCTCTGTCCCAGGCCTAGTGAGTCGGGACGCCACTCTGCCACTTTAAGTGACACAGTTCTCAAAACATGTCTATCAAAAGTAAGAATGTTGAGCCAGGTAGTGGTGGCACACGCCTTTAATACCAGCATTCAGGAGGCAGAGGCAGGCAGATCTCTGTGAGTTCGAGATCAGTCTGATCTACAAGAGCTAGTTCCAGGACAGCTAGGGCTGTCACACAGAGAAACCCTGCCTCGATAAAAGCCAAAACACACAAAAGCGTGAGAGCATTGACTGGGACTGAAAAGGTGGCTCAGCTGATAAAAGGCACCTATACTCAGACATACGCATCAGACACAGTAATAATTCATATCTACTTAATTATATATACGGAGACAGAGATACACATATGGAGCACTTCTGTGCGTCACCTGAATAAAATTCTACACGCAACAGGGCATGGCAGCACATACCTGTAATGTCAGGACTCTAGAAACTGAGGCAGGAAGATTGGTGTGATTTCAAGACCACTCGGCTCATACAGCAAGTACCAGGCCAGTCTGGACTATGGAGCAAAACTGAGTTTAAAAAGAAGAAAGCAGGAAGAAGAGAAGAAAGAAAGGAAAATGAGGGAAGGAAAGGGGAGGGAAGGGGAGGGAAGAGAAGGGTAAGGAGAGAAGAAGGGGGAAAGAGGGCAGAGGAGAAAAATCCAACTTATAAGACCTTCAGTTTCATGACTGCCTCCACAGGCAGAGACTTACACGCCAAGCCATGCCTGATGTCATAGGAATGAGCCAGGAACACAAACTGGAGGAAACTGAGGAGAGAACTCCGTGTCTGAGCCTTGCACACTTGCCTATACCAGGTGACAGCAGCTGCTGTGCCCACTGAGGAGATGAGGAGAGCAGGTGACATGCTGTCTTATTGCCCACCGGAGGGCACACAACAACGAGACCAACTCGCTTCCACCCTTCAGAGATATCACCTCACAAGACTGGCCCCTTAGAAATGGCCCTGGCACTTGTCTGCCAAAATGGCTTTGTGTGAAATTCTCAAGGATTAATGAAAATGTTGCTTTAAAAATTTATATTAGTCAGGTGTCATTATTCTCAGTACTCAGGAGGCAGAGGCAAGAGGATCTCTGTGAGTTCCAGGCCAACCTGGTCCACAGAGTAAGTTTAAGGCTACACAATGGGACCTGTCAAAAAAATTATATTTCGTATGTATCTGTCTGTCTGCCTGCCTATCTGTTCATATGTATGTGGCTCTTCAGAAATCATCCTTGTCTTATTTGGGGGCCATCCTCTCATTGGCCTGGAGGGCACTGAGCACACTAGGCTGGCTGCCCACCAGGATTAGGGTCACAGGCAGACATGCCACGCCCAGCTTTGTAACATGGTGGCTTTTCACACAGAAACACGCGGAACCTTGACTGAGCCAGCAGAGGCGCTGAGGAGGGTTTTCAGGCCCTTCCCGAGTCCCCCGCCTCCAGCCTTGCTGTGTACGGAGTGTCTCCTTTACGGTCTGTGAAAGGCTTTCTCCTCGCAGCCTCACCTCCCTGGCCTCAGACAACAAAGCCGGCTTTGCTGTTAGCACAAAGTGCTTGTTGCTTTCCTGATCCCTGAGCAAACCAGAATCCAGAGAACAATAATGCAAGCCTTTTTCTGTTCCAATAAAAGAGAGATGACACAGAGACCCGGGGGCGGCAGCTCCCCGGAGTGTGTTTTGACAAAGAAGTCATCACTGTAAGCACACAGTAAACAAGCTCAGAGCCCAGCACTGTGGCTCTGGATCCAGCTGCATGCCGGGAGTGGCTGGCAGGCGCTTAGCCTTACATTCAGAAGGCCTCGGAGCTACCTGTAGAGCTCCGTCCGGTCCCCGGCCTGGACCACAAGCCCTCCCAGAGTCTCCACCTGGAGCCCTGAAGGCTACTGGGAACGATTCAGGTAGACTTGATTGTCCCTGTTGCCAGACATTCCGCAGGGTTAAACAGGCCTAGGAACAGTTCTGTGGCTTTGCGGACCTTTCAGAATAGTTTTGTTTTGCCATTCTGGTTAAGTTTAATGAGTAGCTAGGTTTAGGAACCTGTTCTAGAGACATCTGAAGTATTTCTCCTTCTTCGAAATCTTGAACCTCCCAGACAGAGCCTTATCACCTCCCATCCAGGCCTTACCTCTGCTTTTCCTAGACATCTTCTAAAGGAGTCCAGGTCAACCTGAAACCATTCCAGCAGGCTGCCTGGTGTCTGAAACCAGGGATAGTGCTAAAGGGCAAATACAAGTAAGTGCATGTGTGTGTGTGTGTGTGTCTGTGTGTGTGTGTGTGTCTGTGTGTGTGTGTGTGTGTGTGTGTGTGTGTGTGTGGTGTATGTGCCAAATGTATAATTCTTTTACAAATACATTCCATGACAAAGTTCAATTTATATTTACATAATAGATGAGCAAACAGTACTCTAGAGAGCTGGCTCAGCAGTTAAGAGCAAAGGACCGTAGTTCATTCCCAGCACCCACAGTGAGTACTTCAAAAGCCCTGTGTCTCTACCTCCAGAAGTTCTGACACCCTCTTCTAACTTCTGGGGGCACTGTTCAGACATAATTAAAAATAATAAAAATATGTCGTTTGAAAAAGAAATTAACAAACAATAATAGAATAGATTACAGGACAATGTAATATAAGTTGCATGAATATTTGGTGTGGAAGAATTATCTGTATTCTGTCAATCATATTTTAAATAAAACGCTGATTGGCCAGGCAGGCAGTATAGGCGGGAAAACCAGATAGGAAGTAGAGGTGGAGCAAAGAGACTGGGAGTATTCTGGGAAGCAGGAAGCTCCCTCTGCAGTTCTGCCCAGACCACCAGAGAGGAAAGATGTAAGCTATCCCATTGGAAAAGGTACTGAGCCATGTGGCTAACGTAGATAAGGATAATGGGCTAACATAAGTTATTAAGAGCTAATAAGTAGCCTGACCTAATGGGCCAATCAGCTTTATAACTTATAGAGATCTCTGTGTGATTGATTCTCTGGGTCATGCCGGCTGTGGGGTACTGGGTGGGACAGAAACCCCAACAAGCTGGCCCTCGTGTTACAAATATTGTCTCTCTCTAAACAGCTTGTGTTCTGTTTTCGCATTTCTTGGCAGCATGTGAGGACAAGGTGCCTGCCTGTAGAAGCTGTGGCAGGAGATTTAGGACCCATGACCATGCGTACTATGAGCTGGTCAAGGATGAGGGAAAGCTAAAAAGTAAAGCTACAGCTGGAAGAGGTGCCTCTGCCCCTCTGTTGCAAGGAGAGGAGGGCCCTTTGTTTGTCCTGGCTGCCCAGCTAGCTTACACCCAAAATAATCACACAGAAACTGTATTCATTAATACACTGCTTGACCCATTAGCTCTAGTTTCTTATTGGCTAATTCTTATATCTTAATTTAACCCGTTTCTATTAATCTGTATATCACCACGTGAGTGTGGCTTACCGGCAAGATTCTAACCAGCGTCCATCTCAGGCAGAAGATCTACGGTGTCCCTCACTCTGCCCTTCTTCCCAGCATTCAGTTCTGTCTTCTCCACCTACCTAAGTTCAGCCCTATCAGGCCCAAAGCAGTTTCTTTATTCATTAACCAATGAAAGCAATACATGAAGAGAAGAACCTCCTACACCATTTCCCCTTTTCTGTTTAAGCAAAAAAAGAAGGCTTTAACTTTAATATAGTAAAATTACATATAACAGGACAGTTATCAAGCCAGAATTACAGTTACAATATTTATATTTACTTTATTTCTTTCATATCTAAGGAAAACTATATTATTACTATCTATTCTTCAACTGCATCAAAGATCTCAGAAGGATATAATATTACCTAAGTAAACAGGAAGTACATTGTAAGCAACTTCCAAAACTCTAGAATTGACAGAGACATCTAGCTGCCTGAACAGTCACCCAAAGTTTTTCTGTACTGCTGGGGCATCCATCTTTAGCCTACAGGCCCATAGTATCCAGCAGACTTTTCCATGAAGCAGGAAAATTCAAAGACAGTTCAGTCACTTTTTTCTGTATCCTGAAAAATGTCTCACAGACTCTTTCATGAAGCAGGAAGGACCATCTCACCTTTAGGCAAGTTCAGCAGTCATCTCTCTGCAGGTCATGCATCCAGCGAAGCAGTCCAGGCAAGAGGAGTTTATTGCCCAAATGGCTAACCAACTCCAAAAGGAGCCTCTTCAATGCCCATCTTCCTCAGGAAGTAGCTTGGTGCTGCCAGGAGCAGTTATATCTCACTTCAACAGACTTTAAGCTATTTAAATGCCATTTTCTACAGTTCTTTGAAGTGGTTGAAGATTATCTATCTATGCAGAATATAATTTCTATGTATCTAAAGAACCTGATTAGTCTAACTATAAGTATGACAAACATAGATGACTATTGGTCTATAATTCTTAATACCTATATAACTTAAAGACTAAGACAATAAACAACTGTGCAATAAATGAGGATAATGACCTCCAAATGTAAACAATGTATTAGTATCTTGATAAGAAGTAGAAATGTACACTGCAGTATTGTAAATAAATATCAATATATAAAAAATGTTTTAAACAGAGGTAGAAGCATGCATGCATACAATATTTGATATAATTTAACCTTGTATCAATACTCAAGAATCTATACCAATGTAATTGTCTATAAATAATAACTCACAAGTATTCACTCTATTACTCACTATTATTATCAGTGTGAGTAAGTTCATACCAATCCAATTTTCCCCTTTTTTTTTCAAGGAGATCCCTAAGTTTATAAAATTCCTCCCCCAACCCTTAACTTTATTATACCATTTATAATAAACCCCTAATTGAAGTCCCTAACCCTGAGGACAAACTTTGTTGGGAGAGGGGAAGTCATCTTCTAGAATTACTTCAAGCTGTCATGGGGGCAATGTTCTTTTTACAGGATCCTGTGAAAGTAAAATGATGGTCAAGTTTCAAGATTAACGTCTGGTATGATTGCAAATAGTGAGTATTTTTGTGGAGGTCTGACCAGAATGTTGTAAAAACATGCACCATTTCAGCTAACCAAGTTGGAACCATCTTGTGCAGCTGGTACCCAAAACAGGTCTTGTAGTAACGCTATCAGCATCATCACACCATATCAACCAGGTCACACCCCTCTCCATGACTTCTCACACCTCAGAATGGGAGGAGAGGTTAGACCAACAAGGTCCCATCTAAGCTTTGCCATGTACCAGTACATGTCCCTAGGCAACTGACAGGCAGGTGAGCCTTGACCTCAGCAGCTGCAAAATGGAATCAATAATCTCTGCCCAGATCAAATTGGAGGAGAGTGAGGGCTAGGAAGGCTGGGTGTGTACAGAGCCCCAGCACAGCTATGCTGGTCACTCCTGGGCCTCTGCACAGAGTGCCCTCCCGGGTGCTTCTCTGAGTGGCCACACTATGACCAACAGTCTCAGCTCCAATCCAGCCACTCCTCTGGGTGTAAGCTGGGTTTTCTAGTTTTGTTTCTGTTGCTGGAATAAAACATCCTGACAAAAAGTGGCTTAGAAGAAAAGGGAAGGTTATTTGCCTCATGATTCCAAGTTGCAACCCATTACTAAGAGGAAGCCAAGATGAGAGCTTAAAGCATCACGCCTATGGTCAAGAGCAGAGAGAGACAAATGCACCCGAGCTGCCTGCTTGCTCTCAGACAGTCCCCTTCACTCTTGTGGAACTCAGGACCCCCTGCCTGGGGAATGGTGACATCCACAGAGCGCTGGGCCAAATGACAATCAAGACAAAGGCTGGTCTGATTTACACATTTCTGTGTCCCCATCCATCCTGAGTGCCACTGTCACTTCGTGCTCCCACACATGTAACAAGCATGTCCTCTTCCCCTCCTGACTCTTACATCCACTCCTGGTGCTTTCCTAAGACCGGGGCATGGAAGACCCACCTTTCCCACACCTCACACAGCACATGCCTTTGTCTTTTGAGAGAACAGAACTGGGGAGCAAGTGAGCCACATGCTATATGCCGTGCTCCCTGGGACCTCTGCCCTCACCACCTCAAAAACAGAGCAATGGCTGTGATCTCACCTTTGAGCTGGGCTTCCCAGGAATTCCAAGTTCTCCTTCCAGGGTCCATCCTCAGCCCTAAGGAAACCGGGTCCATGTCCTGACTGTCCTCAGAAGGACAGTTCATCCTGTGGAATTCAGTTAGCTCCATTGAGAGCAGCTTCTGAGGGACTCAAAGATGCTCAGTGCTGTTTGCAGTCTTCAGCAGTCTTCTCATTGCAAAGACTGTAAATGACGAGCTGGTGAAGCTTCTGTGTTTCTAAGAAGGAGATGTCCCGTGGCATCTCCATGTTGGAATAGAATTTAGGCTGTGTGGTGGTGTATGCCAGTAATCCAGGACTCAAGAGCCCAAGGCAGGAGGACCAATGTAGGTTAGAGGCCAGCCTGGGCTTCAGAGTAACAACTTTATCTCAAGCAAAGGAAATAGAGCCAGGCAGTGGCGGCACACACCTTTAATCCCAGCACTTGGGAGGCAGAATCAGGAGGATCTCTGTGAGTTCAAGACCAGCTCTACAGAGTGAGTTCCAGGATAGGCACCAAAGCTACACAGAGAAACCCTGTCTCGAAACTACCAAAAAAAAAAAAAGAGAGGAGGAAATAGAACTCAGAAATTCTCCATAAGCTGAAACATGTTGACACATCTTTCCACAGTTTTATTAACTATACAAAACAACCTGATCATGCTGTGCTGATGATCCGATCCATTTCCTAATCTTTTTTAGACCTTATGTGTGTCTCTGCGTATATGTATGCACGCATGAGTAAGTGTGATTTTCTGTGGAGTCCAGAAGAGGGCACCAAACCCTTTGGTATAGAGTTAAAAAGCTGTGGCACACCGCCTGATATGGGCACTGGGAGCCCAACCAGATCCTCTGCAAGGGCCCCAAGCACTCTTAACTACTAAGCTGTCTGTCCAGCCCCAGCTTTGAATCTTAAAAGATGCTTTCTAAACAGACTGGTGTTTCCAATGCTCCTTTCTGACAAATACATCCTAGTTTTCCATGGTTTTCTGTCAGCCAGTGAGTCCAGACGGACTGCTCAGAGTCAGGAAGAACAGCAACCAACAATGTTTTCATCTTTTTTATTACACAAGAAACTTCAAGAGAGACTCTAAACATGTACTGCAACTTTTCTGTTTTATTACACTTATTTGTGTTTGTGTGCACATGAGCCTGCCACAGCATGCACGTGAAGGTCAGAGGGCAACTTTCAGGAGCCAGTTCTCTTCCTCTGCCATCGGGAGTCCCAGGGGTCCACCTCAGGCCATAGACTTGGTGCCAAGCACCTTCACTAACTGACTCAACTCACTGGTCCCATTTTGTGATATCTAATAAAAAAACTTACTGGCCAGTCATGTGGTGTATACCTAGCAACCCCAGCCCTTGGGAGGCTGAGGAGGAATATCATACCTTCCCTGTAGTAATGAGCTGTATCCCTTGAAGTGTACACAGGGATGGACCTTCCTTCCTGTCAGATCTTTTGTTGCAGCCATGGGAAAATAAAGTAACACACTTGGGAGTCAGAGTATTGACATAAGACTCATGAAGCTGGCCCTGCAATGGAACTGCGTTTGAATTAAAAAGCCCCTGGGGTGATGTCCAGTCCTCAGCCACCTAAGGAAGGAACCAAAAAGATTTCTCCCTACAAGCCAGAGGTTGCTGGGAGAGCAAGAAAGGGGGTTGATCTCAGGGACACTTGAGAACCTCTGCTGCTGGGCAAGGCTATATTAGACCATAGTTTAGGACCAAGGGGTGTGTCATACACAGAGTCATGGTGCTAGATTCCATGTAAGGCCATCAGCTGGGACAATCTGACAGGCATTCCCACAGAACCCCAGAACACTCCTGAAGACATGAAAGGAAAGAAATGTTGAGGACTCTGGCAGACCCTGCTCATCCTGGCATGCCACCAAGCAGCCCCCCTCAGGCCCCCAGCAACACACAGTACCCCTCATTCAGGAGTGCAGCTCCCCAGTGTGTGCGGGCTGAAAAATACAGAGGAAGCCAGGCACAATAGCACACATTAGTAACCTCAGCCCTCAGAAGGTTGAGGCAGAAGAATGACAAGTTAAAGGCCAGACCAGACTGCAAGGTAAGACCCTGTCTCAAAACACAAAGGGCCCATTGGAGTGAAAGCCGCCCTCCTGGCTGCTGTACCTTACTGGTCTTCCCTGCCACGGTTTGCCCCTCCATCCTCCTCCCCACAGAGGTGAGGACATCAGCCCTATGGTTTCTCCAGTGTGCAGCCTGACAGAGAGTTCTGTGCCCACACAGGAAAGCTCTGTGTCCCACTGCTTGCCACAGCCTCCGATAAAGCCACACTAGGAAAAATCTCTTCCAGGGTAGCTAGAGGGAGTGTGGGTTGGCCTGGAGCAGTCCCCGGATGGAAAGCCTTGGCCTCCTCCTTCAGCCCCACTTCAGAAACAACTTAAATAACTGCTTTCATGTTGTAGTCTGATGGGAGCCAAGGTCTGGGAAGTTCCCAGCTCTAAGATGAAGCTTTCCTGCTGTTTCAATGGCTTAGTGTTCAATGGCTTTGACTGACCCCAAATCAAGCTATTAATCAACAAAAATATACTGAGCACTTAACTGTTTCATTCCCTTGCAGTGATTTTTTTAAACATATCCATTTCTACAGAGATACCAGCAAAGCTTCCAGTAGAAAAAGACAAAGTGAGAAGCAGAGCCCTCTGACTCCAAAGCTGGGGAGTCTGTAATTTAACTTGCTCAAGGTTATAAACCTGAAGCCCATAGGTTAGCTTAGGGTAGACCCAGTGATCTTCAAAATATTGATATTTGATATTGAGGCTGTAGAGATAACTCAGTCAGTAGAAGCTTGCCTTGCAAGCTTAAAGATCTGAGTTAAAGCTCCAGAACCCCTTTTTTTAAAAAAAGATTTAAAAAAAAAAGTCAGGTGTTCGGCTGGAGCAAGTACTGCCCGTTCAGATGACCCTGGTTTGATTCCCGGCCTCCACACTGGGCAGCTCACAAACTCATGGCTCTCCAGCTCAATGGAATCTAGACTCTGGCCTCTAAGACACTTGTGCTCAGGTCTCTCTCTCTCTCTCTCTCTCTCTCTCTCTCACACACACACACACACACACACATAATTTTACAAATAAAATAATTTTTCATTTTTTTAAATTTTATGTATAGGAGTGCTGTGTCTACATGTCACCACATGCATGACCATGGAAGTCAGAAGAGAACATCAGATCCTGTGCTGGCTACTTTTATACTTTTATGTCAACTGGAAACAAGTTAGAGTCACTGGAGAGGAGGAAGCTGCAAATGAGGGAATGCCTCAAAATAAGATCAGGCTATAGGCAGACATTTTCTTAATTAGTGATTGAGGGAAGAAGGTCCAGCCCACTGTGAGTGGATCATCCCTGGGCTGGTGGTCCTGGGTTCTGTAAGAAAGCAGGCTGAGCAAGCCAGTAAGCAGCACCCTCCACGGTCTCTGCATCAGCTCCTGCCATCCAGTTCCTGGCCTGTTTGAGTTTCTGTCTTGACTTCCTTCAGTGATGAACAATGATTACAGAAGAGTAAGACAAATAAATCCTTTTCTACCCAACTTGATTTTGGTCATGGTGTTTCAACACAGCAATAATCAGCCTAACTAAAACAGATCACCTAAGACTGGAGTTTCAAACAGTTGTGAGCTGCCATGTGGGTGCTGAGAATCGAACTGGAGCCCTCTGAAAGAGCAGTCAGCACTCTTAACCACTGAGCCATCTCTCCAGCCCCTAAAATAAATCTTTTTTAAATGTTTTAATTTATTATTTAATTTATGTGTATAGGGGTCTTGCCCACATCCTTGTTCACCAGTGCTGAGACCGTGGCTCATACCTGTCTGTGCTCTTGACCTAAAATAGATTGGAAAACAAGGAGGAGGCTAAACATGGTGGCACATTCTTTTAACCCCAGCACTTGGCATACGGATCTCTGTGAGCTCCAGGCCAACAGGGCTACAAAATGAGCCCCTATGAAAATAAAACAAAGTAACAGAGGGAATCGAACCTATCCTATCCCTGGGGAAGTAGAGAAAGGACTGTCCCTGGGGCTGGGAGACAAATCTGGGAGCTCCAGGTTCAATGATAGACTCTATCTCAAAAGAAAAGAAAGAGAGTGACTAAGGAAGACACTTCTGGCCTCTACATGAACATGTATATATGTATACACACTCACCCCTATACATAAACACACACACGCACACACGCTGGAAGAGAGAGAGAGAGCACTGAGTACCTGCCTGCAATGCCTTCTGTCATCAGAGACCACATCTCAAACTGGAAACCAAACAAACCTTCTTTCTTAAATTTTTTTTGTTGGGTGTTTTGCTGGAGCATCAGGAAAAGTAACTAACACAGAGACCTAACGTCTCTGGGCCTGGATGCCAGGGACCACCCGTGGGATCTAGAACAAGGATGTAAAGTCTACTCTCAGAGGCGGAGGTGCCTTGGGGAGAGCAAACCTCCTGGGTCAATCTGCCGTCATGTGACATGGATCAGTCACTCGTAGCTGCCTGCCATGCAAAGTATTCTCGTTAGGCATAGGCACCACAGGGGGTTGAAAGCAGGGACATTTGCCTTACAAAGGACTCTGGGCAAGTTTTGGGTGACCCTCCATCCATTCTGCAAAGAGTTTCTCCAAGCTGCACTGGCACCCAGGTGCCATAGGTTCCTACATAGTTCATTCCCTCCACCCTCTGTCTGAGGACTCTCTCTGTTGCCTGTACTTCCTCTGTCTAAGCTGACATCGGCACCCGCCCTATCATACAAAGCCCACCAGAGAAGGCAGACCTCACCTGAAACAACCCAGGCCCAGCAGGAAGGACCAGGAAGGGCCTTGGCCCATGGCCCACATTCTAGGGAAGATGCCTGAAGAAGGAATTCTCAAACGTCCCTAGAGCTAGAGCAGGGTTTTGTTTTGTTTTTTTTTTCGGCTGGTGTGTATGTGCACCAGATGTCTGCCTAGCACTTGTAGAGGCCAAAAGAGGACATTGGATGCCCTGGAACTGGAGGTACAGGTAGTTGTGGGCCACTGGAACTGGAGGTATAGTAGGCCATGAGTTACCATATATAAGCACTGAGAACCAAATTCTGCAATAACCCCCGAGCCATCTCTCCAGCCCTGTCAGACAGCAATTTCAAAATCCAAACATTTTAACATAAAATCTGAAGATAGGCAAATTTTATATTTACACGCTAAGGAATGATTATAGGGGAATATTAATAATGCACCTTCCAGATTCCGTGAGATGGTTCACTGTATGAAGGTGCTGGCCACTAAGGCGAAGGCCCCGAGACGTGTAGGAAGAGAACTGACTCCCACAAGGAGTCTTCATGCCCTGTGGCATGTGAGACTCTCTCTCTCTCTCTCTCTCTCTCTCTCTCTCTCTCTCACACACACACACACACACACACACACACACACACACACACACACAGTGATAATAAGTAAAAGTTTATATTTCTATGCGAAGATGGACCTGGGAGGAGATGAAGGAGGGGTGAATATGATCAAAATATGAAATTCTCAAAGAATTCATCTTTTTCCATAATTATAAGCAGTGAATAGTTGCTGGGGAAAGGGGTTCTTCTATGGAGTGGCCTTCTAGTCATGCAAAGAACTCCAGTGTGCAACTTTCTGAGTCCTCGCCATGCTGGGGTGTTTTTGATGATACAATAGCTTAAGTCACCTATAAGTGACCCCAATAAAGTCATCAGTTCCCTAGGCTATACTTGGACAGATCATTTCTTTGGGCTGTTATTAGTGCCTATCTGTGATAAATATATATTTGCTCATGTTTCCCCAGGAAAAGTAACACCATTGCCTCCCAACAGCACCATGGAGTAGGAGCCAAATCTTTAATGACTGATCCTTTGGCAGATATTAAAAGTCCAAACTATAGCAGCCCCAGACACTGATGGACTGTACCCAGGGCTCCCCAAGGAGCCCAGTGGAACAGAATAGAAATCCTCCTTTAGGAACTGTGGTCCTCAGACCTGACTGTACATCATAATCAGCTGGGAAGCTTTGACACACATTATGCTTCATCTCTACCCAGACCAAATCAAAGTCCCAGGGTGGTCCAGGCATCCCAGACTTCCAGACCAGCTAGACAAATAGTGCCAATGTCAAGCCTGGCGTCTGAGGCGTTAATGGAACAAATACCGTATCACCCAACCTCGGGCCAGTGTTTTGAGAACAGCCCACCAGCAGTGAGCAAGACGTGGAGAAGCAGGCCGTGGTTAACCGCACCTTCCATTTTCACAGGTGCTCAGCCAAATGACCTCACCTGCATGCAGTCACATTCTCGAAGCTTCCCAGGCTGGGCGGCCCTGCCACCACAATACTCCTTGTATCTCAGCCCAACTCTTGGTGAAGAGAAAGCAGAGTCTCACCCGAACTGGCCCTCACTGGCTTGGTGCCCTTCGCCAGGGATGATTTCGATGCAGATTTTTCCCTGTGGTACCAGAGACTCCTTCCTGCCGAGACTAAAAGCGAGACACAGTCACTTCCCCCATCCCTCCTCCCACTCAGCAGCTACCAAGCTCTTTCCAATGCCCTGGATTCTAACAATAATGGAAAAGGAGGGTTGGGGCATATATGCAGAAGGATGAGGACCTTCTTTTGATCCCCATAACTGATGTAAAACCAAACAAACAAACAAAAACCTGGCCTGTTGGGACTGGAGAGATGATCCAGGTGTTAAGAGGACTTACTGTGATCCGTAACTCCAGGTCCAGGGCATCTAACCTGTTCTGACTTCCTGCAGCTCCTGCACACATGTAGTCACATGTATACACTCATCTAAACACACATGAAATTTTAAAAAGATAATAAAAAGAAAAAGAAAAGTGGGACACGATAGTAAGGGCTTCTAACTGAGCAATGAGGAGGCATCAACAGGAGGGCCCCTGGGACTTGACAATGGGCCGGTCTCACCTACTTAGTAAGCTCTAGGTCAATGAGACACCCTGTCTCAAAACTCAAGGTGAGGCTGGGGCGATGACTCAGTTGCTGAATCATGGGCATGATGTGGGATGTTGTGAATATGTTTTGTTGCCATTGGTTAATAAAGAAGCTGCTTTGGCTAATGGATTAGCAGAATATAGCCAGGCTGGAAGAAATACAGAGAGAGAGTAGGCAGAGTCAAGGAGACGCCAGGTACCTGCCACAGGAGGAAGATACCAAAACTTACTAGTAGGCCACAGCCTTGTGGCGATACACAGATTACTAGAAATGGTTAATTTAAGATGTAAGAGCTAGCTAGAAATACGCATAAGCCAAGCAGTATTGTAATTAATACAGTTTCTGTGTGATTATTTGGGTCTGTACAGCTGAGAAGTGAAAGAGCAGTCTCTGCTTACATTGACATGAGGATCTGAGTTCAGATTCCCAGGACCTATATTTATAGCCAGATGTTGATATAGGTGGAAGTGGTGCAGCTGTGAGGGGAAAGGTAGTCTGACAGCTGGGAGCCAAGGAATACCACAAAGTCACACCACACATCACACCTCACACAAGAATTTTATTGGGAAAGACACAAAGGGAGGCTGCCTTTGCTCAGGCAGAAAGCAGCTGGGAACTGAGCAGGAGACAGGATTATATAGAATTTTTTGAGGATAGAGTCTTCTAGGGTGAAGATTTCCAGGATGGGGGTTGGTGAGATTTCAAGTCCTGAGCTTGGAACAAGTCCAGTGATGATGCACAATCCTAATTAGTCTGAATAATAAAAACCTGAGTCAGATATCAGGGGTGAAAACTGAAAGATCAGAGAAGCAGAGTAGCCAGCGACTAGAGTTTTTACCTCTATAAAATCCTCAGACCTATGTCCCACCTTACCACTTCCTCTCTCTGCCCAGCCATATCACTTCCTGTCTCCTATCTGTACAGACCTTCAGACCTCTATGATTAACCTAGTGGCTAGCTCTACCCTCTGATCCTCAGGCAAGCTTTATTTAACAGAACACAAATAAAATATCACAATATTTCACCCTTTTGTCTAAAAGAAAAAGAAAAGGTTATAAATAACATAGGAAAAACTTTATAATATAAGTATAATAACTACATATAATATATAAAGTCAAGAATTACATTAACAATGTTCAGTCCATTAGCATTTGTCAAATTCACAGAAAATATTCCTTTATCTATTCTATCCTGGTGATTCCAAAGTATTGTACCTAATTCACTTTCTATCCTAACTTCTATTACCAACATAAACCTATCTGTTGATGTCTCTCAACTTTATATACTTTGCATTTCTTTAGTGAGTTTCTTTTCTGAATTTGTTAACAAGGAAAACTATAACTATCTAGTCTTCAACTCCATTAGAAAACTGAGAAGGAAACAATATTACCTGAGTAAGCAGGAAGTGCAAGCAAGCGACTTCCAAGCAATATGAGAAATGATAGAAACAGCTGGCTGCCTGGACAGTCACCCAAGATTCCTCTGCAATGTTGGGGCATCCATCTTCAGCCTACAGATGAAGATGACAGACTTTTCTGTGAAGCAGGATATTCTGAAGGGCTGTCCTACCTTGTCTTGGTAAAGTTCAGCAGTCACTTTCTTTTGTGCCTGGCTTGTCCAATTAGGACAGCATACTGTCAGCAGTCGAGGCAAGAGCACTTTCTTGCCAAGTAGTTTATTTTTGTCACAAAGAAAGTAAACATCATATGGAGTTTCTTGGATACCCATCATCTTCTCTGAAGTACTTTGGTTCTGCCAGGAGCAGGCATGTCTCATTGTCATAAAAAAAAAAAACTTATGACTTATGTTATTAAAACATCTTAAATGCCATATTCTGTAGGTCTCTGAAGTGATTGAAGACCACCTGTCTACCTAAACTATATCTCTGTTTAACCTTAAAATTATACCTAACATGACTACAAGTTTAATTATAATATATGACTACTAAACTGCATTTTTATTATCCTAAATAATTTGTAATAATAACTTTCAAGGACTAGAAATTTGCTTTAAATTGTTAAATGAATTACATAGGTACAATACCTTGAATAAGATTAGAAATGTATGTATAGTATGTTCTAACAAAAATAACCTTAAATTTGTATCAATATACAAAAATCCATATCGATATAAAATATTTAAAACTAATAGTTGCTTTTTTGGTTTAAAAGTAGAATTAATAATATACCTCTTTATCCTATCATTTCTATAACATATATACAGTATAACAAAAATAACCTAAATTTTGTGTCACTATACAAAAACCAAAGCCAATGTAAAATATTTAAAATTAGTAGTTGCTTTTATGGTTTAGAAGTAAATTCAATAATCTACCCTGTTATTCTATCATATCTATATTCCCTTTTTTCTTTTTAGAACTAGATCCTTAAATCTAATCTCCTTTATTCAACTTTTTTCCTGACCATTACTAACAACTTGTAATCAACCCCCCTCAACAATGACAAATATCCATAAGCCATTGAATGACCAAAAACCACCTGCCCTATGTCTTGCAAATGATGGAATTGTGTTCTTGAAATTAACCTTGTGACCTTCCTACTGTCTGAGGTAATAGCATCTTTAGGGAATCCTGAAAAAAAAATGGGTTAATTGTCAAGTCCTGAGAGAGCTAGCTGTATCATTTGTTGTCCAGTCCAGTCTCTGTATAATGGGAAAATGCAAGTCCTGGCTAGAGTAGTCTGTGAGGCTGGACCATCACAGCTAGCCACCTTAAAATTGTCCTGAGCAGTTTATAGTCCAAAGCCAATCTTTGGGTGATGTTTGTCAGCTTAGTGGCATTATCATAGTCCCCGTGGAGTCATCACTGTGGGGCCCCATCCTCATTTGGAGACTTCAAAAGTCTCTCTTAGGCATGATCATGGTTTACTGCAAAAAACTCAAACATTTTAAATGTCATATGCAGCATATCTCAAAGAGGTTAAAGGATCAATATTTGTTGTGTGCATCCAGAGTACAAAAACTTAATTTCTATTTACCTGATAGAGACTCAAACCCAAAATTGTATACAGAAAGCTATATGAAGCCTTTTCCCAGAGTTATTTAGTACTCTATATGGCCATTAATATTATGACAAAAAGTTTAAAATAAATACATATATTAATCTTGTAAATTTAAAGATAATACTCATACCTTATGAAAAAAGTTTTAAAGAGTCATTTCAAAGAGTTCTGAGATAGTGGCAGTAGAATAGTCCCTTAATTTTGGTTTCTCTTCTATCCCTTACCAGGTGGATCTTCTGACATGAGACAGAGATTTTGGATTTTCCTTTCACAAACATGCTTGTTTAGAGAGAGGGCCACACTCCAACTCCAAAGCCAGTATTAATTTTTTTAATTTATTAGATTTTTTTAAAAAATACCAATCCAAGTTCCCACTCTCTCCCCTCCTCCCATTCCCTCCAAACACCACCTCACCCCCATCCAATCCTCAGAGGGTAATTGCTTTGTGGAAGATCCAAGGCCCTCCCTCCTATATCTAGGCTGAGCAAGGTATATATCCAAAGAGAATAAGATCCCAAAAAGCCAGTACACGCAGTAGGGATAAATCCTGGTGCCACTGCCAGTGGCCCCTCAATCTACCCCAGCAATTCAACTGTCAACCACATTCAGAGGGACTAGTTTGGTCCTATGCTTGTTCCTTCCCAGTCTGGCTGGAGTTGGCCAGCTTCTATTAGCTCAGGTGAACTGTTTCAGTGGGTGAACCCATCATGGTCTTGACCTCTTTGTTCATATTCTCATTTTTAATTCAACTGGGACTACAAAGAGAGCATTTGCATTGTGTGTCTATAGAAAACAGCAGAAACAAACATTTGAGAAAATTTATGAAATTTTATCCTGTTAGAGGTGGGATATACTAGTAGGCCAATTTACTCTTTTTCTTGGGACATTTTTTTTTCTGGATAATTTGTTCTTTCTCTTCAGATGTCTCATTTGTCCAGTGGTCTTCAGATTCCTTAGTTAGATGCCTTCATTCTCCTGAAAGACAAAAACAAAACCCTAACTTTGGAGAGGTTCCCTTTTGGCAAGTTATATCTGATCAAATAAAAAGCATTTGTTAGCTTTATAAGTTAGTTTAGATTGAACAGCCATGCTGTTTGATGAACTATCACCTCTTCTAATCAAGAGGTCTCTCCTGTTCAAATCTAATCTTTATCAATTTTGATGGTATCCATAGCTTTTCTTCTCCTGTGGAAACAAAGCCAAACCCCTTCCCCAAAGTAATACATATCCTGGTATCAATTCTGAGATCAACACATCTTTAAAGTATAGAGAGTGATTGAATTTAGCAGTTATTTTATTATCCAATGTCTCTCCACAGCTGCCATTTCTTTCTCATTAGCATTTAGAAAATTTGCAGTTAATAAAGCATTGTGCTGGGCTTGAGAGATGGCTCAGCTGCTAAGTCTAGGCTCACAACCAAAATAAAATCTAATAAAGCATTGTGCAATTTATTTCTGGGAGTCTTTATCAGTCCTTTCTGTTTATTAAGCATATCTTTTAGAGTTTGATTTGATCTCTCTATAACTGCCCTGTAGGATTGTGTGGTGTGCCTGTGTTATCTTTTATACTATAATTAACAAAAACTATTTTGTTTTGCTAGAAACATATGCTGGAGCATTGTCAGTCTTAATTTGTGCAGATATACTTCTAGCAAACGTGTGATTACAGAATCAGATTTTTCAGAACTCAAAGCAGTTGCCCATCGAAATCCTGATTATATATCTATGGTATGGAGTATATATTTTAATTTTACAAATTCTACAAAATAGGTCACATCCATCTGCCAAATTTTATTTCTTTGAGTGCCCTTTGGGTTACTTCCTGCAGGTAGTGGTGTTTTGTTGTCTAAAGAACAAGTAGGACATTTCCTTATAATTCCCTTGGCTTGTTGCCAAGTGATGAAAAAAATCTTTTTTTCAAACCGTTGCTAATGATGACATGTTTATTATGAAATTATGAGGCCTCCAGCACATTTCCAATTAATAGTTATCAATTTCATCACTTCTTTGTGCTAGAGGACCTGGCAGACATGTATGGGATCAGATGTGTGTTATATATGATTCCTATTCCTGATCATTTCTTGGAACTGAATAACAAAGTCAATTCTGTACCATATGGTATAAATTCAGCAGTTTCAATACACAAAACAACTCTTTCTGCATATTGAGAATCAGTAATTATGTTAAGAGGTTCTGGAAAATCTAGTAATACCTTGAGAACAGCATATCATTCTGACTTTTGGACAGAATCATAAGGGTTTTGAGCCACTTTACTTAAATTTCCTGATTTGTAACATGTGTTTTTTGATTTATTTGCATCAGTATAGAATGTAGATCCTCCAGATATTGGTATTCCCTATACAATGTGAGGAAGGATCTAGTTGGTTCTATTTATAAATTGAATTCTCTTCCTTTTGGGATAATTATTGTTAATCTCTCTCAAAAAAATACCACAAGCTCTTTGCCAGTGTTCATATTCTGCCCACAAAGAGGACATTTCCTCATTATTAAAAGGTATTATAATTTCTGCTGGGTCCATTCTTTTCAATTGACAAATTCTCAATTTTCCTTTTAGAATCAACTCAGAAACCTTTTTCACATAAGTTTTAAATTTCTTTTCTCAATTTATGTGGTAAAAAGATCCATCTTAAGATAATATCTTCCCTCTGTATTAAAATCCCTGTAAGGCATTGCATAGACATAAACTAACCAGAATGCAATCAATCTCTGAATCCAAACAACCCACATGTGCAACCTGTAATTTATTTTCCACCAAAGCCAATTCTCTCTCAGCTTCAGCTGGTAATTCTATGGGATTATTTAAGTCCTTGTCACCTTTTAAAACTTGAAAGGAATTACTCAGTTCTGGATTTGTTACTCCAGTAGTGAGCCACAGGTTAGCACTGTCTCCCAGCAATCTTTGAAAGTCACTAGGAATCCATATTTGATCTCTCCAAGAGGTGTCAAAATTTTTGTAAACCTATTTTATATCCTCAGTAATTAATAGAATCTCCTCTTTGTATTTTTTTTTTCAGGAGAAATGTGTAATCCCCAAGAAAGCAAAATTTTCTTTACTTCTTTAAACATTTTCTCTAAGGTATCTACATTTGAACCAGCTAGTAAAATATCATCCATATAATGATAAACTATAGATAAGGAAACTGATTATGTATCATTTTCAATAGCTGATACATAAAATATTGACACAGGGTAAGGTTATGCAGCATTCCCTGTGGGAGAACCTTCCAGTGATAGTTCTTAACAGGCTGAGAATTACTAAAAGCAGGTACCATGAAGGCAAATTTTTCTCTATCCTTTTCTTCTAAAGGTATAATGAAAAAATGGTCTTTAAAATCAATATCGATAAGAGACCATCTTTTAGGTAATATGAAGGCAAAGGAATTCCAGGCTATAGAGAGCCCATTGGTCAAATACCTTATTAACAGCTCTTAGATCTGCTACCATTCTCCATTTTCCAGGTTTCCTTTTAATGACAAATACAGGAGAATTCCAAGAACTGGTTGATTCTTCAATATGCTGAGCATTTAGCTGTTCCTGTACCAGCTGTTCTAAGGCCTGTAATGTCTCTGATGTTAAAGGTCATTGCTCAACCCATACAGGTTCGTCTGTAAACCATTTTAATGGTAGGGTTATTGGTACCTTTGAAAGATCAGTAGGTGGTGTGTCCTATTCTTGTACAATCTGAATGGCTGATGACTGTTCTTTATAACACCTTTTAATGTTTTTCCCAGAAACTTACATTAGTTTATGGTTTGCTCTAAGGTTTGAGAAATGTTCATCTATGTATTCCATTGTTGTAACAAATCACATCCCCACAAATTCATTGCTATGCTAGGCATATATTGCTTTAATTTTCCTCTCTATCCTTCTGGCCCTATGCATTCGACCTATCTTGCACTCTGTTTTACTTGAGATAAAGTTCCAGTCCCTAAAAACTGAACATTTACCTTCTGAAGAAACCAATTTGGATGCCAAGATTCTAGTGAAAGTATTGTTACATCTGCACCTCTATCTACAAGACCTTCAATGACAAAGCCATTTGTTCGTATTTTTAATTTTGGTCTTTGATCATTTACAGAAGATTCCAAAATATTTGCTTTATAGTTTCTCCTGAAATTTTCCTCTTATCTTCTATAGCTGTTCTATCATCCAGAGCAGTATGGTTTTTTCCAATAGGCATTGGGTTCTTCAGTTGCTCTGAGAAGGAGTTTCCTCCAAGATGACAGAGAACAACTGAACCAAATTTGGCATGGGGCCTGCAAGAGGCCCCTCAAAGTGTTTCCCAGTGACAAAGAATTACCTTGACTGTCCCTTGTTGATTTACTACATTCATTGGTCCAATATTGGCCTTTGTCACATCTTCTGCATGCTCCAGAAGGGAGGGGCATTCTGTTTGGATTATTCAAAAGAAAAAAAAAACATTGTTTCTAGGAATGTCCTGCCTATAATCCATTTTTAGGTGACCTTGTTTGCCACAATTAAAACTCCTGACATTTTGATTTTTCTTCAAGCCTCTGGAAATAACCTCTCCTATCCAAGCATCATCATAGTTATGAGATTCAATATTGACTGTATCTCAGATCTATTCCTCTATGAGTGCTGATCTTGCTTTTAAAGGCCTAATTACCCTTTTGCCTTGTGAATTAACATTTCCAAAATTCAGAGATCCAATTATTAATTGTCTAGCTTCTGAATTTAGTATCATTCTATTTATTTTTTTAAACTTTATTTTTTATTTTTTAAAATATTTATTTATTTATTATGTATACAATATTCTGTCTGTGTGTATGCCTGCTGGACAGAAGAGGGCACCAGACCTCATTACAGATGGTTGTGAGCCACCATGTGGTTGCTGGGAATTGAACTCAGGACTTTTGGAAGAGCAGGCAACGCTATCATTCTATTTATTGCTGAAGTCAATCTTTGAAAAAAAAGATTCAATTTAGTTTCTCTTGGGCCCTGTACAATTTTAGTAAATGACTCTGACTTCTTCAATTCTGTCCCAAGCATTCAAAGCTGCTGCATGGCATAGAGCCAATGTGTGGTTATCATACACAGACTGTCTTTGTACATTATAATAATCACCCTCTCCAAGAAGCTGGTCTTGGGAGATTTCAATACCTCTAGCCCTACTTTGTTGTTTAATGGTGCTAGCCTTACCTTTCCACCAGGTCCTCCACTGTAACTGAGAACCAGACTCCAATACTGCTTAACCGTGTCTCTTCAGCCTTGTGGGATAATTCTGTTACAAGTTGATCATGAGTTTAACATCTGCCTCATAAAAGGTGAATGCATACCATATGAGATTATTGCTTCCTTAAATCTCCTCAAATCTAACATTTTCACAGGAGTTCATTCAATTCTTCCATAGCTTTGGGAATACCTTTCATTTGGCAATTCCTGTAAGGTGACTGGATAAATTAAAGTTGGTGTTTAAAATCCTTGGGCTGTTCCTCTCTAACCTTATAATGCAATGCTAAGATTGGTTCTCCTTTAAATTCCTCTGTCTGGATCTGAATATCTCTATGATCTGTTTTAATAAGTTTTTCTAAGACCTGTATCTTAGCACTCATATTAGCCAATTTTTTTAGGGATAAAATAAGAATGATAAAACTAACAATGTTTATAATGGACATTATGTAAATCCCTTCTAAGTTAATTAGCCTCTCATTTAATTGATCCATTTTTAAACCATCTATTCTGTAATCAGAGACTAACTCCCTCCATCATAATAGTGTTTCCTACTTTTTAATATGGGAAAAAAACTCTCTCTTTCTTGTTTTTTAATTAATTCTCCCCCATAAGAATTCCCAGTTGTCTCACCAACTCTGCTGCTGATGGCAATGAAGATGATAGTGAAGTGTGAGACTAACTCTTGCTGAGTAGAACAGAAGAAGATGAGTGAATTTGCAAGGCAGCTACCTCATTTGAGAGCTTAAGGATGGGGTCCAAGGAAAGCCCACAACCCACTGGGAGAGGGAGCCCACTGTCTAAAAAGTGCACACAGGGGATTGTGGAGAAGGGGCACATGAGGCAGGAGCTGCCTAAAGGAAGAGCTAACTGGTGGTGAGGGGCTAACTCCAGCAGCATTTGGAGTTCAAGCACTGTGAAGTTTGCTCCAAAGAGGCTGCAACAGAGAAACCCCAGACTTGCTCAAAGGGTTCAGGAAGAGAAAGGAAAGCCTAACCCACAGGACAGTGACTCTGGCCCATGTGCAACTCCGGTCTGTGCTGGTGGCTGCAAAGTCACAGGCAAGTGGGTGTTTTGACAATTCATGACCCAAAGTTGAACAGCACAAGATGAGTGATCCTAATTAATCTTAATAATCAAAACCTGAGACAGATAACAAGAGGTGAAAGCTGAAAGATCAAAGAAGCAGCCAACCACTAGAGTCCTTACCTCTATGAAATTCTCAGACTGAAAGGAGCTGAGCTCCTGTCTACACCCCACCTCATTACTTCTTCTCTCTGCCCAGTTATGTCACTTCCTGTCTGTCTGTCTGTACAGACCTCCAAATCTCTTTGGTTAGCTAGTGGCTGCTCCACCCTCTGATCTTCAGCTTTGTCAGAACACAAAATATCACAACACAAGGACAGGTAGGATTTTGAGTTTAGGGATTGGTGGGTTTTCAAAATCAGTGATTGGTGGGTTTTCAAACTTGGAAGTGAGTCAGACCATTTACCCTACAATAGGCATCAGTAATGAAGTACCATGGGGGAGACAGGAGGATCACTGGTGTGTGCTGGCTGACAGTCTAGCTTTTAGTTCAGTGAGTGTGATGGCTACTCTTGAAAGTCAACTTGACTACATCTGGAATTAACTAAAACACAAGTGACTGGGTATACCTGTGAGGAATTCTTTTCATGATGAAAGCATTTGACGAGGGAAGACCCACATGTAACCTGGATTTTCTGAGGTTGTAAGAAACATCTTTAATCTGGGCCATACCTTTTGCTAGCAGCGTATATAGATTTAGGACATGGAAGATGGAAGCTTACTCTCTTTGCCTGCTTGCTCTCCCTCTTGTGGGCAAGTCTATTACTTCTTTGGGATTCCAGTGTATACTAAAAACCAGTTGAAACATCCAGTCTTATGAACTGTAAAGCTGGGCTCTTGGGCTTTCCATTGGTAGACAGCCATTGTTGGACCAGCTGCACCACAGTCTGTAAGCTATTCTAACAAATTCCCTTTCTATATATAGATTTGTTCTATCGGTTCTATTGCCAGAGAACTGACTAATAGAGTAGGAGACCCTTCTCAAGGGAATAAGGTAGAGAGTGGTAGAGCAGGGCACCTCAATGCTTTCCTCTGGCCTCTCTGAACATGCCTCTGCGTGCACACACACACACACACACACACACACACACACACACGCCCCAACCCCACCCCCCACAGACTACACACAGAACTAATCGTGCTGATGTATCTAATGCTAGGCTCACACTCATCTTGTGAGTGACTTGATAATACCAAAACAAAATACAAGATGAACAGCTCCTAAGAAACAGCCAAGGTGGGGCTCTGAACTCCACACACATTTGCATATGTGTAGTCACATGCATAAACATACCTACACACACATAAAGACAGAAAGAAATATATAAAAAGAGGCAGAGACAGAGAGAAGCAGAAAGAGACAGAGAGAGGAGGAGACAAAAAGGCCCCAACAATGCTCACAGCTAAGGAAGGTAGCAGATGGATTTCCCGCAGAAGGGCTGCCCTCAAGGACACAAACAAGAGACCACTGGAACTCTCTCCCAGGAAAGAGCCTTGGGTTGGGCTCGCAGAGTCCTTGCCGAATGGAGGAAGGCCCTTCAAGCTGAGGGTGGGCATTATTAAAATGTGGGATTGTGAAGCTGTACCATATACAGACTACAGCCAGGACAGATGGTTGCCCAGGGTGGGCTGGAGTTGAAATAGGGGGAAACTCAGAGGGGGTGGGCCAGCCAGGACCAGAGGGAATCAGGACAGCTTTCTGGGAAAGGGGCGAGCTGGAATGACATGGAAGGTGTCTGTGGTAACAGAGAGTGAGCACCTGCTACAGCAGAGATGTGCTCTGCATCTGGTCTCCTACACAAGGGTGAACAGAAAGGAACAGATTCAAGGACAAGGTCAGAAGTCTTCTTGCACAAAGCCCTGAGTTCAATCCCCAGCACTTCAGGACTGGTGGCACAAACCTACAATAACAGCGCAATACCTACAATAGTCAGAAGTTCAAGGTCATCCTCAGCTACTTATTGAATTCAAGGATGGGCTGGAATACATGACACCCTATGAAAGGAAAGAAAGGAGAGAAAGAAGGAGGGAGGGAAAGAGAGGGGGACAGAGGAGAAAAGGAAAAGGAAAGAAAGGGAGGCAAGGGAGAAGAGAGGAGAGAGAGTAAATAAGAGAGACTCCAATAAAACCTATAGATGAACTTCATAAACAGTGTGCTGGTGAGGGAGTCCCTGCCACACCCACTCAACTACACTCACTTGACCTTCCCTAGGTCCCACCTTTCCCCACCTCTCCTGCCTCTCCTGTCTCCTGCCAGGTCCGCGGGGGACAAAACATCCAGAAGAGAAAAGATGCTATTTGATGTTCTGGTCTTGTGTCTTTAATACCTGTTATGATTAAGATTAAGCACCTGACAAGGTCACCCTGGCTGGTCTCTAGAATAGAACTGTCTAGGACTGGAGCGATGACTCAGTAGCTAAGATTACTTACTGCTTTTACAGAGGACTCAGTTTTTCTTGGATTGCTTTAGGCTTTGCTGATGTCTCCTCTTCCAATATGCTATGCTACTGTCATGGTTTGAATAAGAATAGCCCCCATAGGCTCATATATTTGAATGCTTGGTCATCAGGGAGTGGCACTACTTGAGAGGGATTAGGAGGTGTGGCCTTGCTGAATGGAAGTGGCTTGTTGGAAGAAGTGTGTCACTGGGGGTGAGCTTTGGGATTTCAAAAGCCCAAGCTGGACCCAGAGTCTCTCTTCCTGCTGCCTGCAGATCTGAACATAGAACTCTCAGCTCCATCTCCAGCAACCTATGTCCGCCATGCTCCCTGCTGTAATGAAAGGGATAAACCTCTGAACCTGTAAGCCAGTTCAAATTAAATGCTTTCTTTTATAAAAGTTGCTGTGGTCATGGTATCTCTTCATAGCAATAGAACACTAAGACAGTTATTTTGCTTGTATCTCCTGACCTTGGGCCTGGTTCTAAATAGTTTTCAGACTTGCTCTGTTTTTTGGCATTTATTCATTTATTTAGTGTGTGTGTGTGTGTGTGTGTGTGTGTGTGTGTGTACATAACACACGCTACAGTGGGTGTGTAAAGATCAGACAATAATTATTGGAAGTCAATTCTCTCCTTCCACAATACAGATTCTGCAGATCAAGCTTGGATCATCAGGCTGGGCCGGAAGCACATTTACCAGCTAAGCCATCTTGCCAGCCCCTTTCATTTTTTTTTTTTTTATGGTCTTGACAACTTTGAGGAGTATTGATCTGGTGTTTTGTGGAAACACCTCTGTCGGCATTGATTTGTTGTTTTTCCCAGAACTGAACCAGGCTTATGTGGTTTAGGCTGGATCATCTTCAAGGTGGGGTGCCATTCCCATCTCACCAGTCATGGGGGACACACTAACAGTGTGCTTGACCACCTGACTGAGGTCACATTTGTCGGGGTTTCTCTTCTTGAAAGTTACTCTTTTCCCAGTCTTGAGAGAGTGTCACAATTTAGGAGAGAATTACAGAGTATGGTTGAACAACAACCTGTATTAGAGCTCTCTAAAGAAACAGAACCAATCGGATGAATTTATTATTGTTATTATTATTAGATCAGCTTACTTCAAAATAATAACAAGTTATCTCACCTGAGAGCTGAGAAGGCAAACTGAGTCAGCGGGGGCAATCCAGTGCCTAGAAGGTTCTCGGAGAGCTGCTGATCCAGACCCAATGACAGAAGCCTGGAAAGGCTAGTCCATTGGAGACAATAGCAACAGCAGTGACTGCCTGAATCACCTCAGTGGTGGAAGGGGAGGCTGAGGGGGCAAGAGTGAAGATCAAGCTAACCAAAATCAAGTCACCTTCCTTCCTCCATGCCCTTTTATCTGGGCCACTACCAAAAGGTGCTTCCCATGCTGGGTTGGGTCTTCCCATGTCAATCAAGGCATTCAGGGCAATCCTTCAGGTGAAGCTCCCTTCTCAGGTGACTCTAATTTGTGGTGACTTGCTATTGTGGTTAAATGAATGGTGGAGGATTACCATCATTATCTACCTGAGTCTTCGTGTGATCACAGGTATCCTCACAGGAGGGGACAGGATGAGACAGACACTGGAAAGGGGACAAGAAGGAGACCACAAAGGCAGAGAATGGACGGGCGCCAGCCATGACCTGAAGCTGGAAGAAGAGTAGAAACATACAAACAGTATAACAAAAATAACTTTAAATTTGTAACAATACACCAAAACCCATGCTAATAAAAAGTATCTGAGATCGATAGTTGTCTTTTTATCCTATATTTCCCTAAATGATAACAGACATCTATAACCCATCAAATAACCAAACACCACCCACACCCCAACTCTTGGGAATGCAGGAATCATGTTCTCTAGACAGTCTCCTGGTTTCCGTGAGTGAAGGCATCTTCAGGGCACCCTGAGGAAATTTAGATAATTATCAAGTCCTAGGCAGACCAGTGGTAAACTCCATTGATAGACTTTACCTGTCAAGAGTCAGAAGACTTTTCCCCCATCAAACCCGATCCTTATGAACCCTGAAGGAATCCATAGCCTCCCATTCATTTCCTGTGGAAATAAAAGCAAACTCTCTTCTCCAAATGCATTTTTTTAGTTCCATTTTAAAGTTAAGGAATTCTTAAACTATCTGGGCTGCCTTATTTCAGCAGGCCCTCTTTCAATCTCTATCTCTAAGCTGCTGTCTTTTGCTTATGAGCAATCAAAAATTCAAAATCAACACCATAACATACAGGATACAGACTCTCTGTGTGTTTTCCCGTCTTACATGGCTTTTTTTCTTTTATATTACTTTTACTTATTCTCTCTTTATTTTTTTGAATAAATCTACATTTTTATTTATTTATTATATATACAGTGTTCTGCCTGCATTTATGCTTGCAGGCCAGAAGAGGGCCCCAGATCTCATTACAGATGGTTGTGAGCCACCATGTGGTTGCTGGGAATTGAGCTCAGGTCCTCTGGAAGAGCAGCCAGTGCTCTTAACCACTGAGCCATCTCTCCAGCCCCTTACTCTCTCTTTAAAGACTTTATTGTTTAAACTATTTATTTCTTTCTACAACTATGTAAATCATCTTTTTTTCTTTCTTACACCTACACACCTTGTAAAGTACACCCGAACCTGTTTAGAGGTTTTTCCCCCATCTGGATCTGTCTTTACTGTGTATCTCTAGTTGTCTGCATGAGTAGCTATGTGACTGGCTCCACCCCACTTCTCAGTCTGCAAAAGTGAAGCCTAAAGCTCTTGGCCTGGTTGAATGTGCAGCTGACCAGGAACGGCATTCAACCCCCAACTGTGAAATGCCATTGCCCTGCACTGTGGCAGGCAACTTTTTACTTAGTTTTTTTTTTTCCTACTTAATATACTGGCTGCTCAAGGGTTCACTGTCCAGCAGAAACTCTTAAAGGAGCCATATTCTTTTTTTAGCTTTTATAGGCCCACGTTGGAATGCCAAAATGTTGTGGGGTTTTCTTTTTCCTCTTTGCCCTTGGGGGGGGGCACCACCACCCAGCTCCCAAACAATAACATGGAAACTTATTCTTTCTTATGAATGTCTGATCTTAGCTTGCCTTGTTTCTAGCTAGCTTTTCTTAACTAATTACCCCATCTACATTTTGCCTCTGGGCTTTTACCTTTCTCTATTTCTGTATATCTTTCCTTCTTAATCTGTGTCTGGCTGGGTGGCTGGGTGGCTGGGTGGCTGGGTGGCTGGGTGGCTGGGTGGCTGGCCCCTGGAATCCTCCTCACCTTCTCTCATTCTCCCTCTTCTGCTTTTCTCCTTCTATTTATTCTCTTTCTGGTAATTCCGCCTATCCCTCTCCTGCCTTGCTATTGGCCATTCAGCTCTTTATTAGACCAATCAAGTGTTTTAGACAGTCAAAGTAACACAGCTTCACAGAGTTAAACAAATGCAACATAAAAATGCAATACATCTTTGCATCATGAAACAAATGTTCCACAACACAAACAAATGTAATACATCTTCAACTAATATTCCACAACACAACCCTGTGAGTTTGGAGTAAGTACTATAACTATGTTGAAGTAGACATGGAGTACTAAATGTCATTATAGCAATAATGCAAAAATAATCATTACTCACACAGAATACAAACTGCAGTCCATTCTTAAGACATGCAGAGGGTGGCTCTAAGACCTTCTCATGGACACTGGTAGCCACAGATGCTCAACTCTTTTAAGTGGCACAGTATTTGCTAATAGCAAGTGTATACACTATCTATTTTCTTATTTGCTCTGTGTGTGTGTGTATCTGTGTGTGTGTGTGTCTGTCTGTCTGTCTGTGTCTGTGTTCAGAGGCAAGAGGTTAAACTTTGCCATCATCCTCAGTGCCATCCTCCTTGTTTTGTGAGCTAGGGTCTTTCTTAGCCTAAATCTCACTGATTCAGCCAGCTATGCTGGCAAGCCAGGTCCCAGGAGTTCACTGTTTCTGCCTCCCTAGGACTGAGATATAAGCATATACCTGCAAACCTAGGTTATTTGGATCATCCACTAAAGGCTAAGGCTCACATCCAAGCCCAACTTTTTAATGTGGGTTCTGGAAATGGAACCCAAGTCCTCATGCTTGCTCAGCAAACACTTTAGCAGCTGAACCATCTCCCCAGACTTTCCAATCTACTTTTGGCCATTTTTACATTTTAGAATATGTAATCCTATATAAGCCCTATGTAAACAGCTGCTATACCTATTGTGCGTGTGTGTGTGTGCACACGTACATGTGCACTGTGTGTCGGTGTGTCTATCGGTCACTTTACCACCCCAAGGGGAGGTGGGGATAGGGTCTCTTACAGTACTTGTAGCCCACTGAATAGCTAGACTGGCTGGCGGGTTTCCCAGGGGTCTTTCTACTAGGATTACAGTGGGCACACAGTATTTTACAGGTGCTGGGGCTCTGAACTCAGGTCCTCGTGTTTGTACAGAGGGCATTTCACTTCCTGAGCTCTCCCTAGCCCTAGCCTTTCTATAGTGTATTATTCAGAAAATAATGACAAGAAAAAAATTCTATACAGAGGTGATATTTTTCATCATTTTAAATCTTCATTTGTTTGGATCTGAGTCCACAGATAATGGAGGACTGACTGTAAATTTTGAACTCAAATAGACACACAGGTAAGTGATGTCTGTGAAATGTTTGTCAGATGTTCTCAATAATTTAAACTAATATCTTGGCCTGTTTGAAGGGCCTTTATGCCTACAAAGCCTGGTAACAACCTGAGCTACATCCCCAGAACCCCATAAATGTAGAAGAAGAAAGCCACCTCCACAAAGTTGTCCTCTGACCTACACATGTATACACACATGCGCTAGCATGCACGCGCATGATACACATGAAACACTCCACACCGAAGAGCATGCATGTACACCTATACTTGTAAGCAAAAATTCCTAGAAGAAACTGCATCCGCAAAGGTTGATTGACAGATAACCAGAGCTGCTACACAGAAAACCCTGATATGGGAAGTCCTTCTGTATATGTGTTGCTTTTATTGGTTAATGAATAAAGAAGCCACTTGGGCCTATGACAGAACAGAATAGAGCTAAGAGGGATAACTAAACTGAATGCTGGGAAAAAGAAGGTAGAGTCAGTGAGACACCATGTAGCCGCCCAAGGAGAAAGATACCCAAGTGTCGGTACTGGTAAATTATGAGCCTCATGGTAAAATATAATATAATAGAAATGGGTTAATTTGAGTGTAAGGGCTAGCTAGAAATATGCATAAGCTAAAAGGCTGAGCAGTGTTTTAAATAATACAGTTTCTGTGTGGTTATTTTGGGTCTGGGTGGCTGGGAAACAAATGAAAAGTCTCTGACTACAAAAACCTTGTCTCGAAAAACAAAACAAAATAAAAAAAATTCAAACTTCAGGGTGAGCAGGGTGACGGTAGTGCACACCTTTAATTTCAGCACTGGGTGACTGAGGTAATCAAATCTCTGAGTTTCAGGCCAGTTTGGTCTACACAGGGGGTTCCAGGATGGACAAGGCTACACAGAGAAACCCTAATACAAAAAAAACCAAAAAAATAAAAATTAAAAAAGAGCTTCAGGATGTGGAGAGGACAGAATGCCACAAAGTCCACAGTCGTATCATCGTGGTCCATCTTTGATGCCCTTGACAGCCAATTATTGCCCTCCTCTGTGCCTCACCTAACATTTTTGAGACGATTGGATGGGTCATTTGGAATGTACCAACAGATCCCTTCATTCTCAACCAACTAAAGCCTGTAGCAGAGTTTCCCCGCTTCTCTGTGACCCACCTACACATATACACACAGATGTATTTGAAAAGTGTGTTGTTTTATGACATCTCTGTTCTGTTACTATAAAAGATTCTTGAAATGGCCACCTCACTGGAGCGCAGAGTTTAAGGAACCCTAATCTGTGTCCCCAGGCCATCACTCCAGAATGAACCGTCTCTATTCCTCTATGGTAAAAGCTGTTTCACACATACAACTTTTAAAGAATAATAGTCTCTAAAGAATAACAGTTAGGAGATGGAGAGATGCCTCAGCTGTTAAGAGAGCTTGTTACAATTGCAGAGGACCAGGGCCCAATTCCCAGCATCCCCATGATGGTTCACAATCCCAGAACCAGGGGTCCGATGAGCACTTCTGGCTTCTATGGTCACCAGAAGCTCACGCAGTACACTTGCGTACATGTAGGCAAACTATCCATATATCTGGGGGGAAAAATCTCTTAAGAACAATGGTCAATCTGGTCTCAGTGGATGGCAGCCATGGGTTCCGCCACACCCACAAGGTTGAAGAGCACAGCATCTGTTGGTCACTTTCTTCACCAAGTCCTCAGGGAAAGCTGCTCCCCACCCTCCCTGGTTCCCCACTGAAGTCCAGCTCCTTCTGAACAAGGCTTTTCTTGTTGGCAGCAGAAAGATTTCGTGGTTTCACTTCCTTTTTCAGCCTTCCAGAGGCAGAGAGTGTAGGTTTTCAAGCCCTTTTAGCATCCAGTGTTCCCACAAGACTGAGGGTCAAGGAGGCTTCAAAAATGTTGGTCTTGAGAGAAGGCTGAACGGAGAAAGCCAGAAGCACAGGCCTGAGATGCCCTTCAAGGGACGATAGTTTGCTATGAAGAGCCTGTCTACTCCAGCACACACTGCTCAGCGAGGCGGCTGTCACAGCCATCTCCAGGGGCTACGGAGACAGCCTATGATACAGAAAGGATACGGGCATGCATTTTGGCTGTTTCTCTCACCAATTGTGGAACCTTGAGAAGGCAAGGTACCCACCAGGTCACTGAACAGAAACCGCGTCTATGTCCCAGACTATGTGCAGAGCAGGCAGGATCATGTGCTTCCCAGATGGTGGGCTAGCATCCCTTCAACACCTACCTCCACTACCATTGCCATGCTTTTGTTATTTTTTTTAATGATTGTTTAGTAAATTTTTTTGGATTTTCAAGACAGGGTTTCTCTGTGTAGCTGTGGAGTCTGTCCTGGCACTAGCTCTGTAGACCAGGCTGGCATTGAACTCACAGAGATCTTCCTGCCTCTGCCTCCAGAGTGCTGGGATTAAAGGCGTGTGCCACCACCACCCGACTGTTCAGTAATTTTAATATAAGCATAAGCTCTGGAATCAGAGACTCGGTTTCAAATCCCATTTCTACCACTGTATCTCAATTCCTGTCTGTAAAAAGGGAGAAATTGAATAGGTGAATAAGATTAAAATTAAATTTTAAAAAACTAGAATATATGTATATGCATACGTATACACATTCTAGACTATATGTATGAATGAGACACCGGTCATGAGAACACTGGACTCAGGAGGGCCAGCCACTACTGTCGTATTGTCACATTCCAGCCACACTGGTTGGTCAACGTTTATCACAATGACTGAGGTCCAGAAAGCTGAGATCGGTCCTGAGCTCACTTTGACCGGACCTAGAACATGCTAGAGATCCAGCTCCTCGACCCCAAGTGGCTTCCAAGCACCTGTCACTCCAGCCCAGAGAAGCCAATGGTCTCTTCTGACCTCCACAGACAACTACACTCACGCACATACCCACCCCACAGAAACCCAGACACAGAATTAAAAATAAAAACAAATGAATTTTTTAAAGTTAAGTAGAACAATCACCTTCCCTTGTTTTCTCGCCACAATAACTTTCAAAACATCCCATTTCCCAGCTGAGGAAACTGAGCCTGAGTGATAGTGACCTGCCAGTTGTCCTGGAACTGGGAGCTTCCAGAGAGAGTGGGTTCCCTGACCTCAGGGTATACTTAGCTTCCTGTGCCATCAATCCAAAGTTCAGAAATGCCAGCTGTGGATGGCAGCAAATCAAACTTGAAAGACCTGGCAGGCAGTGCCGCTCCTGACCCCCAGGCACTTGGTCTTGACTAGTTTTATTTCTGTGCGGAGCAGGGAAAGGAGTTAGCATATTTCTGTTTAACTAATAAACATGCGCTTCCCAAGGACTCTGCAAGCCATTGCTGCCTCCAAGCAGCACAGAGGCCAGCCCAAGCGGGAGGCACAAGGAAGCATTGAGTGAGGCGGAAACATCTGAATTTTATGGCAAAGAAGTCCTTCAAAACGTAAGTGTTGCTAGCATGATCCCAGAAGGAGGGAAAGGATACCTTCCAGGCTCGTTCACATTCAGAGGCACTCTGTATTCCAGAGGACCTGAAGACTATAGGGTACGCTCAACCAGAAGACTGACCCAGGAGCCCTGTGTGTGCACAGGCAGGCAGAGTGGCCTCAGCCCCCAAGGGCTTGGCAGCTGCATTCTACAGAGGGGGAAATGTCCCCAGAGCCATCATTACCACCAGAAATGACTTTGTTGGTTTAATTGCTGCACATAAATCCTTCTGTGTTTGTTCCAAGGGATCAAGGACATTGCCTATTGGCTGCTGAACCCTCTCCTCCTCTACCAGTGTCCAGCACAGAGCAGGGACTGGTTACTCTCTAGAGATACATGTGAGCCACCCACAGGACAAACAGTCCTGTATTGCCATGGTCATGGGCTGGGAGCCTGCTGCCCAATGTGCTTAACAGTATCTACCCTACTCATATTTGGTGTTTGTTGACTTTCAATAACAAATATTTTCCCAAAAGCCCAGTTCACTTGGTCCACCAGACTTAAATGTTCTCATGATAATTCCTATTGGCTGTCACTCAGTGAGTGGTTGGTATGTGCCCTACATATAATATCTCACCGAGTTCTTAAAACAACTCCTAGATTTACATTATGATCTCTGTGTTACTGAGGAAGAACTGAGGCCTGGACTGGGGAGCTGACTCAGAGATTAAAGCGTTTTCCGTGGAAGTATGAGGGTGGAAACTTAAATACCCAGGACCATCATAAATGGCTGGTCTAGCATATGAGTTTGAGGCCAGCCTGGTCTACAAAGTGAAGAAAGGTGGGGCTACGTAGAGAGATTCTATCTCCAAAAAATCTGGATGGTCGTTTGGAAGGCAGAAATGGGGGACCTCTAGATCAAGCTGGTTAGCAAAACTAGCCACATCGACCAGCTCTGGGTTTGATTGAAAGGCCTGCCTTAATTAGTAAGGTGGAAACGTGATGGAGAGTGACATCAACCTTGGGCCTCCACACGTATACACATACACACATACACACGTATACACATATACACATACACACGTATACACATATACACATACACACATACACACACATACACACGTATACACATATACACAGACACACATATACACATACACACGCATACACACATACACACGTATTTACATATACACATACACATGTATACACGTATACACATATACACATACACACATATACACATACACACATACACACATATACACATACACACCGCATACATAAAAATGGACAATGGAAAAATAAAATAAAAATAAGAAAGAAAAATTGGAGCTTGTAGATAATACAAAACTTTACCTAGATTCAATCTCTCTCTGTTTCTCTCTGCCTCTTTCTCTCTCTTTCCTCCTCTCACCCCTCTTACTAAAATTCCACAAGGACAAACCTCAGCCCCAGTTCTCTCGGAGACTCTAGGTTATTGAGTCCTTTGCTAGGAGGGAACTGGCCCTGCATTCACCTCTCCCATGTGAGAGCGGTCCCAGCGCTAAGATGGAGACTGACCGAAGCCGTCCTCCCCTGTCCAGGAACAAGAGTGCAGGCTGTTGAAAGAAAATCAAATCTCCACTCTGCGATCTCCCCTTGGCAGGTCCTCCCGCTTCTTTTGTCTGCCTTGGGAAGACATATGCATTGGTCAGTGTGTTTAGAAAGTGTCCAGAGCTCTCATCCCAAGGCTCCACCCCAGGACTCCCAGAGCTAAGCATCTTAATGAAGACTTAATTATGTCTCAAGTCCAATCCTTCTGCTAGAGAATATGGATTCTTTCCAATGATATTTTAAGTAGTGATGATGCTGTGGGATCTGCTGTAATGGGCATGGATTAGTGTGCCCCACAATGCCCGTGTTTGAGAGTCCTAGTGTGGCGGGGCTAAGAGGTGCTGAGACCTTTCAGAGATGGGACATTGGACATGGAGGAATAGAGCATGGCTCCCCCCTCTCCATTTCTTCTGGATCACTGCCTCCACGCAACCCCTGCCTCTAACAGGTACCATGATGCCACAAAATGATGCAGCCAAGGGATCCTCACTGGGTTCCAGGCAGATAGGTCACCCAGTCTTAAACCTTCAGAATTGTGAGAGGAACAAACACCTCTTCCTTATGATATGTCCAATCTCCACAAGAGAAAATGGAGCCTCTCAGGCTCCTGGGACCCTCTGAGGAGAGTTGTTCAGAAGAATTCTGTCCCATTAGATTTATGGTCTCCCACAACATCTTGAGAACTTATTCAACCAACATCCTCTCTACCCTGCACACTTAAAACTCACTGGGTCAACCATACCAATAACTGCCCACATGGGGAAAAGCTAGGTCAGGGACCCCCATCTAACGGGGGTCACAGTCTCACTAACTTAGGGGTATCAGTGACTAATTCGCTAGTTTAGGAAGACAGTTTTCCAGAGAAGGGCTAGTGACCTCCTCAGAGAAGGCCATGTGATCATCCTCAACTCTCCAGAAGGGCTGACCTCCAAAATCAATCTCACTTTGGCTCCATTGGCAGAGAAGTCCAGCTTGGATGCCAAGGAAGTGGTCATTTGACTGGGGGTGGGGGTGTGAAGTGGGAAGGAGAGGACATGTAACTGCAGCTGGGCCTAGTGGTGGCCTCGGAGTCTGGAAACCGAAAACAGCACGGGGAGGGACTTGTTTTAAAGCCACATCACACAGTCCAAATTAAACAGGCCATTTTCAAGTCCAGTTTCCACCTTGATCTTCTCTCTACTAATTCTTACCCTGCCTGAGCGCTTCCTCGCTCCACAATGTACCCCACTTCTCCAAGGGCTCATAGTATCACCTAGACTGCTCACAGACACCAAAGACAGATCAAGACCCATTTCTCCACTTTGATCTTTCCCAGAACTCTCTGACCACCTCCTCCTTTTCCTGGTTCTGGTGACTTAAGTCTTGCAGCCTTCCTGATGACTTACTTGTCGCTCTGACCAAGTATCTAACAAGGTAGTGAAGGAAGAAGTCTCCTGGCTCGCAGTGTGAGGGGTACAGGCCATCGGTAGAGAAGGCATGGTAACATGAACCGTGGCCTGAAGAGTGTGAGGCTGCTCTCCTCCATCTCAGTGGTTCGGGACGCAGTAAGCAGAAAACAGATACTCAAGTTTCCTTCCTTTCCCTCTTTTCCAAGTTTGTTTTCCGTTTTTATGTATTTGTATTGTGTGGTGCGCTTGTGTAGATGCACTTTTTGGCATGTGCGTGGGTACACATGCAAAGGAGTTTATGTGCATGTGTATACATGTTGGCATGTGAAAGTCGTTAGGTATCATCCTCCATGACTCTTCCTCCTTGTTCGCTGAAGCAGGGTCTCTTAATCAAACCCAAACTCACTGATATGGCTAAACCCTAATATCCAGTTTACTCTGAGAAATCCCCTATCTCCACCTTCCGGTGCTGGAATAAGAGATAAGCAGCCACTCTCACCCAAGAGTCGCATGGGTTTCTGGGGATCTTAACATGGGGTCCCATGCTTGTGTGGGAAGTGTAAGTGTTGTGCCATCTCTCCAACCCACTACTATTCAGTCTGGGACCCCATCGGTGGTAAGTCTGCCCTCCTCATTTAAACCCCTTGGAAATGTCCACACAGACACGCTCAGAGCTGTCTCCTAGGGAATTCTAAATCCAGTCAAGTCCACAATGAAGACCAACCACTGAAGAAGTAATCATCTGTTTGAGCTAGGAATTTCTGTTCTACCCAGCAGGGACCATGGCTCATCTGTCTTGCATACTTTCTGCTTATTTTGTGTAGGGATCATGTTTGTGTTCCTGGGGAAACCGTGAGCTCCCTGGACCCCAGCTGGACCATGTGTGTCTTTTGTTTGTGACAGTGAGTGCCCTTGTGATTCAGAATTCTTAGGAACTGTTCGAGGTTTTAGAGTGGCACTGACCTGAACAGAATTAGACTAAAGAGAGACAACAGCAAACCATGACGCCACCAGGCACTGGCTGGGAAAGTGGTTGGTGGCTTCCAGTTCCAGGTGAGTCACTGTAGGACAGGCCCACAATGTCTGATGGATTGTGCACAGGCCAGTTCCCATTACAGCAGATGTGCAGATAGTGCGCTGCATAGCTCTGGCTTGGGCTGACTACACGTTCAGAGAGGAGGAAGAGAATACCTGACAGGTTATCTGGATGAAGACTCAACACTGAATCACAAAGTGAGCCAGGTTTCAGGTTGGCAAAACCTCACTCAGCCAGGGGATTTGCTGCTTATTAATCCACACCAAGGAGGGATGCAAAGCATCCACACTTGCCTGCTGGTGATGGACCAGGAACCCAAGGCCCTGAAAAGCTGCATGACTCTGCAGGTCACAGCAACAGCAATGATGCCTCAGCTCCCAGAGCCAATGTCAGCCGTCCCCATACCCAAGCAAAGGCAAAAAAATAAAAATAAAAAATAAAAAATAAGCCACAGGTATGATGCTCATGCCCGAATTCCCAGCAGTAAGGAGGATGAGGCAGGAAGATCACAGGTTTGGGGCCAGTTTGCTACACAATGGGACTCTATTCAAAGAAAAGAATAAAAAAGTGAAGTATAAACCTTGTGGTAAAACTTGATGGGGGAGCAGGATAGCTGTGTGGGGGTGTGCACATGTGTGGGTATGCACATGTGTGGGTGTGTATGCACATGTGTGTATGTGTGTTTGACGACCAGGGGTCAGCCTCAAGTGTCACTCCTCAGGAGTCACATGGTGGCTATTCTTGGTTGTCAACTTGACTATATCTGGAGTGAACTAAAACCCAAGCAGCTGGGTACACCCACAAGGGATTTTTTTCTTAATCAAATCATTTGAAGTGAGAAGACCCCCCTTCGAATCTGGATCTTTTGAGGTGAGAAGCTATACCTCCAATCCGGGCCACATCTTCTGCTGGAAGCCTATGTACAGGACACGGAAGAAAAAAGCTTGCTCGCTTCACCTGCTTGTTCTTGCTCTTGCTAGCAAGTCCATTCCTTCACTGGCATTAGAACCTACTTCAAGATTTTAGCATATGCTAAACACCTGAACACCAGCTGAGACATCCAGCCTTGTGAACAAAACAACTCCTGGATTCTTGGACCTTCTGTTGTTAGACAGCCGTGGTTGGATTAGCTGGACCACACCTTTAAGTCATTCTAATAAATCCCCTTTCTCTCTCTCTGTGTGTGTGTGTGTGTGTGTGTGTGTGTGTGTGTGCGCGCGCGCGTGCGCGCACTCTATCAGTTCTTTTCCTCTAGAGAACACTGACCAACACAAGCCACCCGCCCTTTTTGTGACAGGGTCTCTCCCCGGCCTGGAGCTTGCTAAGTAGCTGGTGAACCCCAAGGATCCACCTGTCTCTGCTTTTCATTGCTGGGGTTACAAACAGGCACCACCATGCTCAGCTGTGTCTCTTTTCCTTTTTCCCATGGATTCTGGACTCAAACCCAGGTCTTCAGGCTTGGAAAGCAAGCTCTCCGCCAGCTGAGACATCTCCCAGGCTCCTGGGACAACATCCCTTTGCAAGCTCACTGTGACTTGAAAAAGAAACTTCCTATAGATCAGGCAGAATTGCTGAAGGAGCTCTTGGTGACCAGAGGTACATGGAATGTCCATGTACTTAGGTCATGAAAAAGATCACGGAGGCATTTCTAATGCTCCCTTGATGTTTGCTGTCCCAGTAGGTTCTAGGCAAACTTGAACCCAGGCTGCCATGGCTACACAATGGAGTTCAACCAACTGTGAAGAAATCTGAGTCCTGGAAGTTCCAGAGGCTGCGAGGCAGAGACAGAAGTGACAGCAGGGCTCCTTTCTCCTGAAACCTCTCTTCTAGATGCCTCCATGCCTTCACATACTCTTCCCTCTGTGTACATGTCCTACAAGGACACCAGCCACAAGGCACAGGGACCAGTGACAACAGCGTCACTCAATAATCTCCTCGAAGTCTCCATCTCTGCACCTAAGGTACCAGTGTCTCCACATAGTCCACAGAGTTCAACATAGGACTCTGGAGAGGGCACAGTTCGGCCCAGAGCACCCAGTCATGTCTTCCTCTGAATATACTGGCCGGAGTTGGCGAGATGCTCCCAACTCCACCAGGATGTCTGGGCTAGTAGCATTGCACAGGAAAGGCTAGGCTCCCTAAAGTCCAACAGCCAGAACAGGACCCAGCCCTGAGGAGTCACCACCCACCACTCAGCAGTCACTGCTCTGGCTGGTCTAGACACCCTTGTCACATTCAATGTGTCCCACTGACCTCCCTGTGCAAATACAGAATGGCTGGAGAACTTTCTAGAAGAACTGGAGTTTCATCTGTACCCTGTTGACATGGAATAAGACTTGTTGGTAAAAGAGTGAGTGGCAACTAAGTGGGTGTGGTGGAACTCAGTACTCAGTGATCCCAGTACTCAGAAGATTGGAGGCAGGAGGCTCAGAAGTTCAAGGTTATCCGTGGCTTCATAGGGGATTCACAGCTGTTCTGAGCTACATTGATCCTGTTTTTAAATTTTAAAAATGAAGTCAGAAGCTCAAGGTCATCCTCAGCTACACACGAGCTCAAGACCAGCCTGGGCTACATGAGAGGCTATAGTGAATGAGAAAGGTGGGGGGGGGGGCTCCTCCATCGGCCTGACCCCTCAGGACCTGAGGTTCCCTGGGCTGCTGCCAGCCCAGGCACCAGCCCACTCTGGAGACAAACAGAAAGAGGGGCTCCCTCTGCTTCAGGCTTCTTTCAGATTCTTCACATACCTGCAGCAGCTTCCTGCAGACAGAAATCTGCCTGCCTGTGTTTGCAAACTCCAGAAAACATCAGCATCCTGACTGTTTCAGATCTGGAAAATTGTCTTCTGGTTCTTTTTTTTTAATAATAAAGATAGCACATGAATCTTACTACAAGAGTCAAGTATGTACTGTTTTTCAAAATAGACAGAGTGGGATGTGTTGTGGGGAAAGAAGAACTGGTACGCAAACACAAAACAAATTAAAAGACTGTCCCAGGGCCGGAGAGATCTCTCAGGGGTTAAGAGTGTGCACTGCCCTCAAAGAGGGCCCAGATTCAGCTCCCAGCACCCATATCTGGTAAACTCATAACTGCCTGTAACTCCGCAAAAGGAGATCCAACATTCTCATCTGGTCTCTGAGGGCACCACACACATGCACAAATCCACACACCAAGACAGATGTTGTAGAATATTAGTTTAAGATGTGTTGTTATATTTGTTTATGCTGTATATTTGTTTAGTGATGCAAAGATGTGCTGCATTCTTTTTTTAAGATTTATTTATTTATTTACTTATTTATACAGTATCCTGCCTATAGGCCAGAAGAGGGCACCAGATCTCATTATAGGTGCTTGTGAGCCACCATGTGGTTGGTGGGAATTGAACTCAGGACCTCTGGAAGAGCAGTCAGTGCTCTTAACCACTGAGCCATCTCTCCAACCCAGTGCTGCATTCTTTTATGTTACTTTTGTTTAACTCTGTGAAGCTGTGTTATTTTGCCTGCCTAAAACACCTGATTGGTCTAATAAAGAGCTGAACAGCCAATAGAGTAATAGATGGGACTGACAGGCAGAGAGAATAAAAAGGAGAAAAAGTCTAGCAAAGGGAGTGAGGAGCGAGAGAAGGAGGAAAGGAGGAAGCCAGGGGCCAGCCACACAGCCGCCCAGAGTAAGAAGGAAAGAAAGACATATAGAATAAAGAAAGGTAAAAGCCCAGAGGCAAAAACACAGTTAAAGAGAAGCAGGATAATTTAAGTTAGAAAAACTGGCTATAAACAAGCCAAGCTAAGGCTGGATATTTGTAAGTAAGAATAATTCTCCATATTTATTTGGGAGCTGGGCAGAGAGCCCCCAAAGAGTAAAACAGATACATACCCATTAGAAAAAAAGAAATCCACCCTCTTGTCAAGGGACTTGAGACTTAGACAAGTTTGTCTAGAGACCACTGGGACGACAAACATCAAGGGAGCAGCAGAAATACCTCCGTGACCTTGGCTGACTCACGCACCCACCTCCCACAGCTCTGAGAGCAGAGCCAAATTTTAGTTCCTTGCTGACTCTCAGGCCAAGCAGTCTCGTGGCCTGCATTTGCCAGAAGGACAAGGAAGCAAAATGTTAAAAACTGCCCACACCTTTCTCATTCAACCCCCTTCCTCCCACCAGGGGCTTTCCTTTGCAAAGGCGGTGGAGCAGGTATGGAAGGTGACTCCCAAATCTCCTTTGCTTCCTACTGAGACAACAGCATGATCCAAACCCCAGACCTTTACAGTAGGCCACCAAGTGTTCTCTATGGGAAGTGTGGCAGACTCAGACAGGAGACTGAGCCCAGTAGCTTGGTCTAGCTAAGGTGACACACTCTCCCCTCAATATCCAACTACACAAGACCTCAGCATAGGTCCAGTAAGCTAATCTGCTTTACTAGAACTTAGAGAGGAGAACTATGGCAAGAGAAAAGATTCAGACAGTACAGTATCTGCTGCCCAAGCATGAGAACCTGAGTTCAAACCTCAGCGCCCATGTTTTTTAAAAAAAAGCAGCAAACAGTAGTGGCGCACGCCTTTGATCCCAGCACTCAGGAAGCAGAGGCAAGTGAATCTCTGTGAGTTGGAGGCCAGCCTGGTCTACAGGGCAAGTTCCAGGACAGAACAGCCAACACAGTTAACAGAAAAACTCTCTCTCTCAAAAAAAAAAAAAAAAAACTGAGCATGGTGAGACACACATGTCTTTCCAGCAACTGGGAAGGCAAAGAGAGGGAGATGCCGGGAACATTCCAGATGAGTGGGAGATTCTGTCTCTACAAAACAAGGTAGGGCAGACACCTCGGTGAGTAAAGGCACTTGACGAGCAAGCCCAACAACCCGTGTTTAATCCCTGGGACCCATGCAAAGGTGGAAGGAGAGAACCAACTCTACAAAGTTACCCTCTGACCTCCATAAGTGCACCATGACACAGGCATGCGCACATACGCGCACACACATATGATGAGAAAATGTGAAGTCTTGTCTGTGGAAAGCAATGTGCTCTGAATGCATGCCGAGAAGTGCTGTGCCTCCCTACGTAAGCACTCTCAGGAGAAGGGGGCTCCATAATGGCCCCATGAGCCTTCCTGTCCCTTGCAGGGGGCTTCCCCCCAGACAACTCCACACGACCCAGGGGACCGCAGGTGTCTACACTCTCTCTTGAATGTGAGACTTCTCTGCCAGAACACCAAGGATAATATTTACTCTCTGCACTGGTTTAATCAAAAGGGCTCATTTTCCACTCTATGTAATCGAAATGAAAGGATGCCAAAATAGAGCCAACATCCGTGCAATTAGACATCCCAGCTCCATGACTGGCTTTCAGAGCCCTGGAACACTAGTGAGTTCGAAACAGGGAGGGCATGGGTAAAGCCTCCTCCGAAGTTATTTTCAGTTCATTTTTCATTCATTGAAGAAAAGCTGCCTACTGGCCAAATTCAGGATGCTATTATCCTAATTGGGATAAAAGCCCAGACCTAACACATGATAGCCGTAAGCAATGAGCAGAGTAAGATGAATCAGCCCGACTTGGTGGGATAAGGAACTAAGGAAGAGGCCCAGACCTGGGCAGAAGTCCCAGTTCTGCAAGAGAACAGGTAAAGAGAACATTCTACCGTGCCCACACTTCCTGTTGTGCCCAGCCCCAGCCCCAGGCCTCCTGTGCACAGATGAGGTGGATCGTTGTACCCCAGCCCCAGGCCTCCTGTGTACAGATGAAGTAGGGAGGTAGATGAGCCCTGCCCCAGCCCCTGCCCCAGCCCCTGCCCCAGCCCCCACCCTTGACCCAGCCCCAGGCCTCCTGTGTATAGATGAGGTGGGAAGCTGTGCCCAGCCCCAGCCCTCCTGTGTGTAGGTGAGGTGGGTAGCTGTACCCAGCACCAGGCCTTCTGTGTAGAGATGAGGTGGGTAGCTGTGCCCAGCACCGGGCCTTCTGTGTACAGATGAGGTGGGTAGCTGTGCCCAGCACCAGGCCTCCTGTGTATAGGTGAGGTGAGTAGCTGTTCCCAGCCCCAGGACTCCTGTGTATAGGTGAGGTGGGTAGCTGTGCCCAGCACCAGGCCTCCTGTGTGCAGATGAAGTGGGTGGCTGAGCTCCCACCCCACCTCGTGAGGATACCAGGCCGACTGTCAGAAAGCCATTTGAGGAAGTGCTGGGAGAGCCTGACTGCACAAGCCAGAGATGCAGAGAAGGCAGTGACTGGCTGGAACCAGGAGCCAAGACCTCAAGAAGAGTACATCTAAGGAAAGAGCATCCAGAACAGGGAGAGAGGAAAGAAAGAAAGGGACCTTTGTAAAACAGAGTCACCTCCAAAGACCCATCCCAACAGTGTCTGCATATGGGTCAATTCCAGAAACCATGAAGGCCAATACCCTTCATCCTCCCTCCCTCCCTCTCTCTCTCCCTTCAGTATTGATGGACACTTTGTGGAGCTATGGAACCCAGCAGCATTGTTCTCTAAATTAGCACACTCGGGAAAAGAGAGGCGAACCTCTGCGCCGATCAAAACCATCTAAAGAGCACCACTGCCACATAAGAGTGAGTCGCTTCCCTCTGACGGGCAGATGGGACGAAAGAGCCCTGACTCAGTCTTCCGCACCCTGGAAGCCAGGCTCCTTGCTTCCCCAGGACAGTTGACCAACAGCTCAACTCCTAGTGTTGCTCATCTAGTCGGACTGTGCTCTGAACCACTGAGCCAAGTCTCCAGTCTGAAATGTCACGTTTTCAACTCTCAATGCTCTCTCTCTCTCTCTCTCTCTCTCTCTCTCTCTCTCTCTCTCTCATCTCTCGGTCGAACAGCAATTCTCAAATTTCACAGTGGTTGCATGTCAGATATCCTGCCTATCAGATATTTACATTACGATTCATAACATAGCAAGTTACAGTTATGATTTTATGGTTGGGGTCCCCACACACGAGGAACTGTATTAAAGGGTCGCAGCATTGGGAAGGTTGAGAGTCACTGCTGTAGAACAGAAGCAGTGAATAGTCACGCCACGGCCAATGCCATCCTGTCTTAAAACTCCCTCCACCAAAGAAATGAGTGCAAAAGGATGTTTCTCTCGTGCCTGCCTCTTACCAAATATCTGGCCGCATATTCTCAAGTTACCACACAGAGGCTTATATTAATTACAAATGCTCAACCAATAGCTCGGGCTTATTACTAACTAGTTCTTACATTTTAAGTTAACCCATATTCCTTATACTCTGCCACATGGTGGTACCCTTATTGGCATGGCACACTCATCTCCTGCTCCCTCTGCATCTGGCCAGTGTCTCCTAACTCCGCCCTTCTCCTTCCCATCTTCCTTAGTTTAGTCACCCCTCTTATACCTCCTGCCTGGCTACTGGCCAATCAGCATTTTATTAAACCATTTGAGTGACAAATCTTTAGTGTACAAGAGGACTATTCCACAACAAATGAGTACATTGCTCTTGAATTCTGCCTCAACCAAGTTCTCAGGACACAGGCATAATGAAGCCAGGTTTTCGACAGACCATAACTGAAAGGTCTCTAGCCTAGTGTCACCTAGTCTTTGTTCCCTTCTAAAACCTCATGAACTGAGCCTCCATTGTCTGTATTTCTCTCAGTACTCTAGTCTCACAAGATGGTCCATTAACCTCTGCTTACAGCATCCTATGGCCTACAGTTGGCTCCAAACACTTCCTCCTTCCTTCTGCACACCAGCCCAAAAGCCTGTGCAGCACATATGCTCATCACATCGGCCACTCTTAACTTCCAGTTTCTGTATTAGTTTTATTGTTGCTGTGCTAAAGTAGTAGATGAAAGAAATAAAAAAAGAAGGGTTGATTTTTGCCTCATGCTTTGAGGGTACAGTTCATCATTGCAGGAAGGCATGACGGGAGATCACACTGCATCTCCACGGGTGCTGATGCTATTTCTTCTCCTTTTAATTTAGTCCCAGACCTGAGGCCATGGGATGGCGCCACCCACACTGAGGGTGAGTCTTCTTACCTCCATTAACTCAACCTGGAAACTCCCTCACAGCCATGCCCAGAGGACTGTCTGTTAGATGAGGCTAGACCTTGTCGAGTTGGCAATATTAACCATAACACAATGCGCTGCTACTGAAGATGTACCGTGGAGCAGGCACCTGGAAAACAGCCCGGCCAGGCCTCACACAACTCCACATGAAGCTGGCATATGACCCAAGAGAAATGAGCCATGCCTCTCCAGATGCAAACAAATAGTCATAGCAACATTATTCAGCAGTCAAATGTTAGAAACAACACGGATGTCCAACAGGTGAATTGGTGAACAAAACATCACACTCATGCGAAAGAATAGCTGTGGGTACAGAAAGGGGTGAAGAGCATGCAGATGCTGGGGCCTGGGTCGACCTTGGGAACCTCCCTCTGAACGACAGGAGCCATGTGCAGAAGACTGGACTGTACATTTCCATCCCCACGAAAGCCCAGAGCAGAAGTCTGTAGAGTCGTGGTTGTTTAGGGTTGATATTGGGGTGATGGGATTTCTCTATAATGTAACAGTATTCTAAGATTGACTATGACTGGGGCTGGAGAGACAGCTCCATGGTTCATGTCTATTCAGCTCCCAGCACCCATCTCTGGTAGCACACAACCACCTGTGACTCCAGTATTGGGGGACCTGACGCCCTCTTCTGTCTTCTTCAGGAACCTTACTCGGGTGTACAGCCCCACATTCACAGACACATGGATACACATAACTAGTTGCTCTTGAGTGATGGGCTGGAGACATGGTGAAGCTGTTAAGAATACTTGCTGCTCTTACAGAGGACCCAGTTTGGGTTCCCAATACCTAGATGGCACCTTCAAGCCATCTGTTACTCCGGTTTCAGGGAATCTAGTACCCTCTTCTGGCCTCTGTGGGCATCAGGCACATACACACAGTGCGAACACATACTCACAGGTAAAATACTCAAACACATAAAATGAAACAAGTAAGTCTTTATTTCAAATAAAGTCTTCAAATTATGTGGAATCCATAATTGACTGTGACGCTGGGTTAGGACCCTGTCGTATACTAAAGACAAATGCTTTCAGTGCGTAAATTGGATGGTGTGTGAACTCCACCCCAGTCGCACTGTTCTTTTCAAAAGACCCCATGCCACCTCACACACACCACACAGAGCCACGCTGTCTCAGGTCTATGCCTAGAACTCGCTCATTTTCTGGCTTGGGAGGAACTGATCCTGACTTGAGACTTCTGGGGCCTTTTGACAGTTGGAGATAATTGGCCATTCATGTGCATGGGCAAAGTCCTGCTTTGATCATGGCTAAAGCCACCACACTGAATCACGGGAGTTTGGAGTTTAGAAAAACATCCACCACCCAAAAGCCAGGTTTCCAAGAAAGGAGGTTTAGTTTTGGTCATCTCAGGCTACTCCTGGCACCCACACTTGGCCTTCAGCTTTTCCCCTTTTGGCACACCACTCTCTCGCCTTCCCCGACTCAACAGCCTCTTGCCTCAGCAAACAAAATGGTTGTAGCCTTTCCCCGCTCTCCTGCTTTAGCCCTGCCTCCCTATGAAGGCGCAGAGCCCTCACAGTAGAGTTTAAAGTTCTGTATTACACTCTGGCATGCTGGGGAGGGCAAGTAGGGAGGTGGTCTGCTTCTTCCTCCTGCTCAAGTTACCTGCTTTGCAAGTAGAGCAACTTTGGAAGGAACTCTTGCCTCTACTTGAGGTAAAAATGGCCGTGCCTTCTTTTTCTAGACATTTCTCTAGTGTGTTGCCATACAGAATTTACATGGTTCTTTGTATCCAAACCCTTCAGGATGAGGTGGAGCAGGGGTTGAAAAGTTTTCCTAGTGAATGAATAAGTACTTTATGCCTTCGTTGATTATCTTTAAAGAACCCAGCGTGGAGCCAAGAAAATGGCTCAGCAGCTGAAAGTATTTACCCTGCGAGCCTGACCATCCAAGTGTGTGTGTCTGTGTGTGTGTGTGTGTGTGTGTGTGTGTGTGTGTACAGATGCAGCTAGACATAATGAGTGGTGTGAACCTTTAATCCCAGCACCCAGGAGGCAGAGACAAGCAGACTGCTATGGGTTCGAGACAGTATGGACTATATTAAATTTCAGGCCATCCAGGACAATGTGAACCTTTTCTCAAAAACTATAACAAATAAAAATCAGGTGTAAGTACATATCTGTAATCTCAACAATACTGAGACAGGAAGCCGGGACAGGAATCAGGCCAGATGCTCACAGGCCATCTGGTCTTCAGTGGGGCTGAAATAAGAGAGAGCCTGCCTCTACCAGGCAAAAGAGGAGAACTGACTCCTAAACGTTGTCCTGTGACCTCCACACAAGTGCCATGGCACACACAAGCTCACACATGCATGCACATGCACACACGCATGCACATGCATGCACACGCATATACACACAAGCACATGCACACACACACACACACATACACATACACACCCCAATAAAATAAACATTTTTTAAACTTAAAAACTATTTTTAAAAAGAAGAATCTGATGGGTGGTGGCGCACGCCTTTAATCCCAACACTCTGGAGGCAGAGGTAGGCGGATCTCTGAATTCTAGGCCAGCCTGGTCTACAGAATGAGTTCCAGACACCCTGTCTCAAAAAACCAAAATAGACAGACAAACAGAAACAAAAAGAAGAATACAGCATGTAGCAAGTGTGCTCTTGGGCTTCCTGTCGACCCTACTTCCCAGATACAGAATGGATGCAGCAAGAAATTTGGCAGCTTTCATGACTTCTACATATGTGCTCTTGGCCTACAGATTATACCACCAGGCTTGTTCTCCGCCTTTCTGGGCTTGTTCCTCCTGACTCCCATATGGATCTTGTTCCACCAAGGCACAGCCCATTGGTCATGACTCTTGCAGAATGCACAAAACCAAATCACTAACTATATTTTATTGTGTTGCCTACCTATCTTCATGAGGGTAGAATGTTCTACCAGAGTGACATCCAGCCAGAGAGGAAATCTGTAGGGTTTCTTTCCTTTTCTACAAGGAATGACCAGCTTCCTCAAGTCATTGGCTGTAAGATGAGCTAAAATAGCCTTAATTGATATGGCCATTACAGAAAATAGCACAGAAGTTCTCAAAAAATAAAAATTAGGGCACTTAAGAGATGGTTCAATGGTTAAGAGCATTTGCTGTTCTTCCAAAGGATTAGAGTTTGGCTAATCCACACCCACATCGAGCTCACAGTCACCATTAACTCTAGTTCCAGGTGCTCTGATGTAGGCACTCCACTCTACATGCACACACACACAAAGACAGACAAACATACACATAAATAAAAATAAATAATAAACCTGTATATTCGCTGTATAGACCGCTATTTACTGGGCATTGTATACTGTAGCATGAATAATAACAACCCAGAGACAGATATTAGGGTTCAAGTTGAAGGTCAGAAAAGCAAAGCGTCAGCCATTTGAGAGCTCTCGTCTCTGCCAAGGCTCAGACAAACAAAGGGGCAATCCTGTCCTCAATGTGGCTGCAGACTGCAATGCTCTCCAGCAAAACTCAAACTGCAGACTAAGACACTGAACTCCTGTCTCCTCCCATTTTATATTCCTCTCTAGTGCTGGGATTAAAGGCATGCATCACCACTGCTCAGCCTCTATTGCTAACTAATGTGGCTGCTGAGATTAAAGGGATGTGCCACCACTGCCTGGCCTGCATGACTGGCTAGTGTGGCTGGCTTTGCACAGCCTAAAAGTGCCATTTGAAGCCCTGGAGGAGCATCACACAGAACCGGCTCTGCTTCCTCAGCCCCTCCTGTGGGTAGAGGGGGACACATGGTGGAATTAAGCAATGCTTGGGAAAGTCAGGAGAGCATCCTTTACAAGCAGCTTTTCTCTGTCTAGATCTTGGCAAACCTGGGTCATGTTTGTTAGGGGAAGGCTAGGACCTCTAGACTAAGACAGACAAACAGTCCTCTACAAGGAAGGCCCAGTAATCAGATGGATCTACTGTGACTACTAATAGGGTTTGCAGGAAGAAGGCAAGACAGACAGGCCCTCCCTTCAGTCTTGGTGACCATGAGAGTTTAAAATACGCATCAGGGGAGGGGAGATGGTCCAGTCAGTAAAGGGTGTGCCACTCAAGCATGAGGAACTGGGGCTGGAGAGATGGCTCAGAGATTAACAGCACTGACTGCCTCTCAGAGGTCCTGAGTTCAATTCACAGCTACCACATGGTGACTCACAACTATGTGAATGAGATTTGGTGCCCTCTTCAGGTCTGAAGGCATACGTGCAGGCAGGATATTGTATACATATAAATAAATAAATCTCTTTTAAAAAATGATGAAGCGGAAGAGGGAAAGCGGCCGGGTGGACTCGAGGAGCCGCAGGGAGCAGCGGCGCTCCATGAGTGATCTTTGGGACCCGGGAACGGAGGCAACTGGGAGAAAGACGGGGAAGTTGGAGGGAGACACGAAGACGCAGGATTGCAGCTCGATTACTGATGACTTTCCCTAAAGTTGTTTCCCTCTCTTGGGGACAAACGAAAGTGCAAGGCTCTACCTCAACCTACAAGGATTGCAAAGTATGGTGGGGAGGCAGTCGGGCTTGGGACCTGAGAGAAACAGGAACTGAGCATTCCCTTGGGGTTCAGCCTACAGATGTGAAGGAAGTTGCTGAGAAGGGTGTGCAGACCCTGGTGATCGGCAGAGGGATGAGTGAGGTCTTGAAGGTGCCGCCATTCACTGTGGAGTACCTTGAGAAACAAGGCATCGATGTACGGGTCCCCCAGACAGAGCAGGCGGTGAAGGGATCAGAGTAGGAGGTGTCTTCCAATCCAACTGCTGATGGAGCCCACGGAGAACAAACCACTAAGCAACGATGCCTTGACTGTCTCTCCTACCGTTCTCTACAGCAGCCTCCACTGTGCGTTCTGAGCATGGGTTTATGTCTTGGGATAGATCGACAGAAGACTAAAGCAGAGTTCCTGCCCTTCAGGTTGCTCAGATCAGATCAGAAAGCTGTTAACTGGAATTCAAAGCTTGAGAAACGTCATACAAAAAAAGGTTAGAAAAGTACAAAGCATTAAAGGTCTCATCATGGTTGAAGAAAAAAATGATGAAGCATTCAGACCTGCGTTTATAACCCCAGTGCCCATGTGAAAAGCTGGCTGCAGCAGCATGTTCCTATAATCCCAGTGCTGGGGACACAGGGGGATCCCTGGAGCTAATTGTCCCGCCAATAGAGCCTGTGGTAGTTTGAATGGAATTGACCGCCATAAATTCATAAGGAGTGGCACTATTGGGAGGTATTGCTTTGTTGGAGTATGTATGGCCTTGTTGGAGGAAGTGTGTCACTGTGGGGGTGGGCTTGGAGGTCTCATATATGCTCAAGCCACACCCAGAGTCTCAGACCATTTCCTGTTGCTCCTTCTCCAACACCATGTCTACTGCATGCTGCCATGTCCCACCATGATGATAATGGACTGAACCTCTGAAAATGGAAGCCACCCTGAGAGACCCAGGCTCCAGCAGATCTGTGATCCATAGCTCTAGCACTATCCATGAGCACCCTAGCACCAAGTCCGCAGTCAGTGAAAGAAACACACCCTGGATCTGGGACCTGAGCCCGTGAAAGAAACACTTTATCCCTGAACCCAGAGTCAGAGAAAAACTCCCTGAGTCTGAAATCAGAGACAAAAGAACACACTTTGTACCTAAAATCAGAGCCTGTTAAAGAAATTCACCCTGACCTGAAAATTGGATCCAAAAAGCTAAAAGAACCAGAAGGAAAAAAAACACAGTTTGGCCCTGAACTCAGAGCCATCTCTGCCCTTGACACAAAACCAACCAATCCCTGTGCAGGAAAAACCAACCAATCCCTGAGTAGGAAAGTCTAGAGGCATGACCTCTCCATACCTCAGCCTAGGGAAGTAGTAGCCCTAGCTTAGAGATGTACCATGACATTTTCTGGACCTTTGCCCAGAGTGGGCAGCCAATCCTAAGCCTGTAGGCTTGGAAATTCCCCAAGCCTTCCCCTCTATAAAAACCCCTCCCCATCCTGCTTGGGGGTCTCTTCTCCTCTGCTCCTGTTGTTACTTTTGCTGCTGCTCCAGATGATGATAAAGTTAACTCATGATAAAGTCTCTTTGCTTTTGCATCTGATTCAGTCTTGTGGTGGTATTTCAGTGTTCAGGTCTTTGGGCATAACAACCCCAATCAAGCTTTTCCTTTATAAGATTTACAATGGTCCTGGTGTCTCTTCACAGCAATAGAAACCCTAACTAAAACAGAAGTTGATTCCAGGGACTGGGTTATTGCTGTGATAGGCCTGACCATGCTTTTGTGGGAAGGAATCCATATTCCTTGAAACTATGCATTAGAAAAGCAGTTGAACTTTTAAGTGCTGCAATTAGGAGCATGGAAGACAGTGGTGCTGAGTGTGGTTTTCACTGGGGGTGCCTGAATCAAGTGGTTTCAGGAGAGAAGAATGATAGTATGTAGCCAAGAGACAGGTCTTGTGATATTTTGGTGAAGACTGTGAAAGTCTGCCTGAGGCTAAAGTGAAGAGTTTTGGATAAATTCTGTTAAAAGAGAAAGTCTCAAAATAGCCTAGTATAGACTCTGTCATGTGGTTATTAGTGTTAACTCTGATGAAGACTTAAAATGAAAAGGAGAAAGCTGAGCAAGGAAAAATAGCAAATGTAAGATCTGAGGACAATAGGGGCACCAGGAAGTAAAATGGAGTTAAGTCCTGTGCTATAAGAGGTCACTTGTTTGTTCCCAGCTTCCCAGACCTGGAATAATCACTCAAAAACTATATCATTTGAATCACTGCTTGGCATATTTCTAGCTAGCTCTTATGTCCTGAACTAACCCATCTCCATTAATCTGTGTATCGCCACATGGCTGTGACTTACCAGGTGAAGTTCCACCCAGTGTCTGGCATCTGCCTCCGGCAGGGATACATGGCTTCTCCTGACTCTGCCTTCTTTCTCCCAGCATTCAGTTTAGTTTTCCCCACCTAGCTCTACTTTGCCCTATCACAGGCCAAGCCAGATTCTTTATTAGTAAACCAATAAAAGCATCACATATACAGAAGCTTCCCACACCAGTCCTGTGTTCAAGGATATAAACAGATTAAGAAATAGAACTAAATGGGGTGGTGACCTCACAAGATCCCACCCAGCTAAATTTACAATTTGTGAAAATGAATTCAAGAAAAGCTTAAACCCAGGTGTGGTAGTGCATACCTTTAGTCCCAGAACTCAGAATGAAGGAGCTGGTGGTTTCAGGCCAGCCGGTTCAAGGCCAGAGCAAGTTCTTCTGCATCCTGGTTTGAGGCCAGAGCAAATTCTAGGACAGCCAAGTCTAGGCAGTGAAGGAAACCATAGAAAACAGAAAGCTGGTGAAGATGTAATTGAACAAGGGGGCCATGTTCCATCCCTAGTAAGCAGCAGAACTTGGCAGGTTTGGTCATGTGGTTCTGGCTTTAGAGTCAAGGATAGAAGAAAGGGGTTGTGGAACTCCCTCCATGACTAAGGAAAGCCACTAAGGCCAATTATGTATTGGGGTGTCCCTGCATGGAGGCATAGAGAGGCCACTGTGTGAAGTCTTGAAGTTGAAGCCTGAATTGCCTCAGAGGCCCCAAGATGCTGGAGATGCCAGAGCCACGGGATACTGCTGAGAAGAGCTGCTAGCAGGGAGTGGAACAAACCCAAGAGAGAGAAGTGTGTCACAGTCAACAAAGTCGAAAGAAGTTGGAGATCTAAGGAGTGTTTTGACAGCAGACATGGAGATGCAGGGTTTGGAGTTTCCTAGCTTCTTTTGGTCTTACTTTGGTCCAGTATTTCTTCCTTTTGCCCCTTCCCTACATTTTGGAGTGGTAATGTGTATTTTGTACCATTATATGTTGGAAGTATGTGATCTGTTTTTTATTTTATTTTATAGGGGATTACAGTTAGGAGATTACATGAATCTCAGAAGTGACTTTGAACTTTGGGCTTTAAACATTGTTGAGGCTATGATAGACTACAGGAACTTTTGGGGTTAGACTAAATGTATTGTTACAAGTTTATGGGCCAGGGAGTGGAATATGGTAGTTTGAATGTACTTGGTCTCTGTAAACTCATAGGGAATGGCACTATTAGGAGGTGAGGCTTTGTTGGAGTAGGTATGGCCTTGTTGGAGGAAGTGTGTGAGCTTGGAGGTCTCATATATGCCCAAGCCACACCCAGTATCTCAGACCACTTCCTGTTGCCAGCAGGATTAAGATGTAGCTTCTTCTCCACTCTTAGCTCCTTCTCCAGCATTATATCTGCTTCACACCACCATGCCCTACCATGATGATAATGAACTAAACCTCTATAATGGAAGTCACCCCAATTAAATGTTTTCCTCTATAAGAGTTGCCATGGTCATGATGTCTCTTCACAGTAATAGAAACCCTAAGACAGAGCATAATCAGTGAGCTCCAGTTTCAGAGAGAGACCCTGTCTCAAAATTTAAGGTGGAGGGGCTAGAGAGATGGATGGCTCTGTGGTATAGAAAGTTTATTGCTTTTGCAGAAGAACCAAAATCAATTCCTAGCACCCACACAGTAGCTTACATCTTTAACTTCGGCTCCAGTTGTATCTGGTGCCCTATTCTGGCTTCTATATGTACTACAAGCACATGGTGTACAGTCAAGAGTGCAAGCAAAGCACACATAAGATAAAAATAAATAAATCTTTTTTTAAAAACTTAAAGTGGAGTCTGGCAGTGGTGGCACATGCCTTTAATTCCAGCATTCGGGAATCAGAGAAAGACAGATCTCTGTGAGTTCAAGGCCAACCTGATCTACAGAGCAAGTTCCAGGACAGTCAAGGCTACAAAGAAAACAGTAGTCTTAAGGTGGAAAGCAATTGTAACTCCAGCTCCAAGGGGTCCAGCATTCTCTTCTGGATTCTGAGCACTCTCGGGGCTCCTCTCCAGCACCCTGATTAAAGTTTTTTTTTATGTTGCCAGGCAGCTCTTGTGTGACCTAGATTTGCTTGCTCACTAATGCTGTGGACAGATGGTGGCTACAGTAGCTGTTAGGGCTGACCTGGTTCCATCCCTACATCTGGATCTTGGCTGTTGGTGACCTCTTTTTTTTTATTTTGGTAATGATGATAATAGCTTTTTTTGTAGCCCTGATATCCTGAAACTCTGTAGACTAGATTAGCCTCAAACTCAGAGATCAGCCTCCTTTTTCCTCCCAAGTGCTGAGATTAAAGGTGTGCACCACTAGCTGGCTGGTGGTGGCACACACCTTGAGAAGCAGAGGCAGGCAAATCTCTATGGGTTTGAGGCCTGCCTGGTCTACAAAAACTAGTTCCAGGACAGGCTCCAAAGCTACAGAGAAACCTTGTCTTGGAAAAAAACAATGGGTGTATACCACCTGATATGGATGTTGGAACTGCACTCTGGTCCTAATGATAGAACAGCATGCTTTTAATCAATAAATTTTAACTCCAAACTAAAATACTTCTTTAAAAAAAAAGAAAAGAAAGAAAATACATATGTATATTTATATGTATATACTTATATGGTGGAGAGTATCAAAGAAGACACCTAACAACAACCTCGGGCTTAACCATGCATGTGCAAGTATATGCACATGCATGCACACTTATATGAACATGCATACACACACACACAAAGCAAGCAGAAACAATGGCTAATCTTGAGCCAGGAGTGTGATGCACACCTTCGATCCCAGCACTTGGGAGGCAGAGACAAGCAAATCTCTGAGATCTTGGTCAGCTTGGTCTACAGAGCAAGTTCCAAGACAGCTAAAGCTACACAGAAAAACTCTGTCTCTAAAACAAAAAGCAAACAAATAAACAATAAAAAAAAAACAGTGACTGTCTTGAGATGTTCAGTCTTAGAGTGGTTTATTCTGCAACAATAAATAATTAAAATGGTCAGATGGTGGTGGCGCGCGCCTTTAATCCCAAAATTCAGGAGGCAGAGACAGGTGGATCTCTGTGAGTTCAAGGCCAGCTTGGCCTACAGAGCAAGTTCCAGGAAAACCAAAGTTACACAGAGAGACCCTGTCTCAAAAGAACAAAAGAAAGAAAGAAAAAGAAAAACTTAAAATGATCTCCTGAGCTGTCACTCAAATGTTCCGCCTTGGGCTCCTCCCTTCCCCACTCCCCAGCCCAGGGATGCCAAGTCTACTCGGCTGACCTTGCTGTGATGTCACAAACTATCTCAAAGTCAGAGTCAGACCCATTAGCTCATCCCTTGGCAAGCCTGCCACCACTGACTCCTCGCCAGGATTAGCCACACCACCTGCACTCTCGGCTCCATGCTGTGAACACTGCCTGCTTCCTAACTTGAGAAATCTACCTATTGGTCAACTTCTGCCTGAGTCACCTTGGAGTTTAACACCCACCTCAGCCACGTCTAAACTTAGCCATCGGTCTCATGGGCTAGCCTCCAAAGTCTACCCACCTGACTGGCCCACTCAGTTCACATCCTCCTGTCTTTTCCCCATTCCACCCTCCTGACTCAATAGCTTTTGATCACATCCTGAAGAGCCAATATCTGTAACTTAATTATACATTATCTTTGTTTCTTCACAGCCGGGACTTCTCTAGATCATGAAATGGGTTTTATCCATCTTCGAACTGTCAAGCTTCTCAGTATCAGAGAAAATGAGAGCAGGAGGGAAGGATTCAGTGGGACAATGGCTGTCCATCATCTTAATTATTATTCACTTCCCTAAATCATTTTAAGTTACAGTAATCAAAGGTTCAGTCCTCCCTCCAGCCACTCCTCATCTGACAATGTGCCGGACACACAGGCAAAGCTGAGTCCACAGTGTCTCGGCCCAAGCAGAGACCACTGTAGCATCTCCCAGGAGCACCGGAGGTGGGGCCAGGTGTTGGGCAGAACTAAGGAAGAGAGAGGCTCAAAAGGCCCCTGAGAACCGTCAGCCTGCTTCTGAGAAGCTGTCTCTCAGGAAAAGATCTACGAGCTTGGCTTTCCTTCAACAAATAGCTGCCCTGTCAAACATGATTGCTACACAAAACACCATCTAATTACATTTTTAATAAACTCTCTGAGACGTGTTCCAACAGACCAATTTGCCTTCTCTCTTGGCAAAGATGTTATATAGGAAAATAATTTTTTTACCTTCTAATGTTCCATAAAAACATTAGCTAACGAGCTTTCATATCTTGGGTAAGAAGAAAAGAACAGTAGTCTGGGGTTGTGGGGCATAGTATAGTGGTAGAGCGCTTGCTTAGCATGTGTTCCATTCCTGGTACAGCAAAACAAATAAGTAATCAATAAATAAACAGCTTCGTGTAACTCTCTTTGAAGTCATACAGATCTGGAAATCAAATCCAGTCTCTACCTTGACTGGCCTTGGAACCCTAAACTAGCTTCTCCACGCTTTAATTTCTTTCTCTCCTCTCTCTCTCTCTCTCTCTCTCTCTCTCTCTCTCTCTCCCACTCCCAACTCCCTCTATCTCTTTTTGGGTTTTGTTTTTTTTTGATTTTTTTTTAAAATAGTCTCTTATAGCCCAGACTGTCCTCGAATTTACTGTGTAGGCAAAGATAACCCTGAACTGATCCTCCTCCCAAGAGCTGGGATTACAGTGTGCACCACCATGACAAATTTTATGCAGTTTTGGGGACTGAATACAGAATGTTCAGTATGAATGTGTTTTAGACAAATGACCTACCAACTTAACTACATCCCAATGTAGAAGGTATAGAGGTTCAAGATACGTAAATTGATAAATGTAATTCACCATATGAACAGACTGAAAGACAAAAACCATGTGATTATCTCATTAGATACAGGAAAGGTCTTTGGCATAATTCAATACCCTTTCATGGCAAAAGTCCTAGAGAGATTAGAGATACGAGGAACATACCTCACTGTAATAAAGGCAATTTAGATCACATCCATAGCCAACATCAAGTTAAACTGAGAGAAACTCAAAACATTTCCACTAAAATCAGAACAAGTCAAGCTTTTCTACTCTCCCCACACCTCCACAGCGTGGTATTGGCACTAAAGTAGATGTTGATCAATGGAATAGGATTGAAGACCCAAAAATAACTCCACACACCTGATGGATAAAGAAGCCAGAAATGCACACTGGAATTAGGAATGTATCATCAACAAATGGTATTGGTCCAATTGGATGGTTGCATGTAGAGGAATGCGAGGGGGTTGGTACTTGTCACCCGCACAGCACTTAAGTCCAAATGGACCAAGAAGCTAAACACACGACCAGATACACTGAACCTGAGAGAAGAGAAAATGGAAAATAGTCTTGAACTCACTGGTGTGGGAAAAGACTTTCTGAACGAAACACTAATAGTACAGGTGCTAAGATCAACAATTAATAAATGAGACCTCATGAAATTGAAAAGTTTCTACACAGCAGAGGACACCATCACTTAGACAAAGTAGCAAGCTACAAAATGGGAAAGATTTTTACCAACTATTCATCTAATAGAGGGCTAATATTAAAAATATATAAAGAACAAAACACTGAACATCAAGAAAACAATCCAATTTAAAAATGGGATACAGATCTAAACAGAGAATTCTCAAATAAGGAAACTTAAACAGCTGAGAAACACTTATAGAAATGTTCAATATCCTTAGTCATCAGGGAAATGCAACTCAAAACAACTTTAAGATTTCATCTTCCACCAATCAGAATGGCCAAGATCAATAAAACAAATGAGAGTTCATGCTGGCGATAATGTGGAGTAAGTGGAACACTCTTCCATTGCTGATGGGAGTGCAAATGTGTACAGTCTCTCTGGAAATCAATATGGTGGTTCCTCAAGAAGATGAGAATCAATCTACCTCAGGATCCAGCTATGCCACTCTTGGGCCTATACACAAAGGATGTTTCATCCTATTACAGAGACACTTGTTCAACCACGTTCTTTGTTGCTCTATACATAATCATCAGAAATTGAAAACAGCCTAAATATCCATCAATGGATAAATGGATAAAGAAAATGTGATATGTCTATACAATGGAATATTACTCACCTGATAAAAAACTGAAATAATGAACGAGGACGTGATCTAGCCAGATTCTCGGAATTTGGCCGGATTCTCTGACTGTGGCTGGCCCGGGGTCTTTCTGAAAAGCCATTGACTATGACACTGGGACCTGTTTCCTCTGCATATGCTGGATTTTGGGGATCCAGTCTGTTTGGACGCTCGCCTTCCTGGACCTGGAGGGAGGGGGAGGGAGCTGGAGCTTCCCACAGGGCAGGAAACCCTGACTGCCCTGGGGGACGGAGGGGAAGGAGGGGGGAGTGGGGGGAGTGGGGGGAGTGGGAGGGTGTTGGGAGGGGGGGCGGAAATGGAAACTTTTATAATTTAATAAAATTTATTAAAAAAAAAAAACTGAAATAATGAAATTCATAAGAAAATGGATGGAACTAGAAAAAAAATCATCCAGTGTGATGTAACAGACCCAGAAAGACAAATATGGTGTATATTGGCTTATGTGTGGTTATGATATAGATAAACAAGCTATAATTCATATAAACACAGAGGTTAAGCAAAAAGTAGGGGATTAAGGGGAGATATGGATCTTCCTAGGAAAGACAAACATAATATACAGCTATGGATAGATGCTGAGGGAGACAGGCTGGAACAAGAGGATCAGACAGGAAGTGGAAGGGAAGAGAAGACAAGTGAAGTAATACAGGAAGGGACAGCTAAAACCAAAAACCATTTGAGGGGTTGTATGAAAACCTAATATAGTAGACGCTTCCTACAATATGTTCATATATGAAGGCAATCTAAATGAAATCAAATAATGGGTGAATCAGAGCCTCAACTGGACATCTCTCATCATCAAATAAAGCCTTCAGTATCAAAAATGGGTTCCATGTAATCAAGTTATTGACTAAAGTGGTCCCACGGGAATCCATTAACAACCTGGGCTATTACCAAGGCTACTGGTGGCTCTCCACAAATTGACGGCAAGGCCCTGTTGTTGAAGACAACACCTACACAACTCATTGAATATGGAAAAGTCAAGCTGATGCCCACCTAGAGCTTTGACCCCTACAGACATACCATGGTAGTAGGAGGTATTCTTCATGCTACCAAAGAAGAAAGACAAAAGTGAACCCAGCTACAAACCCTTGGATCTACAAGAGTGACCTGCCTACAAGATATACTGGAGCAATAGTGACACAAACTTGTAGAAGTAACTAACCAATCAACATCTAATCTAAGTCAAGGCCCACTTCATGAGATGGAACCCATATCCAGTATTGCTTGGGTGGCCAATAACCAGAGACTAGAAAGGCCAGAGACCTAGGAGAAAACCAAATTCTACTGTTGTACTTTTAAAAGTAGCAATAAAATGACTCCTAATGACATTCTGCTATATTCATGGATCTGTGCCTTGTTCAGCCATCATCAAAGACACTTCCTCTTACAGAAGATGGGAACAAATACAGAGACCTGTAGCCAGTCAACAGTGAGAGGCCTTGGAACATTCAGCCCTTAAAGGGGAGAGTTCACCAATTCACTCCCTCAGCGCTCATGGAACTGAGGAAGAGGATGCAGAGAGAGTGTGAGAGCCAGAAGGAATGGAGGACACTATAAAGTCAGGCCTTCTAGACACAACAGGGCTAACACACATATGAGCTCACAGAGACTAAGGTAGCATGCACAGGGCCTGCACAGATCTGTACAAGGTAGGGTCCTAGAGCTGAAAAAAATTCACATTGTCCCCATCCCTAACCCAGAAGCTATCTCGAATTGACACATGAAAAGTTTTCTCCAAGGGAGTCTTCCTGGGGAAACAAACCAGCCTTAAGGGTAGACCCATGTCCAGCAGTAGATGCCAACACAAAACAAACTCAATGGCATCTTTGGAAGTTCTTTGCTTCATAATGCTAAGTCAGGGCATTTTTCGGTTTGTTTTGTTTCTCTGTCTTACACATTCTTCTAGGACGTATTATAGCTTCCAGCGTGGGGTTTTTATGGCATCGCTGAGTGTGAATGTGTCTTTCTACATCTATATTCATTTCTTGTGCTTTTTCTTTGGCTCTTTCATTTGGTTGTTTTGTCATAGTCCAAATTGTTTGTTTTTTATTTATCTTATTTTCTCTTGTTTCATTTTACTATTAATCCTTAGATGCCTGTTTATTTTCTAACAAGAGACAGGAAGGGCATACCTAAATGCAGGGAGAGGTGGGGGGAATTAGGAGGAATAAGGGGAGGTGAAATCATGATCAGAATATAGTGTATGAAAAAAATCTATTTTCAATAAAAGAAAAAAGCCTTATTTTTATTTTACGCGTTTGACTGTTTTGCCCGCATGTATGTATGTGCACAAGATGTGTGCCTGGTGCCCACAAAAGTCAGAAAATAGTGTCAGATCCCTTGCAACTGAGTTACAGATGGTTGTGAGCCACCTGCTGGTACAAGGAACCAAACTTGGGTCCCTCTGTGAGAGCAGCCAATGCTCTTCGCCCTAAGACATCTCTCCAGCACCTCTATTTTTTTTTTTTTTTGAAAGAGAGAGAGTTTGGGACCTCTGGGACTCGATGTATAGGCTAGGCCGCTGATCGGCCAGTAAATTCCAGGGGTCCACCCGTCTCTGCCCCTTGGCACTAGGAACATCCTCCAGCTTTTTAGAATGTGCTTTGGGAGTCCCGCTCAGAGCCTCGTGCTGGTATGGCAAGCACTTTACTGACAGCCATCTCCTCAGTCCCTAAAATAGTAATTTTCATAAGGAGAATGTGACTATGTGGTGTATAATTTGACATTAATAAATGAACCCGCATACAAAGTATCTGGAAAAAACAGAAAGAAGTAAAAAAGAAAAAAATGTTTTAAATCCCACCTGAAGTGCCAGCCCTCTTGCCCTCTCCAGCCTGACATTTTGGAAAGAATCAAAGGTGTGTTTCAGGGCTAGAGAGATGGCTCGGCAGTTAAGGCCACTTGTTGCTCTTGCAGAAGACCTAGGTTCAGTGCCCAGCACCCACATGGTGTCTCACAACCATCTGTTAACTCCAGTTCTAGGGGCCCTAAGGCCTCCTCTTGGCCCTCTCGGGCACTGGGCATGCATGTGGCACAAATACATATATGCAGGCAAAACACTCATAGAACTAAAATAAATTTAAAAAATAATTAAAATTAAAAACAAAAGCTCTCTACCCATTTGCTCACATGCATACACACACAGAGAGAGAGAGAGAGAGAGAGAGAGAGAGAGAGAGAGAGAGAGAGAGAAGTGGCCTGTTCAGGACCACTCACTGCCTGCCATCAAACCATCTGCTGCCCACAGGGAATCCCTGCAGCACTAAACCCAGGAGGACTCCCGGCCCAAGGCTGGGGTTGTGACTCAGTTGGTAGAGCACTTGCCTGGCATGCACAAAGCCAGGGGTTCCGTCCCCAGTGCTGCATAAACTGGGTGGTGGTGGTGCACACCTATAATCCCAGCACCAAATTCAAGGTCATCCTTGACTACTGCAGACTCATAATCCAAAACCGCCTTTGCTCTGTGAAGGTCATGAAACCCACCTACCATCTGGTACTACAAACACAAAACGCTGAAGAAAATTCTAGATTTCCCCTTGGTGACTTCATTGTTTCATTCCCCCCCCCCAACACCTTTTTTTTTTCACTGCTTCCTTTTAAGCAATGCATTTCAAACTCTCTCCCAGCAGATGCCCCCTGCCTCACTTTCTTTGTCTGTGTGTTCCTTGTCTTGTTTTCCTTTGTTTTGATGGGATTTTGTGGTCCTGTTTTTCTGGTGTTCTAAACCCACATGCAGACTGCCTAGTGACCCTGTCCTGCCCCTCTACCCACCCCAAAAAGTCAGGGTTTGCAAAGACACGCCCTGCCCCCCTCCACTCCCCCTCCCTCAGTCTCAGCATTGTGTGCGAGGCAGCTGCGGAACAATGGATTCTTAGCAGATGATGGAGTCACCCATCTCCTCAGCCCAGCAAGCCCAGCTATTCCCGGCATCTGCAGTCAGCAGTTTACAGGCTTCTGTGACATTTGCAAGCTGACCTCCCACTTCTCTTAGCCTTTGGAGAAGGAAAGGAAGGACAGAAGGCCACTCTTGTCGCCACAAGGGAGCTCATCCTTCTCTGAGAGGAGGAAGAAAGATAAATTTCACCCCTTGACCTGGAAAGTCTGAGTTCCTGAAGAAAAAAATAATAAGGATACATTCTTCACTGTCTGACCTTTCCAGAAGAAGGGAAAGTAGACAGAGGCCTCCCCAGAGAAAAAAGATTGATTAAAGGAGGAGAGCCAGCTGTCCCCTCCCCTGAAGCTTGTGATTCCTACGTGTCCTCAAGAGTTACAGCATTTTCCTGCCAGTCCCCCTGGGTCTGAAGCCTCGGGCTCCTGGAAGCTTGTCCCACCTGCAGTACGACATACACGCTGTAACCATCAGCAAGACCTTGCCCACTCTCCCTCCATCCGTGAGCTGAGAACATGCTCACACTGTAATCCTCAAGCAAAAAGCTCGCCCAGACTCAGGATTCAAAATGGTGACTGCCCACTTGGCAGGTGAAGAGTATCACAGAGCTGCCACTAGACAGTTCCGTGGCTGTGTCATCAACGGAAGGTACTAGAACATGGTGACATGGCTTCTAGAGACTTGGCTGACTGGATTTAATCCTCTCACCACCAGTGCTGGGTGCGGAGTCATCAATGGCTTCTCAAATTCTCCAAACTTAAGCTTTCTTATTAAAAGGGAGAGTTGAGGAGAGTGGAACAGGTAGAACTGTGGTGGGAGTTAGCCTTTACTGGCTAAGTCCCTTCCCAACCTTTTGGTGAATGGGGCCTGTGGTGGTCTGAATTAGAATGGCTCCCATAGGTTCTCAGACTTAAGTGCCTGGTCACCAAGGAGTGCCACTCTTTGAAAGGATCAAGAGGTGTGGCCTTATGGGAGGAAATGTGTCACTGCAGGTAGACTTTGAGATTTTCAAAAGCCCAAGCCAGGCCCAGTGGCTTCTCTCTTCCTGCTGCCTGTGGATCCAGATGTAGAACTCTCAGCTCCTTCTCCAGCAGCATATCTGCCTGCCTGCTTCCATGCTCCCCACCATGATAAAAATAGACAAAACCTCTGAAACTGTCAGCCAGTTCCAGTCAAATGCTTTCCTTTCTAAGTGTTGCTGTGGCCCTGGTGTCTCTTCTCAACAAAAGAACACTGACTGAGACAGGGGAGTTACAGTTCTAACAGCAGGTGTTGAAGTCGGTGAGCAGCACCACCGCTGAGGACTCCTCAGGCCTGCTTCTCCATCTGGTAGGTTCCCTCTTTGCAGCAGGAAGGGAAAAAGAGCCTCTTCTTTTCCTAGTGCCTGCACAGAAGAACCAAGGGGGGATTCTGATTGACCCTGTTTAGATCACACTCTCATCCCAGCCAATCACCGTGGGCAAATGCATACAGTGTCCTGATTGGTTAATCATCTGTCTTTGTACTCCTTTCTACCGGACCATCCAAACTGGTCAGTGCCAGACAGGAGCAGGGATGATGGCCTGTTACCAATGAGGAGGATGGTAAAAGGCACTGACCATGGTATCATATGCCTAGTGCAGGCAGCATCTACAGTGAGCCAGGTTCTCTCTCTCTCTACGACTGAGACTTGGTTTTAGGATTCAGGAGTGGTATCACATGCCTTTTCACTTCTAGAGGCAAAACCAGGCATATCTCTGTGAATTCAAAGCCAGCCTGGTCTACAAAATGAGTTCCAGGACAGCCAGCATTACACAGAGAAACCTTGTCTCAAAAAATAAAAAAAAAAAGACTCAGTTTTAGAGCTGGCATTATGTATGCCCCAGTGGTGGATAAAGGTGCCTGCTGAGTTCCATCTCCGGAAACCACGTGGTAGAAGGAGAGAACCAGCTCCCACAAGTTGTTCTTTGACCTTCACACACTTGCCATGGTATGCCCCTGTCCATGCACTATATACATGCACACAGAGTAAATAAAACATAAAAAGCTCCTATTTAAGAAAAAAATCTTAAAGATTCAGTTTTACTATTCACTATATGTCTGACTCTTAGAGCACTGAATTTTCCAATTAAATTAATATATGATAGCTAGTGTAATATTCATAAGTAATATTTCCAGTAGAAGTCTCTCCATATTAAGAATGGAAAAAATGGGACTGGGGGCTTATCTCTGCTGTTGCTGCTTGCTGCTCTTATAGATGTCTGGGATTAAATTCCTAGCACCCACATGATGGCTCACATCTCTTTCCAACTCCAGTCCAAGGGAATCTGACTCCCTCTTCTGACTTCCAAGGGTATTAAGCATGCATGTTGTAAATATACATACATGCAGGCAAAACACTCATACACATAAACAATAAAATAAATCGAAATTTTAATAAAAAAAATGGGATCTAAAAAGATGACTCAGCAGCTAAGAGTACTTGGTGCTCTTTTAAAAGACTTCCATAGAGCTCACAACTGCCTGAAACTCCATTCCAGAGGACCCCTTTTCTAGCCTTCTGGACCACTACATGAACATGGTCACATAGAGATATATTAATATACATTCAGGTACACACAAAAAAATAAACCTTTAAAAGAAAATAGAGTGAGAAAATTAGTTCACTTCTCTTAGTTAGAGTTTCTATTGTTGTGAAGAGACACCATAACCACATCAACTCTTATAAAGGAAAACATTCAATTGGGGCTGGCTTACAGTTTAGTCCATTATCATCGTGGTGGGACATGGCAGCATGCAGGTAGACATGTTGCTAGAGAAGGAGTTACATGTTGACTCTGCAGGCAACAGGAAGTGGTCTGAGATACTGTTCATGACTTGAGCATATATGAGACCTCAAAGCCTGCCTCCCCAGTGTCAGATTTCCTCCAACAAGGCTATATCTACTCCAACCTCCCAATAATACCATTCCTTATGAGCTTATGGGGGCCAGTTACATTCAAACTACCACACCACTCTAGGCTATAAAAACAAAACACCATTTTTATATAAAAAAAAGAGTGAAAAGTATTTATCAGATACGATTAAACCAGTTATTTTCTATACCCACCAGGTCTACAGGAATCAATTCAATCAGCCGTCTTAGGATCCTGCGAATCCCCCACTGAATCTACAAAGCTGTCTTCTTTGGGAAGAAATAGAGGCCACCCCCCAAGTGTCTTCCCACCTCTACTTCTGGTGCTTCTGTGACTACTCGGATGCACTTTTGAATTTCACTTGTTCAAGATGCATCTTTCTTCCAGGGAGTCAAAGGAGACCCATCCCAGGAGGATGTTGGAGGTTTGTGTATTATTAGTCAAGGTTCTCTAGAGGAACAGGACTGATAGAAAGAATCTATGTATATAGAGAAAGGGGATTTATTAGAAGGGCTTACAGTTTGTGGTCAAGCTAGTTCAACAATGACTGTCTGTCAATGGACAGTCCAAGAATCCAGTAGTTGTTCAGTCTACGAGGCTGGGTGTTTCAACTGGTCTTTGGTATATGCTGAAATCCCAAAGTAGGCTCTAACATTAGTGAAGGGATGGACTTGCCAGGAAGATCAAGAGAGCAAGCAGACAAAAAGAGCAAACTTTCATTTTCCACATACTTTATATAGGCTGCCAGCAGAAAGCATGGCTCAGATTAAAGGTGAATCTTCTTACCTCAAAGATCTTGATTAGAAATGGTTTAATTTAGAAAAACAAATAATCCCTCACAGATGTGCCCAGCTTCTTGGGTTTAGTCATTCCAGATATAGTCCACCTGACAACTAAGAATAGCCAACACAGATTGAATATTATTTTGACTTCTTGGGTTTCCCTGAGAAACTTGGTGCTCTCACCAACTTTAGCTTCTTCAAAAGTAAAAACAAAATAACAACAAATTAACCAGGACTGTCAAACTTGTTCCCATTTTCAGTGCTGGGAGCCCATGGCCATGACTGACCTCCTACATTCTGGTAGCTTCCTGGTCTTTGGCTATGTCAACGAGTCTACCCTGTCCCTCTTCTTCAGGTGATCAGTACTTTATGCTCCTGTAGAATTCTGGAATGCTCTCCTCCCTTGGACTATCCAGGAAATGACCTGTATAGGTAATTGTACTAATTGGTTTTATGTCAACTTGACACAAGCTGGAGTCACTGGAGAGGAGAGAGTTTCAATTGAGAAAATGCCTCAATAAGATTGGTCTATAGGAAGGTCTGTAGGGCATTTTCTTAATTAGTAATTGATGTGGAAGGACACAACCCATTGTGGGTGGGGCCATCTCCGGGTAGATAATCCTGGGTTCTGTAAGAAAGCAAGCTGAGAGCGACCTGCCTGCCACCTCAGGTGAGGACGGGCAGAAGACAGCCAGAGGCCCACCCACTATCTGGCTGCATGGGCAGGTGGGCAGGTGCCCCTATGATGATTAAGTATATAGCGGGGAGAAGGGAAGGAAAGAGAAGCAGAGGAGGCAACGGAGAGATGGTGGTGAGGAACACATGATATAAGAGGCCTATGCTGCCAACTAAGGCCATGGTGATTTCCAAGGCCATGTTGCCACCAATGGCCATGTCTGGGTGGCCCTACCAGAGTCAGGTTCTTCTGTGTTATGGCCATGGCCTATGTTACCACCAAAGGTCATGTGAATGTCCACGGTCTGGGCTGCAGCCTGAAGCCATATTAAAGTCTGAGAGCTGTACTGAGTCGGTCCTGCCCCTCACTGGCTACCACTTGCAGGAGAGCTGGCCCCAGAGGCATGGACAAGAACTGGTGGGCTGACCAACTCAGCTACCACCCAGGCCCAGATCCAGGACTTTGAGTTGGCCCACCCCAACATCTATCCCATCTGTGAACTGATGAACCATGAGAAGGAGTCCTTCTTGGGAACCATAGTCACAGGATCTCCATGACTCTGGGCAACAAACAGTAGGATATCCGAGAGCAGTCTTGGTGAGGGTCCAGTATTGATGGTTGTAGCAGAAGCCAGAGGCTTTGAACCAAACCAGTGACTCTTCACAATGAACATTAGCAAGGAAAGTCTTTTGGGCAGAGTCTACTGCGTGGCACACCACAGCCCAGACAACCAAAGAAGCAACATGTGACTGCTGTGAAAGGTACCAAGCCATGTGACTAATATAGATAAGAACAATGGGTTAATATAAGCGACAAGAGTTAACAAGAAGCCTTAGCTAATGGGCCAATCAGTTTTATAACTTATAGAGATCTCTGTGTGATTTTCTTTGGGGCTTGCCGGCTATGGGATATCTGGCAGGACAGAAACCCCAACAAGCAGGCCCCCTCATGTTACACAGCAGAACCAGAGGCACAACAGCTGTGATGGGTGTGACAGAAGGCTGTGGTCAGTAGAGGAGCAGGTCATTGCCCAGAGCAGTTAGCAAGAGGCTTTTGTGTTGGGTTTGCTTTGGTCTTTTTTTTTTTTGATGCAGGGATTTTACAAGGGTGGAGGATAGATATAGATATGGGAGGACTGGGAAATGAGTGCAATTGGGGTACATCGTGTGAAATTCCCAAATAATCAACTAAAATATCTTGAAAGAAAGAAAGTAGAATGTCTACATAAAGAAGATGGAAAAATCCTACACTAGTACATTAATAGAAACCCTGAAAGCTCTAGAACAAAAAGAAACAAACTCACCTAGGAGGACTAGATGACAAGAAATAATCAAATTGAGAGCTAAAATTAATATAATGGAAGCAAAGAAAACAATACAAATAATCAATGAAACAAGGAGTTGGTTCTTTGAGAAAATCAACAAAATAGACAAACCTTAATACAAACTAATCAAAAGGCAGAAAAAGAATATCCAAATTAACAAAATCAGAAATGAAAGGTGGGGACATAACAACAGACACAGAAGAAATCCAGAGAATCATCAGGTCATACTTCAAAATCCTGTACTCCACAAGATTGGAAAACATAAACAAACAATTTTCTGAATAAATACTACATACCAAAATTAAATTAAGCCCAGATAAGTAAATTAAATAGACCTATAACTGCAAAGGAAATAGAAACAGTCATCAAAAGTCTCCCAACCAAAAAAAAAAAAAAAAAAAAAAAAAAAAAAAAAAAAAACGCGGAATTCTACCAGAATTTCAAAGAACTAATACCAATACTCCTCAAATTGTTCCACATAATAGAAACAAAAAGACATTGCCAAACTCTTTTTACAAGACTACAGTTACCCTGTTACACAAACCACACAAAAGGCACAACTAAGAAAGAGAATTACAGACCAGTCTCCCTCAAAAATACTCAGTAAAATACTGGCAAACTGAATCTAAGAACACATCGGAAAAATCATCCACCATAAAGTAGGCTTCATTCCAGTGATGCAGGGATGGTTCAACATATGAAAGTTTGTCAACGTAATCCACCATATAAACAAACTGAAAGAAAGAAAAGAAACCACATGATGATCTTATTAGATGCTGAAAAAGCCTTCAACAAAATTCAAACCCTTTCATGATAAGCGTCTTGGAGAGCATAGGGATGCAAGGAACATACCTAAATATAATAAAGGTAATATACAGCAAGCTAACATAGAACTAAATGGAGAGAAACTCAAAGCAATACCACTGAAATCAGGAGTGAGACAAGGCTGTCCACTCTCTCCATATCTTCAATACAGTATTTGAAGTTCTGGCTAGAGCAATAAGACAACAAAAGGAGATCAAGGGAATAAAAATTGGGAAAGAATAAGTCAAACTTTCACTATTTGCTGATGATACAATAGCATACATAAGTGACCCCAAAAATTCTACCAAGAAACTCCTATAACTGATAAGCACCTTCAGCAATGTAGTAAAATACAAGATTAACTCAAAAAATTAGCAACCCTCCTATATCTAGATAATAAATTGGCTCAGAAAGAAATCAGAGAAACATCACCCTTAATGATAACCACAAATAATGGAAAATATCTTAGGATAACTCTAACCAAACAAATGAAGGACCTGTATAACAAGAACTTTAAATCTTTGAAGAAAGAAGTTGAAGAAGACATCAGAAAATGGAAAGATCTCAGGGGCTGGAGAGATGGCTCAGAGGTTAGGAGCATTGCCTGCTCTTCCAAAGGTCCTGAGTTCAATTCCCGGCAACCACATGGTGGCTCACAACCATCTGTAATGAGGTCTGGTGCCCTCTTCTGGCCTGCAGACATACACAGACAGAATATTGTATACAAAATAAATAAATAAATAAATAAATATTTTTTAAAAAACTAAAAAAAGAAAATGGAAAGATCTCCCATGCTCTGGATAAGTAGGATTAACATAGAAATAAATGGCAGTCTTGCCAAAAGCAATCTACAGATTCAATGCAATACTTAGCAAAATTCTTCACAGACCTCAAAAGAACAATACTCAACTTCATATGGAAAAACAAAAAACCCAAGATAGCCAAAACAATCCTGTACAATAAAGGAACTTCTGGAGGCATCACCATCCCTGACTTCAAACTCTACTATAGAGCTACAGGAATGAAAACAGCTTGGTGTTGGCATAAAAACAAACAGGAGGACCAATGGAACCAAATGAAAGACCCTGATATCAATCCACACGCCTATGAACACATGATTTTTGACAAAGAACCTAAAATTCTAAATGAAAAAAAGAAATTATCTTCAACAAATGGTGCTGGGCATAACTGAATGTCAACATGTAGAAGGCAAATAGATTCATATCTATCGCTGTGCACAAAACTCAAGTCCAAATGGATCAAAGACCTCAACATAAAACCAACCACACTGAAGCTCATAGAGAAAAGTTATAGTGCTATTGGCCATCTGGGCTTCTCTCAAACTCCAGAGTCTGGAAGAATCCAGATGTTCTGCTCATAGCATGTCTCTGGATTTGTGCTTTACATTTATGTCTGAATGTGTCCCTAAATTGAGATTTATTTTCTGCAGTGAGAATCTTGAGGGCCATGGCATTGTCTACAAGGTTCTCTTTATCCCTTCTTCCATAGCCATGGCTCTCCATCCTTAACACACAGTTCCTCTCTCTCTCTCTCTCTCTCTCTCTCTCTCTCTCTCTCTCTCTCTCTCTCTCCCTCTCTCTCTCTTTCGGATCTGTGAACCTGCCACAAACTCAAACTCTATCAATCCTCTCTTGCAGTTCTGTTTGGTCTGGGTGAAGTCTGCATCACTTAGCAAAGATGCCTCTTTTCAACATTAACTCGGTATAGTGTTGGTGTAGTGCACACTGCGATGGTTTGGGTGAGATATCCCCATATTCTTGGACATCCGAACACTTGGTCCCCAGTTGGTGACACTCTTTGGGTATGTTTAGGTGTGAACCTGCTGAAGGAGTTATGTCATTGAGTGCTGGGTTTGACGTTTCAAAAGCCTTGTGCTTTTTCTAGCGTACTCTCTCTGCTTCCTGCTTATGCTTCAGGATGAACTCTCAGATTGTTGCTCCAGCTACCACGGTGCCTCTTCACATGGTGATAGACTCTAATCCCTCTGGAACTGTAAGCCCTTCCTTCTATGAGCTGTCTGGTGATGGTGTTTTATCATAGCAACAAGGAAGAAACTAATGCATAGGCTTTGCCTGTGGGTCACTTCTAAATCATCCATTAGCTCTTCTGTAGATGGGCCATCACTGGTCCAGATACCTCCTTTGAGTATTAAACCACTAACATGTAATGATTATGGAGGAATCAGGAACTCTGGAAATAAGCAGTTATTGGCTCTTGTGTAGGTGCTGGGAATAGAACCTGGGTTCTCTGCAGCGGTAAGCGCTCTTAACCACGTGAGCCATCTCTCTGGCCCCAAGTCCCACATTTTAAATAGCTACTTTTCTTACTGCTGTTAAGGGAGGAAAGGTTTGTTTTGGATTAAAGTTTGAGGAGACAAAGACTGTCACGGTGGGAAAGGAATGGCAGCAGGAGCATGAGGTGGCTGGTCACATCGCACCTGCAGTCAGAAAGCGAAAAGTGCACAGGAAATGAGACAGGTTAGGAAACCAAGGCCCACCTCTATGACCTCCCTTCCTCTCACAAGTCTCCACCCCCTAAAGGTTCCACAGTCATCAGAAACAGTGCCATCAGCTGGGACCAAGTATTCAAACACATGAGCCTGTGGGGGACTTTTCACATTCAGCTACAACAGATAAGAGATGTGTACTGTACTTCTGTAAAATTGTTATTTTCCAGTTTTGCATCTTGAGGTCTGGGTATATGGTTAAGTTAGTAGAGTGTTTGTGAGGCGTGCATGAGGCCCTAGGTTTAACCCTCAGTACTGTGTAAACTAAGCATGTAGTTCACACCTTAATCCAGGCACTCGGAGGTTGTCAGGAGGATCAGGAAATTAAAGTTATCTTAACTAAATAATGAATTTGAGGCTATCCTGGGCTACAAGAAACCTTGTTTCAAAAAATAAAAAAAGCCTCAGAGTCAGGTATGGTGGTGATGCCTTCAATCTCAGCCCTTAGGAGGCAGAGGTAGGCAAATGTCTGAGAGTTCAAAGCCAACCAGGTCTACATAGTGAGTTCCAAGACAGCTAGGGCTGTGAGATCCTGTCTCTGGCAGGCTCCAGATCCCAGCAAAGAGACTGCTCAGAAAACAAGGTAGACAGCTTCTGAGGAACACCCAAGGCTGACCTCTGACCTTCAAACATATGTATATACATGTGTACCCAAACACACTCATACACCTGCACACCAAGTCCCTTCATATTCCACAGCTGCATGACTTCAATAAAATCCTCAGTTTTACAGAAGCAGAATAAGCTCGATATTAAGTGTCTTAATCAAGAGTGAAAAGCTGGTAAGAACCGAAGACCAGACTAAGGTAATACCTCAACAGTTAAAGCACTTTCCACACAAACATAAGGAGCAACGTTCAGATCCTCAGATCCCAGCAAAAGCCATATAAGCATGGTGACCCGTCTGTCATTTCAGCCTAGGAAATTGGAGACAGGGATCTCTACAGTAAGTAGTCTACGGAGCGTAGCCATGTCGGCAAGCTGTGGGTGTGATTGAGAGACCCTGCCTCAACAAATAAATAGAACTACTGAGAATAATTCCCAACACCAACCTTGGGCCTCTGAATTCATCCCTGTGACCACACAGCCACACATATATGTCTCACACACATGCAAACACACATACACACACACGTGCATATCATGCACATTAAAATGAAAAAAAAAAGATACATACGTGAAAAGGAACTGAAGGCCAAGGCTGTAGTATTTCGCTGCCCCATCCAATCCCAGGTGACCTCTTCAATCTTCATGCACACCTAACTGGTTCCCACCATCTTTCCCTCCTCCTTTCACTGTTCCCTGGGTATAAAGTCTTAATACCGGTATGAACACACTCTTCATACCAGTCCCCCCTTCCAGACAGCACAGAATCATAGCTGTTATTTCCTGTCTCCTAGGCAACTTGACTCAGCAAGGCTCCAGCCCTGTGCTGCTTTGAGATTCATGACTGACCTGGAATGCCATGTCTCCTTTTCCCTCACAAACAAATTCTTTTAATGCCTGGGTGGAGCAAGGACCTCATTCAGTGTCTTAGTCAGGGTTTCTATTGCTGCAATAAAACGCCATGACCAAAAAGCAAGTTGGAAAGGAAAGGGTTTATTCAACTTACACTTCCACATTGCTGTTCATCACTAAAGGAAGTCAGGACAGGAACTCAAACAGGGCCGGAACCTGGAGGCAGGAGCTGATGCAGAGGCCATGGAGGGGTGCTGCTTACTGACTTGCTTCCCCTGGTTTCCTCAGCCTGCTTTCTTATAGAACCCAGGACCATCAGCCCAGGGATGGCATCACCCACCATGGACTGGGCTCTCCCCCATTGATTATTACTTGAGAAAATGCCTTACAGCTGGATCTCGTGTAAATGGAGACCGAAATCGGGTCATTTCCCAGCCACCTAGACCTGAATAATCACACAGAAACTATATTAATTGCAACATTCTTTGGCCTAGTAGCTCAGGCTTCTTATTAACTAACTCTTACATCTTAAATTAACCCATTCCAATTAATCTATGTATTGCCACAAGGCTGTTGCCTACCAGTAAGCTACCTGTGGTAGCTACATGGCGTCTCTTATTCTGCCTATTCTTTCTCTATAGATAGATAGATAGATAGATAGATAGATAGATAGATAGATAGATAGATAGATAGATGAGATATATATATAGATATAGATATAGATATAGATATAGATATAGATATAGATATAGATATATATGTTTGAATTTTCTGCCTGGCTTTATTATGCCCTGCCATAGGTCAAAGCAGTTTCTTTATTAGCCAGAGGTAATAAAACATACAATACTCACAGCACACAGAGGGCAATCCCATATCATCTCCCATTTTCTATCTAAATAAAAAGGTTCTAACTTTAACACAGTAACATTACATATAACAAAACAGATATCAAGCAAAAAGTACAGTTACAATATTTAGTCTATTTGTGTTTGGCAAATTAAGGAAAATATTCTATCCTATCTTTGGGAGTCTAAAGTTTTATATCTAGTTTATCTTTTACCATAACTAAGGAAAACTATAACCACATGTATTCAACTCCATCAAAGACCCCAGAAGGATATAATATTACCTACGTAAACAGGAAGTACAGTGTAAGCAACTTCCAAAACTCTAGAATTGACAGAGACATCTCGCTGCCTGGACAGTCACCCAAAGTTCTTTTGTAACATTGGGGCATCTATCTTCAGCCTACAGGTCCATAATATTCATCAGGCTTTTCCATGAAGCAGAAAATTTGAAAGATTATTTCACCTGTATGGCAACTTGTCAGTCACTTTCTTCTATGTCCTGCAGATGTTTGGAAAACTCTCTCATGAAGCAAGAACCCTGAAGGACTTTCTCACCTTCTTTTGGCAAATTCAGCAGTCATTTTCCGTAGGTCCTGCATGTCCAGTTCACATAGCATACCATCAAGCAATCCAGGCAATAGCAGTTTCATGCCCAAATGGCTGGCAAACTCCATAAGGAGCCTCTTTGATACCCATCATCCTCTTGAAGTAGATGGTGCTGCTGCAGAAGCAGGAATGTCTCACTGTCAAGAAAAGTCTAAGTTCTTTTTTTTTAACTTTGCACATAACTTTATTTGTTGAATAAATGAATATTTGTCAATATGTATGTATGTGAATATTTGTCATAACCACAAAGAGCCAGTACTAGATTGAGAGCAAAATATCTGGACTCTAATACGCAAAGCCATTTACCAGCTACAAGGACTCAGGCAAAACTTCCTCAACTGTACTTCCTCAATTATAGGCTGTACAGACCTGTGTGGCCACCATGCAGGCTTATTGCAAGGTTCCAATCCAGGAGCACATGAAAGTGCCAAGGCACGCAACTGGGAGCAACACAGATGTGACAACGAACAACAATTAAACTTCAAGTTGAGGAATATTTAAAGTCTAAGTTCTTAAAACATTCTAAATACCATATTCTGTAGGTCTTTGAAGTGTTGAAGATTATCTATCTAACTGAAATATATCTCTACATACCTAGAAAACCTAACATGACTACAAGTTTGATTATTATAAATTACTATCTATTAATCTATAATTTTAATTATACATTACAGTTTTAAATGAACTACATAAACATAATATGTTGCCAGAGGTTTCTGTCCTACCCATTCCCACAGCTGTTCAGTCCCAAAGAAACACACAGAGTTCTACATTAATCATAAACTGATTGGCCTATTAGCTCAGGCTTCTTATTAACTCTTATAGCTTATATGAGCCCATAATTCTTGTCTGTGTTAGCCACATGGCTTGGTACCTTTTTCACTGAGGCACTCTCATCTTGCTTCCTCTGCATCTGAGTGATGGCTGCAGACTGAATCTTTCCCCTTCCCAGAATTCTCCTGTTCTCATTGTCCATCCCTACTTCCTGTCTGGTTGCCTTGCCTATACTTCTTGCCTGGCTACTGGCCAATCAGCATTTTATTAAACAAGTACAAGAAACAAATATTTACAGGTTAAAACCACTGTCCCACAGCAATGGTTTAACCATTGCTTAAACAAGAGTAGAAATACATATATACATGATGTAACAATATTGAACTTAAATCTGTATCAATAGACCAAAATCCATATCAGTGCAAAGTTCATCTCCATATCATATCCCCCTTATTTCTATTAACTATTTATAACCAACCCTTTTAAAATGAAAATGAACATTTATAAACAATAATTTTGCAAATTTGGGCATTGTTTTCTCTAAATTGTTTCTTGCTCTTTGCTGCATGAAGTATTTTTAGAGTTCATGGAGACCCTCCCTTCAGGGGCTCTTGTTCCATCAAACCACACTAGCCTAGAAGGAATCAACAGGTTCCCATTCTCTGTGAAAGCAAAAGTAGAACCTCTTTTACAAAGTAACATATCCTTAGACTCAAATTTTGAAGTCAAGATACTTTTATGTTGGTTTAGCTTAGCAGCCCATACAGTGAAATTTCTCTCTGTAGTTAGATCATTCAAGGTCAAAAATTCAAAGATAACACAATAATACACATAATTTATACCTGTATATTTTCCATCTTTACATGGCTTTTTTATTTTATTTCTTTCTAACATTTATTTATTTTTACTCCTTTAATCTATGACTGTCTGTACTCTTTCTTCACTCTCTCTCTTAAGCTCATGCACATTTATCCAACACTGTGACCTATTAAGAGGTCTTTTTCATCTGAATCTGTCTTATTGTGTATCTTTGATCATTTTCTGACCAGGAGCACTTCTTAAAACTTAAAAAGGATTAACACTGTGGCTTTGCCTATTGGCTCTGCCCCAGTCCAACATGGCAGCAGTATTTTTGCTGCCTTTGCAAACCATGCTTACTGCTCCATCTCCAGGGACACAGCAGGTCTATGTTGCCATTAAGTAACTAGTAGCATGCTGCTCACAAACCCCATTTAAGTGCAGGACCTCCAGAAAGAGCCAGAACTGCTCGTACTGCCAGCACAAACCCTGAAGCCATGCAGCTTTTGCTGCTAACGCTGAGCCAAGAAGCCTTTTCTTAAAGGAGCCATTAGCAAACAGAGCCTAACTGAAAAGATGTGGCTACCAAGAAGCCAAATGATTTCTGATTCCCATTTTTCTGGGTCTAGAAGCTCTTTTTTTTTTCATTTAAGCTTTTTTAAGTCTTATGTGGATCTTTTGCCTGAGTGTATGTCTGTGTGAGGGTGTTAGATCCCCTTGAACTGGAGTTACAGACAGGTGTGGGTTGCCATGTGGGTGCTGGGAATTGAACCTGGGTCCTCCAGAAGAGCAGATCTTAACCACTGAGCCATATCTGCAGCGCTTTAATTAGTTGCCCCAGACGATGGGTGCCATTTGTAAAATAGAGACTGTAATTTCATTTCTTGGCCACTCAGATCTCTGAATAATCATGCATAAACTATATGAATTGCAACATTGTTTGGTCTATTAGCTCAGGCTTCTTATTAACTAACTCTGACATCTTAAATTAACCCATTTCTATTAATCTATGTATCACCACAAGGCTGTTGCCTACTGGTAAGGTTCTGACATCTTTCTCCTTCGGCAGTTACATGGTGTCTCTTTGACTCTACCTACTCTCTCTCTCTTTCTCTCTCTCTCTCTCTCTCTCTCTCTCTACATATATATATATATATATATATATATATATATATGTTTGGATTTCCAGCCTGGCTTTACTATGTCCTGCCATAGGCCAAAGCAGCTTTTTTATTGACCAATGGTAATAAAACACATTCACAGCCTACAGAAGAGAATCCCACATCACTCAAGGAGGCATTTCCTCAACAGAGGCTCCTTCCTCTCTGATGACTCCAGCTTGTAACAAGTTAACACACAAAACCAGCCAACACATTCAGAAAGAGGTCAAGGCCTCAAATAGCCATGCCTTCTCGTTTCCATATTGTTATAAGAAGAAAATCATTTTTTTTAAGTACCACAACATAGGATGAGCACTAGGCTAGGTATGTAGAATAGGTGTGGGTTGTGCCTAAGCAGACTCTCTCTCATCTCTGGGATGCTCTTCTTCAGCACCCACTCCCTACACTGCTCACTCTGCTCAACAATCCAACCCTCCCTACATCTCCACCTATACCCACCTTAGGACTCTTCTTGAAGAAAGACCATCTGCTTCCCCTCCCGAGGCTCAACCTTCCCATGATGTCGGATCCCACTTCTTCCCAGGCCAAAATACCTCAGACATTCCTCCTCCAGCCTTGATTTCTCACCCCGACCCTTTCCTTGCCTGTACACAGCTCAGTCTTACTCAAGCTTTTATTTTAGCTTTAAATAAATTTATTTGCTTATAGAAGTTGGGGCATGCACATATGGAGGTCAGAGGACAACCTGTAAGAGTTGATTCTTTCCTTCCACCTTATGAGTCCTGAGGATCCAACTCAAGTAGTCAGTATTGGCAATGGACACTACCCACTGAACCATCTCACCAGCTCTTACCCAAGATTCTGAAACACACTAATCCCTTGTGCCTGGTATCACCATACTTCTTGGTTTTTAACTCTTTGGCTCTGAGGGGGGGCATCACTCAGCTCCCAAATAAACCACACAGAGTCTTGTTCTTTCTTATGAATGTCTGGCCTTAGCTTGACTTGTTTCTAGCCAACTTTTCTTAAATTATTTTTTAAGAAAAAAAATCTACTATTTGCCTCTGAGCTTTTATCTTTCTCTATTTCTGTATATCTTTTCTTTCTTACTCTATTGCTAGTTGTGTAGCTGGGAGGCTGACCCCTGATGTCCTCCTCTCCTTCTTCTTTTCTTGCCCTTCTCTCCTCCTTTCAAGCCTACATTTCTCCTGGTATTTATTCTCTCTGCCTGCCAGCCCTGCCTATCCTTTCTCCTGCCTATCTATTGGCCCTTCCACTCTTTATTAGAACAAGCATGTGTTTCAGACAGACAAAATAATACAGTTTCACAGAGTTAAAAAAAATACAACATAAAAGAATACAACAAATTTTTGCATCATTAAACAAATGCTCCACAGCATAAAAAAATGCAACGTGTCTTAAAATAATATTCCACAACTATGGTTCATGCCTATAATCCTCGTACTTGAGAGACTGAGGCAGGAAGACCAATGTGAATTTGAGGCCATCACTGTTACCAGATATTTGGTCACATGTGAAGATATCTCTGTTTTACCTCACCTGCCCAAGGCACCTTCTGATTGGTTTAATACAGAGCTGAATAGTCAACAACTGGGCAGGAGAGGACAAGCAGGACTTCCAGGGGGAGAGAGGAAGTCGGGGGAAGAATCTGAGAGTCTGGGCATCCTCCAGTCAGATGAAGAGAAAGTCAGACATAGTGTACTGAGGAGAGGTAACAAGCCACATGGCAGAACGTAGATTAATATAAATGGGTTAATTTAAGTTTTAATAGCTAGTTCAAATAGGCCTAAGCTAAGACTAAGCTGGTGATGTGGTATTCCCCTCTGTATGCTGTGAATATTGCATTACCATTGGTTAATAAAGATACTGTTTCAATCTCTATGGCCGTATGGCAGAGCAAAATATAGCTAGGCAGGAAATTCCAAACAGATATATAGAGAGAGTAGGCAGAGTCAGAGAGATGCCATGTGGCTGCCAAAGGAGTAACATGCCGGCACTGGTAAGCAGCAGCCTAGTGGCAATACAAAGGTTTATAGAAATGGATTAATTTAAGATGTAAGAGTTAGTTATAAGAAGCCTGAGCTAATAGGTCAGTGTTGTAATTAATATAGTTTCTCTGTGATTATTTGTGTCTGAGCAGCCAGGAAATGAATGAACAGTCTCTGCCTACAAACTGGAGCTAGCTATTCAAAGAAAGTCCGACTATACATTGTGACCTACATAGCAAATTCCAGGTCAGCCTGAGTTGGAGAGACCCTGTTTCAAATAACAAAAGTAAACAAACTAAAAAGAGTGATAACCCCATGGACCTTGCTCTCTTCCCAGCTACTGTCCTCCCCATAATCTAGATTAATGACAACCTGCCTGGCTTCCTGCAAATGTCATCATTAAAATTCCAGGGACCCCCTCGTTTTCAGATCTTCTATTGTTATTTTGAGACTGGATCTGGTGCAGCCCAGGTCTAGCCTCCAACTAACTGCAAGGTTAAAGATAATCTTGAACTTCAGACCCTCCTGCCTCCGTCTTCTCTGAGGACTGGGGTTACAGGCATTGTACTAGTTTACTGTGAGGTACTAGGGATTTAATCCATGGTTCTGTGCATGCTAGACAAGCACTCTACCCGCTGAGACCTACTCCCAGCCCCTGACCATGAGTACCACCCCCTCTTCCCAGAGACCACCTCAGCCCAAGTCACCGTTCACACTGGGTCTTCCCTCCACTTCTCTGACATCGCCATCTTAGTCTTCCTTGCCAGCTTTTCTCTACAAACATTGACAGCTTCTGGTTTTCTCTCTGTGGCCGTTTGTCCTTCTAACTTTAGACACTTGCTAGACAATCGCGTCCACTCACATGTCTTCATCAGCCTTTCAACCCATCCCTTCCCACGGTTCTACAGATTGTAGGCTCTGCAGAGGAATTAGCAGAAGTAACATCCTACCCAAGGCTTAGACCTCTGCCTGAGGACCCACAGGCACAGTTTCCCAGCTTTCAACCCAGATTCTCTGTGCAAAGTTGTCTTCTAGGCATGCCATCCACTTACCAGGTTCTGCATTAGGACATGTACCAAGCCACGTTCCTGTTCCTGCCACCACAAGTTCCATGCAACAAGGAAGATGACCAATACTTTATCTTTGGCCAGCACCAAATTTCTTCTCTGCCCAGAATGCTTGACTGTCTTGTGACAACAGTGCCCTCTTGAGGAATATCTTTCAAATTGCATTTCTGCCTTTAGTGGGTGGGGCTCCCTCCCATTCCAACCCTCCGCTCACAAAGGAGCTTTGTCACTCCAGCCAACATGAGACGGAGCTCCCTTCTGCCCTCTGGTGGTGCTGAAGTCATTGCAGAAGCGAGACTGTATGACGTCCAAGGTTTGGTTTGCTTCTGCTAGGTTCTTGGTACCCCGCCGCACCTTCGTCAGCGACAGTGCCCTTGGACTGGCGTGTTGTGAGGAAACCTAACACGGTCCCTACAGAAAGCCCACAGAAGACGTCAGCTTCTGTCTGAAGGCAGACAGCTGATTCAGGCCATTAGAGTGCAGTCCTAGCTACTGACCAAATTGAAGAAACATCTAAGTCAGAATTTTCCAACTGAGTCTTTTCAAATCCCTGTACCACAGAAAACATGAAAGATAATAAAAAGATTGTTTTAAAGTATTGAGTTGTGTGTGTCGTGTGCACATGTGAAGGCCAGAGGTCACCCTTAGGTGTTATTCCTCAGTTACTTCTTTGCCTTGTTTTTTGAGACAGAGTCTTTTACTGGGATCTGAGGATCACCACTGTGGCTAGGCTGTCTGGCTAGCAGGCCTTGAGAACCTGCTGGTCTCTGCCTCCCCAGCACAAGGACCATACATGCATATCACAATGACCATTACTTTCATGTACATGTTGGAGATCAAACTCAGGTCTTCATGGTTGTGTAGCAAGCACTTTATCAACCTTGCCATCCCCCCTGAATATATTCAGGGTAACGTGGCTGTAGACCAAGATAATTTTTTAATTTGCATGTGTGTATATATAATTGTGTGTGAGTTTACCTTTGTGTGGGTGCCCACAAAAGTGAGGAGGGGGCATTGGATGCCCTGGAACTGGAGATATATGCAATTGTGAGCCACGCATTGTAGGTGGTGGGAACTGAACTCCTCTGCAAGAGCAGCTTACACACTTAACTGCTAAGCTGTCCCTTCAGCCCCATGAGATGATTTTTCATGCAGCAATGGCATTGAGAGCAGTGACCGTGCAATCGGTTCCCTGTGTCATGGCCAGTGTACCTTAAGATGGAGCAGAACGGCATAGAATGGAATGAAAAATGTAGTAACAAAGGAAAAGTGATGTTGGGAGATTTTGTCAGTCGATATTTGCATATGGATTTGAACCCCAAAATCATAAATGAAATCTTTTGGGGATATTATTTTATTCACTGATGACAGGAATGCAAATTGGTGCAGCCACTCTGGAAATCAACATAAAGAATCCTCATAAAGCTACCATATGACCCAACTGTACCACTCCTGGGCATCTGCCCAGAAGACAGGACATCCTACTCCCCAGACACTTGCTAAGCAATACTTGTTGGTGCCCTATTCACAATATCTAGGATATGGAATAAACCTAGATATTCTCAACGGATGAATGGATAATGAAAATGCAGTACATATACACTATGGAAAACTATTCAGCTGTAAAGAAAACTGAAATCAGGAAATTTGCCAGTAAGTAAAATGGAACTAAAAAAGGTCATTTTGAGTGGGTAGCCCAGACCCAGAAAGACAAGTGTTCTCTCTCATCTGCTCCTAGTCCCACATCCTCAGATGTAGCTCTAAAACACAGAAACAAGGAAAGTATAAAAGAACAATGGGGTGGGCAGAGCTTGGGACGGAAACAACAGGCTACAGGTGAGTGAAGTGGGAAGTGGAGCAATGTGGAAGGGCTCTGTGGTGGTTAGAATAAGAATATCTCCCATGGGTTCATGAATGCTTAGTCACCAAGGAGTGATGCTACACTGCTTGAGAAGGATCAGGAGGTGTGGCCTTGTTGGAGGAGGTGTGGCCTTGTTGGAGGAGGTGTGGCTTTGTCAAACAAGTGTGTCACTGAGACTGGGCTTTGAGGTTTCAAAAGCCCATGCCCCCTATTCTCTCTCCCTCCCCCCGCCCCACCTACAGATCAGGATATATGTCTCAAATAATTCTCCAACACCGTGTTATGACGTGCTACTATACTCCCTGCCATGATGATAATGGACTAAACCTCTGAAACTGTAAGCAGAGCCTCAATTCAATGCTTTCTCTTACAAGAGTTGCCTTGGTCATGGTGTCTTTATACAGCAATAGAACAGTGACTAAGACAGGAGAAGGGGAGGAGGTCAATACAGAAGGAGGAGAGGCCACACCAAGACTGTCTGATAAGCTTCGAGGAATCACATTATTTTAGATTTACCTAAAATTATGCATTCTACACATAAGAGTACATGTATACATACACACTCATATACATATATATTTTTAAAGGATGTTAAGCCACTTAGTTGACAGTGATCTCCACAAGAACCATAGACCAACAAAACCCCAGTACTACTCGCAAGAAACCTTTCAAAGAATTGGACAGCATAGTCAAAGTGATTCCTAAAACAATACAGATGATCAATGAAGGCTTTGGTTAATTCTCGGGAGTGGACTATTGCTGAAGACAACACACACTTAGGACACACGACTCAAATGAATCAAGCTGGATCTGACCTGAAAGCCTCTCTCATGTGGTCTATGTCCTGTGGTTCCAGAAAATACTATTCAAGCTACCAAGGGAGGGAATTAAACAGTTGTGCCCAGCTGCAATACCTATGAACTGCAATGACCAGCATGGCTCGATATGCACAATGGTGCAAGAAGTGTCCCTCACATATCTGTGGCAACCAGCAGCTGTCTAATTGGACTTCAGACTCAGTGAGAGGGAAATCATTCCTGGTTCTGGAAACCTAGCCAGCTTCCCAGAGCTAATGAGGCTAGAGGGATCTTAGAAAAAAATCTACCACCATCCTTACTACATTTCAAATCTTATTCTCTCTCTCTCTCTCTCTCTCTCTCTCTCTCTCTCTCTCTCTCTGTGTGTGTGTGTGTGTGTGTGTGTGTGTGTGTGTGTGTGTGTGTTTTCTGAGACAGGATTTTCCTGTATAGCCCTGACTGCCCTAGAACCAGCTATGTGATCTTTTCAGAGATAACTCTACTGTATTTGTGGGATTTCTGAGGTATTTTTGTGGCACGTTTCTCTTTGAGCCTCCTGTATAGGAATCACTTGGGACCTACTAGAAATGTAGATTGCTGAGTCACTGTCCAAACCTATAGAATCAAAGATCTGAGACCCAAAACTGCACTTTTGCCCTCAGTCCAGAGATCATGGGAATCACAGATTTGAAATTTCCTGCAACATCTCACCGGCCCTCGTCGATTTCTTTTCTTTTTTTTTTTATAAAAGTTTATTAATTTATAAAAGTTTCCATTTCCGCCCCTTCTCCCAACACCCTTCCACTCCCCCCACTTCCTCTCCTCCTCCCTCTCCATCCCTAAGAGCAGTCAGGGTTTCCTGCCCTGTTTTTCTCGAGGCTGCTGTGCTGATGTTCAGGTCCAGGACCATGAGAGTGCTAAGTGATCATTCTCCACCATCTGCCCAGAACTTCCTTTAGTTTTCATGTCTTTAACAATCCCTTCACAATAGACAATCAAGATACAGACTTCTAGAAGCATAGAGACAGCAGAGAGTAGAAAAGAAAGTCATGGTTGTAGATGTGGCTCTGTTGGTGGAATGCTTGCCTAGCGGGCTTAGAGCCCTGGTTTCATCCTGGAGGACATAAAACATGGAGCACATAGCTATAGTACTCAGCACTCGGGAGGTCGAGGCAGGAGGTTCAGAAGTTCAAGGCCAACTTCAGTTGCAACTAAGTAGTAGGTTCAAGGTCAGCTTCAGCTGTATAGACTATGCCTCCAAACGAATAATGTGGGTCGGTGACCAGAGTTCAGTTCCTGGAACTCACTTTTAAAAGCAGATGTAGTTGCACACACCTATAATCCCAGCATTTCTATAATGAAATGGGAGGTGGAGACAGGAGAGTCACCTGGGAGCTGTCAGGAAGCCAGGCTGGAGTGTGCAATGCAGCATAAAGAGACCCTGCCTCAACAAGTTGGAAGGGGAGAGCTCAGACCTCAGACCTTCATCCACATGCATGGGCTTGTGTGAATACACAATAATTTGATCACAGTTCTAGGCCAGCCTAGGCTGCAGAGCCGACTCTCTCCCATTCACAATAAGCCTCCTGCCTCAGACATGTGTGAATACATATATTTGTATGTGTGTAAATATGTGTATATACATCAGCAGCCAAAGCCCTCATTGCCACCATCTGTGTACAGTCCAAGCTCCAGCTCACCTGCTGTCTAAACCTCCAAGAACCCCCTGATGAGATCTCCACACTCCACTGTACAGGAAGAAGGAGTTGGACCATAGATGAATGGATAGTGATAGAAATGGAGGGTTTATTAAGAAAGAGAAATGCGGATGCTGAAGAGATGACTCAGCGGTTGAGTGTGAATTCTGTTTTTCTAGAGGACCTAAATTCAGTTCCCACCACTCATGCCCTGCCACTCACAACTACCTGTAACCCTAGCTCCAGAAGATCCGATGCCTCTGGCCTCTACAGGCACCTGCACTTACATGCGGGGCGGGGGGGGGGGGGTGAGAGAGAGAGTTAAAATAGAGAGAGAGCAATAGAGCAATGGCATTCATTCCTAAGAATGGGAATGGATCAGGGAGTAGGGTCAAGTTCAAGGCTCAAAGGCTCTGAGCCTGAATCTCGAACCTTTATAGGTCATTTACATAGACCCTCCTTCTCTGGCCTTTGGTGGGAGTTCTTTCTCTACACACGCTGTTTTGACACTTACAGACAGTGGTGGATAAGCTTTCCTGTCTTCCTCTGCCATTGTTTTCTTCCTCACGTGCCAATCTTGATGCCTCAAGAACATCCTGTCTAGAAAGACATCCCTGTTCACCGTCAGCATTTCGCTGGGCAGGGCAGTGAGAGAAGGAAGTGGGACGGTGCTTTCTCCAAGCACCTTTCTGAAGGTGGCAGGAAGAAAAATCCTGTTGCAGCAATCAGATTGTCAGAACCAAAGACACAGTGAGTCAGGGCTGGAGGCTGGCAGACAGGCTCTGAACTGGTAGAGGCCCACACCTGAGAGACCCAACAGTGTCCTACGACCCAAAGGGAAAGAATGTGTCACGGAGGAGCCCAGATGAGGCCTGACATCGGGACAGTCAGGTAGCTGTGGCTACAGGTGGTCCGCCTGCCAGGATGGAAAACAAATCCACATGGCTGCTCCCTGCTGTGGGCTGCCTTTCCCATGCCACCATCTGGTAGGCTGTACCTCTGGGCAAGTGACAGAGCCATGAGTATTTGTGGATAACCTGACTGTTATTATTATTAAAATAATAATCATTTTAAGTGTTGCTGAGTGAGCTGTCATTTCGCATGAACTGGACAGGCTTCACTCTCGTCCATGCTCGTTAATTAGGATGGAATGTTCCGAGATAATTACCTTCCGTTGCTGAGGTGAGAATACAGGGCCTCACATAAGCTAGAAAAGTGCTTGACCACTGACCTGTACTCCCAGCCACAGAAGAATCTGTACATAATTATAGGATAGGTCTCAATTGTTTAAAGGCATGCATGGCAAGCATGACAACCAGAGTGGGGATCCCTAAAACCCATGTTAATGTCGGGCAGGTAAAATGGCTGCCCGTAATCCCAACACTCAGGACTCAGAGACAAGGGGTCCCCAGGGCAAGCTGGCTGGCTAAACCAGGCAATTCATGAACTCTGGTTCACCAAGAAGACCTACATTGGTAAATAAAGTGGAGAATAATGGAGGAAGACACCCAGGGTCAGCTTCACCACATGTGCACCCACACACATACATGTGTGCCTATTCACATTCAAACTTGAATACTCACACCACGCACAAACACACACACACACACACACACACACACACACACACACACTTGCAAAAAATACAGTTTTCAAAGAAATTCAATCTAACCAAGATAGACTTATTTGTTAGGGCAAACTTGGAAACCCATGCAAACGTTCAAAAAACTTATAATTGCTTCTCATGCTATGACCCATATATGGTGACACTTAATGTATTATGGTGTGACTCTTCATCTATGCATATTTCATAAACACTGGCTTCCATTTTTTTGAGCCAGGGTCCCATGTAGTCCAAGCTAGCCTCAAACTCACAACGTAGCTGAAGATAACCCTGAACTTCTGGTCCTTCTGTCTCCACCTTCCCAGTGCTGGCATCACAGGCATGTGCCACAGCCAGTCTGCGCTGTGATGTGCCCAGTTTTGGGTTTTCTCCAACCCAGGACCTGTGACAGTCTCAGTCTTTGGACCAGGTTTATAGTATTAAGCCTGAATTCTCTCCTGTAGAGCAGACCTCAAATTCAATCAGGAAATGCTTGGTTACCCTTCATAGTACCCAAACCACTACTGCATAGGTGGGTACACCTTACCTAGTAGGTTAGTGCTGGGTATGACCTGTTGATGTCTTCTCTCTCAGCAGCCTGCACAGCACCATCCCGCAGTATGGAAGCTAGCCCACAGGAAATTTCCTGGGCAGTGGAAGATTGATTTTTCTATGATCTAAAAACCAAACCATAACTAGGCAGTGGTAGCGCACACCTTTAATCCCAGCACTCAGGAAGCAGAGACAAGCGGATCTCTGTGAGTTCGAGGCCAGCCTGGTCTACAGAGCTAGTTCCAGGGTAGGCTCCAATGCTACAGAGAGACCCTGTCTCAAAAAAAAAAATCCTTTATGTCCTATTCACCAAACACAGCAAAAGAATCTTTGTCTTCAGCAAAGGAATCTTACCATCTTGCCGTGGTGGGCAACCAAGAACATTGGCAATAACCTGTGTTGCCTGGGGAAAATTTATGGCTTGTCTAACTGTTTTAGTTAGGATTTGTATTGCTGTGGTGAAAAGCCATGACCAAAAGCAGAAAGGGGAAGAAAGGGTTTATTTGGCTCATACTTCCACATTCTAGTCCCTCACTAAAGGAAGTCAGGACAGGAACACAAGCAGGGCTGGAACCTGGAGGCAGGAGCTGATACAGAGGCCATGGAGGGATGCTGCTTACTGGCTTGATCTCCACAGATTGCTCAGCCTGCTTTCTTACAGAATCCAGGACCACCGGTCCATGAACGGCCCTACCCCCATCAATCACTAATTAAGAAAATGCCCTCCGGGCTTTCCTACACCCCCTTCTCATGGAATCACTTTCTTAACTGAGGTTCCCTCCTGTTAGATGGCTTTAGCTTGGGTCAAGTCGACATAAAACCATCCAGCACACTGACCAACAGCTGATAAAAAGGGGGCCTATGTCTGGCACTAAGATGTTTATTTAGTAACCACATCTTCTGGTGGAAGCATTTCCACCCATGCTATATACCTCCATTAAAACGCCTTCTTTTAAAAAAATATTTAATATTTACAAAATCAATTTACAACATTTACTAAATAATATTACAAAATACTGAGTTCCCATCAGGTTTCTTCATACACCTGCTCCAAGTTAAGAAAACAATGCTGGGCTGGAGAGGGGGTTCAACCTTTAAAAACATTCTCTGCTCTGGCAGAGGACCCAAGTTCAGTTCCCAGTACCTACATAGTGACTCACAAACACCAAACAGTTCAGGAGGTCTGGTGCTCTCTTCCTACCTCTACGGACACCAGGCATGCACATGTACACGTACATACATGCAGGCAAAATGCCTGGGATGCCTATTATTGGTGTCAATTTGACTACATCTAAAAACCAAAGTCACTAAGCAGGCACACCTGTGAAGAATTTTTAGTCACCTGGCTCTTTTGAGGTAGGAAGGCCCACCTTAAATCCAGATCATTTGAGGTCAGAAGATCCACCCTAAACCTGGGCCATACCCTCTTAGGGCTGCCTTTGTAACTAAAGACAGGAACAAAGAGGCTTTTGCTCTTTGCCTGACGCCCTCGCTGTTCACTGGCATTAGAGCCTACATCTTTGCTAGTCCGGTGTATCCTGAAGGCCAGCGGAGACATCCAGCCTTGTGAACTGAATAACTACTGGATTACCTGTCTTTCTGTTGAGGACAGCCATTGTTGCACTAAATGGCCCTCAGCCTGTGAGCCACTCATAATTCGTGTGTGTGTGTGTGTTAGATTCATTCTATCAGCTCTGTTCCTCTAGCGAACCTTAACTAATACAACACTCATAACATAATATAAAATAAGCAAGTCTTTTTTTAAAAGGAAGAAAGAAAGCTGCCGCAGTCCCAGCACTGAAGCACTGCTCTCCAGAGGAAAATCCTGCCTTAGGAAGGAGCCCTACACTGCAGACCCATGAGGAGTCAGAAGAGTCCCAAGAGGATGAACAGACAAAAGCAGAGCATAGGCAGACTGCAGCACCCCATCCTGGAAGTGAGCCCATGATCTACAACAGACAACCCGGAAGCTACCGTCGTGACAGCGACACCCAGAAACAAATACTGCTGCTACAGATGCCCAGGACTTAATAAACAACTGACAGTCTCCTCAGTTTTTACCTCCATTTCCAACCAGACAAAGTCATGTATGTGCCCTTCTGCATCCTATCCTCTTCCCAGCGAGTCCACATACAGCTTCCCCATGCTGCCAGTCTCGGCTCAGGCCACGCCTCTTCTTTCTCCCGGCTCCCCAGACGAGGCGTCCCCTCCCAGCTGCCCACCTCTGAGTCTCTGCTGAAAGAGAAGCAAGGGTTGATAGCTAACCTTTTCTCCTGCAGAACTGGAACCGACAGACTTTCTTCATCCGCGGCTTAGTCTTTTGTTCCATTGCTGTGACAGAACTCACCTGACAAAAGCAACATACGAAAAGGTTTCCTTTAGCTTATAGTTTGGGGGTACAGCCCATCGTAGTGGCTTATAGTTTGGGGGCACAGCCCATCGTGGTGGCTTATAGTTTGGGGGTACAGCCCATCGTGGTGGCTCGAGAGGAGAAAGGGAGGAAGATGCCTGAGGCCGGGCAGCCACCAGCCAGCCAGCCAAAGAGTGGTACATACAGAATGAAAGGTAAAAAGCCCTGAGGCAAGGCATAGATGAAGAAAAACAGCTTAATTTAACTTATAAGAGCTACTGGGGGGCTGGAGAGGTGGCTCAGAGGTAAAGAGCACTGACTGCTCTTCCAGAGGTCCTGAGTTCAATTCCCGGCAACCACATGGTGGCTCACAACCATCTGTAATGAGATCTGGTGCCCTCTTCTGGCCTATAGGATATATGTAGGCAGAATACTACAGAATAATACAAGCTAAGGCCAAACATTCATAACCAATAATAAGCCTCTGTGTCATGATTTGGGAGCAGACTGGTGGGCCAAAAGAAAGCCTGCTACATCTGCAAATTGTCCTCTGAACTCCACATACATATGCATGCACTCACACACGTACTCAAAATAAATAAATAAATAAATAAATGCTATAAAAATTCAAGAAATATGCTCATGCTGGGTGTGGTAGCACACACCTTCACTCAAGAGGCTGAGGCAAGAGGAACAAGGCCAGCCTGAGCTACTCAAAAATTAAATATAGGTTCAATGGGTGAGAAAGCTTATTGTGTTTGCATAAGGGTCTGAGACTGAATCCAAAGTGCTCACATTTAAAGCTAGGTGTTGGGACTGGAGAGATGACTCAGCCAGTTAAGATCACTGGCTATTGCTCCTGGGGACCTAAATTTCATTCCTGGCACCCATGTGGTGGCTCTCAACTGTCTGTAACTCCAGTTCCAGATGATTCAGTGCCTTTTTCTGGCCTCCCTGCGTACCAGGCATGCATGTGGTACACAGATATCCATGCAGACAAAATACTTAAGCACAGTAAATAAGAAAACAAATAAATTTTGTAAAATAAAATTTTTAAAAAGTCAGGTGTGGCTGCACAGATGCATATACACACACACACACACACACACACACACATTACACAAAATAATATGCTCTTTGCCCTCTGCTAAGTACCCTCTGTGCTCCCAAAGGGAAGAAGGAAAATCACCTAGTTATCTTCCTGGCCATTGTCTTCATCCTCATATCTCACACTGCTGAGGGGAAGACCAAGTCTGCTAAGAGTGCAGCTGGACTTAGATGGACCTGCCTGCCTGCCTGCCTGCCTGTCCACCCGCCCGCCTGCCTGCCTGCCCACAGCTGAGGCTGCTTGTCCTTAGGCCTAGAGCTAGTGAGGGACAGCAGAATCCATCAGCCTCTTTATGACCTCTTACCCAGCCCAGCACAGACCATCCACATGGTGCCTCTTCTCACCCACCACCCACCCCAAAGCCTCGGTTACTTTGACTTGACGATACAAATCAATCTACATATTTGTTTGTTTGTTTTTACGCATCTTTATTGATTCTTTGGAAATTTCACATCATGCACCCCAATCACACTCTTTTCCTAGTTCTTCCATTCATCTGCCTTCCACACTTGTAATCTTCCCCAAAAGAAATAAAAAAATTTAAATTAAAAAAAAAATTTCTCTCCAACCCCTCTTGGCAAGGACCTGTTCCACTGCCCATCACAGTGTTCTGTCATGCCAGTCACGGCCGCCACCCTCCAGGTCCACCGTACTTGGACCGCTCTGCTCCTTCATCTTTCCCACCTCTCCATCTCTCACGCCAATCACGGCTGTCATCCAGGTCTACTGTACTTGGACCACTCTGCTCCTGCATCTTTCCATCACATGCTCTTACATTTTTTTTTTTTTTGATTTTTTGAGACAAGGTTTCTCTGTAGTTTTTGGTGCCTGTCCTGGAACTAGCTCTTGTAGACCAGGCTGGCCTCGAACTCACAGGGATCCGCCTGCCTCTGCCTCCTGAGTGCTGGGATTAAAGACATGCGCCACCACCGCCTGGCACTCTTACATATTTTCAAAAGTAGAAGGCAACTTTTTTTGTATGTGACCCGCAGTAGTCCTGGCTGTTTGTTCTCAGCCTGCTGTGTGAAATCACTGACACCCTGACTCCAAGAGAAATGTCATCTAACCCATCTGTCACTCTTCCTGTTGAGTTGGGTGTGTCTGTGCAGTCTGCATGGTAGAATTTCACAGGAGACTAAATGAGTCCTCAGCAACTTTGGGTCCCCTCGGGAAACCCCACTTCTAGTCCCATGAGCCCAGGAAACTTGTCAGCACATCTTGTCAGCATCCACCAAGGGGATCCCCAGGGGTGTCAGACCAGGAACTGAACCCTTGAAGAGGTGAGGATGAAAACCCAATTTAGCCAGATTATGGAGGTACACACCTTTAATCCTAGCACTCAGGAGGCAGAAGCAGATGGATCTCTGTGAGTTCAAGGCAAGCCTGCTCTACAAATTGAGTTCGAAAATCTGTCTCAAAAAAAAAAGAAAAAAGAAGAGAGAGACAGACAGAAAGGGAGGAAGGAAGGAAGGAAGAAAGGAAGGAAGGAAGGAAAGAAGGAAGGAAGGAAGGAAGGAAGGAAGGAAGGAAGGAAGGAAGGAAGGAAGGAAGGAAGGAAGGAAGGAAGAAATTAAACCTGGTTAGATTGACTTTAATCTGGATCAGGCTTCGTGAAGTCTAATGCCAGGCAGTTCATTGTCAGCATGTTTAAAATAAGTACAATTTGGGGAAAGGTTTCCAAGGATCAATCATTCCACTCCAGGAACACAATAAAGCTTAAGTTGTGACAACTTAGAAACTCTTTTACAAAGTACATGTGACCATGGCCCGGGGGCAGGGGGGGCATTTATAGCAAAGGTCTGGATTCTAATGTGGTTTCTGACCACATGGAGGTCATCAGACCATAAAGGACATGTGACATCTCCTCTAAGAATGTGTCACACACCGTCCTGGAAGGCAAGAGTCTGGGATAACCGTTCTATGGAATTTAGGAAAGGTCTGCCTCTGTAGCAGAAGGTGGGTGAGGTCTGCCTCCACAGATAGCAGAGGTCACCAGGTCATTAACAAAATCTATGCCCAGGCTTCTGGGTAGGAAAAGGGGTATTCTCACTCCTCTGTTGAGAAGAGGCTACTGTGTGCTTAGCGTTCCTGGTCGGGATAGTGATCTGTGGGTGCAAGGACCTTTGTGCCTCCAACACCGCACCACAGCCATCGGACTTCAGAAGGAGCCTGACATGGTTTGGATCCATGTCCGCCAAAGGCCCACTGTCTGTGGTACTGTGGGGAGCTTGTGGACCTTAAAGAGATGGGACCCAGTGGGAAGAAACTGAGTGTTCTTGAAGGAACTATTGGGGCTCCAGCTCCTCCTTTCTGCTCCCCTCTGCCCTAGAATAAGTGGCTTCCCTATTTGCACACCTCGCCATGGAGTGCTGCCTCCCACAGGCCCAGAGAGACAGGGGATGGTTCATGGGCTGAAACCTCCAAGACCTGGAGCCAAAGTAAAGCTTTTCCTCCCCGCTAAGTTGAAGGGCCTGGGTGCATGTGTGTGGTGGCAGAAAACTGACTAACCTAGAACAGAGCTCTCCTTCCCTCGGATACTTCCAAATTCAGCTCATGGGATGTTTCACAATTAGCAAAGGGCTTTCAGCCTCTTTGATAGAAAGTTGATGGGAATCGTAGGGATGGGCTAACCAGTTCATTTTACTGGCAATGAAATTAAGTTCCAGACAGAGGAAAGCCTAGGGGCCAAAAGAAGAGCCAGATCGCCTGGAACTGAATTATAGACAGTTGTGAGCCACATGTGGGTGCTGGGGATGAAACTGGGTCCTCTGCAAAAGCAAGTTCTTCATTTAAGATTTCTTCCTTTTTATCTTATGTGTATAAATGCTTGTTTTTATGTATGTCTGTGCCCCTATGAGTGTACAGAGCCCAATAAAGCCAGAAGAGAGTATCTGATCCCGTGAAACTGGAGTTTCAGATGGTTGTAAGCCACCGTGTGGGTGCTAGGAATTGAACCTGGGTCCTGTGCAAAGTAGCCAGTGCTCTTAACTGCTAAGCCATCATCTCCCCAGCCCCTTAATTCACTTCTTGTCAAGTACTTTGTCACAGCAATGAGACTAGTAACATATACTGGCCACTGCTGGCTCCAAAACTGTTATTCATGCCATCATTGACCATGACAGCCCCACTAATAAGAGAGTAAGAGAAAGACACACACCTTCAGCAACAATAATAACTGTTTACCTTGTTCCTCCTAGACACAAGCTCACAGCCATCACCACACCTAGGAGTTAATAATACCGTCCACACTTTCCAGCAGGGAGGAAGGGTGGCTCCATCACTGTAGGGCACATAGTCAGAGGCTGACAACACAGAGGGCAGTGTGATGCACAGTCCTCGATGGAATCTGCAGTCTGTGTTTCCTCAGCTCCAGACTTCAATAACAATCCTGATCATAATCCAGAGGAGAAGATCATAATTGTGGGGCTAGAGAGATGGCTCAGCAGTTCAGAACACACTGCTCTTCCAGAGCGCAGGAGTTCAGTTCCTATTGCCAGCGTTGGACAGCTTATAGCCACCTGTAACTCCAGCTGCAGAGGATCCAACGCCCTCTTCTGGCTTCTTCAGGCACCTGCACTCACACGCGTCTACACATACACACACACACACACACACACACACACACACACACTCACACATACTTAAAATTTAATCCAAGAAACAATTTTAAGAAGGGATGGCTGAAACTATGTTGATTCCCCATGGTAGCCCTCACTTGTTGGGAGGAGTGGATGGGGGGTGGACTGGGGGAGGGGAGGGGACAGGAAGAGGGGAGGAAGGGAGAACCTTGATTGGAATGTAAAATGAACTAAAAAAAATTTTAAAAAGAAGGGGTGACTGAAGACAAGGCTCTGTAGTAAGAAGGCTTGCTCTTGAAGAGGATACTGTTTAGTTCCCAGAACCCACACAGTGGCTCACAGTTGCCTGTAACTCCAGTTCCAAGTGATCCAGTACCCTCTTCTGGTCTCCAAGGGTTCCTGCATGCATATGATCCACATATACTCATGCATGCTTACATATATACACAAAAAAATCATAAAAAAGAGAGAGATTTTACGTTTACAACTGTGCACACCTGTCTCTCCCCTCTTTCTCCTCCCTCTCCCCCCCACTCTTTCTCTCTCTCTCTCTCACACACACACACACCTGAAATAAACTTTCACAGAACAGTTGTTTGACCCTTACTGTGCATAAGGTGCTAATTCAGGGTCTTCTGTTCCATCATGATCTGTTCTGCTTTGATTCCTACAGCACTGAGTACACTAAGTGGCAACAGGAAACCCCACACAGCGCATCAGAGGCACTGCCTGCTTCCTGATGTTGGGAGGCAGTTGCTAATCACACTGAGTCTTGGAGTGCCAATAGGGGCTGCCCGAGCCCCTCTATTATAAGATTCACCCTATGGCCATTGCCCCTCTTGAGTCTGATCACCTTCTCGGGGTTCTAAAGGCATACATGCCCCTTGCCTGAAGTATTCAACCTATCTGAGGATTCTGTTGACAATCACCGCCTCCCTGACCTATAACTTGCTCAAGTAATGATATTTGTATTTTAATTTCATTCCTCTTCCATTTTCCATACAGTCACTGAATATATGGGAGCAGGGGGAGACCACATAACTGGCCCCAGAAGAGGAAGGGAAGGCTTCCCTTTAAAACCTTTTTTAAGGGAGAGGGAGTTAGGTGAGGCACACACCTCTAATCCTAGCACTCAAGAAGCAGAGGCAGGTGGATCTCTGTGAGTTTGAAGCTAGCCTGTTCTACATACCAAGTTCCAGGCCACACAGACCACCAGACCTTAGTTTAGTTTCAGACCACTAGAGTTACCTGGTGAGAGAGACCCTGTCTCAAACACTAAAAAATGCCAGGCGTAGTGGAACACACCTTTAATCCCAACACTCAGAAAACAGAAGCAAGCAGATATGTGAATCTGAGGCGAGCTTGATCTTGTACATGGTGAGTTCCAAGACAGCCAGGGATACATAGTGAAACCCTGTCTCAAATAAATAAATAAATAAATAAATAAATAAATAAATAAATATTAAGAAATAAAAAAATCGAAAGGGGCTTTATTATGAGTGAAATAAGATGAAGTTGGAGAAGTGATTCAGCAGTTAGAGCACTTACTGCTCTTTTATGTATACAATATTCTGTCTGTGTGTATGCCTGCAGGCCAGAAGAGGGCACCAGACCTCATTACAGATGGTTGTGGAATTGAACTCAGGACCTTTGGAAAAGCAGGCAGTGCTCTTAACCTCTGAGCCATCTCTCCAGCCCCCACACTTACTGCTCTTACAGAAGACCCAGGTTCAACTCCTAGCACCCACAGAGAGGCTTACAACCACTTGTAACTCCAGTTCCAGGGGATCTGACATCCTCTTCTGACCTCCATGAGCTCTGGAGTATATATAAAATAAGATAAATATGTTTTTAAAAAGAATAAAAGAGGGAGAGACAAAGATAGCTGTCAGGAGAGGTAACTGTGGGGCAGAGGAGCCTCTTCAGAGAAAATCTCCAAAGCAATCCCAAGAACAAAGGTAAGTTTTGAGGAAATGGAGGAGCAGTTCATATCATATAGTTCAACACAGCAGCAATGACAAAGAGGACGGAGGAGCCAAGTACTGGTCAGGACCAGTAATCAGGGAATACTCTGAAACCACAGCACACACAGCTAGCTTCTTAACTCTTAGTCCCACAGAGAGCTGCAGAGAGGCCTGGCCCGATGTCTTCAGGTTGTGAGATCTGGCCTTTAAACAGTAAACACTGTACTAAAGGGAGCAGGCCCATGTTCTGACACATGTCAAGAGTCACTTTCCGTAAATGCCGCACAGCCACGCTATCTTGCGTACTGAAACTAACAAAGTCATATTACCAAGGACTTTGAACCACAGCTCAGTGTGAATAACCGAGCCTTAATGAAGAAGAGGCTGCCGAACGCCACCGTACATTTTAGGCATGAAGGGAAAGAGAGAAGTGTTAAACTGCTATTATAAAGAACTTTCTATGGGATCTGGACTCATGAAGTCAGTCTCAACAGAGACTTCTTTCCACAGTGCGGTGCCAGCCAGGCTGGGTAGGGCGTCTTGCCCCGCTAGGATTTAAATGTTCCAGAGCCTTTACCTCGTCTGCCTGGATTCTCTGCCCAATGAGAGAAAAATGAACAGTGAAGAACCCACTTCAGACACCATGTCAAGTACTTTGCAAAACACCTGGACTGTTGGCCACCGCTGTCATTGCCCTGACTCCAGCTGCTCCTGGTAACACACCCTCCCCCCCTTACACCGGGCTTGTAATAGTGAACGCGTCCTGCCCCAGCCCCAGCCCCAGCCCCAGCGTGGCCTTGGAGAAGCACAGCTTTCGTCAAAGGACCGTGGGTTGTGGCAGACTTTCCCTACCCTCAAATCGGGGTTATCCTGCCATCTAGTGGCCAGTAGCAGCAAGTGCCTAAAGTCGCCAGCACTCACACGCCAATCTTTTTCCACTCTAGTCGATTTCCACAAAGCTTTTTCTCGGTTTCGTCCTTTTTTTGTTTTTAACCTCTCTCTGTTTCGCCCACTGAAGCTTACCGTGCCTGCCTGGCATTCTTTTCCTCCTCCTGAGTGTCAGGCAAGGACCTTCTGGTTCAATCAAAAGATTCAATAAAAGCTCACCTCTAAAGGAGAGATTTCCGGGAACACTTGAACCGTTCCCTCCCTTCTCTCCAGCGGGACCTTCTACTGCCCAGCTCTTCCAATACTGCCTGTGACTGCCCCCTTCCCTCCCTACAGCTGCTCCTCTCTGCACCCCGCTCCTACGTCGTAGACCAGCGGCCACGAGTGTTTGACAGATATCAGCATAAGACAATAGAAACGGGAGCTTGAGGGCACATGGCCGATAAAAGTAACCCAGGAGTTAAGGAGCAGCTCGCTATTACTACCATCTACACTCTACAGCCTCGATATCCACAGGCCTCCCTATCCCGCACTGCCTTTAAGCTAATTCCTTTCACAATTACATGCAGAAACGCATATCTGCCCTACCCTAAACCAAAAGTAAAGAAACCCGTATCTACAAATAATTTCTTCAAGAGTACCCTTTAGTCACAGCAACTAGTCACGCGTCAAAACTGTTCACCAACTGGGAAACTGAGTAGAGAAATTGTAGTATATACATCCAATGAAATTCTACTCCGCAACAAAAAGGAACCAAGACAAAATAACTGATCAAACTGTACACCCAAGAGCTAATAATTACATTAATTTTTTTGGTGTCTTGTTTTTGTTTTTAATTACAAAGGACGGGGAGAGAGAGAAAGGGAGGAAGAAAAGAAGGCCGATCCGCCTGGAGCTCTCTGGCCACCAAAATCTTGATCTACTGAAGAAGCTGGGGCATACGCAGTCTCCTGCCTGTAATTGCTCAATCTGGACACCAGGAGGCGATGAGGGCCCGGGGAATGCGTGCTGAGAACTAGGTGCGCGACGGCCAGGGGACGGGACAAGGTAGGCGGTAGACTTCGCGGTGAGCCGGAGGAGGGGAAGGGTGTCGGGTTCAGCGTGAAAGGGCGGACTGAGTGGCTAGGGGCCCCGGTGTAGCTACGAAGGGCTGGGCGAAGAGGGGCGGAGCGTAAGGGAGAGGCGGAGCCGCTAGAGGACCCGGCACGGGCGCAGGGGGAGGGGCGTAAGGGAGAGATTGAGCGGCTAGGGAACCCGGCACGGGAGCAGGGGGCGGGGCGTGAGGGAGAGGCGGAGCGACAAGAGAATACAGCACAGGCGCAAGGGGCGGGGCTTGGGGACGGGGCGGAGCAACCAGAGGACCCGGCACTGGCGCAGGGGGCGGGGCGCAGCGGGTGCACGCGGGCGCCTGGGTCGCCATGGCGGAGGTGCAGCAACTCCGAGTGCAGGAGGCCGTGGACGCCATGGTGAAAAGTGTGGAGAAAGAGAACATCCGGAAGATGCAGGTGACTGCGCGGCGTCGCATTCGGGTGGGGTTGGAAAGCTCGGGCGGGGGTGGGGCGGTGACGTTCGAGCGCGGGGCCGTTTCCTCCTGCCTGGCCTCGGTTACGCGTGTTCGGCCGCCCTTGAGGTAATCCGGCACGAGGCCCGAAGGGCCCAGCTCAGGAGAACCACCAGGATGAAGTCTCTTCTGGCTGTCCTGTGCTGGTTCAGAAGCCACGAACCCTGAACACCGCTGTGGCGGCCCCGCCTCCTTGCCCTGCCTGCTTCTCTTAACCTTACGACCCCACCGTCGACTGTGGGTCGTCCCCCTAGTAGGGCGTTGACTAACCAAGCCGACCTCTGAACTCTGCTGTAGATACCTGGTTTTCAGAATATGTTTTCTTCCGCCCAGTCTTGGACGTGTTGTGTTCCCGTGAGCTGGTAGCAACAGACAGGGGCTCATTTAACCCAGGTGGGCTTATCTCCCTGCCTGATCTCCCTGCCTCCACCTTCGGAGTGCTAGGATGAATCACAGGCTTGAGCCTCCACCTTGGTGTTTATGCAGTGAGGATGGAACACAGGGCTATCTTAGAACTAGGCAAGCGCTCTCCCAAGGACATACATGCTACCTGGGGCAATCGTCCCGGTCTCACAGGGAAAGTGAAGCAAAGGGTAGTGAGGAAGATACAGACTGAAGCATAGCCTCCAAACCCTGGTAGTGTCAGAGTCTTTCTTTTCTAATCAGGCTCTGTCCTCCCTCCCCAGGGTCTCATGTTCCGGTGCAGCGCCAACTGCTGTGAGGACAGCCAGGCATCTATGCAGCAGGTGCACCAATGCATCGAACGCTGCCATGCACCTTTGGCTCAAGCCCAGGCCTTGGTGACCAGTGAGCTGGAAAGGTTCCAGGTAAGGAATGCCTCAGAGTTCTCAAATCCTTGAACAGCTCTTTGGTGAGACGTGAGAACAATTTATTCTGCTGTAGGGCCTTAGTTCTGTTAACACTGGTGGCAGTCCTTTGGCCAACTGGTATTCTTGGGGGTTTGTAATTTTGGAAAAGGCCCTGAGAGTTGAATGCTTTTAAGTTGTGCGGTATTTTTCCATAACAATAGAAAGTTAGCCAGGCAGTGGTGGGGCACGCCTTTAATCCCAGAGGCAGGCGGATCTCTGTGAATTCAAGGCCAGCCTGGTCTATAAGAACTAGTTCCAGGATAGACTCCAAAGCCACAGAGAAACCCTATCTCAAAAAACCAAAAAGAAAGAAAGAGAGAGCGAGAGAAAGAAAGAAAGAAAGAAAGAAAGAAAGAAAGAAAGAGAGAGAGAGAGAGAAAGAGAAGAAAGTTGCCAACAGAGTTTATAGCCAAGTGTCTTTATGCCTTTTTGGTTATCGTTTCATCTGTGGTCACTGTACACATGGTAGTGCACAAACATATTTAGGCAAATAGTCATACACATAAAAGGTAAAAATCTCAAAAGAGTTAAAACATACAAACTTAATTATTATTTTCTTTTTTATTCTTTGACTATTTCATACATATAATATATTTTGAAAACATTTTTACTCCCCCCCCCAACTCCTGGACCCATTTTATAAGTCTTCCTCCTATTCTTTTTTACTGTTCCCTCTGGATTCAGTTAAGGTTGGATGCATGAGCATGGACATGAGACTTTTCATTGCAGCATGGACAATTTAACAGTGGTGGCATCACTAAAGAAAAATGCCTCCTCTTCCTGCAGCAACCTCTAACTGCCAGTAGCTCAGGGCTGGAGAGATGGCTCGGTGGATTATAGCACTTACTGGCCTTAAGACCTAGGTCAGGTTCCCAGCACCCACATGGCAGCTCACAGCTATCTGCAACTCCATTGCATGGGATATGACAACTCTTCTGAGTATGGTACACATACATATATTCAGGAACACAGTAACTATCGACCAGGCAGTGGTAGTACACCTCTTTAAATCCAGCACTCAGGAGGCAAGGCCAGGAGGGTCTCTGGGTTTGAGGCCAGCCTGGTCTACAGAGCAAGTTCCAGGATAGCCAGTTCTACATAAGGAAACCCTGTCTCAAAAAAAGAGAAGGAAAAAACTAGCTCCTCAGCTAAGAGTGTGACCTCATGAGTTTCTCTTCTTTGATTCATTTTTAAAATGTAATTTCCTGAAAAGTTGACTAAGGTATTAGGTCTTTAAAAGATGCAGATTATTGGCTAGCTCAGTACTTGCTACATAAGCCTAGCAACTTGAGTTTGATTCCCAGAATCCACATAAAGATGGAAGGAGGGAACCAGCTCCACAAACTGTCCTCTGATGTTATAGGCATGACACAGCACACATGCCAGTTACGCGTGCACACACAGTTTAAAAGGTGCAGACAAGAGTAAGACCTTCACGATATTTGTGAACTTAAACCCTCCCCAGAACATCCTCTATTTGGGACACCTGGAGAGAGGCTTCCGTAGTACAGAAAACTCAATCATAAAAAGCATTAGTACTCTGCAGGTTTTTGAGACAGGGTCTCAGCTCTGCAGCCTTGGCCGGCCTGAAATTCAGAGCAATGCAACTGTATCTGCCTCCCACCTGCCAGGATTACAAACCGGTGATACCAGGCCCCTACAGTGTACTATAAAATCTCCTTTTCCCTCCTGGAACAAAACCTGTCCATGCCTTCATTTTTCTCCCTTCCTCTAAGTGTATTTTGTGGGATTGGAAGCACTCATCTAGTAGCATAGGGTTCCATTCACCTGACTGTTATACCTAATGTGGGATACACTTTCACACTTTCACACTCTGATGTACAAAACTCTTCAAAAGTCCAGACATTGTGAAGTATTAACAGCAAAGCATTGCTCCTTTTTTCATTTTGAGAAATTTCCAGGTGAGATCTTTAGAAAGTTGGTTCTTGGGCTGCTATGTGAGTTTCTCCTTCCCTTCCCTTTAGTCATTGCATGCTAACTCTCACTCACAGAGCTGCTCACAGTGGTGATGAGAATGGTACCCACGGGACTAGGTCTGCAGTCAGTACTCAGCCCTCCGCCTTGACTGTCTGGACAGTAATTCCCTCTCCTCCTTTAAGCACTTTAACCATCTGACCACAGGAGACCTCACTACTGGTTTTCCACCTTCCAGGCCATTTGTCTCTGCCTCCTTTGCTATATTTTCCCCCCTTCCAGACTGCCCAGTAGAGCACACAGACCGGCATTGGTCCTGCCTTTTTTTTAATTTATTTATTTATGTATCTTTATGTACATGAGTGCTCTGTCCTCGTGCACACCAGAAGAGGGCATCAGGTCACATTACAGATGGTTGTGAGCCACCATGTGAATGCTGGTAATTGAGCTCAGGACCTCTGGAAGAGCAGTCAGTGCTCTTAACCACTATGCCATCTCTCCAGCCCTAAGTCCTGGCTTCTTTTCTCATAGCTGTTAATATCCTACAGCAGTGGTGCCCAGCTTGTAGCCTCTGGGTCACATACAGCCCAACATAAAATTATAAACCTATTAATGAGATATTTTGCATATGTGGTTGCTGTCTTTTTTTTTTCTGGTTTGTTTTTTTTTGGGGGGGGGGGTTGAGACAGGGTTTCTCTGTGTAGCCCTGGCTGTCCTAGAACACCCTCTATAAACCAATCTGACTGGGAACTCAGAGATCCACCTGCCTCTGCCTCCCAAGTATTGGGAGTAAAGGCATATGTCGCCATGCCTGGTAGGTTTACATTTCCAGAGCATAAAGTTTATAGATAACAGTGTGGCCAAGAGAAGCCAAAATGTTGGATGCCCCTGACTGATTATTTACATTCACCCTTGAGCTCCCGACACATATCCCACTCTCTTCTTAACGCCTCTACGCTGAACTGTAAATTCCATGTGAGCAGGAACAGTTATGCCTTGGTCGTTTCTGTATTTCATGTTAGAAGAAAGCCTGGCATATATTAGATGCTTGACAAATGTTTGAATTGTTTTTCTGTAGCACGGACAGACATTAAAGAATTAAAATGTCTGTTAGGTAGATGATTCAGGGGTTAAAGCACTTGCCACACAAACATGCCCAGAGTTCAGTTTACAAAAAAAAAAAAAAAAATTGTCTCTTTGGCATGGCAGCCCACCTGTAATTCCAGCCTTAGAAAGCAGAAGCAGGGACTATCTAGAGCAAGCTGGTAAGCAAGACTGACCATATCAATGAGCTCTGGGTCTGGTTGAGAGCCCCTGCTCCAGTAAATATGTGGAAAAACATGGAGGATGGTACCTTGGGCCTCCACATCCACAGATGCACACATCTAAAAACACACAACACCACACACATGAAAAAATGGAAGAAAAAGAAATCTAACAGTAGTAGCATCCTGAATATAATTCGTTTTTTCAAACAGTTTCTAGTCTGAGCCTTTCCCAATGGTACCTTCTGTTTTAGCTAAGAAAATATTGTACTTAGTAACTGACAGAGAGATCTGTATGAAACCTGTAACCCAAGGCCTAATGTGGGACCAACACCAGACAATGGAAGCCAACCTCTCAGTCTTCTCCTCTCTTCCTCCTCACCACAGGACCGTCTGGCCCGATGCACCATGCATTGCAATGACAAAGCCAAAGACTCCATAGATGCAGGAAATAAAGAGCAGCAGGTGAAGCGACAGCTGGACAGCTGTGTGGCCAAGTGTGTGGATGACCACATGCACCTTATCCCAACAATGACCAAAAAGATGAAGGAGTCGCTGTCATCCATCGGGAAATAAAATTGTTTGCCAGTGACCATGGGTCTGAGGGCACGCTATTTAGAAGGAAGAATGGAAGTTTAATCTGTTAAGCAAGTTTATGAATGAGGAAAACTCAGGACACAGCAAGTTCCAGGCAAATACTGCTCACCTCTGGACACCAGTTCCTTTGCATCTGAATCTTAGAAGGTGAAGTGGAAAGAAGCTGGTGCTGTAATTTGGATGACATATAGAACGGGAGAATTCTAGATCCTAAATTTTTGTGTGCAGGTGCTTGTTCTGGCAGTAGAGATTGCCCTTTTACCAAGGGCTCAGGTTCTCACTACATAGACATCTGAGCTTCCTTCAACCTGCTGGTAAAGTTTGAGGAAAGGTGTGTTTGTTGCCAAGCTCCTGTTTCCCACAAGTGTCTCCACACCTTGCATGTGCTTTGAAACAACACCCAGTTTAGAGGGAGGAAAAGGGTCCCTTTGTCTTATATGCAAGGGCACAAAGTGGATTTAAGATACAGGAGGGAGAGTAATTTGAATAACTTCTGAAGGCTCCTTGTACTTTTTGGCCATCAAGATGGGAAGGTCCACTTATTCAAATTCTGTCATTCTGGAAGCCCCTAAAGGAGGGCAGTATCACACTGTGCATAGGAAACAGCTTCCTTCTCTGACTTCTGTGCAAAGTGACACATTCCCATGAAGAACAAAGGGATTTGATTGTCACTCACATACCATTAGCTGAGAGTAAAGAGTCAAATGGGAACTGTTGAGATGTACTAGGTTTGGGGAAACCTAAATTTTACAAGGTGAAAGTCCAAATCCAGTATTACTCCCTCTGCTCCCTGAATTCACAGAGCCTTTTGGAGGTAATCCTCTAGCAACAATGAGACCTAAAACCAAGCAATTTGGGCCAAGGAAAACTAGGACCACTATAGAGCAAGACAGGCACACACCTTACCAAATGCCATTTTTGCCTGGGGTTTTGCAGTGCAGTGTTGCTGCCCCAACATGGCACTTTATCTTTTGGATAAGTACTGTGTTGTATTTATACCAATTAATTACTTGAAACAGTGATAATACTTGTCGGTTTGCTGTCAAGCCTGCAATATATTTTCCAAGTGGTTTTGTTTTTAAATAAAGTTTCATTGTCTCCAACTCTTTCCTAGTGGGTAATGATACATCAGTATGCCTCTGAATTTTAAGACGTCCTGAGAGAGTGCATAGTAGCAGATGGGAAAGATTAAGGGAAAGTCAGAGTATCATAGCTTGAAGTCTGTTAATATAGAAAAGATACCCAGAGCCAAGTGGTGGTGGCACACACCTTTAATCCCAGCACTCAGGAGGCAGAGCAGGCAGAGGACAGCCAGGACTACACAGAGAAACTATCTCAAATGCCCCTCCAGGGGAAAAAAAAAAGGATCGGGGTGCATAGCTGTTAGCTCCTAAGGTTGAGAGGATGATTGCCCTGGTGTGAGGACAGCCTGGACTACATACAGAGACGTCAGAAAAAAAAAATGGCTGAGAGTTGTTTCAACGTTCGTTTTCTAGTTCAAACTAACAGACCAAGTGGTGGGAAGAGTACATAGTTTAAGACTCCTTGTGCTTGTTAATTTTCGTCAACGACACAAACTGTAGTCACAAGGTTAAGAACCTCGGCTGAAGAGCTGCCTCCAACGGACAAATCTGTAGACAGCATGTCTGGGGATGTTCAGTGAGGGCAGCGCTATCCCGAGAAGGTGCACACCTTTATCTACCCCCAGCACTCAGGAGGCAGAGGCAGACTTAAGACCTCAGGATTTCCATGTGGTTCGCCTCGCATTTTATGTGCAGGGACCGAGATGTGCCAAGTGGGGCTCCGGAGGCAGTGTTGTAACTGCGGGTCAAGAACACCCGGCTCTGGATTCACATCCTAATCAGCCTCGGCCCCTTCCGCTACTGGTGCAGAGAAGCCATTCTTTTATGTGGATGCTTCAGGAGCCGTCACCTTCGCCTGGGTACACTTAGCAAACAAAGGACTGCCTAGTGCAGCAGCCTGTAATCCGAGCACAGGAGGCAGAGACAAGACGGGTTCTAGACCAGCGTTGACTACACGGTGAGCCAGAGGCCCGCATGAATTCCACCAAAAACGGGGAGGGCGAGGAAAAGGGAGGAGAAACGACGAAAATGTAAATAGAAAGAAAAAGGAAGAATTTTAAAAAGTGACACTCAAGCGCGGAACCTGCATTTGAATTTCACACAAAGGACGTTTACTCGAGGCACCGCCTCTCGGTCCTGGCCAGTCACGACGCGACCGGAAGCACACCACTGCTTCAGGCGGCCTTCTCAGTATCGCGAGACGAAGGTAATGCTTACCGGAAAGCGGCTGCCTCGCGCGGCGGTGACGTCAGATCTCAGCGCCCGGTCTGCCGCGCGTGCGTCTGTAGGGCTGCCCGCTCCTTTCCGTCGTGCTGAGCCCGCTGAAGAGTCGCCATGAGCAAGGCCCACCCTCCCGAACTGAAGAAGTGAGTAAAGCCCACCCGGCCTTGCCGCGCGAACCCTCCTCCTGCCTTGCCTCGGCTGTGCCTGCAGGTCCCCGCCTTGCCTCGGCTGTGCCTGCAGGTCCTCGCGCTCGTGGATGCCGGAAGTGGCCCTGAAGTCCGGTCGGCATGGTTACCGCGGTGGCGGTTCTCCACCTTCCAAAGGCGGCGGCCAGAGGGTTACCAGATTAGGGACCAAGGGAGCAGTCTACACCGAGGTTCCTCTGAGGAACCAGAAACTCACAGCTTTAAAAAGCGCATTTGACGGGCTGGAGAGATGGCTCAGCGGTTCTTCCTGAGGACCAGGGTTCAGTTCCCATCACCCAAATGCAGCTCACAACTGTAACTCAAGATATTACACCCTCACACAGACATCCATACAGGCAAAACACCAATGCACATGAAATAAATTATTTTTTAAAGTGCATTTGGAAAGCCAGACTTGGTGGCTCACTACTTTAATCCCAGCACTCGGGAGACCGAGACCAACCTGGTCTACAAAGCGAGTTCCAGGAGAGTTAGGGCTGTTACACAGAGGGTCAATACTCAGTAGGTTGAGGCAGGAGGATTACCTCGCTTTCCAGGCCAGTCTAAAAAGAGACCCTGACACAAACAGAATGTATTTGTATTTTTTTAGACTTTTGGAAGTACCCGTTCCTCTTTCTTTTCTCCTTGTAAAAATTTTTAAGTTTATAGTGAGGTGTGTGTGTGTTTGTTTTTGATGCTCACAGATATGTTTGTGCAGTGCCTGCGGAGAGGACTTCTGATCCGGATTCGGTGGAGCAGTAGTTAGTTGCGGGAGGTTGTGAGTTTCTTGGCGTGGGTACTTAATGCCAAACTCGGGTTCTCTAGAAAGCAGAAAGTGCTAAGCCATTTCTCCAGCCCCAAGAATTAGGTTTCTGATGCATACACGCACTTACTTGCCTTGTTGCATGCAAGTGAAATTTAAATGTTGTGTGGTATCTTGCCCTGGTCTTAAGTCCGTTTTCTAATCAGAGACAGTTAGTTTTTGCATATTTTTTATCTGCACTCAGTAAAATCAACCAATAAGACGTCAGTCAGTTCAACAGGACCTAGTTTAAAACTTTGGTCTCCTCGGACACTACTGACTGGCCTGAGCCTGTCGCATATGTAATGCTGAGATTCTGCAGGGTGCAAGATTCATACTGGGTTGTTTATCTGGCCACATAAACCATAAGGTGGACATTTTAAAAAGTAGACATTACCCTGCACTGTTGGTCTTATTAACGAGCTAGTGAATGAAGTCTTATATTTTCTGGATTCGTTGGAATTGGCAAAAAATGATCATTGGTTTTAAATAAAAGAACTGTTCTCTACATGTAATCTTAAATGTCCTTTGAGTCTTTACAGATGTACTTGGGCCTTTCAGAGACTGGAACTAGTGATTGTGTCTGTTTTAGTTGTGTTTTGACTTTTTTGTTGGTTTGTTTGTGGTATTGTGATTGAGGCAGGGATTATGCATGCTGCTCTACTCCTGAACTTTATTCCCTATTCCCTGAAGTTGGTACCTTCCTCTTCTCATCCCTAGATTTTGTAAATTTTAAAATACTGTTAGATATGCCTCCTTTATTTTCTCATAAGTCCTAATTCTACCACTTCTTGCTCCTAGTTTAGCATAACAAAGTGGTTCTTAATCACGTCTATCCAATTATCTCAGTAGTTTCCAAGTTGAGCTCCCTGTCCTAAGTGCATTCCCCTTTCCACCTCTTTCTTTTATATTTTTCTTTTTAGATTTTATTTATTATGTATACATTATTCTGCCTGCATATTTGCCTACATGCCAAAAGAGGGCACCAGATCTCATTATAAATGATTGTGAGCCTCCTTGTGATTACTGGGAATTGAGCTCAGGACCTCCGGAAGGGCAGCCAGTGCCGTTAACCTCTGAGCCATCTCTCCAGCTCTTAAGATTTGTTGTCACAGTAAGTCTTGGAACTGATGGAGTCTGCGTAACAGCCCTCTTGGAACTTGCTCTGTGGACCAGGCTGGCCTTGAACCTGGAGATCCTCCTGCCTTTGCCTTTGTCTCCTGAGTACTGAGATTAAGGTGTGCGCATTTCAGCGCAGATGCCCTGGGATGTTCTAGAGCTGAAGTTACAGGTGGTGCTGAATCACGTGGCGTGGGTGTTGGAAACTGGTCTCAGGTCTTCTGGAGGAGTATCAAGCTCCTGAGATCAACATCTGAGCCATCTTCTCTAGCCCCAGAATATTATTTTATTTTAACTGATTCTGTACTTGTTTATATTTAGAATTTTTTTAAGTAGGTCATAATTTTTTTACTCTTGCTTTTTCAGATTTATGGACAAGAAGTTATCATGTAAGTTTCCCACCAACTTAATTTCTCAGTTTCTTTTTGTCTTAGCAATATATGATCTTTGGAGACAATATAAATTTAAAGTACATCAATCTAATTCATCTCCATTCAGATTTCTCAGAGTTCTAGATAGACTTTTTTTTTCCTAATTTCCAATTGCCTACCTAATACTTTATATCATCTGTGCCTCCCTGACATCAGAATTGGGAGTTGCCAATGTTGTGATATTTGAAACTTTATCAACTGTTTTTTCTTTAAACAAGCTACCAAGGAATCAGGCAAGCAACAATAGCTGTTTCTTGTGAATATGTAGGAAATACAGCCTTGACTAGAAACCTGACCCATTCATGAAGTGTATTGAAATTTTAAAATACAGGGTTTTAACCTTCGTTTAATTCGCTAATCTACAATACAACAGTTCTTAACCTTGAACCCTGCTATTTGTAATTTTGGTTCCTTTCTACTTTACTTATATGTTAGGGAGGCTTTATTAGTGGGGAGTCATTGACACAGGGTCTTGGATGTGGCCCAGTCTGGCCTCAGACTCTTTTGAATCAGCCCTCCTTCATTATGCCAAGTGTTGGGATTATAGTCATGAGACATCACATGTAATGTCTTCATAGGGTCCTAAAGGCTAAAATGTAGGAAAGGAAGAGCTAAAACATTAGGCTGGTGTTGGGCAGATAGTAAGGGTATGGGGTAGTGGTCACACATCCCAACAACCTTTCTTTTCCTACCTGATATGTGATGGATGGTTGACAGTTAAGGGCTTTATTGACGCTTTTCCCCTTCTTACAGTGAAGTTAAATGGTGGCAGACATGTACAAGGAATACTTCGGGGCTTTGATCCCTTTATGAATCTTGTCATTGATGAGTGTGTGGAGATGGCAACTAGTGGGCAACAGAATAACATCGGCATGGTGGTAAGTAAAGTGGATGTCAGGGTTTGTTTAATATGTCTTCATTTCCCTTATATCAACTTCTCAGATTAAATCCAAGTTTAGTTACCCTATGAAAGATTAGGACTTTGCATTTCCTTTTATCTGTGGACACATTCAGCTGTGATAATATTCCAAGTACCTGTAGATAAAATCTCATCTCTGCAGAGCCTTCTCAGCATAGGTCTTGAAACAGCTAGCTGATGGAAACCGTTTTTTGAACTTTGTCCTGTAAGACATGACCATTCATAGCCACACTTGATTACAGTAAAAATTCTCTAACACACATATGATACCCCAGGATATCTTGTTAATAATATACAGGTTTCAGGAGTTGGCCAAAATGGGTTGGCTATTTTTGTTTAATTATTTTTATTTGATGTATATGAATGTTTTGCCTACATGTATATCTGTGTGTCATGTGTTTGCCTTGTGCCTATGGAGGCCAGAAGAGAGTGTCAGATCCTCTGGAACTGGAGGTGCAGATAGAGCCAGTACTATGAACCACTGAGCCATCTCTCCAGCCCCTGGCTCAGCACTTAAGAGCACTTGTTGATCTTGCAAAGGGCTGGGTTTTGATTCCTAGCACCTACGCTGCAGCTGCTAACCATCCTTAACCCCAGTTCCAGGGTATCTAGTGCCCTCCTCTGACCTTCTTGGCCACCAGACATGTAGCCAAAACTTTCATATAATAAAAAACTTTAATATAAAATAAGTAATCAGGGAAAATACAGGTTTTGGGCCCACAAATGTAGCTCAGTGTTATAATACTTACCTAGCACACACAGGCCATTACTTTGCATACTTGGCATGGATGCTAAACAGAATGACAGCTATTTATGACAGAAAATAAGATAAGCCAAAAAAGAGGGTGGGTAAGATAGGGTCTGGCTCTATGGCCTGGAACTCAGAGTACTCCTTCAAGTTCTGAAAGGGCTGGGGTTACAGGTCTGAGCGACCGCCATATGCAACTGAGCTTTCATATTAGACATGGACTTTCCTACATTTATTAAGCAGTAGTCCTGTGGCCACAAAAGAAAGGTTTTGTGTTGTCAGTATTTAAATTGCTGTTTGTCTTGCAGGACATGCATGTCTTATATACCATAGTCCTCATAAGTGGTGAGCCCAGATTTGTACAAGGACTTTTTTGCGGTGATAAGAAGTCATATCCTCTCTCTCCCTACTCCCCCATTTTAGTTAGGGTTTGGTTTTTTTGTTTGTTTGTTTTTTTTTTTTTTAGATTTATTTATTGGTTATATACAACATGTTTTCCTGCACACCAGAAGAGGGCATCAGATCTCATTACAGATGGTTGTGAGCCACCATGTGGTTGCCGGGAATTGAATTCAGGACCTCTGGAAAAGCAGTCAATGCTCTTAACCTCTGAGCCATCTCCCCAGCCCTAGTTAGGGTTTCTATTGTTCTGATGAGACAACATGATCACGGCAACTCTACTAAAGGAGAACGTTTAATTGTGTCTTGCTTACAGTTCAAAGGTAGTTAGTCTAGTATCATCATTACGGGAAGCATATAGACAGACAATAGTGTGTAACTGAGAGTTCTACATTTGGATCCATATGTAACAGGGAGCGAGCTTGACCCTGGGCCTGGCTTGAGCTTGTGAAACCTCAAAGCCCATGCATGTCCCCTGAGCCTGTGAGGGCCATTTTCATTCTAACCACCACATCTAAGGTGAAAGTAGGACCTCAGCCACTGAGCTGAGTGCCTAGCCCCTTGGACTTTTTGGTTTTGCTAAGGCTGGTAGTAGCAGGGTAAAGGTAGCCCCTTTTACTATTTTACTCATGTATTTTAAATGATTTGTTTACATCATTTCAGATTAAAAGTATGTGGTATTGCTTATTTCAGAGCTCAGTGTGGTGATGCACACCTGTAATCTTACCCCTCAAGATCTTAGTGCAATAATAATAATGATTGCTATTCTCAGGGGTAAAAATTTATTGACCCTGTTTAAAGGTGAAGAAACAGCTGGCAGTTGGCTCAGTCCTGTAACCCTGGTTCCCAAAAGCTAAGTTACAATGACCTGTCATCTCATAAAGTTAATCATTACTTTCCAGTCCTGATATCATGGTTTCAGTCTCTTCTAATAGGCCTGAGAGACTTGGGTACTTTACTTCTTGTTGGTGTTGCTTCTGTTTTTTGTTTTCCTTACAACAGTATTTCACTGTGCATCCCTGGATGGCCTGGAACTCAAGATCTTTCTGCTTCTGAGTTGCTGGAATTAAAGGTGTGTGCCACCATACCTCACTCGTGTCTTGGTTTAAAAATTGACTTGGTCCCAGCCAGGTGATGGTGGCGCACGCCTTTAATCCCAGCACAAAGGAGGCAGAGGCAGGTAGATTTTTGTGAGTTCTAGGCCAGCCTGGTCTACAAGAGCTAGTTCAGGACAGGCTCCAAAGCTATAGAGAAACTCAATCTCAAGAATGAATGAATAAGATCAGTAACTTTAACTTGGTTCCTGTGGCTTGAGAAAAGCCTCACTGATGTGTCATGTTAGAAAGTATTATTTGCCTTTTAGATGAATTATTCTTTTCAACTGACTTTTTTCTCTAGGTCATACGAGGAAACAGCATCATCATGTTAGAAGCCTTGGAAAGAGTCTAACCAGTGGCTGTTCAGCAGTGGAGTTCACATACTTCCCCGAAGGACTGTTTGACTTGGGTGTAGAATTGGGTCATGTACATTTTCATTTAAAAAAAAAAAGCTTTTTGCTAAATAAAAATAAACTTTTGTAATACTCAGAGTATGTTCATCTCTGGTGTTCTGAAAGTTGAAGTTGAGTAGTTACTCTTCTCACACCAGATGTTCATGGCTGAGCTGGGGTTTTTTTGTTTTGTTTTGTTTTTTATTTATTATGTACACAATATTCTGTCTGTGTGTATGTCTGCAGGCCAGAAGAGGACAGCAGACCTCATTACAGATGGTTGTGAGCCACCATGTGGTTGCTGGGAATTGAACTCAGGATCTTTGGAAGATCAGGCAATGCTCTTAACCACTGAGCCATCTCTCCAGCCCCATGGCTGAGCTGTTTTATGGATTTAAGTGGAAGCTTCTTGACTCAATATGAAAAGAGATAAGAAATCAATAGCATGCCCACGCCTTTAATCCCCCAGTACTTGGGAGGCAGGGGCTGGCAGATGTCTGAGTTTGAAGCCAGCCTGGTCCACAGAACAAGTTCCAGGGCTGGCTCCATAGCTACTTAGGAACCCTGTCTCGAAAAAGAAAAGAAGGAAGTCAGTACCACTGAGCATATGGGCTACAAATGTGTGACTTTCAAACATTAGTTCTAGTGCCTTTGACCTCCTGTGACTTCAAATTTGGGTTGAGTCCCTTATACAAAATTCTTGGGACAAAGGAGTTTCGTGTTTATTGTATGCCATGAGCTGCCTTCGTTACTTTTCTATTGCTGTGGGCAAATGCATGACCAAAACTTTATAGGGAAATAAGGTTGGGGGGGGGGGGGCTTACAGATTAAAGGATGAGTCTGTGACCATTGTGGTAAGGAGCATGGCAATGGGCAGGCCTGATGCTGGAGCAGTGGCCTGGGCTTTTGAACTCTCAAAGCCCACCTCTAGCAGCACATCTAATCCTTCTAATCAACTGGGTCCAAGTATTCAAATACATGAGTCAATGACCGTTCTCAGTGATGCCACTACAGGATCCAAACTGAAACAAGAAGTTCATATATATTTACTATTATAACTATATATGTTGCCTCTTGATAATAATGCCCTTTTTTATTTTGGTGTGGTACCTGTACCAGTGAGCCATCTGGCTAGCCTATTAAGTATTTTTCTTGGTTTTGGCTGTAACAAGTTATGTGAGTTACAGAATTCTTTTCTTCTGACATTATGTTAAATGTTGAAAAGCTTCAGGTTTTTGAGTATTTTAGGTTAGGATGCTACATTGCAAGTATACTTTAGCAGGGCGGGTAGCCCAGGGGTGGTTGCTTAACAGGCTGAAGGATTTGGGTTCAAAACACCAACTCTGAGCCACCCCATCCCCAGTAAAATAACCCTGAGTTTAGTACAAGAGCAGTAACACAAGATGCAGCATCGCTGCTTATGTCCGACTTAATCATAAAGTGGGCAATAGTTCTTTTTAATCTTTTTTTGTTGGAGTTTTGTCTTTGAGACGGTCTCACTGTGCAACTCTGACTGTCCTGGAACTTGCTGTGTAGACCAGGCTAGCCTCAAAACTCAACTTACCTCTGCCTCCTCAGTGCTAGGATTATGTGTGCCACCGTGCCTTGCTAGTGGGGAGAAATTGTGAAGAGTAGGAACAGGCTTCAAAAAACAGCCTTCCTTTATAAGGCAATTCCACCCAGCTCAGGACTTATGCCTCACAAACTGGAGGCTCTCAGTCATTCTAAGCAAAGATGTGGCCTTTTTTGTGCCTCTGGGTATGTATAAAGGAAACCTGTGAAGGATGGTATATGCACAGGGAGCTCCTAGAACAGAGTGGCTCTAACAAGCCGTCAAAGGTGGCTGCTGCATACTCTGCTAAATCTAGTTGAGGCTGAGCATGGTGGTGACTGCTTTTAATGCCAGCACAGCAGAAGTCAGGGTCAGCCTGGCCTAGTGGTGAGCTCCAGACCAACCAAGGCTATCTGGTAAGACTGTTTTGTTTTGATTGTGGCTCCCAGGGATGAAGCTGCTATGAAACAGTGACAGTTGTCCTTCACATCTGTTGGATAGATAGTACAACCCATTATTCAGGCAACTCTGAGAGTCAAGTTAGTTCTTCAATACATAGGCAGTCATCCTTTGTAGCCAAACTTGTCTGGTTGACAGGTCAGGTCCATGCTGTGACTGACACTGGCCTACTTTTGACTCCCTCGCCTTGACTGTAAATATGGTAGGGGCTCTGCTTTGAAAAGGAGGAGGTAGTTCCCACCAGGTAGTAGGGAAATGAGTTTCACATTCCTGAGTCAAATAGAAAATTTCTCTCAGAGTACTGCTGTTTTCCTAGAGCAGCCTGTTCGTTTGGAGCCTCCCACTCACCCCTGCACAATCCAGAATGCACCATCCACCCTGCCCCCACCCCACCCGCTCAGAGTCTCTGAACAAAGGAAAGGTACCAAAAAGCCCAGTTACAGTTGCCTGGGGTGGCATGCGCCTTTAATCCCAGCAATAGGGAGCCAGAGGCAGGCTGATCTCTGAGTTCGAGGCCAGCCTAGTCTACAAGAGCTAGTTCCAGGACAGGCTCCAAAGCTATAGAGAAACCCTGTCTTTAAGTACGTACATACATACATACATACATACATACATACATACACACATACATACATACATAAACAGTTACTTGGCTGTTATTGCAGCTTCCCCTGCCCCTCCTTGGAGTTGCCAGCCATCCAAGTCCCTGCCTAAGCACTCAGCTTTTGACCCACACTTGGGCACAAACCCAGCTTGTGGCAGACACATCATCACCCCTAACCTACAACCTATAAAATCTTACTTTAGTTCGGGGTTGTGACTTCTCTGGCCTCTATCTCAGACCAGAGAAGCCAGTCAGCTTGAACTGGCATACAGCATCAGGAAGAAGCCTATTATGGGGACTGGGATAGGAAGGATGGGAGGGGTGCAAAAGCCTATTACCTCCTAATGACAGACCAATAAGTGCTATATCCATCCACAGTGGACTACAGTGAGCTCTGTCTGGGCTACAAGAACCAACTAAAAGCAATGGTGATCTCATTCATGGTGACTTGGGATCAGTCTTGCTTTCTTGGAGTGCCACTAGAACTGCAAGTAGCCAGGGAGTGGAATCTGCCTGGTGGTCTTTTCCATTCAGCTGTGGCTCCACAGCCTAACTAAAACCCGTGGGAGTGAGTGGTTAGAGGCACACAATAAGGGCCCATCCATTTCTCATCAGTTGATCCCTGGGTCTCTGGCATGGACTGCATGGGCACCATTAATACTTGACCAAGTTCCAGCATTTTGATTTTGCAGATCACAATTTTCCGGCACCTTTTACTCTCATTTTCACTTTTGAAAAGTTTGTATGGCCCGATAGTCCTCTCTACACACACACACACACTAATCCAAATCAAATCAAATTAGAAAAAGCCCAGGTTTAATGGATGCCAGCGCTCCCAGGTGGCCTTCCAGGCCCTCAGAGAGGAGGTGGGAAAGGAAGGCCGGAAAACCACGTGTTTGCTGGGGGGGGGGCAGTTTAAATGCCCTGTAGGAGTGGTCTTGAGCATCTCTGAGGAGGGGTCACCGTGGTGGTCTTTCTCTGGACTGAGGCAACTCCCAGGGGAGGGGCTTGGGATGGAACTTTCCACTCAAACAGTCCAGACTCTTTGGGTGTAGGGGTACCAGGGGCTGGGGTGAAGCCTTAACCCAAACAACTTTTACAATCGTTTTTAGTGATTCTCACTATGTGTTATAGAAGTTCTATTATGCTTTTTCCTTTGGGAAATTTTGTGCGGAGTCTGAAGGATGAAAATGTATAAAATGGTAGCCTCTCTAAAAAATCCCTGCCACCGTGGAATCATATCTGCACATAGGAATCCCCGTTGTGCCCTCCTGATTACATGGAGAAAAGGAAGGGTGGAGATTTGCTAACGGGACACACCTAACCCCAAGTATGAAGGTCAGATCCAGAGCCTGGGACCGTTAAGGGCAAGAGTTCAGTTAATAAGTATAGCAAGAGGGTTAGAGAGATGGCTCAGTGATTAAGAGCATTGCCTGCTCTTCCAAAGGTCCTGAGTTCAATTCCCAGCAACCACATGGTGGCTCACAACCATCTCTAATGGAGTCTGGTGCCCTCTTCTGTCCTGCAGGCAGACACACAGACAGACTATTGTATACATAATAAATAAATATATTTTAAAAACATTTAAAAAAATAAGTATAGAGAGAAGAATGATACTGTATAACGGAAGAAGAGTAAGACATCGGAACCTTCCCTTTCTGAGTGCATATGAGGGGAACAGGCCCGTGTAGTAAGACACAAAGGCACACAATTAGGGAACAGCTCAGTGTTTGCAGTGCCACCATGCCCCTAGAGGAAGTAAAACTGTGGTGGAGTGTCTGGTCCCCCAAGGAAATCCTTTCCCAAGGTCAGGCATCTGGAAAAGAGCCTCCATTCCTGCAGGGGCTTAAGGAAAGTTACTGCTTGCTAAGAGCAGTCTTTCTCCTTATCTCTGGTAGGAGGAACTTGTGTCCCTTACAGTGACTAATAACCTTTGAGAATAGGCGTTTACAAACTTACTGAATTTACCGCTTTTGTCTGGGGGCAGGAAAGGTGCTGTAATAAAATGAATGGCCACTTTCATCCCTGAGTCATTGAGTCTGCAATTATATTGTGCAATTATAGAGCATAATAGACGCAGGCTTTTTTCAATAAACAGGCAGCCACCCCAACACACCCTCAGATCCCTCAGGTAATGTCAGTCTCCTCCTTCCCTTGGCGGATACCAACAGCACACCTCCTCCTGGGGACCTGAACCCCGAAGGAGCTGAACTCTGGCAGGTCTCTGATTGTTCACTTTCTTTAAAAGTGACCCGTCCTCCTAGTTGGAAAGTATTTTTTTTTCATTTCTTTTTTTCTTAAATATTTATTTATTTTATTTATTTATTATATATACAATATTCTGTCTGTGTGTCTGCCTGCAGGCCAGCAGAGGGCATCAGATTTCATTTCAGATGGTTGTGAGTCACCATGTGGTTGCTGGGAATTGAACTCAGGACCTTTGGAAGAGCAGGCAATGCTCTTAACTGCTGAGCCATCTCTCCAGCCCCCTAGGGTAAGAATTTCAACTAAATTAGCTGGCTAGAAGCCCAGAGGTTCTCTTCCTCTGCTGCTCCAGGCATAGGGCTATGGGCACCTGTGCAGCCTGAGATCTGAATGTGAATCCTCATACTTGAACACTAAGAGGTAAGTCCTCACTTACCCATTGAGTCACCATCCCCTGCAGTCTCTGCAGCTTAGCTTTTCCTTTACTGTCAGTCAAGGTCTCCGGGTTGTGTGTCTGTTCCCCTCCAGCCCCTCCCCTGTCCTTTACTGTGGAGAGGAAGGTAGGATCATTATCTCCTTAAGGAGTCAGACATTCCAGAGCTGGAGATAATGTCTTTATGTAAACTCAAGTTACTTGGAAGATTTTTTTCTTGTTTCAGGGACGTGCTTGAGAAAACAGTGACCAGAACAATGTGCTGTTTCCCATGGCCTCAGGTATCTGGCTGAAACCCACTTGCCGATCTTTAAAAGGATATGGTCCCCAAAAGGCTGTGTTGGGACCCCTGAGCACTGGGCAGCTGTCATGCCGGGCGTTCTTCTGTGCACAACTGGTAGCTGGGTTGCTTCCTTTGTTGTCTGGTGTGACCTTGACCCTCTGAGGTGTGGTTGTTCAGTTAGTGGGTTTCCTTGGTAGTTAGTCCTAGTGAACGTGGTAGCTTTCCTGGTGACATGACTGACTTTTCCTTTCAATAAAAAGGGTCTTGTCCTTTATAACCCACATAGGTTCTCCCTACCTCTACTCTGAACACACAGGTGACAAATGAAGCCTGCCCAAGGTCTGGAGAGATGTGAAGATGACTTCCTTTTACTATTCTATTTGTATGATAACATTTTTCAAAATATCCCATTATTTTATTTTTATATTCATTCATTTTATGTGCAGCATCTTGTCTACATGTATGTTTGTGCACCACATGAGTGCCTAGTGCCCTTTGAGTTCAGAAGAGAACACTGAATTCACTGGAACTGGAGTTACAGATGGTTGTGAGCCACTATATGGTTGCTGAAAATTAAACCTGAGTCCTCTGCAAGAGCAACATGTCCTTTGACCACCGAACTGTAGCTAGTCCTTCTTGTCAGACTTTCTCTGGACCGCCAGTCCCCAAATAATGACATGGAGAGTTATTATTGTTAGGAATATTTCCTAACGCGAGCTCTTCGCCGACGCAAAATTCCCAATCAAGCCAAATCAAAACAAGCCAAATTAAGAAATATCCAGGTTTCATGGGAGTTCTGCACTCTCGGGTGTCCCCGAGAGGGAAGGAAGCTGTGCAAACACCATGTGTTCCTCTTTGGGGGCTCATTAAAGTACCCAGGGGAGGCGTCCTGACCCCGCCCCCAGGGAGGGGTCAGGACCTGGCCTGCTGGGATTTGGAATCCAGACCAGGCCTGGGGGCTGGGATAGATGCAAGGAGCTGGGGCCTACGTTCCCAAGCTCCCAACTTGACAATTACTAATTATGAAATCTTGGCTTTTCACTTAGGCTTGTTCCCAACTAGCTCTTATAATTTAAATCAACCTGTTTCTATTCCTCTACATTATTCCTCATGTCTCTTTACCACCCCTCCGTCTGTACACCCAGCTCCCACTGTGTCTTGTTGGCTTCTGCCTCAGCAGATTCTAACCCCGAGTTCCTCTCTCTGCCCAGAAATCTCACCTAACTTCTTCTGCTTAACTATTGGTCATTCAGTTTTTTTATTAAACCAATCACATTGACACATCTCCACACAGTGTACAAATATCTCACAACACTGAACCTTCTCTCCAGACCTCATGAAAGGATTTTCTCATATATTTAAGGTTGAATTCTATTCTATTTCATGTGTACATGGTGTCTATTTGATAACCACATTCACATCTATACCCCCCACCATTTTCCTCTTTTATAATTTAATGAGATTTGTCTGCAGTGCTGACGGCAGGTCATTACTTTTAAATTATTTTATTATCTTATGTGTATGGATATTTCCTACATGTTCAGTTGGAACCTACTGCTCATTTCTGGAAAACACCATCCCCCCCCTCCAAACCACACCTTCTCAGAATCTCCAACAAAGTGAAAGCATCAAAAAGCCTAGTTCTGCATCCTTGGTGGCTAGGGCAGCTCCTCCCCTGAAGTTGCCAGCCACCTAAGTCTCCACCTAAAGTGGTCACTTTTAACCACACTTGGGCACAAACCCAGCTTGTGGCAGACACCTTATCACCCCTTGCCTATAATCTATATAAGCTCCCAGGTTTAGCTTGGGTGTGTGACTTCTCTGGCCTCAATCTCTGGGACTAGAGAGCTCACCAGGGAGTTGCTTTGCTCAAATAAACAATCTGTTCTTTTACTTTTTCTCTTTGACTTGATGTGGCTTACTGTGTCAGCAGAGAAACAGTATTATTGTGATATAAAAAATTAGTATAGCCTGTATGTCTATGCACCACATGCATGAAGTAACCACAGAGACTAGAAAAAGACATTGAATCCCTTTGAATTGGGATTGGGTGTAAACCAACATCTGGGTTCTGGGAACTGAACCCAGGTTGTCTGTGGTCATATTCTTAACCACTGAGCCTTGACTCAATGTAGGCCCATATTTCTACATGGTGTGGCGACCAGAATCTCAGCCACAGTTTGCACCTGCCACAAAGGAGGTGGTCACCCAGCATTTACAGACAGGCTGTTGCCAGGGTCAGGATGTTGTTCTGCTCCTTCTTTGTAATTTAGAGGATGCCTGGGATAAAGATGCTAATTCGGCCTACATGACGGAGCTGGCATACGGAGCAGGAAGATAGAAAGATATGACAGAGAGGGCAGAGAAAGATGTGAACGTGACTAAAGTCATTCACCTGGTTACCTAGGAAGCAGAATGATAATGAATTTACCCTCAGTTTACATTTTGGTATAAAGGCTGTTTGGAGAATAAACACAGGGAATTTTAAGGATGTAAACTTAGGATTTCATGAGGGGTCATTGAGAATCTCCCTCCAGAAAAAGCCATGTGAGTTGTGTCTTTAATCCCAAGCCTCCCCTCTGGTTCTGAGAAATAATTCATGGTCTGGGCTAATGCCAGACCATGACATCTCAGCCCTCCCCCCATTTTCTTTATCTGTTCTACTTATCAGCATCATTGTTCATAGTGTAAGAACTATAGAAATGCAAACATCTTTGGGAATCCTGATGTCAGGATTTAAGTATCTACTTTAATCTAGATATGTGCTGTTTTTATTAGTAAATTCACTATAGTATAGACATTTTAAAAATAAAACAAGCTAGAGAATTGAATATTTTTCCCTAACAAACATATACATAGGTACATGAAACTACGACCATTATTCAGAAAAATGCAAAATTATAACCAGAAATAGTCAAATACAAAAATAAAGTTAAATACAAATTTGGAATGATGAGAAGTATTGAGGAGAATGAGGAGAAATTGAAGTACATTACATGATTGGTAGAAATGTAAATGTCACAACCACAGAGCCAGTATAGGAGAGCTTCAGATTTTAAAAGAGAACCATCCTATGCTCTAGCAGTTCCTTTCCTGTGAATGCATGATAAATATTCTAAATCATTTAAACTCAAACCAATGGTTTATATTATCTCTTCTTTCAGGGCAAAGTCCAGTGGTGTACACCTATAATCTTAGTCCTCTGGATCTGAGCACCATAGTGACAATAACTTATCTCTATGATAGGGACTGTGGTCCCTGTTTAAAGATAAAGAAAATAGACCAGGTGAGGTGGCACGTGCAGGGAATGCCGGCACTCAGGAGGCTTGAGTCGTAGTGACTGTAAACAGAGACTGTGCTTTCATGTTCCGGCCACCCAGCTCTTAATAATCACACAAAAACCGTATTAATTACAATACTGTTTGGCCAATTGCTCAAGTATATTCCTAGCCAGCTCTTATATCTTAAATTAACCCATTTCTATTAATCTGTATATCATCACAAGGCTGTGGCTTACCAGTAAGGTTCTAGTGTCTTTCTCCTTGGGCAGCTACATGGCATCTCCCTGACTCCGCCTTCTCTTCTCCTATATTTCCACTTGGATTTCCCACCTTGTTATATTCTGCCCTACTATAGGCCAAAGCAGCTTCTTTATTAATCAATGGCAATAAAACATTCAAAGCAAACAGAGAAGAACACCACATCAGTGATTGGGCATCTCATAAAGTTTTGAACTCTCCAATTTAGATACGAATCTCTTCTAACAGACCTCTGTGGTTTCATGTCCCCCAAGAGGCTTCTTGTAAGTCTTTTCTCCTCCTCCTACCATTGTGTTCCTATGTTCTAATCGTTTGGGTGTTTGTTTGAGACAGGGTTTCTCTGTGTAAGAGTCCTGGCTGTCCTGGATCTCACTCTGTAGACCAGGCTGGCCTCAAACTCACAGAGATTGTGTGTCTCTGCCTTCTGAGTGCTGGGATTAAAGGTGTGCACCACCACTACCCAGCTGTTCTAATCATATTGTACCAGAACAGTGATGCAATTCAGAATACAAGCATAGCCTGCCTAGGGCCCTGCTTTCAGACTGAGCAAACCTCCCATGTACCACATGCACAATAAGAACAAGAGAGATAAGAACAGGGACACGCAAGAAGTAACAATGTGACTGCATGTGTCTGACATGATCATTACATGGAAGTCATTGCAAAGGGTAGAAACAGGCTTTCATAATATGCGTGCCAGTTCCTGTAGCAAGAATTGTAATTGATCTTAATAATAAAAACCTGAAGTCAGCTATTGAGGGTGAAAGGTGAAGGATCAGAGAAGCAGAGCAGTCAGCCACTAGTTCTTACCTCTATGAAGTCCTCAGACCCAAGGGGGCAAGATCCTGTCCCTGCAAGTCCTCAGACTGAATGCTGTCTCTAAGAAATCTCAGACTCTATCCTGAGCTGCCAAATTCAGTTCAGTCATTTCCTATCATCGTGGAGGAAACCTCTTCCCAGAGAAATTAAGAACCTAATGCCTATTGTAAAGAACTATACTGTTCTGGATCATAGAAAAGCCATTGGAAGATAAAATAAAATTTTCAGAAGAAACAACAAATCAAAATTGATAAAGATTATATTTGGAACTTCCCTAAAGTTAGGGTTGGGCAGGGTTTTGTGTTTTCAGGAAAATAAAAACAACCATCTTGCTGGGCGGTGATAGCGCACGCCTTTAATCTTAGTACTCGGGAGTCAGAGGCAGAAGGATCTCTGTGAGTTCAAAGCTGGCCTGATCTACAGAGCTATTTCCAGGACAAGTTTCAAAGCTACAGAGATACCCTATCTTGGAAAAAAAAAATCTTGAGGAATTTGAAGACCTTCAGACAAATAAGCATCCAAAGAAGGGAGAACTACTCAGAAAAAATTACCAAGAAAAGGAATAATATGATCTAATGAGATCTCAAAAAGATGATGGGATCCCGTAACAACAATTCACCAGGACCAGGACTATAATAACACCTCTAAGCTGAAAAACACAACCTAAAGATCGACTTGGACTACAAACTGCTCAGGACTATTTTGAGGTGGCTAGCTGAGACGATTCAGCCTCATAGACTTTACAAGTGATATAAATATCTCTCCCAGGACTTGACAATTAACCCAAATTTTTCTTTTTTCTTTTTGTTCTCCCTTTCTTCCTTCCTTCCTTCCTTCCTTCCTTCCTTCCTTCCTTCCTTCCTCTCTTTCTTTTATCTTTTCTCTCTTTTTTTGTTTTTTTTGGGGGGGGGTTGTTTATTTGTTTGTTTGTTTTTGTTTTTGTTTTCAAAATAAGGTTTCTCTGTGTAACAGCTCTGACTGTCTTGGAACTCACTCTGTAAACCAGGCTGGCCTCAGACTCACAGAGATCCACCTGCCTCTGCCTCCTGAGTGCTGGGATTAAAGATGTATGCCACCACCGCCAGCCCCAAATTTTTCTTTTCAGGATTCCCAAAAGATACTGTCACACACCCACACACAGCAGGAAGTAAATTTAAAAACATAATACCCACATTCCCAAGAGGTATGGTGGGTTTTTGGTTGTTCAATGAGTTATGAACATTTGTCATTGTGTAAGGTGATTGGTTACAAGTTATTATTGGTAATGGTCAGGGAAAAAAGTTGAACAAAGATTAGATTCAGAGTTCTTGTTTTGAAAAGAAAAAAGGGGGATACAGATATGATAGAATAAGGGTAGATTATTGAACCAACTTTTAAACCAAAAAGCAACTACTAGTTTTAATTATTTTACATTGATATGGATTTCTGTATATTGAGACAAATTTAAGGTTATTTTGGTTAGAACATACTATATATACATGTCTAATCTTGTTCAAGGTATTGTACCTATACAGCTCATTTAACAATGTAATATAAATTTATAATCCTTGAAAGCTATTATTACCAACTATTTAGGATAAAAAAGGAAATGCAGGTTAGTAATTAGTCACCTATTACAATTAAACTTGTAGTCATATTAGGTATGTTTTCAAGGTCAAACAGAGATATATTTTAGATAGGTCATCTTCAAGTACTTTAGAGATATACAGATTATGACACTGGAGATGTTTTAATATCATGGGTTCTTTTATTATGACAATGAGACATGTCTGCTCCCAGCAGCACCAATTTACTTCAGAGAAGATGATAGGCATTAAAGAAACTCCACATGGAGTTTACTTTCTTTGTGGCAAAAGTTAGCCACTGGGCAAGAAAATGCTCTTGCTTTGATTACTGTTGGGATGTTGTGCAAATTGGATAAGCAGGACACAAAAGAGAGTGACTACCAAACCTTGCCAAGACAAGATGGGAACTCCTTCAAAAATTTTGCTTCATAGAAAAGTCTGTCAAATATTCTAGGCCTGTAGGCTAAAGATGGATGCTCCAATGTTGCAGAGGAACCTTGGGTGACTGTCCAGGTAGCCACCTGTTTCTCTCATTTCATAATTTTTTAAAATATTTATTTATTATGTATACAATATTCTGTCTGTGTGTAAGTCTGTAGGCCAGAAGAGGGCACCAGACCCCATTACAGATGGTTGTGAGCCACCATGTGGTTGCTGGGAATTGAACTCAGGACCTTTGGAAGAGCAGGCAATGCTCTTAACCACTGAGCCATCTCTCCAGCCCCTCATTTCATAATTTTTGGAAGTCACTTGCTTGCACTTCCTGCTTACTCAGTTGTCGTGAATTAGATTGGTGTGATAAGTAACCAGGCTAGCTCAAGAGTAACAGGAACACTTTAATGGGTAAAGAGGGGAAACTTACACTATAAGAATGGGAGTTGTGAAATCCGATAGATCCGGCAGGCACCACGAAGAGAGAGCCCTCACCTGCATTTCTCGGTTTTTTCTACCTGGGCTCCAGGTGGCCACACCCTAACTAGATGTGATGGGTTGATAGTTTCCCCATCACTCAGTTAACATTATTTCCTTCTTTGGTCTCTGAAGGAGTTGAAGACTAGTTATAGTTTTCCTTGTTTATCAGACCCAGAAAAGAAACTCACTAAAGAGGTATAAAGTGTATAAGGTTGAAAGACATCAAAAGATAGTTTTGAATGGTGATGAAGTTAAGATGGGAAGTGAATTAGGTTCAAGACTTTGGACTCACCAAGATAGGATAAATAATGGAGTATTTTCTCTGAATTTCTTAAATGCAAATCAACTAGACATTGTTTATGTGTTTACTGCCTGTATATATTGAATATAGTTATTGTATTTATTGCATACAGTTTTTCTTATGCTAGTTATAACCTTTGTTATTTTAGACAAAAAAAGGGGAAATGTGGTGATATTTTGTGCTTTAACAAATGAAGCTTTTCTGAAGATCAGAGTGCAGAGCTAGCCACACTAGCTAGCCAAAGAGGTCAGACAGTAGAGACACACACCTTTAACCCCAACACTCAGAAGACAGGGGCAGACTAATCTCTGTGATTTCAAAGTCATCCTAGGCTTCACAAAAAAGAAACAGAGTTAAGTGGTGGTGGCTCACAACTTTAATCCCAGCCCTTGGGAGGTGGAGATGAGAAGTGATATGGCTTGGTGGAAATTGGAATATAAGGCAGGAAGAGATAGGAACTCAGGATTCAGTCTGAGGTTTTGTAGAGACAACATTTGGTCTGAGGATTTTATAGACCAAAGAACTAGCGGCTAGCTGCTCTCTCCTTCTCTGATGTTTCAGCTTTCACCTACTAATATCTGACTCTGGGTTTTTATTATCGAGACCAATTAGAATTCACATTCCTGAGAAGGATAATGAGAATGCTGTTCATCAGACAACCATCCAGCTCAGAGCTTACCTATGCCTCACAAACCCAAGAGATGTGCACTGTAGGTGACAGCCTTTTAACTGTCAATCATTCCAAGCAAAGGCTTGAGATGTATGTTTGTGATCTGAGAAAAGGCCTGAGCTAAAAGCTGTGAAAATGGCGCGTGCACATGGTGTGAGCTTCTTCTAGAATGGCACAGTGGTTCAGACAAGCCGTGGTTGAAGGCTGCTGCTGTATGCTCAGCTACAGCTTCTACTTGTCAAGCCACAGTGAAAGGGGCAGCCAGTGGGACAGACACAACTAAGGAACAAAGCCACCAGAACTTTTCCTGTGGAGCCTGTCTTCAACAACATCTGTCACATGAGAACAGAAAAATATTGAGCATATGGCATTTTGGACGATTTTTCTGATCTTTGGGGAAATTTTTTAAGCTGTAAACTGGGTTGGGATTTCAATGACCCATTTGAAGGCCATGCTGTGTAGCTATTGGTAGACCAGTTAGCTAAGATTTCCCACAGGCTTCTTCCTGATGGTTTGAACTTAGTATCCTGCAGTTACAAACTACATCAGGACTCTCCAAACCACTCTGGTACCTCTGTATATCTTATATCTCTTGACCGAATACCAAAGAGTCTGAAATTTTCATATTTCCTCTTTTTAAAAATGTGGCCTAAAACCAGGCATGGAAAAGTAAGCCTTTTAATCTCAACACTCAGGAGGCAGAGGAAGGCAGATCTCTGTGAGATCAAGGCCAGCCTGGTCTAAATAATGAGTTCCAGGACAGCCTGGGCTACAAAGAGAGACCCTGTCTCAAACTAAGTAAATGAATTAATTAATTTAATTCAAAAGGCCTAAAGGTCTAGAGCGTGGTCCAGCAGTTAAGAAGACGTGCTGTTCTTCCAGAGGACCTGAGTTCGGTTACCAACACCCACAGTGGACAGCTCACAAACTCCCTCTTTTGGCCTCTATGGACACACCCATAAATGCATGCATACACATTGATATGGAATACAGTTAAAAAAAAAAACCCGACTAATTACTAGAGTTTCTTAAAGCACTATTTGTACTGCTCCTTCTCAAGCATGATTTTACTCTCTACTTGGAACAAAATGGCCTAGAGATGTGGCTGGAACAATTGGCTGTTGCTCTTAACAACCTGACCACAAAAGCTTACACTGCCATCGAGAATTTATGCCTTTAAAAACAAAAAGCTGGGGGCTGGAGAGATGACTCAGAAGTTAAGAGATGGCTCAGAGGTAAGAGCACTGGCTGCTCTTCCAGAGACCTTGAATTCAATTCCCAGTAACCATATGGCGGCTCACAGCCCCCTATGATGAGATCTGGTGTCCTCTGCTGGCAAGCAGGCAGAACACTATATATAATAAATGTGTAAATCTTTTTTGTTGTTGTTGTTTTGTTTTTGAGACAAGTTTTCTCTGTGCAGCTTTGAATCCTGTCCTGGTACTCGCTCTGTAGACCAGGCTGGCCTTGAACTCACAGAGATCCACCTGCCTCTGCCTCCAGAGTGCTGGGATTAAAGGCATGAGCTACCACTGCCCAGCAATAATTAAATCTTTTTTAAAAATTGTGGGGGGGGATGAGTTGACTGTCAAGTACACTTCTGTAAAATCTTGCTTGCTCATCCTCCTAGTGGTTTTAGAGTAGAAAATGAGAATACAAACCGGGCCTGAGATGGAGGCCTTTTAGGAGCTATCCTGGCTTTGATCCACTGGTGACTACATCTCCTCTCATCCTCTCTTATTGGTATTGGAGTGCTTATTCCAAAAAGATTCTTACACCGTACATAGAGACACACAGATGCACATAAATAAAATTTTAAACTCTCATTTTTAAAAATGTCCTAAGCCTCAAAAAGTCCAAAAGAATTCAGACAAAAAGAAAAGAGATGAGCTGGCTATATAACTTTTGCCTAGGATATAAGGGATCCTGACTCAGTTCCCAGGACAACAAAGAAAAAAAAATGAAAAGACAGACAGGGTTCCCTAGCAACCTTAGGGAGGATGTGCCAGGGCTTCAATCTAAAGGGTTGAGAACTCACACGAAATGTCGTTTCTGTGCTTCTCCAGACTGTGGCCAAAAAGCTGTCAGGGCTGGCCCCAGCACAAGGACCCAAAAGAACCCCCCCCCGAAATATGCTATTTCAACAGCTCTGGGGGAATGGGTTCCTTTCTGTCACTAGTAGGGGACACCCTACTTGGCTGCTGTAGCATTGTGGGCGTGGCCCTCACTTCAGGACTGGCTCTCCCAGTTTTAACTCTTGGGTTCTAGAGAAAAGATCTTTCCAGAAATCCCAGGGCACTATCTATATTCAGCAGCCCAAATGAGAGGGAAAATGGGCAGAAGAGTTGATGAGAAACAGGAAAGGAGATTTCCTTCCGGTAAGGAGAGGCTGTAGGGTAATATTTGTCTTACGGTTAAATACAGGGGGAAGAAGAACAGAATAGAATAGAACAGAACGGAACAAGTCTGCATGCCAAGGACTTGCAGTGCCATGGAAGATGCTTCTGCAAGGGTGGGCTGTTGGGCTGGGGAGTCTCCATTTGGTGCCAAGGAAGCCCACTAGGGACTGAGGGGGTTGCTGTTGCTCAGGCTCCATTTGCTTGGCAAAGTACTTTCCAATCAGGCCTCTGATTCTGTGGGAGGAACTTCTGGAGTTTAAACCACGGAGTTTAAAACAAAGTATGGTTGCCAGATGTGATCTCACACACACCTTTGATCCCAGCACTCCAGAGTCAGAAGCAAGTATATTTCTGTGAATTTAAGACCAGCATGGTCTACAAAACAAGTACTAACCTAGTCAAAATTACATAGTAAGACCCTGTTTAAACAATGATGACAAAAGCAACAATAAAACAAACCTGAGAGGACCAGTCTCAGGGATGTCAACAGTCACTAACAGCATCCAGCCTGCTTCCTACCTCTCAGCCTTCATCATACTGCAGCCTTAAACCTCTGTGACAACAGCTCTCCTTACGACGACAAAATGCCTGTGGAGCATTTGTTAACACCTAGCCCACCATGTGCCATAAGGAAGGAGAGAGACAACACTTATGGGTATCTTACTTCACCCTTCAGGTAAAATGCAGTATGAAGTCAAAATGGCAGTACTCAGGCCAAGGTGCTTTTGCCTGCTCCCTTCACCTTCAATGCCTTGTATTCCCACAACCCTGACAGATCACTAAGCCTCTCTAGGCCTCCGTTCAGAAGCTCCAGAGTAGCTTCACCCCTTGGCAATGATTTAACTTTACTGCTCTGTCAGGGACTAGCATGGGAAGGAGCCAGATGATAGGAGAGCAAAAACTTCCACACTATAGCAATCAGAACCACTGCTTAGAGCCTGACCCAAGTGACTTATGATGTCTTAAATATTCAGACCTTAATTCCCAATTCCCTACATGGGCAATCTCAAAACAGATCTGATACTGTAAGGTGGACTACTGAAGAAGATAATGAGGGGCTGGAGAGATGGCTCAGTGGTAAGGAGCACTGGCTGCTCTTCCAGGGAACTTGGGTTTGATTCTCAGCATCTACATGACAGCTCACAACCATCTGTACCTCCAGCTCAAGGGGTATCTGATACCCTTTGCTGGTCTCTGCAGGCACTAGGCACACGTGCGGTGCAGACATACATGCAGACAAACACATATACACATCAAATAATGATATAAATTTCTCTCTTTTTTAAATTTTTATTTATTTACTTATTTATTTATTTTTTGGTTTATCAAGACAGGGTTTCTCTGTAGCTTTAGAGCCTGTCCTGGAACTAGCTCTTGTAGACCAGGCTGGTCTCAAACTCACAGACATCCGCCTGCCTCTGCCTCCTGAATGCTGGGATAAAGGTGTGCGACACCACAGCCCAGCTACAGATTTATTATATAGGTTACATCTTAAATTGAGCATGCTCAGAAATGCAAACCCCCTTTCCCCTGTGTAAAAATGTAGTTCTGGAACATTCTTATTGTCTCTAGGGAGAGAGCATGAAGTTTTGGCGTGTACCATGAGCTGCTGACTGTATTTTGGCTTTGAACTCCCTTGGGGCACTGTATAATCACCTCAGAAGCCTTAAGATACATTTCTATAATGACTGCTCTGCAGAGAAATGCATGGCCCATCTCCAAATGGTCTGTCTTCCTAGGACCTACAGTTGGAACCATATACATTTGCACATTAAACTTTTGATAACTTTTTCTGAAACAAGGGCTCACTTAAACAGCTTTTTAACTTATTATTACTATTTTATTATTTTATTTAATTATTAGTATTTTTAATTATTTATTAGTATTATTTAATTACTATTTTATTATTACTATTATTTTAGACAAGGTCTGAGTGCACTGTCCTTGCTGGCCTGGAACGCACTACATAGACCAGGCTAGCATCAAACTCACAATCTGTCTGCTTCCGTCTTCCAAGTGCAGGGATTAAAGGCTTGTGTCACCACATCTAGCTAAAGATTTTTAACATGTTCTTATATGTATGTGTATTTGGTCTGCACGTATGTCTGTGCACCAAGAATGTGCCTAGACCCCTGAAAGCGGGTTTACAAACAGTTGTAAGCTGCCATGTGGGAGCTGGGAAATGAACTCGGGTCCTCTGGAAGAGCAGCCAGTGCTCTAAACCACCGAGCCAACTCTCCCACCCACTAGCAAAATTTTAAATTGTAAACCCAAATACATCCCATTACAGATCAAAGTCCAAAAACTATAGAAACTTAATTATCTTGTATTTTTCTGCATCTGCAGCCGTCCTGCCATAGGTGGTGCTGATCCATCTGTGGTTACAGTCAATGGAAAAAGAAGAGAAACATTGCTGCGTGCAGAGGCACGCACCTGTAAGCCCAGCACGTGGGGGGGGGACAGGCTGTCTCGATGAGGCCAGCCAAGGCTACACAGTGAGACCCTATCTAGAAAAAAAAAAAAAAAAAGAAAATGCCAGAAATAAGTTGTAAATTTTAATTGACTTCCATTATGGTAAATTGTTACAATTTTTCTACTTTATAGTTAAGGTTGTTAATCTCTTACTGTGCCAAATGTATAAATTAAAACTCCATCACAGGTCTATTGTACATGTGGAAAATAGAACAGATGGGGCTCACTGCTTCCCAGTTCCGGTTGCCCACTGGAGGTCACAAAACACATCCATCCCTCAGATGAGGAGATGCTGTATCAAATCCACAAGAGTGTTCTTGACAAGCCATGTTCATTAAAACTCAACATCAGAAAAAATGCCAACCTCTTGCTAGACAGTGAGTTTAATTATTCTTGTCATGACAGCAACTACATCACGGCTGCTTTCTCCACACATTAATACCCACAGCTGTACCAGGGAGAATAATTCTTAAGAATCAGTGTTTTCTTATAGACCACTTGCTGATGCAATGCTATAATACGGTGAAGAGACCTGGTTTTTATTCCTTGAGACAGGGTGTTGCTACAGTCCAGGCTGGCCTTGAACTCTTGATCCTCTTGCTTCTGCCGGGAAAGTACTGAGTTTACACACATGCACCACCAAGGCAGGCAAAATTGCTTTTTTCCTCTTAATACTAGTGACTATGACAGTCACTGGTGACCTAGCGGTAGACAAAAAGCTAGATTTCTTGAGTGTGACTACATATGAGAACCCTGAGCCTCCACAGACAACCACAGCTGAGAGCCACTCGCTGTCTTAATTAAGATTTCAGCGACGGCCTCTCACCCTGAATGCTCAGCATCTGAAGTGATCTCCTCTGAACTAAGTCGACATGAAGACCTGGCTCTACAGTCAACTGCTCTGGGCTCCCCCATGTTGTCTCTGCTACAGTGCTAGTTCCTATAGTGACCAGTGCTGAGGGTGGACGGAGCAGTCCCCTCTGACACGGGTCTGCTGCGGTCATGGTTTGTGTTCCTTAGCACTTTTAAGGCACTCAAAGTTCTCGATAGACGGTTTAACCCCACATCTAGGATTTGCTCACCTTTGGCTGCAGGCTAGGAACTTGAACTTGACAAAGCTACAGGGCCAAGACCCCGTTCTCAACCCAGGAAATCCCATTCTCTGGATGTGGGGCCCAGAAGCTCTTGGGACTGGGATTGTAGCTCAGTGGAACAGCACTTGTCCTTGTCTGGGATACTCAGAGTCTTGGGTTCAATCCCTAGCATAGCGTAGAAACACACAGACCTTCTCACAGGAGGGCCTGGTACCAGTGTCAATATCCTGATTTAATAGCCTATATCTAGTTCCCACTTCACGGGAGATCTGTTTCTAGCTCTGTGCCTGTGATAAAAACCAAGATGGAAGCAATACAAGAATCACATTCTTAAAGTCATGACTTCAGGCTTGCGCACAAACTGCCAGGAACTGGACCTCATGCCTGTATACCAGTACATGGGAGGCTGAGACAGGAGGATTGCTGTGACTTAAAGACCAGCCTGGACTACATAATGAGTTCCAGTCTAGGGTACAAAATAAGACATAGCTTCAACATCTCCCAAAGAGGGGGAAAAAAACATAGAGAGAGAGAGAGAAAAAAAAAGATTGCTTTATAATTTGAAGCAAATGTAGGCCCACCTCCAGTTCACTAAGTCCAAATCCAGGTGTTTATCAAGTTCCAGGTGATTCTTAAAACACTGGGCGGTGGTGACGCACGCCTTTAATCCCAACACTTGGGAGGCAGAGGCAGGTGGATCTGTGAGTTCAAAGCCAGCCTGGTCTACAGAGCAAGTTCCAGTAGCCAGGACTATTATATAGAGAAACTCTGTCTCAAAAAAACAACCCGTCCCCGAAAAGTCTGGGGAACCCTGTCAGGGTCTCCCCATAGTTAAAAACCAGGCCTAATGGCGAGAGCCTGTAAACCCAGGCACTCAGGAGGCTGAGGCAGGACTCCTCCTGAACAACTTAGTGAGACCCAGTCTCAAAAGAAAAACCACAAAGAGGGCTGGGTGTAGCTCAGCTCAGTAGCAGAGTGTTCGCCTGGCATGCACGGGGCCTTAGGTTCAACCCCCTGGACCTCCCCCCAAACCGAAGAGGAAAACATGCTGGCTGAAGACCAAGCTCTCCTACGCACAGGAACATTGTGTTTGCCCATGACCCACATGAAGAGTGCTGGTAAAGATTCAAAATCGTCTCTGCTGACTTAGGCCTTCAGGAGCAGGGTGCTCCGGGAAGGGCAGTGCTCAGTCACAGCTCCGTTTTCAGTTTCTCATACAGGTCATCCTGGTCAATCATGTCCTCGTTGCCGTTCCAGCGATGGTAGGCAAGGAGAGCCGCATTGTAGCCCGCAATGGCGCTCATCTCCATGCAGCTCGCAGCAAACTCAATGCCGTTGAGGTAATAGAGCCGGTCGTGGAGGATGATGGAGGGACACTTCTGAGGAGGCGCATAGTGAGGATAGGGCAGCCACTGCTTCCGTGCAGCATAGTCGTAGGACAGGAAGAGCTTTGAGATCTGCTCTTTAGTGAGAACGTCCCTAGAGAAGGTCTTCCACACGTGCATGCCGTCCACCGCTGGAGCAGGACCCTCCTTATCTCTTACGGAGGCCACAATGGACAGGCTGTTAATAAACATATCCGAGTCGTCAGTGACGAGAACCGTGGAAAGGCCGAACTGATCCTTAGGTCTGGAGCTGAAGAGAGTGGAATTGAGTTCTCCTTTAACAAAAGTTGTCACCAGGTGCTGATACGGGTCGTTGAACTCCTCGATGGGTGGATCAAAATTGCGGAAAGTTATGTCGGACATCTTCTGGTTCAATGGAGTAGCCACAAGGACAATGTCATAGAAGCCAGAATGAGTCTCAGATCCTGTTTTATAGACCACTTCATACATCTTCGTGGGACTTCCTAGAGAGTACGGAGGAGCATACAGTTCTTAGTGCGTCTAACATTCTCAATTTCAGGCCTTCTAAAAATAATCCTGCAACATTTCTTGTCTTCGTTTGTATACATGTGCTTTTGTGTGTGGAGGCCAGAGGTTAACCTCAAGAGTTACCCCTAGGAGCTGTCCATCTTTAATTTTTTTCTTAAGATTTATGTATTTATTATGTATACAGTGTTCTGTCTCCATGTATGCCTGAAGACCAGAAGAAGACACCAGATCTCATTACAGATGGTTGTGAGCCACCATGTGGTGGCTGGGAATTGAACTCGGGACCTCTGGAAGAGCAGCCAGTGCTCTTAACCACTGAGCCATCTCTCCAAACCCCTTGCCTTTTTTTTTTTTTTGATTTATTTTTTATTAAGATTTATTTTTTATTATTATTTTATGTATTAAAATGCTTGCACACATGTATGTCTGGAAACTAAGTGCATGTCTGGTGCCTGTGGAGGCCATAAGAGGGTGTCAGATCCTCTGGAACTGGAGTTCCGACAACTGTAAGCTGCTATGTGGGTGCAGGGAATTGAACTTAGGTTCTTTGCAAGAGCAGCAAGTGCCCTTAACCACTGAGTCATCTCTCTAGCCTCCCACCTTCTTTTTCTCACTGTAGCTCATCAGATAAGCTATGCTGGTACCAGCGAGCCCCAAGGATGTTCTTCTCCAGCACTACAACTACAGACACTTGCCAGAATGCCTACCTCTCTATGTGGGTCCTGAATTAAACTCAAGCTCCCATGCTTGTGTGGCAAGCACTTCACTGAAAAGGCTCTTATCTTCCCAGCCCTGCTTTTATTTTGAGACAGTGTCTCACGTAGCTTAAACTTACTACGTTGCCAAAGAAAACCTTGAGCTTCTGATCCTCCTGTTTCCATGCTGGAGTATTGAAACTACAAAGTAGGTGCCATCACCTAGTCTCTGTGGTGCTGGAGATCAATCCCATGACTTCATGCATGCTAGGCAAGTACTCTACCAACCAAGATGCACACCGAGCCCATGACTCTAGTGTGTGTGTGGTGTGTGCACAGGTACATATACACACCTATGTAACTATGTGTCTGCTTCTGGACATGCACACAAAGGCTAGAAGAGGACATGGAGTGTCATGTTCTATCCCTCTTTGCCTTATTCCCTTAAAACAGGGTCTCTCATTGAACCTAGGGCTAGCGGTAAACTGTAGTATTATTTCTATCCACAGTACTGGGGGGCGGGCAGTTTGCACGCATATATGAGAGACATCTAGCTCTTGTTTTTAAACATGGGTGCTGGGGATTTGAACTCAGGTCCTCATGCTTGTGCAGCAAGTGCTCCTACCCACTGGGTCATTTTCCCAGGCCAGAAAAATATTTTCTTCTGGTATCTCTTATAAAGTCCTCACATCTCTTATAAAGTTATAGAACTTTACACAGCTCATGCAGATATGTTCCCAACTGTGCTAAAGGGCATGACCCTGGCTCACTGGATATAGGAAAAAACCCTCATTCTCAAAGAGAATGTTCCACATTTTGTTCTTACAGAGTAGAAAATTGTCCTCAAAGTAATACAATTGGATATATATCCCTTAATTTTTTATAAGCATAAAGAAGCTATTAGAAGTATAGAAGTATGGGACCTGAGTTCAAATCCACAGCACCCATGTAAAAAGCTAGGCTTGGGGGCATACAGCTATAATCCCAGAATTCAGGAAGCAGAGGCAAGTGAACCTCTGTGAGTCTGAGGCCAACACAGTCTACAAAGTGAGTTCCAGGACAGTCAGAGCTACTTTAGATAGAAAAACAAAAAAGTGTATGTGTGTGTGTGCATGATATTTTCTCCCTGAGCTGTCATTTTTGCAAGAATAACCAGGAACAAAGTTCAGCCTCACCTGTCTGCTTGGTCCTTGTCTTCTCCTCTATGGACACTACGGAGCCACTTATGAGATTGCTGCTGGAGGCTTGAAGGAGCCCAGAGCAAACAACCTTATTCCCACCTTCCACTGCCCAAAGGTTGGAGTCAGCAGCTGTCATCGATACTGCCCCTGTTAGGAAGGGGCAAAAGCACGTTTTAATTCTCTCTTGGTCAGGTAAACGGCCCTCTCATGTCCACTTAGATGTTCTACTCCAAATTCCTCCAGACACTGCCAGATAACTCTCAGGGCAAAGGTCTCGCTCAGGTGCGAGTCACTGGAGCTAACAGAAGCACAGGACCCTCTACTCCTGAAAACTCACAGACAGAAACACTATGTTGGTAACAATACTTGCCTCCCCCATCCCAAGCCTGATGCCAGTGAGTAAGTTCCTTAGCTAAGGCCACCCCTGATTTCCTCCAATAATGTCTTACCCACAAAGGCGTTGAGGTCAGTACTTTGACCAAAATTGACTCGCATGATAGGAGCGACCATCTCATTGAGGAATGTCTCAGAGAAGCCTGCTTTCTGAAGATTTTCACGGAGAGTTTGGTTAAGCAGTCGGACGTAGTCATCCCCTCCGATGGCGAACAATAACTTTTCTACACTGCTGAAGGCATAGTCATGGGACTGATAACGATAGATCCTTGAAAAAAAGAGAAATGGTCATTAAAGCCCACACAGGATGGGGGCTACGAACAGCCTCAGAAGAATGAAACTGGTGCCAGGCTTGAGAGGCTGAGGCAGGACTGCAAACTGCAGACCAGCCCTGGATATACAGTGAAGTTAAATTATATATTTGTTTGTTTGGTTTGTTTTGTTTTTCAAGACAGGGTTTCTCTGTGTAGCCTTGGCTGTCCTGGAACTCACCCTGTAGACCATGCTTACTCATAGAGAGCCATCTATTTCTGCCTCCCGAGTGGCGGGATTAAAGGTGTGCGCCACCACTGCTCAGTTTGTGAAATTCTATCTTTAAAAAAAAGAAAAAAAAATCGCCCTGTCCTGGTGGTACGCACCTTTAATTCCAACACTCAGGAGGCAGAGGCAGGCAAATCTCAGTGAGTTCAAAGCCAGCCTGGTCTACAAAGTGAGTTCCAGGATAGCCAGAGTTGTTACACAGAGAAACCCTGTCTTGAAAAAACTAATCAAACCAAACCAAAACCAAAACCAAACATGATGCTGCTACTCTTGCAGAGGACCTGGGTTCTGTTCCCAGCACCCATGTGGCAGCTCACAATAATCACCTGAAACTCTTTTTCCAAGAGATCTTATGCTCTCTTTTGACCTCTTCAGACACCAGGCATGCACAGGGTCAGACATATATGCAGACTAAACAGACATACAATTGTTTTTTGTTTTGTTTTGTTTTTTATCATGAATTGACTTCCATATTTCCGAGTAATGGGTTCCTACCAGTCAGGTGAGGCACAGCTCAATCCCATCTTTCACAGACTCTGTTCCTCCCTCTGCCTTTCACCCAAAAGACATTGGTGCTCTTAATACATAATTAAAGTCTACAATCCATAATCTGACAGTAAAAGAAAAAAAACAAAAAAACAGGGATGGCAAGATGTCTCAGCAGATAAAAAGCATTCTGCCTCACAAGCCAGATGACCTGAGTTTAATGCCCCAAATCCACAGTGGAAGGAAAACTGACTCACGAAAGCTATCCTCCATGTATCCACAGCCCCATCACACACAACACACAATGATAAAATAAAATAAAAAAACCAAACCTCACTTCAGTTTTACATTTACTGTAAATACTCTTGTGCTCAGTGTCTCTTCATCTACACACCAGCACAGTGCAGCAATGCCGGCACTAAGAGGGAGACTCCAGGCTGAGTTGGCCAGGGTGGGAGCTCCAACTTTGCCAGTTCCTAGGCGGGTGGGTGGCCTTCCACACCCAGACCTGGACATCCTCGGCAGGGGCTCTGGAGCCTTTTCTATTTTTCAAACCCAGCTTCTAAACTCTGCTTCGCAAGTGTTTCTTCAGTGCTGCCAGATGCTCTTAGATGCTGTACAAAAGTCAACTCCTTAAATGGGAGGGAGAGTCAGGCATTCCAGGCAAGAGTTCAACCACTGAGCCACATCTCAGCCTTGGCAAAGCACAATTTAGAAACAAAAGCAACCGGCATGTCCAACTCCGAAATGGAGTGATGATCTGCACGTTTTCTGAGAAACATTTTGCCTAACAAAGTGGTGACTAGGCAGGGAACTAGTTCAGGGAACTAACATTCCAGTGCCGTCAGGTCGGGAGGTCTTAAGTTCAACAGAAGCGGCAGAGTTACCTCATGAACTTGTCCAGCAAGTCTTCGACCCACATGTGCATTCTCAGCGACTGAAATCCATAGCGCCACACAAGCTTAATCATGTTGACTATGAACCAGCTGCTCTCCTCAAACACCAGAGACTTTCCATTGTACACCCCCATCAGGCCACCGGAAACCGGAACGCTGGAGAGACCTGGCAAGACAAAGGGAGGGGCTCTGGAGATGGCTCAGGGGTTAAGAGCCCTTGCTGCTCTTGTAGAGGACCTGGGTTCAGTTCCTAGCACCCATGTCAGGCAACACACAACCACCTGTAATTTTAGTTCTGATGCCTTTGTCTGGCCTGTCTAGGCATCGACATTCACACACACATACCCCCCACACACACACACAATTTAAAAAAATAAAATAAATCTTAAGACAAAACAAAACAAAAACCCAGAGGAAAGGTACATAAGAGGTTTCTACATTGGCCCAATGAAGAAAGAATTTGGAGGAACTTGCCAGGGACTCGATGTGAGTGAGTGACTTAGGGACGTCCCCAGATCTCAGGAGACACATTAGTGTTCTATGTTTGAAACAGTGTAGACACTGTGCTGACTGCTCAGTTCTCACAAGCTGACATGCTAGGAAGTGGCCAGAAGATCATGTATGTGTACCATATTAGCCCTACTATTCTTAGTCATGGAGAATGACACATCAGCCAGGATGGGAGGACAGCTGAGGAGTACGATGTACTCCTTTTCCTATGCTGATCTCACTGTGTGAAACCAGGAATTTCAGGTAAATGCAAAAAGGCCCGAGTTACCCAATATTCCCATAGAGGGCGTGCAGAGGCCTGCCAGACTCCCTCACGACATGCCTGGCTCCTCTGCCAGCAGTGCATCAGCCACGTGTCCCTGTGAGCACATGTCTCTGTACCCGATTTCAGTGACTTCAAGCCAAGGGTTTGAAGCCCATGGGTCTCATTTTCTCACCAGTTTCTCTATGGTTTCTGCTAGCTGAAAGCACCACTCTTCAACACAAACCCAGGGGTTTAGGAACTGACAACAGGGGCCAGCAAGATGGCTCAGGCCCTAAAGACATCTGTTGCCAAGCCTGAAGGCTTGAGTTCAATTCCTGGGACCCACATGGTGGCAGGAAAGAAGTGACTTAGTTGCCCTCTGCCCTCCATACACACTCTGCAGCACTCAGACCGACACCTCCACTGTCACACAAAACAAATAGCTAAAATACAAATTTTTAAAATAATTTTTTTTTAAAGAATTGCTATCAGGCAGGCACACTCCACCCTGTGGTTGTAATCCCAGAGAACTGAGGACGCGCACATAACTAGAGTCTCATCACTGGAGAGCAGCTCAAAGCTACACCTGTACCAACTGCTAAACGGCACAGCAGGAGAAACGGTCTCGCCGACTTCTCCGGAGAAGACAAGGCAGAGACATCAGTTCCCCGTGCGATGAAAACACCCAGGGCCAGTCACGCAGAAATCTGCTTAGCTCTAAGACCCGAACACATACCCAGATCTTTGACGAAGCGCTTCATGTGCAAATTCAGAGGGTGGATGACAGAACCCCCTGCCTCGTAGTCATGACCCTGCACCTTCAAAGTGGCCAAACGGCCCCCGACTTCTTCTCTTTCAAATACATCAATCTTCACATCCTTCCCAAATTTCTTCCGCAGGTAATAGGCCGAGGAAGTGCCACCAATTCCAGCGCCAACGATTGCTGAGGAAAAAAGAGGAACGGTTTGTTTCCCTCTTAGCCGTGTGGCTTTTGTTTTTGAAAGGCCATTAACCAATAACAGACATTACTCAAGACTATAACCAACAACTTAGGGGAGCCTGGGGGCACACACTCCCTGAATCTGGACAGGCACTGTAGATAAAATTGCAAACTAACAGTAGGTTAAGTGATGCCCAAGCATCCTCACAGACCACCGGACCCACGAACCCTTCTGTACCCAATTCCTGGGAAGGCATGAATGGGCCAGTCCTGCACGCATTTTAAATAAAGTGGCCGCCATCTTCGCCCAGCTTTGTTCTTTGTCTCTCTGAGGCCCCAACACCATGAATGATCCCGAAAGACACAGCTTCAGATGGGGACAGAGCGTCCGGAAGTGTAAACCCGAGGCTAGCAAAGCCAGGAAGGTAACCCGTCCTCTGGTTAGCTGCAGCAGCTATGGCCTCGCAAGCAGAGCGCAGGTGCGGGGAGGCGGTCCAGCTCTTTCGTGGGGGTGGATGAGGGACAGACCGGTCCCTGTGTGGTGTCTGCGTGCCTCAGTCTGCTGATAAGATAGACAGACTCAGCTCCAGGGACAGTCAGAAGCGGGCTCCCGAGGGCATCAGGTTCCTAGAGTTGAGGACTTCCCATCCCAGCCTGAGGCTGCAGGGATACCGGGTCCGGAGCCTGCCCACGCCTCCAGTGGCACCGTTCCATGCTCAGTTGCGTGCGGCCCGGTCCTCGGAACCCCGATCTCCACCCCACAGCGGGAAGACGCACCTCGGCACTGCCTCGCTCCGTATCCCCCACACCTACCGATCCTGTCCGGCGGGGCCCGGGGCTCGGCGCTCGCCAGGCAACCCAATTCACACAGCAACAGCCCCAGTCCGAGCAGCAAGCCCACCAGCGCAGTGGCCTCTCGCCCCATGGTCTCCCGCAGCTGCAGACTGACCGCGGGTCGGCCTGCAGACCTGGAGCTCTATGAGTCTGCGCGCACTCGCCCCGCCCAGGCCCCGCCCCAGGGCACATCGCCACGCCCACCCAAAGCACTCAGGTCCTTTTCTCCCCTGGCGCACCCTATCTTGTGTTTCTGACCCAAGGCCACTGTATCCCCAAAGTCCATTCTGTCCTCGGAAGCACACATCCAAGGCGCAGTTTGGGGCCTACCTCAGCTCTCTTCCTTCCTTCCCTCCTTTCCTGAAGAGAGAGCCCCCTCTTCTTCACAAACGCCCTCTGCGGTCCCCTAAATCGCATGCATGCAGTGAATACATGCGGTCCAATCTCAGTCAAAAAAAAAAAAAAAAAAAAAAAAAGGCGCTTTGTTCCCGGGACTCCTTAGCTGCGTGATAAGGATAGAAGGGAGATGGGGTGTTGTGAAGTAGGTGGAGCAAAACACGGGACCCACGTCCACACGAATGAAATTAGAACGCCAAAAGGGTCTTCCTACATAAGGTCTGTTTCAACTTGAAGAAAATACTAGAAATGCTGTCCACCTTCCTCTAATTACCTAAAAACGAAACACAAGGGGAGGGCTGGAGACTGGGCTTAGTGGTTAAGAGCACTCCCTGCTCTTTGGACTGGACCAGAGTTCCCTTTCCAGCAACCAAATCCTGGTGGCTCACACAAGTCTGGAACTTGAGCTCCAGACGATCTGATGCCTTCTCTGGTCTCTGCTAGCACCTGCAAACTCACACTCATATGAAATTTTCTTTTGAAAGAACTGGAGAGATGACTCAGTGTCTAAGAGGTCTTCCTGAGTTCACTTTCTGAGCTTACGACTGCCTGTATGGAACACCAAGCTCCAGCGAACCCTCTGACTTTCACGGGCATTAGAACAGACATAAACACATATAAACAAACAAACAAACACATAAAGACAAAGGGGTTTCTCCTCCCTCCTCTACCAAAGACAATTTTAAACATTTTAAGTAAAATATCTAGGAAGTCCTTGGGTTGGCCTAAGTTCCTGAACTGAATGAATGGCATGCCAAATCAAAGTGGGGTCATGGCTGAAGTTGTGTACTTCCAACGCGAAACTAAGTTCTCTGATGGCCTTCATGGAAGAGGGGACGGAGAGATACAACAGCCGATGGCTCCGGGAGCACAGGAGAGAAAGGAAATTCCCTCTGCTTCAGGCTTCCCAAAGAAAGTGACTTGGAGGCCAGTCTGCTCTTGGTTTTCAGCTTCTCCTTTCCTCTGCCCTTGTCGAGTGATCTCAGCCTTACTCTGCAGTCCAGGCCGCCCTTAAACTCCTCATCCTCCTGCCCGCCTACCTCCTGGGTGCTAGGATTTGACAGGCTTGCATCAGCTAGAAATCCACAGAACAAACTTGACCCTGAGTCTTTCTCTTGCTATTTATTTGCCTTCTCCCAGCCGTCCACTCACAGAAACTCAAACTCCTCGTCCTCACCTCATGCCTTATCATTTCTCTAAAAATTGATTGTTCTTTGAAGACACCTATTCCAAGTTGGTTTCCGGAAAGCCATTCATTCCTCTAGGCCATCTTCCAAACTTCTGTTTGATTTTCTCTTATTTATTGAGATATAGCCTCACTGAATAGTCTTGACTGGGCTTGAATTCACAGAGATCTACCTGCCTCTGCCTCCTGAGTGCTGAGATAAAAGGAATATGCCACCACTTGGGGCTCTTTGTCTCTTGTTGATGGAGGAGAGTCATCTGTCTGTTACTTTCATTGGTTAATAAAGAAACTGCCTTGGCTTTTGATAGGACACCAGCTTAGATAGGTGGAATAGACAGAACAGGATGCTGGGAGAAAGAAGCAGAGAGCTGCCCGCCATGAAGCTGCCAGGTCAGACATGCTGAATCTTTCCTGGAAAGCCACGACCTTGTGGTGAGATACAAATTATTAGAAATGGGTTGAATAAATATGTAAGAGTTAGCGAATAAGAGGCTAGATATAATAGGTCAGGCAGTGTTTAAAAGAATACAGTTTCTGTGTAATTATTTTGGATAAAGCTAGCTGGGAGCCAGGCCGCAGCCTGCCGCTCCCACCACTACATCTTGTTAGTGTGGTTTTGTTATAGTGGTCTGTCTTAAACAAGAACTCATAAAAATGAAGAAAAAAATTTTTTTTCTCTCCCCTAAACTGTGTGTCATACTACAGAACACACACATATAGTGAAAAGAACATTTGGGTGCCGAGAGACTGGTTCAGTCAGAGGCTGTGCTTGCAAACATGAGAATCTGAGTTCAGGTCACAGAGACTATGTGAAAATCTGGATATGGAAGCACGTGCCTGTAATCTGAATGCTGGAAGACAGGAGGGGCCCCAGAGCTTGCTGGCCAGGCAACTGAATCTAATTGGCAACCTCCAAGTTCAGTGAGAGGTGTGGTTTCTTAAAGGCTATTGACTGAAGGAGCAAAAGGAGCTCCCACAGCACCTCCAACCCCCAAACAAACCCTAAAGAAACAGTATATGAACAAAAAGAACAGTGTTAGTGAAAGGACACTGAGTTGGATACAAAGAAAGGTTGGGCTTGGGTTCCCAAGATGACTCAGTCGGTAAAGGTGCTTGTGGTCCAAGCCTGGTGACCAAAATCCTATCCTCCAAAGACACATGAAGGTTAGAAAGAACCAACCCTAAAGTTGTCCTCTGGCTTCCACGCGCACCCCGTGGCCTGCCTCGGTCTCACTGAGCAGCAGTATTCCGGGAAAGCCGATAAGCAGTGAGGGAGTAGGGTGGTGCAAGTAACAGCGGACAGAATGTTTGGCGTGTTTGAGTGGTTGGTGGGTCAGTTCCAGAAAGCAGGAGTGGAGGTGGCTGGGAACCAAAATGCAGGAGCTGCACTTAGCAGGCTAGAATGCAGAGAGTACTTCTCCCATGCATCTAGTTCTGGTGGATGTAGCATGCTCTTCTGGCTTCCTCAGAGACTGGCATACAGAAAATAAAATAATTAAAAAATTAATGTTTTAGCCAGGCAGTGGTGGCACACTCCTTTTATCCCAGCACTTGGGAAGCAGAGGCAGGCAGATCTCTGTAAGTTTGAGGCCAACTTGGTCTACAGAGAAAGTTCCAGGACAGCCAGGGATGTTACACAGAGAAACCCTGTGTCTAAAAAATAAAAATAAACAAACAAACAAATAAAAGTTTTAGTTTTTAAAAAAGAACTTACTGTTGATTTCAACTAATGTCTGAAGCTCAGGTTCCCCTGCCAGCTTCTGTAGGCGGTTAGGTCACTTTGGGGCAGTTAACCAACCCCACAAAGAGGGCGTTAACAAATGCAGACATGTTGCACATGGACTGACTTCCTGCTTTCTGTAGTTTTGATTACCCTTGCTCTACTAACCCCCTGCTCAGCTCCTTTCCTGTTACTTCATTCTTGCCCTAAAATATTCAGTAACCCCTACACAAACTGAATCTCAGTTGCTGGAATTTTCCCTCTTGCAATAATCTCTTACTGATTAAAATCTGTCTCTATTAGTTTGTGTATTTCCATGCTTGTCTTTGAGAACAGAGATCTAGAATTCTGCCACTGCTCACAGAGATCCTCCTGCCTCTGCCTCTGGAATGCTGTGCTAAAGTTACATGCAGCCACGTTCTGCCAAGAGCAGAAGTTTCAAACGGAAAACATTAACATCTGCACAAATAAGTATTTCCTTCCAATAAAAAATCATTAAGATTGTTGCAAATTTTGCAAAAAAAAAAAAACACCAAAAAAACTCAGAGAGCTCTATCAACTGATAGGAAATGGTAAATTGTTTCATCTCTCATCTTTAGCAAATTCTTGGTTTTTCAAGACACGGTTTCTCTGGGTAGCTTTGGAGCCTGTCCTGGAACTTGCTTTGCTCTGTAGACCAAGCTGATTTCAAACTTATAAAGATGTACCTGCCGCTAGAGTACTACCACAGCTTCCACCGGGCCAGCTTTTGGAAAGTCTCGTCCAAACATTTGCAACTAAATATCCAAACTGGCTGCTGCCACTTGAGCAACAAGCTCTGCCTTGCAGAAAGCAGCCCGCAGAAAATGTATCCTTCTGAAAAACAGAAACCCACCCGAGATTTTGGAAGGCCCAGTTTTCAGGAACTTGACTTACAGAAGGTTCTTGAGCGTGTGATTGAACTATTCTATTTCCTTTGTGTATTTTCTCTTAAGGTCTTTCTCAGAAAGACGTATATGTCATTGAGCTGAGTGTTTGTGGGAGAAAGTCCGTGGCCTCCGGATCAGAACAGAAATGGGAATGGGTGGCTGAGAAAACATTGAAAGTTTAGAGCTAACAGCCTTGGTGGCTCTCCAGATCCTCTCACATCTGGTTCTAAAGACCTTTGTGGTTTGGGTTCGCGATAGTGTAGATTGAGCGCCACCTAGAGGTTTATTGTTGCCAGAGCAACTTCCCCTTCAAAGGCCTTTGGCAGTGAGCCGCAACCTTCCCGGAGCCCCCCAACACTGAGCACGCCTAAGGATCAAAAGTATTGGTCTATGTGACAGTTATTATGGTATTTATCACTTTCATCTTGAATTTTGTTGAGGTGAAACAGCTAAAATTAGAACACTTAAGACTGTATTTACCCTGAAAATAATGCATAAAGAAATGCTGCCAGGCATAGGGTTCAGGCCTGTAATCCCAGAGACAGGTGGATGAATGTCTGTGAGTTCGAGGCCATTCTGTAGACCTACATAATCATATTCAATTTAGCCAAAGCTCCATAGTAAGACCCTGTTTTCAAAGGGTGTGTGTGTGAGAGAGAGAGTCAGAGAAAGATATACCATTTTTCATGTTTATATTAGCAAAAATTAATAAAATTAAAAGCCTCTCAGTATGAGTCTAATGGAGGACATAGAGGAGGCCTGACCTGAAAGCATTCTCAATGGGCTAAGAATGATGACTACAACCTTTGCCTTTGTTGCCTCGGTCCCTGGAATGCTGGAATTACAAGTGTGAGGCCTCACAGAGGACAAAATTTTGTCTACTATGATGTTTATACATATATATGTATAATTCAGTAGTCCCATGATTAGGAATCTATCCTACAGAAATACAGTTTAAAAAAGAAGAAAAGAATGAAAGAAAGAAAAAGAAAGAAACTAGCTTTTTTCAAGTGTGACAGTTTACACCTGTAATCTCAAAATTTAGGAGACTGAGGCAGGAGGATTGGATTTGAGACAAGCCTAGCCTCCATATCAAAGTACTGTCTCAAAAAATATATATCAATATGTAAGGATATCTGTACTGAAAATGTGATATTAGTTGTAACAACAACAACAACAACAACAAAAGTAAGGTGGTGATGGCAAAAACCTATAATCCCAGCACTCAGAAAGCAGATGAAAGTGACTCTCTCTGAGTTCGAGGCCAGCCTGGTCTATATAGTGAGTTCAAGGATAGCCAGGGTTGCATAGTGAGACTCTGTCATGAAAACAAACAAACCAAACCAAAACAAAAAAGAACAAAAGAAAGAAAGATCCCTGAGCTGGCAATGGGATGAGACAGAGAGATCATTGTAGTTGAACACCTCTGTTGATAAACTAAAACTCCCTTTAGATAGATTTTCTCCCCAAAAAAGGTGTTCAAAATACTATACACTTTAAACATTTGTCACACTCTTCCCTTAAAATTACTATTTATTTAATTTATTGTTATTAATTTAGAGAGGGACATGTGATCACTTAGTTATCTTTCTCTTCCTACTAGCTATGATTTTAATCTGAGACCAAATCTTTCTTCGTTCTCAGGAGTTAAAAGGAGAAAACATGTGTTTAGGTGCTCCAGATTTGTAACCACGTCTCTCCTGCAGAAAATACTATGCATCTTCCTAGTCCAACCTGAAGGGAATATCCAATCTGCATAGAACACTGAGGTCCAAGTGGCACCGAGAACGCCATCAGGACAAAGTGGGCTTTGGAGAAGCTACACACCGCTCTGTGCCCCACCACCACGATCTCTGCCTGGACAATCAAGCACTACTTACCCTGGAGGGGGATGGGAGGGGTTATTTTTAAGTAGCTTTGGTTGGCCTTCTCCTGAGCTTCTTTCCTTACTTCTCTGATCTGAAACGTTGCCACTACGGCAATATTTGTTATCTGTCTATAATATAACTCTATATAGTCTGAAAATATGACGGACTCTAAGAAATTTATAAAAGTGAAAATCCCAAACGTTTTAGTGTAAACCAATGGTTCTCAACCTGTGGGTCGCGACCCCTTTGGAAAATTTCTGTCTCCAAAAATATTTACAATAACATTCATTACGGTAACAAAATTACAGTTATGAAGTTGCAATGAAAATAATTTTATGGCTGGGGGCGTCAGCACCACTTGAGGACCTTAAGGATCGCAGCATTGGGAAGGTTGAGAACCACCGGTGTAAATGAACGACATGGGACACATAAGCTTTCAGATCTTTAAGAAATGCTTCTCATAATGTGGAGAGTGCTGTAAAAAAGGATAAGGAGTAAAGGAACCACATTCCGGAGCCCTAACTCTGAGCCCTAAGTCAGGACTGGCTTTTGAGATTCTTCTCACCAATTTGTCATAGTAACTGTTTCTTATAAGATTTTCAGTTACACTGAGTATACCAAAGGAATCCAGACTCTGGCACATGAAAATACGGGTCCCACCCGTCCTCAAAAGTTATTGTTAAGAAGGCATTATTTTTTTTACTGCAACTCTTATTTCCAAATAATAACTTTTTTATCTCGATTTTTTTTAGAAAGTACAAAAAAAATTCAACAACATTGGGATGAGAAAAGATGAATTGTTTCATAAAGCAGCGAAAAAGTTTCAAGTATCAATACGTATTTCCAGATACATAAAGAATCTAGGAGCCAACGAATAGACTATGTATCTCCTAAGAGTTTCTGGAAGCCTCTCGTACCAACAGCGCCGCTGGTGTAGTGGTATCATGCAAGATTCCCATTCTTGCGACCCGGGTTCGATTCCCGGGCGGCGCACGTTGTTTTTTCTCTCTCTCAAATCAGGATAGTTTGAAAAAGAAGTCATTTCTGCTATAAAAATATTATCAATTTATGCTTTAACCTCCCCGAAGATTTTTAGTTCACTATATAATTCACTAACGAAACACTTCTGGAAGTACACAAATCCTGGCTATCGGCATTGCGCCTGCGCAATCGGAGCCATCCTTTGCCGGGTGGAAGCGCGGCTGCGCAACAAGTGACTCTAAGGCTGGAAGCCTAGAGCGGCGGCCTCCGGGTGAGCGTGCAAACTGGGTACGCGCATGCGCGGTGCGGGTCACCCGGCTGGCGGCTTCGATGCGTCCGGCTCGCCGCCATCTTGAATCGGGGCTTCATTGTTCGCGGTGGGTCGAGCATTTTTCTCTAATTGCGGCCGAAGGAGCAGGCGAAGAACCCTCCAGCCAAGCGAGGAGGCCCGCTTTTCCGCAGCCATAGCCGCCCCAACGATTTGGGAGGTAGCGAAGGGCAGGGAGCTGGACCCTGAGGTGCCGCCGCGACCGCAGCAGCCATGGAGGACGAGATGCCCAAGACTCTGTGAGTCTGGAGCAGCGATGAGGGAGGAGGGATGGTGGTCGCCCCGGAGGGAGGCCGCGGCCCAGAGCCTCCCCGCAGCCTGTTGTTCTCCGTGGACGCCGCGCTGTGGTGTTCCTCCCTCCCGTGCGCACGCCAGGATGCTTAGAGCCGAGACGGGCGGAGAGGACGATGGCGGGAGCGGGGCTCGGCCCTGTCAGCCCCTCGGCTTGCCGCTCCCGGGCCCCCAGACCTGGAGGAAGGACTTTTCATTCAAAGCTCTCCTCAGGACTCGGCACACCCTCCTGTAGCCCCTGCTTGCTGCCCCCCTCCCCGCCCCCTCTGGTCGATGACTCTCCTTGATTCCCTCTGGAACCCCCTTTCACTTTCTTCTGGTAGGGTTTGTTTTTATTTTAATTCTGGAGGGTGAGGTAAAACTTTATTCTTGCAGCTGAGAACTGTAAACAAAACAAAACAAAAAACAAACCTGACCTCTTTCTTGAAAATCTTGGGCTTTCCCTCTGTAGCGCTCCCCTGACCCTCCTTCGACCAAAAACCTAACTGGACACCCAAGGATGTTGATACCGTCCTTAAGAAATGGAAATGTCACTCGGAGGAATGCATCTACTGAGGGAAAGTGGATTTAATTAAAACGCATTTACCACCACTTGCTAATAGTGATTGACTTTGTTACGGCCGCAGCAACTGTAGTCAGTCTCAGCGTCTTTAGTGAGTCTCGAGTCACCCGCGCTGAGGATGCTTTCTTTGTCGTTATAACTTCCCCTCGGCGGTCTTTGTTTTCCAGCGCACTGGATGAGGGGGATCCTGCCTTTGTTGCATTGCACAGGGGCGAAAAGGAAGCGTTCAAGGAATTGTGGGTGGTTTTTGGGTTTTTTTTGTTTGTTTGTTTATTTGTTTTTTTCGGTATATTTGAAGATTGCGACTTGATGTCTGTTACACTTTGTTTATAAAAGGTTAGTTCATATAAATGAAGTAGATTTAACATCATCTCACAGAGTTTAACTTTACACCTGGTTCCAGACATGGCTTTTTGTTTTAATTTTTAGAACCCCGATACTTTTAGAGCTATGTACATTTAGGATTCCTTTTGGAATTTTCTAGATATTAAAATTGTTCCGAAGCACGGACACATTGTTATTTAATCCTCTCCCCAGTTTTCAATTTCTTTTTTTGTTGTTTGTTTTGTTTTATTGAGACAGTCTCATTGTGTAGCTGTGCCTGTCCAAGAACTCACTATTGTAGACCAGGTTGGCCTCGAACTTGAAATCCACCTGCCCCCACGCCCAGCCACAATTTTCAATTTCAAGTTGGTATTTTTAGTGTATATGTGAAATGTAGTTACTTTTTTTAAAAAACAAAAAACAAGGTCCCTTTATAAGTAGGCCAGGTTGTCCATGAACTTGCTACAATCTCTATACTGGCTTAGAACTAGTTTCTGCCTCAGTCCCAGGTACAAGAATTAAAGTCTACCATGCCCAGTTTAGTTTTTTTTTTTCCTCCCTCCCTCCCATGCTGGCTGACCTGGAACTCCCTTTGTAGACCAGGCTGGTTTCCAAACTTGAGAAGGTCTTGATCTCCTCCCCAAGTCCAGGCATGTACCATCTCACTTGGTTTACACTGTTCTTGACATATTAAATATTTTGCTAGTTTATGGAACCTTAAAGTAGCTTTTTAGTAAGGATGTAATATTTGGGCATGCTCCCTTGTTTTTTGAAAGATTGTATCTGTAGGTGAATGCTCTCTAAAAATCCCACTATTTGTGGGAACTTTTACCTTTTTTGTCTGGCATCTTATTTCACTTGTATGAGTATTTTTTTTCTCTATGTGTGTTTGGGAACTTTTGAAGTCAGAAGGCATTGACTCTCTTGGACCTAGAGTCACGGATGGTTGTGAGCCACTATGTGAGTGCTGGGAACCAAACAAAAATCCTCTGCAAGAACAAACGCTGTTAACTGCTGAGCCATTTCATAATGAACTCAGTATGAAATTTTTATTTGGCTTTTTTTCCCCCCAGAAATTGCCAGAAGTATCTGGTAACATAATCTTTTCAGTACATAGGTGGATATATCAAATAATGACTTTTCAAAGCAGTGTACAAAAAAATAGGCATTTAACTAGTTTGAGATTGGAACCAGGAAAGTATTGGAGTTTATTCACAATACATTTTCACATTTGTTGAATTCCTAGTTTGTGTCAGATGCTTTATGTGCTCCTTTAGTCTTTTTTTAGAACTCTAAGGGAAACTGCATTTTATAACCAAAGGAAAGCTAAGCTTAATGTTTCAGCAGTTTACTCAGAATCATATATTTTAAGAAAAAAATCCTTGCTGGGCATAGTTGTAAACACCTTTAATCCCAATACTTGGGAGGCAGAGGCAGGCTGATCTCTGAGTTCAATCAAGGTCAGCCTGGTCTCCAGAAAAAACAAACACAAACAACAGCAACATAAATAAACCCTACAGTTCTGTTAACTGTTGTAGCAGTGGCTAATTTTGATTTGTGTCCTTGAGTAAAACATCCCATTCCGGAGTTTTCTCCTGAAAGTAGTCCCCATGATTTGAATTTTCCTGTTATCTCGTAGCCTATTGGTGCTACCTTCCTCGGTCAAACCTTCCATTCTCCCACTCAGCCAATCTTGATTAAATATTGGTAGGTACTAACCCCTAAAAGTTTTCCCAACAGTGTTTTTAAAGATTTTTTGTTTTGGTTTTTTGTTTTTTGTGACAGGGTTTCTCTATAACTTTGGAACCTGTCCTGGAACTAGCTCTTGTAGACCAGGCTAGCCTCAAACTCACAGAGATCCACCAGCCTCTGACTCCCAGGTTTTAAATGCTCACCTTACTGACTCTGGGAGTCGGGGTTTTCTTTTTTAATATGTATTCTCAGCCACAGTCTGGTGTGTGGTGAGTCATCACACTGGTTTGAAAATCGGGGGTAGTTCAAGAAGTCAGTCACGATTTCCCTTTGAAGAGTACTGCTTTCCTCTCCCCTGTGCTCCCAATTGACTCAGAAGAGCATCTTCATTCGCTTAGTGTTCAGTGTCACCTTGTGATTGTCAGCAATCACTTTGTTTTTTCAACACAGTGTTTCTCTGTGTAACAGCCCTGATGGTCCTGGAACTCTGTAGACCAGGCTGTCCTTGAACTCACAGAGACCTGCCTCTGCTTCCTGAGTGCTGGGATTAAAGGTGCTTTTCCACTGCCACCCTGCATGTCAGCATTAATTTGAAAATAATATTGTAAGAAAAGTCAAAAGTTTATACAGCAAGGTAATTTTGAGGAATGTTCAAGGTATATCCGGAGTTTGGACATTTGTAGTGAGTGGTTGAGTGATGTACACATATTATTCTTCTCATGTATAAGAATTTCTCCAAATAAAAAGAATAAAAAATATGTATAGTGAATCTGAATTGGCTTTGGTCACTTTAAAACTTTGAATTTGTGATTTAAAAATTGTGGATTAAGCTAGAAAAACATAGTCCTAGTTGATAGGATTTCCTCAGATCCAACTAACAGCTCTCATGCAGTTTATTGTCAGAGACAAATAAGTACTCTTCAGATAGCTGTGTGGTTACTGTGTGGCCTTATGGCTACTAAATTTGTCGGGCTCTAATTTTTACGGCAGAACTAATAGCCTGTGGCTAAATAATTACGGAATGCTAAATGGCCTTTCCGCCACCTTTGTGTATTTGTAATTTTCGTCCACCCCACTTCTCTCCAGACAGTTTGACCTGATAATTTGTATGAACTAGCATACTAGCATCTCTTTTCTCTTTTGAATTGGGTTGTATTCCCCTTCCCCTTTATTTTTTATTTTTTAATTTTATTTTTTTTGAAACTATGGCTCCTGGCCTGGCCTTGTGCTTGTTTATTCTTAATTAAGGATTAGATTTTCACTGGATGTGGTCACTCACACCTTAGCACTAAGAAGTCTATCTCTTAAGTTAAAGGCGAGCCTGGTCTACAGAGCCAATTCCAGCACAGCCAAGGATAAACAGAATAAATAACTAGGCATGCACACTCAGAGGTAGACTGGGGAAGGTCAAGGGTTCAAGTCCAGCCTTGGCTACATGATATTTTGTCGCAAAATAAAGTTCTATGAAAGTCACAAAAAAAAAATAATAAAATTAAAAAAAAATAGGTCTTGGAGAGGGAATCAATGATCTCCTTAACATGTTTTTCGATTTATTTACATGTACAAATGTTTGCCTGTGTGTATGTATGTGCATCGCAAGGGGACCTGGTGTTTGCAGAGTTCAGAAGAGGACATTGGATCTCCTAGATCTGGAATTACAGATAGTTGTGAGCCACCATGTGAGAATTGAACCGATGTCCTCTACAAGAGCAATAAGTGCTGTACACCCATCTCCCTGCCCCTCATTAGGACATTTATAGAATCCTTGAAACATTCGGGGCAGAGTTCTTCTAGACAGTAGTTGACTAATACTTACTTTTTTAAATCTCAGCTTGTAAAGGATTTCTCATTAGTTTAAAAATCCACCTATGCTTTTCCCTGAAATTTTTAACTTTTCTCATTATAAAATCACACACATTTTAATATGGTATGGCTAAAAGCAAACCCAGTCTAATGTTCTGCTTTGTAAGTTAACTGTCTAGAGCTATATTAATAAAAATTAATATTTCAATAGTTTTGGATTCCATTTTTGTAACTATCTGATTTAGATAGGAGTGGGGAGTTGAGACAGGCTCTCGTGTAGCTGGTTCTTTCTACCTCTGCCTCCCAGATGCGGGATTACAGGAGTATTCCTACACTATACCTGGTTCTTACAGCTATTGGAAAACTTAGTTATCCATTTCAAAAATCTATATTCCTCAGAGGATGTAGCTCAGTGTTAAAATTGCTTGCTTAGCACATCCTAGCTTCAATCCTGGTAAATTGAATTTAATGAAACTGTCCTGACAGGAGCTGTTATGTTGTCACTAGTAGTACTGATGCCCTGTCAATCAAATCTCACTTGTTAGGCGATAGTCATTTTGAAAACCTACAGAAAAGTAGCAAACGGTGCACTGATCGTTAATTGCCTTCCTGGTAGAATTACCAGTTAACTACCATTTAGCCAGTGTACATTATTTGTTTCCATATGGGTTTTTTGGGTTGGTTGGTTGGTTGGTTGGTTGGTTTGTAAATTTTTAGATCACCTTTGTTTTATTTATTTATTTGTTTATTTGTTTATTTATGTGTGTGTGCTTGCACACACACAGGCAAGCACATGTGCACATAGCTTGGTATGTGGGAGGGGGTCAAAACACACTGTTGGGTCTATTCATCATGTGGGTCTGAGGGATCAGACTCAGGTGGTCAAGATCAAGTGCCTTAACTCACTGAGCCATCTTGCTTACTCCTTGGTTTGGTTTTTCACGGTAGGTCTTTGTGTAGCTCACACTAGCTTTGAAGTTCTAGAACAACTGATATGTGCTGCCATACCTAGCCAGCTATGTTTTTGTTTTGTTTTATTCTTTCTTTCTATTTTTTTAACTGAAGTGTTTGTGTCAGTTCAGATGCTGTTTTTTAGGTCTTAAATACTGTATAAGAGCAAGGGCGTTCTTGTAGGTAACCATAATAGGCTTTCACCTTAAGGTTAACATTCATGCACTGGCATGGGAGTGAGTGTGCATGTGTGTGTATTGATCACTCAAAACCAGGTGTTCCAGTAGTGCCTACTTTCCCAGTTTGGAGACGTCCTCACCTCAGGTACAATGTTAACTAATATATTGTTTATTTACAACTGCCAAAGAAGACAGGATGTATGGGTGTGGGTTTTTCTCCTTCCAAAAAGTTCATGCCCTGGATACTTAGACCATTGTATTATCATCTTAGGGGGTGGTAGACCCTTTTAGAGGTAGGTCCTATATGTGTGTGTAACCCCAGAATTTGAGGTGGAGGAAGGTTAGGAGTTCCAGATTATTTTGGACTATCTAGCAAAATCCTCTTTTAAACAATAAACAAAAGAAGTGAGTCTTAGCAAAGGCTGTAAAGTCTTAGGGACACCATCTTAGCAAAGGGTGAACGTAGTTCTTACAAGACTGAGTTGTTACCAGCAAAGCCAACCCAGGTACTGGGCCATTTCTATATTTATCTATGTCTGTCTGTCTGTCTATCTGTCTATCTTTCTACTTCAACAAGTTCCAGGGAGTTTCAAAAATGCCAGCCAACAGAAACATAAGCCAAACTAACCTTTGGATGTTATCCAGCATCACATATTTTGATATTTTGTTATAGCAGTACAACAGTCTGAAGATGGCATTTTTTATTAAATTATTTTTTAACACGATCTTTTCTCGTTTTGCCTACCTATCTCAGTCCCACTTCCTCCTCTCCTCCCGCTTCCCCAAAGGTGGCAATTTTCGTTTCACTGACTTTACTGGTTAACTTTTTCCACACCTTACTTGACTTTATAGTTCTGTATAAAATTGGCACATGATTCCAAAATGGTTACAGTAATTACCAGTGTGGTGTTTGAAGTGCTTAGAGCCAGGCCTGGTGGTACAGCCTATGATCCCGGCTACTCTGGAAAATGAGTCAGGAGGATTGCAAGTTCAAGGCCTACATGGGCAACTTAACAAGACTCTTAAGTCACAGTTATGAAAGCAATTTCAAAGGGCTGGGGATGGCAAAGACCCCAGGTTCACTAGTCTCACAGATATGATGACAAAGAACCCTAGCTTGTAACTGTTCCTGTACAATGTTTTGTGTCAGGATAGTAAATATAAGTCACAAAACAAAAAAAACCTGGGTAGTATAAGTGCATGAGGAATTTATTTATTTATTTATTTTAAAGATTTATTTATTGGTTATATACAGCATGTTTTCCTGCACACCAGAAGAGGGCATCAAATCTTATTACAGATGGTTGTGAGTCACCATGTGGTTGCCGGGAATTGAACTCAGGACCTCTGGAAAAGCAGTCAGTGCTCTTAACCTCTGAGTGATCTCTCCAGCCCCATGAGGAATTTATTTAAAATATATTGGGAAAAAAATAAATAAATAAAATATATTGGAATCAGATATAATGGCACACGCTTTTAATTCCAGCACTCAGAAAGCAGAGGCAGATGGGTCTCTGAGTTTGAAGCCAGCTTGGTCTACATATCGAGTTCCAGGACAGCCAATTCTATATACAGAAACCCTGTTATATGTGCGGGTTATATATGTCATATTTGGTATAATGCATAATATATACATCTATGCACATATACAACTTTTGCAGGAAGAGTGTGGAACTTAGCTTAGAAAATAATTTGAAAGAGAGACAACTTTTAGCCCACATTCAGAATCAAATCATAGTCTGTCCCATTCCATCCTTGGAAGGACACTGCCACCACATCTTCCACTGGGGTCAGGTTGTTGCTTGTAGGCTTCCCTTGTTGCTTGCAACCAAACACATCTTCTTTAGGCTTTGCTTCTTTGTTGTTTCAGGGTCTTACTAAGTAGCCCAGCCTGGCCTGAAATACCATGTATTCCAAATTGACTTTTCTCACTGTTGGTTCTCTTGCTTCCGCCTCCATAGTGTTAGGATCGTAGGTCTGTGCTGTCACACCTGACCTAAAGAAACATTTTAAGTAAAAATAAGAATGGATATAAACTATAAGTCCAGGTATGGTAGGGCTTACCTATAAACTAACACACAGAAGATGAAGCAGAAGGTTTAAGGAGCTTGAAGACATCGTGAGCCACATATCATAACCCTGTCTTTTTGGTTTTTCAAGACGGATTCTCTGTAGCTCTGGAGCCTGTCCTGGAACTCTGTAGACCGTACTGGCCTTGAACTCACAGAGATCTGCCTGTCGTCCTAACCATGAGTGCTGGGATTAAAGATGTGTGCCACCACCACCCAGCTTTTTTTTTTTTTTTCATGACCCTATCTTTTTTAAAAAAAAAAAAAAGGATAAAAAAACAAAACGAAAGATAAACTTTCACAAAAAGAACTTACTACTTTTTTACTCCAGCATGGGAAGGTTGCACATTGGTCTGCACTTTCTGTTGAGAGCTAGTATTTATTTAGCTAGTAGACTTGAAGCAGCCCTATATAAAGTCTCGAGGGCAACATTAGTCTATTTACTGAGAAAATAGTTCACTCCTTATGTTATTTGCATGTGGAAGATTTGCTCTTTGATTTTATTGCTTTTTCTGTCCCCACATTTGAGACAGTGTTTCTCTATTTGTCGCAGACTTGCTTTGAACACCTCAACCTCACAAGGGCTGAGATTATACCAATATATCTATCTCTGGCTCCTCCCCACTTCCACCTTCTCTGAAGGAAGATCTTATGTATCCTAAACTTCAAATTATATAGACAAGGGATTTCTGATCTTTCTGCCTCTGTCTTCCAAAAGCTGTGAATACAAACATGTTGGTAGATGGTTAGTTTATTGTACAGTAAGAATTGAATCCAGGATTTTGTGCCTGTTAGGCAAGCATTCCACCAACTGAGCTGCATCCCCAGCCCCCTAACTTAATTCCTTGATAATGAAAAGGTTATTTATGTAGGTTCTTTGTAATTGTATTGAAGGTTTCGATCATAACTGTAAACACCTGTGTGTGGGTTAATTGATGGAGGCCTCTGGAGGTCAGAGACCATGAAAAGACACTTTATACGAATAAATGTAAAAGCAGAACAAATAATATTTCTCATTTCAAATATTTTTTTTTTGAGACAAGATTTCGCTTTGTAGCCCAGACTGACTTTGAACTCACAGCAATCCTACCTCAGCTTCCTGAATGCCATATTAACAGGCATGAGCTACCCCATCTGTCTAGGCAATATCTCTTCTTCAGTGAGTTTATTCTGTTTGTGTAGGTGTGGGTGAGTGTGTGTTGCCTGCAAGAATGTTTGTGGACCATGTGTGTGCAGTACAAGGAAGTCCAGAAGAGGGCATCAGATTCACAGAGCCTGAAGTTGTGGACAGTTGTGAGCTGTCATGTGGGTGCTGGGATCCGAACCCTAGTCCTCTGGAAGAGTAAGTAGCCAGTGCTCTTAACTATTCCTATTACTATCTTCAAACTAAGTTGATATCTTTCAGAAGATTTATCAGGAGCATAGTGATACAAACTTGTAGTTTTACCAACTTGGGAAGCCAAGATGGAAGAGGATTGTGAGTTTGAAGCAGCTTAGGTTAAACAACAAAGTGAGAAATGGTTAAAATAACAACAAACTCCACTATCTCTACAAAATACTAACGAGTGCATCATTTCCATGAGGAAATCTTGTGCCATATTGCAAAGTGGAAGTGGTAGAGTAAGGTGCTGTACTCTTAAGTACTGTCCTGTCACTGTGCTCCAGTGTCAGCAAAGTAGGTGCTAGAACTCAATTTCAAAAAGCAGTATTTAATTTATACTGATTTGCAATCCTAGGAATTTCCTTTTGCTTGCTTTATATTATTACCATGTTTAGTTATTTATTTATTTTTGGTTTTTTTTTTAAGATTTATTATTTATTATGTATACAGTGTTCTGTCTGTCTGTATGCTTGCTGGACATGAAGAGGGCACCAGACCCCATTACAGATGGTTGTGAGCCACCATGTGGTTGCTGGAAATTGAACTCAGGACCTCTGGAAGAGCAGTCAGTGCTCTTAACCTCTGAGCCATCTCTCCAGCCCCTATTTTTGGTTTTTCGAGACAGAGTTTCTCTGTAGCTTTGAAGCATGTCCTGGAACTAGCTCTTGTAGACCATGCTGGTCTCGAACTCACAGAGATCCGCCTGCCTCTGCCTCCTGAGTGCTGGGATTAAAGGCATGTGCCACCACCGCCCGGCTCATGTTTATTTATTGATTAGTTTTGAGATGGGATTTTACCATGTGCCTCAAAGTTGTGGTTTTGTTGTTGCCTCCCATGTGTTGGAATAACAGGCAGACAGTGCCATTTCCAGCCCTGGAATTTCATGAAGGCACAAAATTTGCTGAGTTGCTATGGAATTTTCAATGTTCACGCAGCTTCCCCTCATAGTAGCATTATACATAACCATGGTACAGTTAGAAAAATAAATTGAAACAATAAAATACTGTTAATTTCAGACTTCAACCATCTTCTTATCCCCCCCCCCCAAGAACCATTTCTGTTCCAGGATCCAGTGCAAGATGCCACATTATTTCTAGTGATCACTGTCCACATTTTGTCCAGTGGACACTATCTTCCCTTCAGTCTGGGAGGATTTCTTACATGACTTGATACTTTTGAGGGGTATTCATTATGGCTTGCTGTTTAATGGAAGTTCATAAGGCTAGAGAGTTAAGGTACACTTTTAGATCAGAAGACTGGTCTAATGACAAAAGTGTCAGTAATTCTATTTTAGAGGAAGCTACCATGAGGCTGTGCCAGTATCTGTTTTTCCTTACATTTCACAAACTAATTTTAGCTTCTGTGGGTGCATCTTGCCTGTAGTAATTACTAAGATAGCATTTGAACAGTGATTTTCTATCTTTCCTCCTCTGTTTGTTAATTAGTGTACAGGAAAGACAAGCTGTTTTGCCCTATCTAGAATCCAGGAAAGGATTTCTCATTCTTTTATCCAATTTTAATTTTAAACTTTTTAAAAGAGTTTAAAAGGTTTTATTTTTATTGTATGTGCATTGTTTTTTGCCTGCGTGTATGTCTGTGTAAGAATGTTAGGTCCCTTAGAACTGGTGTATACAGACAGTTGAGAGCTACCATATGGGTGCTGGGAATTGAACCTGGGTCTTCTGGAAGGACATTGTGCTTAACCACTGAGCCATCTCTCCACCCCACAAAATGTCTTTTTAAAGAGTGGCTTTGGATGGCTTGGAGAGATGGCTCAGCAGTTAAGAGCACTGACTACTCTTCTAGAGGACCCAGGTTCAATTCCTAGCACCCACATGGCAGCTCACAACTGTCTGTAACTCTAGGATCAAACACCCTCTCAAAGACACACATGCAGGCAAAAAACCAATGCACACAAAATAAAAATAATTAAAAAATAAAAAGAGTGGCTTTGGACCTGTGATGTCGTTCAGTTGGAAGAGTGCTTGCTTGGCATATGCAAAACCCCAGGTCTGATCCTCTTATAAAACGAAGTGTGGTCAGCACTTGGGATCAGAAGTTCAAGGTTTCCTCTGCTGTGAACTACACGAGATCCCGTTTGTTTGGCTTGTGCTGGAGATGAGCCCAGGCCCTCTCCCTTACTAAACTACTACTGTTACTTGCCCTGCTAGTCCTCTGCTACAGAGCTACCTCTTTTAAAGGAGTCAGGTTTTAGAGAATGGTTGATGTCTGAATTGTTTTTTTTTTTATGTCTAGTATTCTGTAACCTTCAATTTAGTTTTAAGCTTGATAAACCAGGCCCAGTGGTACATGCTAGTAATCCAGGGCTTGGGAGGTAGAGGCAGGGAAATTGCAAGTTCTAGGCTGCTCTGGAGTTCATAGTGAGATCCTGTCTCACAGAAAAAAAAAGTTTATTAGACTTGGGTTAGACTTTTATGACATGAAGCCTTCGTAAGTGGTACTGTCTAGTTTGTATTTTATATAATTTCTTGCTGAGAAGTCATAATGGTATCAGCCAAGGCTTTCACTTTGAAGTCAGGTTCTTTACCTTTTTGCAATTTGCTAAGTTATGTATTTACTGATGCTGGCATACTGTCAATGTCTAATTCCATGACAGTTGTTTTTAAAAAGATTTATTTATTTACTATGTATACATTGTTCTGTCTGCATGTTTGCCTGCACACCAGGAAAGGGCATCTGCTCTTATTACAGATGACTGTGAGCCACGATGTGGGTGCTGGAAATTGAACTCGGGACCTCTGGAATAGCAGTCAGTGCTCTTAACCTTGGAGCTATCTCTTCAGCCCCTCTATGCCAGTTTTGATCCTCATTGTTAAAACTTCCTGTGTACTTATTTAACAAGCATTCTCTGTAAAGAAGTGGCCCCTCTATCCATAAAGCTTGCTTACCCTGACTGTTCTGAGCTCCTGCTCAGAAGGCAGGGGAAATGGCTCCCTTCTCTCTTGTCATTCTCATTTTTGGAGTAGTAAGCACAGCACTAGCAACTGGAAAAATACTATGAGATGTATGGTCTTCTCTTTCCAAGTGCACCTTCTCTACTCACTATGTAGATACTGTTTCTCAGTGCGCCTCCTTTTGCCCTCATGCCCAGTGTCCTCATAGTCACAGTGGCTCTGTGCTGAACAGTAGAAAAAAGAAACTAAATTTACATTTTTGTGGGCATGTAGAGGTGCTTGTTTTGTCTTGGAAGAGTCGTAAGTATGCCTGTAACTGCTCCCCAAATTATTTTCATCAGGCAGCTTTAGAAATATAAAAAAGTTCGCTCTACCCTACCCCCAAGGCAGGAGCTCACTGTGTATCCCTAGTTGACCTAGAACTCAGCATGTAGACTAGGCTGGCCTTGAACCTGTGCAGGTTTGAATTATAAGAATGAGCCCACCATGCTTGTCAAAAAAGAAATCTAAAATGGTAAATTGTTTCCCTTTGTGTTCCAGATACGTCGGTAACCTTTCCCGAGATGTGACCGAAGCGCTCGTCCTCCAGCTCTTCAGCCAGATCGGCCCCTGTAAAAACTGCAAAATGATTATGGATGTAAGGGTGTTTCACACAGTCAGTGTTCTTTCTTTTTAAACATGAAAGCCGTCATTACTTCAAAACTTCTTCATTAATGTCTAAGTTTATAAGATTGTAGTGAATTTGTTTAGTAGGCAGTCAAATTTAATTCTTTTGCTAAGTGAAGGAAGAAAATTGAACTAGTCTTTAGAAAGGATAGTGTGTATGTGCTCTTCTAAGAGCTATTGAAAGTGCAAAATTGTTTTACATGTAGTGTCGGTTGAATTATCTACAAGTTCAGTTATTAGAATGGGAATTGAGGTAGACCTTTAATATAATGTAAAAAAATATATAAATATAATGAAAAGAATTTTTAGCTTCATTTTTAAAGGTTTTCTTGCTTGTCTATCAGACTGTAATGTATAGAAAAATACATCAAACTTGTTCATATAGTTGGTGTTAACTATGAATAATTTCTAGTTTTTAAAACAGAGTTCATTGTTTATGTGTACAGGTGAATGAATATACATGTATGTGTACATGTGTGTGGAAGCCCGATGTCGACATTGGTAGTTCTTCATGCATGCACAGTAGATAGGATCTTACAGTGTAATTCAAGATGACCTAGAACTGTGCTATGTGAGCTAGGACGATTGCAGTCTACCTGCCTTAGCTTCTCCAGTGCTAACTTTACAATGTGTCTCCACAACCTGGGAATTAATTCATTGTTTTGTTTGTTTGTTTTTGAGGCTTGGTTGATGTAATTCAGACTGATCTAAAACTTGAAATGTTCTGCCTCAGCCTCCTGAGTGATAGAGTGGCATATATGTGCTACTACTCCCCTCAGAATCTCAATTATTGTAGAATAGGAGTTTTTATTTAATTTTATATTTATCTCTGTGCTCTGAAATTTTGAACCGGTTTTCTTTAGTAATTCCTAGAAAGCCATAGAAAGAATTGAATTAATTATCAAGTCATTTAGTATCCCACACTGATAAGCTCAGACTAATTAGGTTTATTTTTCTACTTTAATTTACCATAAAACATTTTGAAACCAGGTGTGGTAGTGCATGCCTGTAATCCCAGGACTCAGGAGACAGAGGCATGAGGGTCACTGCAATTTGGAGGTTGCTCTAGTCTACATAGTAGTTCCAGACCAGCCAGGGCTCCATAGAAAAAGAGTCAATAAATAAACAAACTGCATCTTGCTTTGGGCCAGAAGTTTGTTTGGTGATAGAGTGCTTCCTTAGCAGGCACAAGGCCCTGGGTTTTGGGCTCCATCACTAGGGGAAAAGAAACAATCCAGATTTTGTTTATTGTATCCCCACTACCAGCAGAAAAGAAGAGGTGTTTTGTTTTTGTCTTTTGAGAGTCTTACTGAGTATAAGTATCCCCAGCTGTCTTTAGACTCACCAGGATGTCCTCAGCATTCCTGGTACTGGAGCTACAGATAGACAGATATTTTTTTCTCAGATTTAAAATTTTTATTTTATATAATGAGTGTTTTGCATACGTGGTGCTCGTGGAGGTCAGAAAACAGTATTAGATCCCCTGAAATTGGAGTTCATGGATAGTGTGAGCTACTATGTGATGCTGGAAAGCAAACGTGGGTCTCTGCAAGAACAACAAGTGCTTTTAACCTCTGCGCCAACTGTCCAGGCCCCAAGGGAAGACATTTATAATTCTTTGCAACAGGCAAAGAACTTGTATCAGAAGTTCACTTTCTAAGACCCATTGTAAATATTAGCACAGACTGCTTGGTGTCCAGAGTCTAGTTTAACTAAAGAATAGGCTGGAGGAGCTTAGTTAAAATGTTCTGTTGTTCCACAGATTGGAAGCAGTAAGATGTAAAAGTTTGTAGCAATAAAAAGTAATACACTGGGTAGGAGTGTGGTTTATGGTAGAGCATTATGTAGGGTGTGTAAGGCTCTAGATTTGATCCATAGCACTGCAAAAAGAAACAAAAGGGAAGCTGCAGGAAAATTATACTAAGTATTTACTTTTTTATCTGAAAATTTACTTGTAGAATGAGTGAGTCAATCTCCATAACCTGGTAACTGTAATTCTGTATTAAATTTAAGAGGGGATTTTTTTTTTAAAATGAAAGAGGTTTAAAATTGACTTCTGCATTTCTTTTCCAACAGACAGCGGGAAATGACCCATACTGTTTTGTGGAGTTCCATGAGCATCGTCATGCAGCTGCAGCGCTGGCTGCTATGAATGGGCGGAAGATAATGGGTAAGGTAAGCTGTCATAATTACAGAAGGTGACTTTCTCTGGAAAAGCATTTTCCTTCTTATCCTCCTGCCCCCACCTCCTAGGTGGGAACAAAAGCATGTGCCACCACACCCAGTGTTATGCAGTGCTTGGGATGGAGCCGGAACTTTGAACAGCACTCTACAACAGAGCTACATCCCCAGTTCTTGAAAGAGAAAGTTTTAAGTTAGATTTTACCTTATTTCTGTTTTAGAACCATTATATTCTCTTTATTGCAAAGGGTCAGTTATTTGTATTTGTATTTAAAAGGTAGGATGGGGCTGTAGAAATGGCTCAGTATTAAGAGCACTGATTATTCTTCCAGGAACTGGGTTTGAACCCTTATATCTACATGGTGGCTCACAATCATCTGTAATTCCAACCCTAGGGGATCTGATGTTTTCTTCTTGCTTCTGAGGATTCTGCGCACACATGATAACAGATATACATTCAGGCAAAACACCCATATATGAATAAATTTAAATTTAAAAGAAAAGGAGCTGTGTAGGGCCCGGTTTATCCACAGAATCGGATGTTACAGAGCTGGTCATTTTGACACACACTTTTAAACCCAGCACTCAGAAGGCAAAGGCAGGCAGACCTCTATGAGTTCAAGGCCAGCCTGATCTACACAACAGGTTCCAGCTTAGCCAATGCTACAATAGTCTTGAATGAATGAATAGAATAAAGCTTCTAGAGACCAGAGGCCTGTGTTAGCTCCTTTTCTCAATGGTGCTGTGTACATGATAATGGTTATGGAACTATTCAAATTTGGATGTAACAGAACAGTAATATGGAATACAAATAGAGAGGCACGTATGGGTATCTTTGATTTTGAAAAGAAATATGGTCAGGTGGTGTGGCCCATGCTTTTAATCTCAGCACTCAGGAGGCAGAGCAAGTAGATCTGAGTTCCAGACCAGCCTGTTCTACAGAGCAAGTTCCAGGACTACAAAGAAAAACCCTGTCTCAAAAAAACAAAAAATAAAAATAGTAAAATAAAAAATAGAAAAACCAGGCATAGTGGTACATGCCTTTAATCTCAGCATTCTCAGCTTTACAAAGGCAGAGGTAGGTTGATCTCAATTGAGCTGGAGGCTAGCCTGGTCTACATAGTGACTTCCAGGACAGCCAAAGCTACATAATCAGACCCTATCCCCACAAAAGAAAAAAAAAAAACAGAAACAAAAATTAAAAAAAAAAAGTTATTTGAACATTAGCAGAAATAGAAAAAGATTAGCATTTGCCAAACATATCTATATTAGCAGGACATGGATGCTAAGGCAAGAGAATTGCTAGTTTAAGACTTGCCTAGCTATAGAGTAAATTCAACCTCAACTTGGCAGACTTAGTGACTCATCTTAGAGTGAAATGTAGAGAGGGGCTGGACCAAAAATGTAGCTACCAGTTGTGAGTCTCCAGGGTCAATCCTCAGAACCATATTTAAAAAAAAATAAAAGATGAAAAACATTAATGTGTTGAGAGGTTGTTGAGAGAGCTCAATATGAAGAGCACCTGCTGCTCTTCCAGAGGATCTGGATTTTATTCCCAGCACCCACATGAAAGCTCACACACAACCTTCTGTAACTCTAGTTCCAGGGGATTCTTTGCCTCATTGACTTATCTACAGGTGTGTTTATCTGGTACTAGATACACAGACATAAATGAAGGCAAAACACCTATACACATTGTTGGTAATCTTCACTCTGGTCTCACTCCTCCCATTCCAGACCCTGCCCTCAGAAAGCCCACTAACGGTCAGCTCCTCCCCTGGAGTGGTTCAAGACCACACCCACGGGGTATTTAAGACCAGGTCACCAGACCTGTGAAGTGATTTCTCTCCTGCCTTTCTGAGAGTCACCTGGAAGTTAGTTTGCTGTTTATTAAATCTGGATTTATTAATTCAAGCTTATTTGGCTTATTGCGTCAATGGAGGAATCCCAAATTGGGGATTCCATACTTGTAACACATAAATAAAATAAATTTTAAAAAGAACAGAAAGAGGGGCTGGAGAAATGGTTTAGCGGTTAAGAGCTCGGGCCGCTCTTCCGGAGTTCTATTTCAGCACCCACATGGTGGTTTGCCACTGTTACTGCACCTCCACGAATTCCAGTACCTTCATAGAGAAACATATGGAGGCAAAAACACCAATGCCCATAAAACACCAATGCCATAAAATAATTCAAAACAAAACAGAAATAGTTGTATTTACTAGTTAGAATTTGTCAAACTAGGCCTGAAAATGAATGTTAGACTAATTAGCATAAGCATCCTCTACACTTTGCCTCGATTTCCTGTATCACAGGAAAATGTGAATTTGAGGTTTGGGTTTTTTTTTGTGTATGTGTTTTTTGTTTGTTGTTGGGTTTTTTTGGCAAATTTTTTTTTAAAGATTTATTTATTTATTATGTATATAGTAGTCTCAAGATTCTGTCTGCATGTATGCCTGCAGACCAGACGAGGGCACCAGATCTCATTACAGATGGTTCTGAGCCACCATGCAGTTGCTGGAAATTGAACTCAGGACCTTTGGAAGAGCAGGCAATGCTCTTAACCACTGAGCCATCTCTCCAGCCCCCTGTTTGTTGTTTTTGTTTTTTTTTTTTTTAAATATTTATTTATTTATTATGTATACAATATTCTGCCTGCAGGCCAGAAGGGGTCACCAGGCCTCATTACAGATGGTTGTGAGCCACCATGTGGTTGCTGGGAATTGAACTCAGGACCTTTGGAAGAGCAGGCAATGCTCTTAACCGCTGAGCCATCTCTCCAGCCCCCTGTTTGTTGTTTTTTAGAACAGGGTTTCTATGTGTATCCCTGGCTGTTCTGAAACTTGCTCTGTAGACCAGGCTGGTTTTGAACTCGAGATCACTTGCCTCTGTCTCCTGAGTTCCGGAATTAAAGGTGCTTTCCTGCTGCCATCAGTGTCCAGCTTGAGCTTTAACTTTATGAAATATATTCCATTTATTTATTTATGTTTGTTTGTTTTTAAAGGAAGTCAAAGTGAATTGGGCAACAACCCCCAGCAGTCAAAAGAAAGATACAAGCAGTAAGTACATTTGATGCCCTGTGGGCATTTGTTGTATTATACCCCATAGTTCTATTGTAAAGCATATAACATCATACATGTTTGCAGTAATATTTTGATCGTTATCCTGATATGATTTAATATGTTTGTGTTAATAAATTTAAGAACAAATCTAATCTTTGTCATCAGGTAGTACCGTTGTCAGCACACAGCGTTCACAAGGTAATTGTATCTTCTTAAACATAAAATGAACTCTCTTGAAAGGGTATTCACTAACCACCTCAAATTTTTTATTTGATATTGGTTGGGGGGAGCGGGGTGGAAGGATGTAGTATTTTTATTTGTTTCTGGCAATATTTTCCCTTCTTCCCATTGTTGACCAAGTGTGGCTTGTCCACGGCTTTGTTGCTAGTTCAAGCTTTCTGTCCCCTGTGGTAGCAGCTGATGCCTTAGAAATACTTTCACCACCTAAAGGGCAAGATACCTTACTTCCCTGAGGTCACCTGGGCTTCATACCCAGATCTTCCAAGTGCTCAAGTTGCTCCTGAAACAGTGTTTCCGGAAGAGCAACCCAGTGTGTTGCTTAAGGCCTGCAAATAGGGGTAACTTTTCTTTCCAAATCTACTTTGTCAAAGTTGATATATGTGTCCATTTTAAAGTGTTCTTCAGCAAGTTTGGCTTTTCACATGTTTCTTTTGAGAATTGTTTTTAAAAACCAAAACCAAAGCTTCACATATGATATGGCTATTTCTCTCCAATGTTTTGTTTTTTTTTAAATGGTACTGATATAAAGTGAAGGGATTATTGTTTTCATTCTGTTGCCTTCAGTCTTAGTTCACTTGCACATGGACTCACATAAACTGAATGGTGTAATGTCTGGGCAACCAAAACTGTTGGCTTTTGAGAAAACTGTCAAATACTTTAACATCAAAGTGTTGCAATGCAAGGTATTTCTTTGATTGTTCTTCACAAAATAGTGGCTAAACCAAGTATTTCATGTAGCTAGCTTCAGTAAACTGCCTTAAATAAGGCAAATCTAGTCTTTGTAACTCGCATTACCACTACTTAATTGTAATTTATAAAGCATAGATATAGTAATAAAATGAATAGCAGTAAATAATTATCATTAGAATGATAACTAAGTCTTACTTTTTTTGCAGAACTGAAAGTTTTTATATGTTTTTAGTTTGTTTCCTAGACCCTTGTAATGATTGACTTTAAGTAGACAGTGCCTGGCAGCTTCTGGGAGCTATTGGTCTTTTTAGAAGACTCTTTCCTGTGTTGTTACTTTGAGTTGTTATGTTTAAGACTGGTAGGATTTTATAGTGAGGACAGTATTTTATACTTGATTGTATATATAGTCTGTGCATTATTTTGAGAACTCTTTATTTGTATCAGTTGAAATGTTTAAGTTCTGAAGTTGTGTTTTTCTCTTCACTCCCTCCTTCCTTTGTAAGATCACTTCCATGTGTTTGTTGGTGACCTCAGCCCAGAAATCACAACTGAAGACATCAAAGCAGCTTTCGCACCGTTTGGGAGAATTTCGTAAGTAACAAAAGATAAATAAAACACTTAACTAGAAGAGATCTTATGTAATAATAACGATATAACTTTGTTGTGACTATGATCCTTAATTTTAACCCTTTAAGTATAGCATATTCCATTGCTTAGCTATCATCCAAGAGTCTTAACAGCAGGTTGTGTTCCCACTAATGAGTACTTGATCTTGGGTCATCTTAGACCCTTGCTCAGTTAGCAGCACTTCCTCAGGCTGCTGTCATAGACATTCACACCTCCTGGGGGTGTTGTGCTGTAATTGAAGGAGTTATTCAGGCATGTGTATGATTACATGCAATTTATGTTAATTTAATAAAATAAAACCTCAACAGCTCAACAGTTCTGATTGAAAAAACAGTTGTTGAATGTTACTTCCTTGGCATTTAATTCCTCCCCCCTTTAAAACTTAGCAGTAGTGCTTTGTACTGTTTTGGGAAACACTGACTTCCTTACATTTGATAGTAGCCATGCATTTGAGGTCCTTTGTCAATATTTATTCATTACAGAAGAACTTTAGAAGTCTGAAAAGCATGCCATATTACAGTAAGAATAACAAGCAATTTCAGTATTTATTCAGAAGAAGTTGTTGAGTTCAGGGAAAGTGTTGTAGGCTTTCTGACTCTGTTGTAGCTATGGCTGGATTGAAGAGAAAGCAGATCGAGGTGAGGAGACTGGAAAGTAGATACCCATAGCATTGTGGTGAGTTTTCAGTGAGCATTGCAGTTGGTTGGTGAGCGTGACCGTGAGGGTAGGACAGGACTCTTCTGTCCCTTGACAGTTTCTTTTGTGAAAGCTGGTTAAGAAAATAACGAGGTTTTCATTTCTTGGTTTTTTGTTGTTTTTTTTTTATAAACTTTGTTAGGATTTCAGTGGTTGATTTGCTTTCAAGTGTCTAGGCTAGGCAGGTCTTACTTTAACTTTGTTCTGTCAAGCTCTAAAAGTCCCTTCCTGCAGAATCTTGGGCATTTTCAGTTTGGTGTAGAGAATCTTGGTAAGTTTCATCCTGTCCTCAGAGTAGTCATAAGATGGCAGAGGCTTAAGACTTCCATTCTGATCCTTGCTTCTTTCTGTGCAAGTCATTGTAGAAGGAAGGAAGGGTCAAGTATATTTCAGGGCTGGTACTTGTGAGACACAAGGAAGAATAAAGAATAAAACCTTTTCTTACATGAACAAGTAAAGTAGCTATTCTGGTGGATTTTTAATTTTGGTTGAATTACCTTTTCTAATGAGAATTTTATTTAGAGTTTTAGATAAATATTGTTTAGTAATTATTGAAGGGCTGATAAAATGGTTCAGCAGGTAAGGTTGCTTGCTATCAGGCCTGATGACCTAAAACTCCACGTGGTAGAAGGAGAAAGGTAACTCCTGAAAATGGTTCTCTGACTTTCATACATTTATGCGTGCACACACACACACACACACACACACACACACAAAATGTTTAAAAACCTATAAAGTTAAATGACTTTCAAATTTAACAGTTTCATAACTTTGTAGTAATAAACTAGTCTATCTTTTTTGAAATGTGACTACATCATATTTTTAGTCTGGATTTTTTTGTTTGTGTATTTATTTTTATGTGTGTGGATACATATGTGTGTGCATGTGTATATAGGACAGAGGTTAACATCTAGTACCTTCCTCCATCACTCTCCTCCTAATACACCAAGGCAGAATTTCTCACTAGAATTTAGAGCTCACCAGTTCTACTAGTCTAGCCAGCTTACCCTGAGTGTGCCCTGTCTCTGCCTCCCAAGCACTGGAGTTAAAGGTGAGCTGCCACACTGACGTGACATGTATGTGCTGGAGGTCTGAACTCGGGTCCTTTCATTTGCATGACAGCACATTATCTGCTGAGCTATTTCCCCAGCCCCAGTATTTGGATTTTCCTATGGGCCTACAATTGTTAATTTATTAATTTTTTTTCTTAGTAAGGCCTTTTTGTTGTGGTAATGTGTGTATTTAAATGTTAGCTTATATAGGAAGTTAGCTTTCTTAAATTTATAAGAACTATTTGACAATTGAAAGTACACATTTCTATTTTTGTTTGTGTTGTTTCTTGTCTTAAGGTGACATGCTGGTAGGAATATTGGAGGGTTTCTACAATAGATGTCTCTGTAGGCAGTTTACACTGCTTGAAGGTGTTGGGTACACGGTGATCTATTAAATATTTATTGTACAAATAAGTCCCTAATTTATATAGCTTAAACCCTTTCTGTTACTTGAGTTTAGGGTCATATAGCAAATTTTGTTATAGAAATAAATCAACTACCAAATTAAATGCATCTGTGCCATGTAGATAATAGTTAATGAGAAGTGACTTATATTGGTTTAATCATCAGTATCTCCGTCATTTTCATTGCACTTACTAAGTCACTTCTAAACTGATCTAAAATATGCTTGTGTATACTTACAATTGCATGGCTTTCTGACTTGAGTTCTTGTTGTAAACATGCATATTTTGTTCATGTGTCTTGAGAGAACAAGCATTGTGACATATCTGGCTAATTTAAATTAGTGAAGCACAGTTTGAGTCCAGTTTTTGAGGTATGGAGTTTTAGCTGTCGTGACTGGGTTTTACTCAATCTCAAATAATAGGGCTCTGGTTATTTTGCAGAGTGTCTCTGAAGAATGGACAGAATTGCCCTGGCTAACTACAAGCTACGGTTCACAGTGGATAAATGTTGGCGTGCTTTTTTACTTTCTGACTTTTTAAAACTTTATTTCATATCTTATAGTTTCCAATCAATCTTAATATGAATGCTGTTATGAAATTCAGTACAAAAATCTTTTCTTAAATAGTTTAAAAGTAAAATGTGTTGGTAGTATTCTTCAATGATTTAGCATTTCTGAAAATGTCATGTTCTCAAAATTTACCCTAGCCCAAAATGGAGTATACATTCATCTGAGAAAAGGAAGTAATTAGCTTAAGGGATATATAGTTTTTTGATCTTTTAGTTTTCAGTTTTGTATTTTAATTTTTTGAATGACTAGGTAGAATATGGTGCCAAATAGCAAATTATAATTTGCATGGTTAAAGAAAGACATTATATTATACCTAAGAACCTTGTAATTACTAAGTGATTAATGGAAACATTTGCTTTCACCATGCTTAATATTTAGATGTTCATAAAACATTTTGAAGTGGGAAATAGTCTTTATAGTATAGACTTATATTTAAGACATTGATTTGCATGTCTATAAAATTAACCCTCATTGGCCAATAAATTACATTTTATAGAATAAAAGATAAATTTTTATTAGTGGTTTACTGCTAGTGAAAGTGAAATGTAAAAATAAATTGTATATGACTCTTACTTTATGCCAGGACAGTTTACAAAACTCAATTTCCGGTGACTTCTGTTTCAGAGATGCACGCGTGGTAAAAGACATGGCTACAGGGAAGTCCAAGGGATATGGCTTTGTCTCCTTTTTCAACAAATGGGTGAGCACAATCAGAAGTGCATGCACAGTGCTGTAGAGTGGGACAGAAACACTCAGGTTGTTTTAATCTTTTTGTCTACTGTGTATTTAGTTCACTGGTAATTAGCACCTTCACTAGAAAGCAGCTCTTTTATTGTTTATTTAGTCATTTAGCTCCTGACACAGGCAAAATACTGATACTGTGTTTCAAATAATGCAAAGTAAAAATGCTTAAACCAAAATAAACCAGTCCAAAATGTTTTGTGAAGGTACTTTCAATGATTTGTAATTGCTCTGTTGTCCCAAAGACTGTGAGAGATATATATTGCTGCCTTACCCCTGTTTAGCATTCCCTAAACCCATTACCAGGCAAATGGAATTTAAAGACAATGTTGCAATTTTGGAAAGCTATTGGTATTGTGTTCCATGAAGCATTTTCCTTTTTTAAAAATCTGTACAAAGCATCATATTTTCTTTATTGCTATAAGTTATCTGTAATATCAACTAATTACAGCTTCTTTATTGTCTCTAATGTGCGGAACAGGATGCAGAAAATGCCATTCAGCAGATGGGTGGCCAGTGGCTTGGTGGAAGACAAATCAGAACTAACTGGGCAACCCGAAAGCCTCCAGCTCCAAAGAGTACATATGAGTGTAGGTGCTTTGGAGAAGAGAAGCAATATGGAATTGTGGAGAGAAATTACACTAGATTTTAAATGTTAGAGCTGTTCCCGGAGACTTATTGCAGAAATAGATGAGAAGCAGATCAAGACTACTCTTCAAAATGTACTTAGTTTTTTTTGTGATTTTAAATAATTATCTTATCTCTAATGTCAAGTCTCCTGTTAAATAGAGCATATGGGATAGTGTTTATGCATTCTTGGGGGAGGCTTCATTCTAAACTAAAATTAGTATGTGTTTTATAGGCATTTTGATTGAGGAAAATTGCCGTTATAGTAGGGTAGTTCATGAATTAATCCTTCCAAATATGGGTAATGATTTGAAGATAGAAAATGTTTTCTCTTCCCAGCGAACACCAAACAGCTGTCATATGATGAGGTTGTAAGTCAGTCTAGCCCCAGCAACTGCACTGTGTACTGTGGAGGAGTGACGTCGGGACTGACAGGTATGGGAGTTTGCCTGTGTGGCACCTTGAAACTAGCTTAAACTAAAAAGGTTCGTATCTATAGTTTTTTTTTAATACTATGAATTCCTTTTCTTGTGTTGTTTTTGTTTTCTAACAGAACAACTAATGCGTCAGACTTTTTCTCCATTTGGACAAATAATGGAAATTCGAGTCTTCCCAGATAAAGGATATTCATTTGTTCGGTAGGGGTAATTTTTTTCAAAACTTCTTTTCTTCAGAAATAATTTTGAGCATTTAGTATAGTGGTTTTCTTAAGATTTTGTCTTGGCTTGTCTGCTTAAACCCCAGTTCAAGTGCATTCACCTGGATTACACTGAGACCTGAAAGAGAAACTTCTTTAGTGTATAGCTGTGTACTCATGTTTTTATTAACCTTTTCTTTTTTTTTAATTGACAAGGTCTTACTGTTCTGCTTTGGCTGGCCTCGAACTCTCAGAGCTCCACCTGCCTCTGCCTTTCAAGTGCTGGCATTGAAAACTACTTAATGATATATTTTTAGGACTCCCTCTTCCCAACTCAAGGCCAATAAAGCATACCATTCATTAAATGAAATTTCCTGTGCCAGGGATGGTGGTCCATTTCTGTAATCATAGCACTTGAGAGGTGGAGAATCTCTACAACTGTGAGATCTTTAAAAAATAAAAAACATAGCAAAGGAAATGTGGCACTTTTTTGGTGGGTAGGTAGGGATCATTTCAGCATCCTCTATATTTTTTTTATGGTTGCTTTGCTTTTCTCCCCCAAATGGTAGTCAAATTTATTTTTCATGATTTTTAAAAATAGTTTGTGTTCATAAATACTTAAAAGAGTTTATATTGGTGATTCTTAATATTGTTTCCAATAGGTTCAATTCCCATGAAAGTGCAGCACATGCGATTGTTTCCGTTAATGGTACTACCATTGAAGGTCATGTGGTGAAATGCTATTGGGGCAAAGAGACTCTTGATATGATAAATCCCGTGCAGCAGGTGAGAGGGTCCTTGACTTTGGGATGGACTTGCTGGGCTAGTAATGAGGTTGCTTTAAAATGAAGCTTGTTGATAATCCTTGTTAATGAGTTTCTAGCTCACTTCATAGTATATAAGGGCTCTTCCTACATGTATTATAGTTCCGGAGTGGTGTGTCATGGATTGCAGTGGTGACATGATGAGTGTAACCGCCTCAGTTGACTCATGCTCACACAGTGGACTTTAAAATGCTCCGCCAAACCTAACAGGGTATTAAATCTTTTCTTAATACTTGGTAGATTTATTCACAATGATTTGGAGAACTCACAAGCATGCTTGGCCCAACTGAACAAAATATAAAGCTATAAATATATGTAGGTTCTAGTATTGCTGCTTTTTCTTTTTCTAGGGAACTGTAATGGTCCAGACTCAGCAACACAGAGATTTCTGTGAGGGAGTTGTAAATGGAGCATAGATGTGCTAGTGAGAAACCCTAAACCACATCTATACTTCATACATTCCCAATCTAGAGGAAATACTTATAGACAGTTATGAACAGCAAGCTCAGTCTTTATCCTTAGTACATTGCTTTAGCCTTCCAAGGACTGCCATTTAGAGCACCACATAATTTCAGTAATCTTTCTGTGTGTGTGTGTGTGTGATGCTGGGGATATAATCCAGGCCTCACATAGATTCAGTACGCACTCATTCTACCACTGAGCTATATTCTCCCAGTCCAATCCTATTATTTCAGTTGTGTAATGGTCCTGTGCTTTGGCTGTGTGGTGTATTAAGACTTTATATACAAAGAACTTCAAGTAATACTAAATTATCTGTTGTAATTTTACTTGATAGCAGCAAAATCAAATTGGATATCCACCGGCATATGGCCAGTGGGGCCAGTGGTATGGAAATGCACAACAGATTGGCCAGTATGTGCCTAATGGTTGGCAAGTACCTGCCTATGGAATGTATGGCCAGCCATGGAGCCAGCAAGGATTCAAGTAAGCACATTTGCTCTTTGCCTTTTGTAACCTTGGAAAACATCAGAAAGAAACTTAAGTATTGAGTAGATCATGTGGCCCCAGGGTTAAGCATAATGATAGCCTTGAAGGATTTTACCCAAGGTTCACATCTTATCTCCACATGCTCTATAAGGAATGTGTGCTCTCTCCCTCTTTTTCTCTCCCTCCATACATGTGCAAACAAAATAAGATAAAATTTTGCCTAGAAATATTTTTCTTTGAAATCTGATTACAATAGTACAAATTTTGGTGATGTTTAATAATAAATGAACTTTTTTATTATTACATATTTTTTATTTGTGTGACACACATACATCACTTGTTACTCATGGTGTCCAAGAAAAGCTTGTGGGAGTTCTTTCCTTCTTCCATATGCGCCATGGTGATCTAGCTCAGGTTTCAGCCTAGTGGCAAATACCTTGACCCAGTGAACCATCTTACCAGTCCCAATTTTTTTGTTTGTTTGTTTTCTGAGGCAAGATCTTATAAAGCCCATGCTAGCCTTGAACTTGATATAAAACTGATGATGACTTTGAACTCTTACTTCTCTTGCTTCGACTTCCCAATTACAGGGTTCCAACAACACACCCAAATAAATCAACCTTCTAGTGAAAAGTACTTGATAGTTTCTAATCTTTTCAGGTGACTGTAGCTCCTTACCTATTCTTTTTAAAAATTTATTTATTTTTATTTTATGTACACCTGCATGAGTATCTATATGAGTATGTTGCATTCCCTAGAACTGAGGCTTCCATGTGGGTGCTGGGAATTGAACCAGGTCCTTTGGAAAGAGCAGCCAGTATTCTTAACAACTAAGCCATCTCTCTAGCCTCCTAATCTGTTCTTCAATACATGTTTTTAAAGATATGTTTTATTTCTGCAATCTCTTGGCTGCATATATGTTTGTATATCACCCTGGTGTCTGCAGTGGTTAGAAGAGGACATTGAATCACTTAGAACTGGACTTTGGATGATTGTGAGCCACCATGTGGGTACAGGGAATTGAATCTGGGTCCTTTGCAAGAGCAACAAGTGCTCTTAACTCCTGAACCAACTTTTGCAACCCCCAGATATACATTGTTAACCCAGAGAAAAAGACTCTCCCTTTATGTGGGTTCCTGCTATCAAAGAGACTCCCCATTCTCTCTGTGTGTCTGTTCCTCTGCCAAAGAATTTGGCCTCTGAGATGAAAATTTGCTCTAGGAGCTTTCCTTTTCCCCAATCTCTGTGGTCCCCCACTTGCACCACACAAGCTATTAGCCTCAGTCTTTTTGCCATTGTTACTTGTCTCTGCCCCCTAATCAGGTTCCACAGTTTATCAAGGACATTTGGGCAGCAAGTTTGGTTCTTCATACCCAAGGTAACCAATGTCTCACAGGTGACATTTGTCAAAGTTGATCCTGTGATGATGTAGAACTCTGGCATTAACCCAGCCTCTGGTGTTTTTGTTGTTTGCCAATGCAGCCTTGGTGGCTGTACCCACATGGCCCTGAACTTTGTTCCCTATGAGCAGATGAAATGAACAAGCAGTACAAGTACTTTGATATGCATTGTGCTTTTTTTTCTCTGTATGAAAGGTTTGTTCATACACTGTTATGTCACAGGGCTTAAACACCCGAATAATGCCATTTTACTTACATTTCTAAAAAACTAGGATTATAAACACATTAAATTAAGATATACTGTAAGGCAGATGAGGTGGCATACTCTTAATCCCAGCTTTCAGGTGGCAGAGGCTGGTACATGTCTATAATTTGGAGGCTAGCATGATTTACATAGCAAGTTCCATGCTAGCTCAGGCAACAGTCCTTTTTCCAAAAAAAGAAATGAAAGAAAAAAAGAAAAGAGATATATTGTATATGTGTCTGAAAATGTCCGATTAGAAATATTCTGTAATGGAGCTGGGAAGATGGCTGAGCAATTAAGATCACTTGTTTCTACAGAGGACCTGGTTCTCAGCACCCACACGACAGCTCACTCTGTAATTTCAGTCCAGGAGATCCAGCTAGGCATGCTGTGCACATGTATACATGCTGGCAAAAACTCAAACACATAAAAATAAGTCTTAAAAAAAGTAAAGATAAAACTTTAAATATTCTTTTTAAAACTACTTTAAAATTTTCTTTGAGAATTATAGATGTTAGTTTGCCCTATTCCTGGTAATCAAGTTTGTGTGTGTTTGTGTCTTTTTGCTTTGAGACATTGTCTCGATATAGCTCTTACTGGCCTGGAAGTCACTGTTTTGAAACAGAGATCTGCCTGCTCTGCCTCCTGCAAACAAAGGGAGTGGCTTGTATAACGTGCATCTGGCCTAAGTGGGGAGATGGTTTTTCTGAGTTCAAAGGGAATAAAAATTAATAGATTAAAAATATTTTCTTTCTTTCTCCCTTTCTTTCCTTTTCTTTTTTCTTTTTTGTTTTTTTCTGAAACTCACTCTGTATACCAGGTTGACCTCAAACTCACAGAGATTCACCTGCCTCTATCTCCCAATTACTGGAATTAAACGCCCAGCCTAAAACTATTTTCTTGGGGCTGGAGATATGACTCAGGTAAAGAGCTGCTCTTCTAGAGGTCCTCAGTTCAATTCCCAGCAACTGTATGGTGCCTCACAACCACTATAATGAGATCTGGTACCCTCTTCTGACATGTAGGCAAACATGCAGGCAGAACACTGTATACATAATAAATAAATAAAAATATTTTCTTATCTCTGATTTCTTTTAAAAAAATAATAAATTACCCAAATGTATGTATTGTTTTGGGGTGTTTTTGTTTTTTGGGGGGGATGAGTTTTTTGGTTTTTTGGGGGGGGGTTGTTTGTTTTTGTTTTTCAAGGCAGGGTCTCTCTGTAGCTTTGGAGCCTGTCCTGAAACTAGCTCTTATAGACCAGGTTGGCCTTAAACTTACAGAGATTCGCCTGCCTCTGCCTCCCGAGTGCTGGGATTAAAGCGTGTGCCACCACTGCCCAGCAGTTTTTTGGGTTTTTTTGAGACAGGATTTTGCTGTGCAGACCTGGCTGTCCTAGAACTAGCTCTGTGGACTAGGCAGGCTGTCAAGGCTTGTATCACCATGCCTGGCTGGGGATGCTTCTTTTTAAGAGGAAATACTTTTGTGTTTGTTTTCCCTGCCTTAACAGCTTTTCTTATATTTGGACTAAGAAAAGGTATGTCCCTTCAGGCTGAAGAAATGGCTCAACAGTTAAGAGCACTGACTCTTCTTCCAGAGGACATGGATTCAATTCCCAGCATCTGCATGGCAGCTTATAACTGTCTGTAACTCCAGTTCCTAGGGACCTGACACTCTCACACAGACATACATGCAGGCAAAACACCAATACACATGAAAAAAATAAATAAGTTATAAACAAGAATATAGAGAAGGTGTATCCCTGTGTTTGTGCCTCTTACACCTGGCCTGACAGTGTTTTAACAATGGATTTCCTTCCCCTCTGCTTCTCTCACTTTCTCTAACAGTCAGACACAGTCTTCTGCACCGTGGATGGGACCCAATTACAGTGTGCCGCCTCCTCAAGGACAGAATGGCAGCATGCTTCCTAATCAGCCTGCTGGGTATCGAGTGGCAGGGTATGAAACCCAGTGAAAGCAGACTACAGAATGGAAGCCAGTGGCTTGACGCCACAGGGAGGGTAGGAAAGCTGCTGTTTACTTAAAGATTTATCAGATAAGTCCATACAAATGCCAGATAACAATGTATTTATTTAAAAGGTTTCATCTTTTAATCATGAAATTACTTTTCATCCACATTGTTTTAAAAAGGAACAAGATGGTGGATGTCTGCCAGTTTTTGCCTTCATTATCTTTTTTGATAAAGTTTCTCAGATCCTTGTTTCAAAGACAAATGCAGGGATTGCTGCCACTTTTTAAAAATTAAGAGGCAGAAAATTGCACAATGTTGAACTTTTTCCACTAAGGTAGCGTGCAGTTTTAGTTTGCATTCCTGATAGGATTTAAAACATGTAATATAGATGTAAAAAGAAAAGCCAAACTTGTGCAAAGTCTAGAAGTTCTTTAGAACTTTCAGCGTATGCACGGTTCTGTGTTAGTTTTAAAGAGTAGGCATTGTGTGACCTATATCATCTCCACTGTTACCCCTTTGAAATTTTTAAATGTAAATTATTAGTTTATATCATTTTGTATCTGCATTTTTCACAAATTTGTCCTGCCTTATGAAAATTCTGTAAAATAGTCTTAAATGAAAAAAAATGATGTTCACTTAGATTGAAAACTTTTCTCAGATGGACTGAAAATGACATTCATCTTGTTTTTATATGAGAAGGTGCCTCAAGGATCCCCTGTTGGATTTGTTTAAAGGGATTTTTATCTTCTGTGATAAACTTTGCCATCTACCAGGAACTATAAAAACAACAACTTGTGACTAAGGAGACTGCAGTGTGCTAAGTCCTCACCCACATCAGCTTCATGTGTCAGCATCCATGTTTACATGTGTTGTTTTCTAAGATAGTTCCGCAAGTGATGTTTTGCAGTTAGCAAGCTTTGTGTGTCATTCCCTTCCTAAAGGTGTCATGAAGAGTTGGTGTGAGACGGGTTGTATGTTTGCATGTGAATATCACATACTTACTTTGATGGTCTTTGATACAAACTCATCTGTTCTTGTTTTTCAAGAATTTTGAGACACAAAGTTGTATGTAAAGGAATATATTAATTTGATGTTTTCTATTTAGATTTACTTAAAGAAGTAAATCCTCTTTAATGTGTACAAATGATAGCTGTGAAACTGTAGAATATTCCTCTGTCAGGCTTGGGATTCATTAAGAACTCCAAAATTAGCCTGAAGGACCAGCCGGGCAAAACATTTTTTAAATATTCAGAGGCCAAAATATGAACAAACAAACAAACAAACAAAAACCCTTAAAATCCTACCTCCTTAAACAGCCGTCAAAGACGAGGCTCCTCAGCACAGGCTTGACTTGGTTCTCTGGTCCGTGATCTCCAGGAGCTCCGGCATTATTTTTGAGGTTTGCTCTTTGATGGCATCGTTCTAGCCTTGGGATTTCTAGTACATTTCAGAGTCTCTTGGTTTGGTTTGGTTTCAGTGATGACCACAACCTACTTCTTGACATCAGAGAGGAAGGAGCCCCTGTGAATTGTGGGTTTTGAGACCTGCAGAGAGCTCCCCGCATTTTACTTAGGCCTGTGGAATTGGAAACATTTCCTGGCCTGTATCTTCCAGGGAGGAGCACTTGACTCTAACCTGTTCTCTAAGCCAGTCCTCTTGGAAAGCAGAGCCCAGGAAGACAGCTCAAAATGTGTGCTTCTCTGGAGCTCAATTCTATGCAGTTGTGCTGATGTCTCATTAAGTCACTGTGTATTTTTAAGTACTAGTACATTGAAATTTGCTTTATGAAAGATGAATAAATTTTTTAAATACTTGAAAATTTTATTTCTTTGTAAACTTCTACAGATCAACACAGGCAATAAAAGCAGCTTAAATAAATTACTTAAAAAATTTTTTTTAATTTGAAAAAAAATAAACCATACACATCAGGAAGCTATTTTGGCCAATTTTTCTTTTTTTAGCTTTTTTTCTTCTGCCTTTTGTTTCTATTATAGTACCCTCAGTATTTTTCTCTATTAAAGAATTTTACTTCCTTTGCAACTCATAGACCACAGGATCATTTGAGCACAAGTAATTTATTTTGTGCAAAAGTATGTTTCTCTCTTCTTTTGACTCAGTACTGAGGACTTTTATTAGCAGCATGTTTTTATTGCACAGATCTTAAAATGCACGTTGATTTACTGTTGAGAAGGTGGTGGTGACGTGTTCCTGATGAAAGACTGACATTTTAGGAACATGGCTGGCATTGGTTTAAATTTCAATGTTCAATCATTTAAATCATTTTCAACCTAAAGAACTTCATCCTGGTATAAGTATCAGGTAAGGAAATTAAGGTTTTTAAACTGAACTTCTTTGCAATATGCATTCAAATTTTACTCTCTGGTACTGTATAGAAGCTGAGTGACTCCTGGGGGGTCATGGAGCCAGTGTTCTTTATCCTGACTGTTTGGATATTAAAATTCCTTTATGTTTTCTATGACCTGTGAGATCTTCTTGCAGTGATTATTGTGTGTGCGAGTTTTTTCCTGGTGTATTCTGTTGTTAACAATCAGGTGTTTCATAAGAGTTCTTTCACCGTATCCCTAAAGCCATAGTCTGCATGGGTTCCACAGCGGCTCTGCAGGCTTACCTCACTGAAACCAGAGTAAGGTCTTCCCGGTGGAAATAAGACTGCAGTCCAGGTTTTCCTTCTCTTGTTTTACCTCTGCTCACCTTCCTTCTAGATTCGTGATAGAGTTCCCTTCCATTTTCAGAAGACTAAATAAGTTGCATTCACAGTTAGACTCAATAAAAGCTATAGATAGGTGCTAGTGGGATTGTAGTTCAGGTAGTGAAACAGATTATGTGCATAGAGAATTTTAAAAAGTAAATATTTTAAACGAGTGATGATTTCTGAGAACTTTTACTAATTTATTGGTCTGGTGACCTGGCTGCCACCAAGCCTGATGACCTGAGTGTGATCCTTAGCGGAAATAGAGCACTAACTCTCAACAAGAGGTTATCTCCACGAGTGTGCGCCCCACATGCCACAAATATAAATAAATATTTAAAGCCGATGGTTCTTTTTGAAATATATATCATATATGTGTGTAGCTGTGCTTGTGGGTACAGGTGCCTGTGGATGCCAGAAGAGGGGGCGTTAAATGAGAGGGTGTTAAATTCCTGAGATGGCATTAGAGGTGGTGAGCTGTCATTGGTACCAGGAACTGAAATATGAACGAACAGTACATGCTCTTAACTACTGAGCCTTCTGTCTAGCCCCTTTTTTCTTTTTCTTTCTTTTTTTTTTTCTTATCCTTTTTGTTTTGACTATATAGCCCTGACTTGCTTTGAACTCAGAGATTGATCTACCTCTGCTTCTGAGTGCTGGAATTAAAGACCTGCCTTACTTACTGTTTTATTTCTGTAAGGAAACACCATGACCAAGGCAGTTTATAACAGAACATATTTAATTGAGGACTTGCTTACAGAGGGTTAAGTTCATTATTGTCATGGTGGAGAATATGGCAGCAGGCAGGCATGGTGCTGGAGTAATAGCTGAGAGGACAAGGGAGACAGAAAGATTTAGCGCCTGGCATGGGCTTTTGAACCTAAAAGCCCACCCCTAGAGTCATACCTCTACCAAGGACACACTTAGTTCTCCCCAAACAGTCCACCAACAGAGTCAGTCAAATATGTAAGCATATGGGGGCCTTTCTCATTGAAACTGTCACTGAGAAGTATACCATTTTAATTATTGACAAACATCCCAAAACATTGAGTTTTCAGTCTTAATGAAATGAAGATGTTGCAACTGAGCAGAGGTTTTGTTTTTTTTTTTTTTTGTTTTTTTTTTCCTCCCTTTTCTTTGAGACATTACTCGTGTGACTGTATGATCAAGGAGGTCTGTAATCCCACCACTTAGGAACTTGAGGCAGGAGAATGACCATGAGTTTTAGACCTGGCCTCCATGGGCATCTGCACATATGTATGTGCAGCCTTAGAAATACACATAATTAAACTATTATTTCTTTTTTTCTTAAGCTTTATTTTTATTATTTTTAAACCATGTGTTATTGTTTCAAAAAGAAATGTGTGTTAGGGTCTCTGTGGTTAAGGACACTCACTGCTCTTCTAAGGGACATTGGTTTAATTCCTAATGTTGGCTTTCAATCATCCATAACTCCAGTTTCACAGATTCCAATGTCCTTTTTTTTTTTCTCCAAGACAGAGTTCTCTGTGTAATCTGTGTAGCCTTAACTGTCCTGTAACTCAGAGATCGTCCTGCCTCTGTCTGGATTAAAGGCGTGTGCTACTGCCCAACTCAAAATGTCTTTGAAAGTCACCCAAAGTTCGGAATTCCGTCAGGTGTTTTCTCACCTGGTTAATTACAGTATAATGCAAGAGTTCAAAGAAGGGACTTGGGCTGTGTGAGAGCCAGTTACATTTTAAGTTTTAATTACAATACATAAGAGATCCATTAAACAAAAATGCTTCTGCTCTGCAGGCCCCTTGCCCAAAGACAGATAGTTCCTGAAATGCTGGAAGCTACTGTTTATGGGAAATAACAAGCCACATGTTTTCAGTACCCTAAACAAGTTTATTTGACCCGTCTGTACCGGATGTGCTTGATCACATGTGGGCTGGTGGTTCACAGGCAGGAAACACATCAAGATATATGCCTGTCCCTGATTGGATGTAGGCCAGAGGTACGTCAGGATGAACATGATGGAAAATGCAATGAATTATGGGTTTTTCTTCTTAAGCCCTTGCCTTACTTGATTCTGGGCCATTATTTCCCAGGAACATGGGTATGTACCGGGCCAGAGCCCATCCACCTGACTAGTATTTAATTAAAACTTGCTTCAAATTTGACTTTAAACTGTGGTAGTGGTTTTATTCTCGAATAGTGGGATTAATGGCTGAAGAGGAGGCTGAATGGTTAGGAGCACTTGCTGCCCTTGAGAGGACCAAGTTTGGTTCTCAGCATCCACGTTGGACCGCTCACAACTGCTTCTAATTAGCTAGAGGACCTGGTGCCCTCTTCTGGCCTCCACAGGCACTTCATTCAGGTGCACATACCAGTGTTTCTCAACTTGGAGGTCCAAGTTCCCTTGGGAATAAGAACATCTGATATCGTGCATATCAGATATTACATTACAATTCATAACAGTACCAAACTTACAGTTGTGAATTAGCAGTCATAATTTTATGGTTGGGGATCACTACATGAGGAACTGTTTAAAAGGACTGAAGCATTAGGAAGATTGAAAACCACTGGTATACATACGTATACATTTTAGAAATAATAAAAATATTAACTTAGAGCAAGGAGTTTGCACCTTTCTAAAATCTACAGCATAATTAGTCTTTGAATCAAAGCTTCCTAATACAGATGGTTGAATTATGTGAAGCAGAGTTCAGTTACAGGATAAACCCAAATCTCTATTAGGTGGTGTTCTAGACATGAATCTCCCTAACTAGAGTCTTCTAGAATCTGTTTTGGATTTGGTAGAGGTTGGTTTTGTTTGAGACTGAGCCTCATGTAGTCTAAGCTAGTCTCAGACTTGCTGTGTAGCTAATACTTTCAGATCCTCCTGCCTTCACACCCCATTTTCTGGGATTACAGGTATGTACCACTATGCCCTGTCTTATGCAGTCCTGAGGAGCAAAGACACCCTGTGGTTGCTAAACAAGGATTGTACTAACTGAACTGCATCCCAGCCCTTGTAGCATGTGCTTGTTGGGCATTTCTCCAGGGACCCTCTAGGTAGGATCGTTGTGCTGCCGTACTTTTATCTGTGTATCTGTGTACAAGTGCTCTTCTTTACCTTCTGTTTGCTGGACCAAGTACTAGCAAGACCGTGAAAGGGAGGTACTACCATAGCTCTAGGGGTTGAACCTAACTGGGGTGGCGAGAGAATGAAGTAAAAACGGACACACATGTGCACAGAAAAGCTGTTTGTGCAGTGCACTGAACTAATGATAAAACCTCAACATTCCAGAAGATCGGGGTGTTTATTACATGCAGCTGAACAGAAGAGCAGGGTTTCTGGTATACAAGGGGATCATGGAGGCATGTTTAGCTAATCGTGGTGAGAACAGTCTCTTCAGGGGAGCAGTCTTCAAGCTGTCAATTCAGGGGGAATAGCTGTGGTATACATTTTCTGGACATGCTGGCAACATTCGCACTCAGACCCCTGAGTAAGGCTTTGCCATCCCTCTGAGCCTCACCTGGATTGAAGAGACAGACAGGTCTGCCCTTTTCTCATGGGTCTGTGACTAGGGCCTGTGACGTGGTCGTGTCAGCAGTTCACACACTCAGGGCTTCCTGTACTCCTTCCCTGAAGGGACTTCTCCAGCTTTCACAGTTCCTTCCCTTTTGGGTACAGAAGTGAATTCTTTAAGGTGGGAGATAGAGAGGTGACTCAGCAGTTAAGAGCATTTGCTGTTCTTGCAGAGGACTTGGGTTCCATTCCCAGCACCCACGTGGCAGTATACAGCAATCTATTTCCTCCTATTCCAGTAGGTCCAGTGGCCTCTGGGCCTTGCAAGCATATGCACTAGTACATGCAGGCAGAACACTTATATAATATTTAAAAATTAATGCCAGGCATGGTGTCTCATGCCTTTAATTCCAGCATTCAGGAGACAGAGGAGGCAGATATCTGTGAGTTTGAGGCCAGCCTGGTCTACAAACCAAGTTCCCACTGTTACACAGAGAAACCCTCTCTCTTGAAAAACCTATATAAATAAATAATCCTAAAACAGAAGCAGCAGCCACAGTAGCTGAAAGCTAAAAGGTCAAAGATAGTAGACCGTGTTTAACCTACTTGATGCCCGAATACAGTCCCTAGCAACAAGGTAGGAGGTTAGCCCTGGATTCTCAGACAGTCTCCCTGCTTAGAAAGAGTTCTCTACTAGTCCTGAGTTCCCTTGGCTTCCTTGTCTGCTACACAAAGGGATCCAGCTCATTTTGCAATTTGCTTCCTAATGTGTCTGAGCCTCTGTGATTGACTTCACACCACCTCTCTCTGCTCTTCCAGCCCTCACATTGTTTCAAATGGTGTATGAGATAACTGAAACTACAGCACGCCTCTCAATACCTGTTATAGTTTACCCAACACCATAGAATCCTATCTCCATTCTTGCATAAACCCTTCAGAGCACACTGACCTGTTTTTGAGTGAACACTTTATTATCAGGCAGGAGACAAAGATCAAATGCTGGGACTGGGGAGATAGCTCAGCTGTTAAGAGCATTTGCATCCAAGCACTCAAGTATCAGTTGACAACCATCTATAATTATAATTCCAGGCGATCTGATGCCCTCTCTCCTCCACCGGCACCAGGTATGTATGGGCAGGCAAAACACCCATGTAAATTTTTAAAAGTTGTTTTAGTTTTAAGGGAGTGATGAAAGATTTGTTAACAAAGGTTGAAACAAAGTAAACATTGGCTAATGACTAGTGGACAGACAATAATAGTCAAGTAGGTGTACAGAAAGCAACTATGGTAGACAGCGGGGAGAGAGGGAAAATAGAGCAACATACTTGCAGCCACAGCTGAGCTCCTGACCCATCCAAGTAACCCATTTACCACAGGAACAGGACTGTGCAGGCCTAATGGAAGTGGAGAAACATTCCACCAGATAGGGAGACAGTTGGGGTTGCCAGATACCACAGGGACATGCAATGCAGTGAATGGCTTAAGTAAATGTCCTGTATTTTATGGCAATTGGAAAGAGTTGCAGGCTGGCACAGCCATGGGTTCCAAGAAATCTTTATAAGGGAGAGCATAATGTGAGGGTCTGGCTTGCTGATTCTGAGGACAGAGAGTTGAGCAACAAGGGGTTTTTCATGAACCGCGGTACAATGAATGAGAAAGAGAAACAGCACCCAGAAAGAAAGGGCTTGCATGTTTCTACTTGACAGTCTGATATTGAACCTTAGGGCAAAGGAGAAACACAGGTTTGGGAGCTGGAGAGATGGCTCAGTGGCTAAAAGCACAGCCCGCTCTTTCAGAGGTCATGGGTTCAGTTCTCAGCAACCAGACAGTAGCTCACTACCATCTCTTACGGAAACTAAATTATTGAAAAGCCATGTTTTTTGTTAAAAACCAATCATCCAGATGATTGGAGAATGAGTATGAATTTTTTAAGCGTAACTGTGGAGAGGGGAAACAGCTCTTCTTTAACTTCTTTCTCTAGTTTCGGAAACAATATTAGGAAATTTGATCCCAAGAAAGACCACTTCTACGACTGAGAAGAGCAAAATTTGGTGAGAGTAAAACAGTTTTCCTACAGCTCCACCCCAGTAAGTAGCCAGGGTGGAGAATTCTCCTAATAGGCAAGCCTCACGTAAACGGCATTGCTATTTGGAGTTAACTGAAAAATTTCTGAAGAATTTAGATTTATTCTGTATGATTCTGAAAAGCGAATGTACATAAAGCCTGTTCGACTCATTCAAAGAGGGAAGCGTTCAAGCTAATGGGCAAGTGTTACGAGAGGAAAAGAACCATACAAATGAAACACAGCGCGACGCAAACTCGAAATTGCAGCTGGTTCTGCTAATAAGATAGAGCTTCAGTAGCACTGTTTTCAGTACAGAGTTGTTTCGGCTCGAAGTAGTCGGGGCCACACGGGTGTTTTCTGTACCTCTAGGTCAAGCTAAGAAGCCCACGAACGTGTGACAGCCAGAGTCTTCTCTGCTGCTTCTATCACTAGATATCCGAAAAACAGCGCTCTCAGCTGAGAACACTACAAATCCCATCGTGCCTCTCCAGCTGAGGTGGGCGGGTCCTTGATGCACGTGGGTGACTCTGACCAATAGTGACTGTCGTTACAGCGAACCATTTGACCGCGTTTGTAAAAGGCTGCAACAGGCAAAGAGAGAGGCGGCGAGGGCGGTCGCCATCGAGAGGTCCCTAGAGGTGCGAGACAGGTAAGGGAGCCCTATGTGTGAGGCTGGGCAGCGGCCGGGCACAGCTGGGGGTGGGAGTCAAGGCGGAGACTGTGTTCTAGAAATTGCGTGTCGGGGTAGTTACACTTCTGTTGGGGCCTCACTTGGCACCGGAAGTGAGTGTCGTGCGGAGGATGCCGGGATGCAGGTCGCCTGGGAAATGCGTTTTGCAGCCGGATGGTCCCGGAAGCGGCGCTTAGGCGCGCGCTCCCAAACACAGTGGGACTGAGGATCGGACTCTGATCTGACAGCAACCTACGTGATTTCCCACACTCAGTAAAGGCTTGCGACCTTTGACACTTCGGTCCAATCCGACAGTCTCATCCCTAAATACCTCCTCCACAGATCCCTTCAGTGAATGCGCTACTCCAGCAGTTCTTTCTCACCTGGGGAGCGCTAAACACGTCCCAAAACAGCGTCCCACACACCGATCTGCAGCTGGGTGGCTTCAGGGCGAAACCTCCCTAGTCCTAGGTTGCCTCTGCCAGCGCCAGACGCTGTTCATCCTCTTTGTAAAGAGAATCGACCATCCCGAGACCCTTCAGGTTTCCAGCGCAGCTTCTTCACAAGTCGCGTTCCTTGTGTAATCCTTTAAAGACAGATGGTCTGCAAGCCGGGTTCGGTGGCGCTGCCTGTCATCCCAGCATTCGGGAGGCAGAGGCAAGAGGATCTCGAGTTCCTGGACAGCTAGGCTAGGTCTCAGACCTTACCTCCCGTCTCTCCCCATCCACCAACACTAGCTGGGCGTGGTAGCGCACGCTATTATCCCAACATTCTGCCTGAGACCGGCGGGTCTGTTGAGTTCATGGCTAGCCTGGTCTAGGAAACCCTGTGTCTCAGAAAGAAAAAAAGAAAAAGAAAAAAGAAGAAAACTGTAATGAGTCATAGTAGTACATGTTTTAAAATTCAAATAGTAAAAAATGAAATGTAAATCTCCATTTTCCCAGGTCTCAGATAACTGCTGAGACAATAGACATCTATACTGTGTCCTTTCTTTTTAAAAAACAAACAAACAAACAAAAAAGTGTGTGTGGAATTAGAGTTATAGGAAGTTGTGCGTCCCCCGATGTGGGTGCTGGTGGCCGAACTTGAGTCCTGTAAAAGCAATACATGCTCTTAACCACTGAACCATCTCTCCAGCCCCCCCCATTAAGTTCTTTTTCTTTTTAAAACAAAACAGCATACACAAAGCACTACCCTTTTTACACTCCACAGCATGTTGATACATGTTCATTACACAGATACCACTTTTAGTGGCTTTACAGTAGCCCATTACCTAGTTACACTCTACTCAGTTCTTTACTGAAAGTTCTCTTCCTGTTCTGCAGTTAGGAAATCTCACAGAGGATCTCTGTGATTTGGAGGCCAGCCTGGTCCACATATTGACTTCAAGAACAGCCCAGGTGTACATAGTGAGACCCTATCTCAAAAAGCAGAGTTGGGACTGGAAGGATGTCACAGTGGTTAAGAGTGCATACTGCTCTTGCAGAGGGTCTGAGTTCAATTCCCGGCACCCTTGTCTAGTAGCTCACTACTACCTGTAACTGCAGTTCCAGGGATATCCAGTGCGTCTGTTCTCCAGAATGCTTGTACTCATGACATAGCCTGACACAGGCACACATGAACATGTGATTAAAAGTAAAAATGAAAATATATACATACAAATTATATCTTAGAAGTGAAATTGTTAAAGCAAAGTGTTTGTTACTACATATTTTTATTTACATCCTTTCCAATAGAATGGTGAGATATATACACACTAACAATGTAACAATAAATGTAACAATAAATACTTTACATTCTATTAATAAGTACTTTGCTAAAATTTTACTTTCTGGTTTATTTCTGTGGCTTACAGTGCTAGGGATTAAATCCAGGGCCTTCAGCATGCTGGGAAGTACACTACTTCTTACCTCATTTCCAGGCTTGTAACTCCTATAGAGTCCTTCCTATATAAAGTCCTGACTCCTATAGAGTCCTTTCCAAATAAAATCCTATCTCTTCTAAAGCTCTTTTCTGGTGACTTTTTTTCCTCCCTAAGACGGTTTCCTGTCCTGGAACTCACTTTGTAGATCATGCTGGCCTTGAACTCACAAGATGGCTTTTTTTTTAAAAAAAAAAAAAAAATTAATTGGTACTAGGGACTGAAACTAGAAGCCTCCAGGTAAGCACTCTGTGATTAAACTATATCTCAGCCCTCGCTTTTAAAACAATTTTTTTAGATTTATTCATGTACGTGAGTGTCTGTATACCACCACCCAGATGCCTGGTGCCCTCAGAAGTGTAAAGGCATTGGATCCCTTAGAGCAGGAGTTAGAGATGGTCATGAGCAACCATGTGGGTCCTAACAACTGAACCCAGGTTCTCTGCAGGAGAAACAAGTGCTGTTAACCCCTGAGCCTTCTCACTGGCCTCCCCACCCCCATTTTTTTCTCAAAAGATTTGCTTATTTTTATTTTATGTGCTTGAATGTTTGTTTACATGTATGTCTTTTCATCCGTTTAGAGACCAGAAGAAAGAATTAGACCTCTGGAGCTGAACTTACAGGCAGTTCTGAGTAGCCATGTGGGCACTGGGAACTAAACCCAGGTCCTCTGCAAGAGCAACAAGTGCTCTTAACCACTGAGCCATCTGCAGATCTCTGTTTCTCTCTCTTTCTTATGCCTTTAGCATTTGAATTTCATTCTCCCTCTCTTTTATAAGATAGTAATAGTTTTATTGAAATGCTATACACATAAAATCAACCTCTTTAAAAAATATTACAAGTCAAGAGATCTTGTAAATCTACAGAATTGAAAAACATTTCATAGAGTTGTATAATATCTTTCATCATCCCAGAAGAAACCTGGTAACCATCACTACTAAATCCCTCCTCCATCCAGCCCTGTACCATTAGACTCTTTCTGTCTTTATTTTCCTATTCTGAATGTTTCATTCATGGAATCATACAATGTATGATCTTCTATATTTAGCTCCTTTCATGCAACATACTATTTCCAGTGGCTAATCGTGAGAAATCTTGCTCAACATATATATTCAGTAGTCTGCAAATAACATTACAGTGGATACCATATGATGCCCACTGCAGTCAGATGTCTGTAAGAAAGAAGACTATGCAGATGCAGAAATCTTAGGTTGTCTGTGGGAATAGAAAGGGTACACTTCCTTTGGAAAAAGCTTTTCAGGTCTGAAAATGTTCAGTGTTCAGAGGAGATAGGCATGTTTACTGTGTTTGTTGAACATTACACAATGTTTACTTGTACTGAAATATAAAATCCAGCATTGTGGTCCATACTTGTAATCCTGTCACGTAGGAGACTAAGGCAAAAGGATTATCAAGAGTTCGAGGCCCGCCTGGGCTACATAATAAATTCCAGGTCACAGAGTAAAACTCTAACTTAAAAAAATAAAAGAAGGAACTGGGAGGTGGTGGTGCACACCTTTAATCCCAGTACTCAGGGAGTCAGAGGCAGGCAGATCTTTGTGAGTTCGAGGCAGCCTGGTCTACAGAGTGAGTTCCAGGACAGCTAGAGATACACAGAGAAACCCTGTCTCGAGAAAACCAGCAAAACAAAAACAAAACAAAAAGGACCGGGTGGTGGTGGTGGTGCACACCCTTCATTCCGCCACTCAGGAGGTAGAGGCAGGGGGATCGTTGTGAGTTCAAGACCAGCCTCGCCTTGAACTACAGAGCTAGTTCCAGGACACTCAGGACTGTTACGCAGAGAAACCCTGTCTTGGGGGGAAAAAATGTGGGTAAACAAACATGACCTACCAATACACTGAAATACCGCATTAAATAACGATTTGCAGGAATTAGAATAATAGCTCAGCAGTTAAAAGTGCTTGCTGTTCTTTAGAGGACAAGAGTTCGGTTCCCAGCACTTCTATCAGGCAGCTTTTTAACTGCATGTAACTCCAGCTCCAGAGGATCCCATACCTTCTTCTGACCTCCATAGGCATCTGTATTCACATGTGCATATACTCATACAGACAGATACACAAATACAAATAAATCTCTGGAAACATTTTAATTAGTTGGGTATGCTACCTTATGCCTTTAATCAGAAGGCAGAGGAAAGTTACTCTCATTAGTTCCAGGAGTTTCAATTCAGCCAGGGCTACATAGTGAGACCCTGTCCCAGAAACAAAGCAAAAAGATTGTGCAAAGCTAATACAAATATGCATGTGTATGTGTATTTGTAAAGTTAGGTGTCTATGATTTTTACGTAGAATTGGCAGTATGTTATACAATCTGATTTGCCCCTATTTTTTTTTTTAAAGAATCACAAGAAGATTATCTCTTTTTCTTTTGATAAAAAAAAGCATTAGCCGGGTGATGGTGGTGCACGCCTTTAATCCCAACACTCAGGAGGCAGAGGCTAGTGTTTCTCTGTGAATTTGAAGCCAACCTGGTCTTCAAGAGCTAGTTGCAGGGCAGCTAGGACTGTTACACAGAGAAACCCTGTCTCGGTGAGGTGGGAGGAGAAAAGAAAAGATGGTTCTTATAGTAAAGTTCCTGCCTTGCAATTTGAGGACCTAAATTCTGATCTGTGGAACCCACATACAGAGTCAGGCACAGAGGTGCATACCCGTAATCCCAGTGCTTGTGAGGCAGAGCCAAGAGGATCCCTGGGGTTTGCTTGCCAACCAGTCTAGACAAAATGGTGAGTTCCAGGTTCAGTAAAGGACTCTGTTTCAAAAAATTAGGCATAAGGCTGGAGAGATAGTTCAGTGGTAAAGAGTATTTGTTGTTCTTGCAGAGTACCAGGGTTCAGTTTCCAGAACACACATGGTAGCTCACAATCATCTGTAACTCCAGTTCCAGGGGATCTGATGCATTAAAGGCAGTGGTGGCTCACGCCTTTACTCCCAGCACTCAGGAGGTAGAGGCATGTGGATCTCTCTGAGTTCAAGACCAGCCTAGTCTACAAAGTAAGTTCCAGGAGAGCCAGGGATACACATAGAAATCCTGTCTTGAAAAACAAAATAAAACAAAGAATTCAATGAAAAATAAGAAAACATAAGGGACTCAAAGATGTTATGTATTACATTAGGGAAGATGAGTGATCAGTTCTATACTGTAACTACTAGTGCTCCTGTCAGCTCTGTATAATGGCGTTATTATTGCTATATTACTTTCTTGTTAGAAGTATAAACTGTTACATTTCCATAGCAGTATCTGACATATATTCCTCAAATAATTGTCAAACATTGGGCCGTAGGTCCCATGGGGCCTTTTACTTGTGCTGGTGTTCCGCTCTGAGGACTGCCCAGTACTTCACGCAGGCCATGCATGTGCTCTGCTGCTGAGTGGGCCCGGCCCATCTTTGTCATATGACAATTGTCTTCTCTTGTTTTGCTTTAGGCTGCCAAGATCTCTATCTAGAGGAGCTGGAACCTGACTGGAACCCTGAGCAAGAGCTTTGCCAGGGGGAAACAGAATGTCTGCATTGTTACAGCAAACAAAGATCAGCCTTCAGAAGACTTAGGCCAGGGCACATCTCAGTGCACATGAGCATGCCTATCTGTGCCGTCTGATCATCACAGACTAATGAGACACACTTGAGGTTTCATGGACACAGGTGCCACTGTTCTCCGGGTGCCCTGGCAGCGGGTACAGGTAGGATTGGAAAGGATTGGGCCGGGTTCTAGAGGATCAGTAAAAGGGAAGTAACCCATCTTCCCTGCTCTCTGGTCTTTTCTTAGTGAGACAGGTTCCCATGTAGCCCAGGTTAGCCTTGAACTCCTTTGTAACTGAGGATGACACTGAATTCATATTCCTCTTGTCTACCTCCTGAGTACTGGGGTACAGGCATCTCCAGTTTATGCAGTGCTGAAGCAGCTCTCCAGTCCCAACAGTTAGGAGGCTAAGGCAGGAGAATCTGGAAGAATTTGAGACTAGCCTGGGCTACTGTCTTAGTTAGGGTTACTATTTCTGCAACAAAACACGAGCCAAAAAGCAAGTTGGGGAGGGGGGGGTTATTTGGCTTACACTTCCTTTTCACTGTTAATTCATCAAAGGAAGTCAGGACAGAAACTCAAACTGGACAGGAACCTGGAGGCAGAAGCCATGGAAGAGTGCTATTTACTAGCTTGCTCTACTTTTTTTCTTTCTTTCTTTTTTTTTTTTTTTTTATTTCAAGACAGGGTTTCTCTGTAGCTTTGGAGCCAGTCCTAGAACTAGCTCTTGTACACCAGGCTGGCCTCGAACTCACAAAGATCCACCTGTCTCTGCCTCCCGAGTGCTGGAATTAAAGGCATGAGCCACCACCGCCTGGCTCAGCCTGTTTTCTGACCACCAGCCCAGGGATAGCATCACCCACGATGGTCTAGGCCTTCCCCCATCATCAATCACAAATTAAGAAAATGCCCAACCTTATAAAGTCATTTTCTCAATTGAGAGTCCCTCCTTTCAAGTAACTCTAGACTGTGTAAAGTGGAAATTACCTAGCACAGCTAGATTTTGTTGTTGGGTTTTTTTGGGGGGGGGGGCTTTTATTTTATGACAGGGTTTCTCTGTGTATCTCTGACTGTCTTGGAACTCACTCTGTAGACCAGGCTGGCCTCGAACTCACAAAGATCTGCCTGCCTCTTCCTCCCTGAGTACTGGGATTAAAGGTGTGTGCCATATCATTGCCCAACTGCACAGCTCTATTTTTACAAGCCAATCTGAGCTACAAAGTGAGACTCAATGTCAAAAATAAATAAATAGAAAGCCCTCCCTCTCTTTTTATTTCTCTCAACGTTAACTTTGTGTAAATGTATTTTCCTTTCTTTCTAGGGGCTGTGAGCAATGGAACCAAACTCTGAGAGGACTAAAGTCCCAGCTTTCTTATCTGACTTGGGGAAGGCCACATTGAGGGGAATCAGGAAGTGTCCCCGATGTGGTACCTACAATGGAACCCGTGGACTGAGCTGTAAGAACAAGACGTGCGGAACCATATTTCGCTATGGTGCCCGGAAGCAGCCTAGTATTGAAGCTGTCAAAATCATCACAGGCACTGATGTGCAGGTGTACTCTGTGCGGCAAAGAGACCGGGGCCCTGACTACCGATGCTTTGTGGAGCTAGGTGTTTCAGAGACGACAATCCAGACAGTGGATGGGACAATCATCACTCAGCTGAGCTCTGGCCGGTGTTATGTCCCCTCATGTTTGAAAGCTGCCACTCAAGGCATCGTGGAAAACCAGTGCCAGCACATCAAGCTAGCAGTAAACTGCCAGGCAGAGGCCACCCCTCTGACGCTGAAGAGTTCAGTCCTGAATGCTATACAGGCCTCCCCAGAAACCAAACAGACCATCTGGCAGTTGGCCACAGAACCTACGGGTCCCCTGGTTCAGAGAGTCACTAAAAACATCATGGTAGTGAAATGCAAGGCGAGCCAAAAGCACAGCTTGGGCTATTTACACACGTCCTTCATGCAGAAAATCAGCTCCAGAAGCTTGTCAGAGCGCCGCTTCTTCTGCTCCTGCCAGACTCTGAAGTCACACAAGGCCAACGTTCCCAAGGCTGAGGCAGCCCCGAGGTGCATCCACTTCTTTGCTTGCCTCTGTGCCTTTGCCAGTGATGAAACATTGGCTCAGGAATTCTCGGACTTCCTAAATTTTGATGCCAGCGGTAGGTGGGGAGATTGACAGCTATTCAGTGTTTATAAAATGGCAGTGGAAGCGTGCCACTGCTGCCTCGGGAACTTGTCCTGATAGCCTTTGATTTCAGGTGCTAGATAGTGCAGATAAAAAGCACTCCTTTTTTCAGTGTGTGTGTTTGTGTGTCATGTGTGTATAGGTGTATATGTACTATATGTACAATGGCACACATGTACATATCTTAGGGCAGCTCTGTGATGTCAGTTCTTTCCTTCCACCGTTACAAGGGCTCCAGGTATTGAACTCAGGTCCGAATGGCAAGTACTTCTTCTATCTACTGAGTCATCTCACCAGTGCATCTTTTTTTAAAACACAGCAATAACAGAGCCAAAGTGTAGACAGGCGGAGGCAGCACATACCATTAATCCCAGCGCTCAGGAGGCAGGGGCAAGCCGATCTCTATGAGTTCAAGGACAGCCTGGTCTACAGAGCGAGTTTCAGGACAGCCAGGGCTACACAGAGAAACCTTGTCTTGAAAAAAAACTCTGTCAAAAAAATAAAAATAAAACATAGTGTTTTGCTAAAGTAACACAGCTGCACTCAAACTCAATCCTCTTGCCTCTCCTACATGCTGGGATTATAGGACAAAGCCACCACTCCTGGCTAGCATTCCTTCTTTGAATTCCAGCCAGCATAGCACAGGCATAAAAGTTTGATTGGATAGTTAAAACTGTTAATAATGAGAGATGAACATTTTTGTTGAGACAATGAATTTAGCAAAGTGTGTGTGTGTGTGTGTGTGTGTGTGTGTGTGTGTGCGCACTCACACATGCTGGACGTGGAACTCAGAGCCTCATACACTCTAAGCAAGTGCTCTGCACCCAAGCCACTTCCCCATTCCTAAATAGAGCACAGTATTTGGGGGAGTTCTTTCAAGTAATTTATTTTGCATTAGGCAACTGGTCTTTCCTTTTTTTTTTCTTGGAGTCAGATTTTTTTAAACTTTCTTTGTTAGTTAGGATCTCATACTTTCTCCTAGATAGTTGTAGTAATTCAGAAACTTTTTTTTTAAGGTCTTAAAGATATAATTGTGCCCCAGTTAGGCTGCCGCTCAGAATCGTCTGTCTCAGCTTGTGAATCTGCTGCCTCTAAGCCACGGAAGAGGAAGAAGGATGAAGTATCTGGTGAGACAGTTTTACTTATTTGTTTGGTATTTGGAGATTGTCTTTTGTCTTTCATTGAATCTGAGGAATTATGAGAAAGGACTCTAGCTCTTTGTTTTGTTTTTGTTTTACAAGACAGGGTTTCTCTGTGTAGACCTGGCTGTCCTTGAACTCACAGAGATTCGCCTGCCTCTGCCTCCTGAGTGCTGGGATTAAAGGAGTGAACAACCACCACTTGTCTTAGATGCTTTAGATTATTATCAAATCAATTTTTATAATTTTACAGAATTTAATATGGTATTTTATTTTATGTGTGTTTTACCTGTATGTATACACATACATGTGTGTATGTTCACCTATGTTTGTGTAGCGTGTATGTATCTGGTACCTGAGGAGGCCAAAGAATATGGAATCCCCTGGAACTGGAGTCACAAGAGGTGTAAGCCACCATGCAGGTGTTGGGACCTAAACCCAACTGGTTTCTCTGCAAGAACAACCAGTGCTCCTAGCTGCTCATCCATTGCTCTAGACCCAGGTTTGCAGACTTCTTTTAAGATTATTTCTTTTTGTCTGGGCTGGAGAGGTAGCTTAGTGGGTAAAGGCTCATGCTATCAAGCCTGAGGACCTGAGTAATTGAGGTCAGTCCCTGGGACCCACGTGATGGAACAAAAATGCTAACTCCCATAAATTATCCTCTGACCTCTACATGTGCTCTGTGGCACACCCATAAACACACATACAAAAATAGATAAAAATATTGAGGGCTGGAGAGATGGCTCCGCAGTTAAGAGCACTGGCTGCTCTGGAAGACCCAGGGTTAATTCCCAAGCACCCAAATGGCAGCTCACAACTCTCTGTAACTCTAGTTCCAAGGGTTCTGATATCTTCACAAAGATATACATAAAGGCAAAAACAGCAGTGCACATAAAATAAAAATAAATTAATCTTTAAAAATCAATCAAAATGTAACTGTGTGTGTGTGTGTGTGTGTGTGTGTGTGTGTGTGTGTTCTTGAGTGAAGGTTGGTTTTCTCCTACTGTGTGGCTCCAAGGATTTGAACTCGGATCTTTAGGTTTGACAACATGTACCTTTCTCCACTGAGCCATCTTATTGACCTGCAGATTTTGCCTGGAGAGTGATACGTTGGAACTGATATTTTTGAGACAGAGTCTCACATAACTGAGTCTAACTTTGAATTTACTATGTAGGTTTAACTCTTGATCCTTTTGCCTCTTCCTCCCACCTGCTAAGGTTACATACCTGGCTGCAGAAATGATGCCATGTTTTGTTTTGGTCTGGTTTTTGGATTTAGGTTTGCTTTTTCAAGACAGCTTTTTTGTGTAACCCTGGCTCTCCTAAAACAAGCTCTGTAGACCAGGCTGCCTCAAGCTCACAGGGATCTATCTCTGCCAGCCTCTACTCGGGAGTGCTGGGATTAAAGGCATGAGCCACCACCATCTGATTTTGTTTTCTTTTTTGATACAAGATCTCCTAAATCCCAGGGTAGCCTCAAAGTGGAAGATGACCTGAATTTATTCTCCTGCCTCCACTTCCTGCTTGCTGGGATTACAGGTTTATGCCACCATCCTCTGTTCTTAGGGCATGGAGGCTCAATCCAGGGTTTAGAGCATATTAAGCGTGTACTCCACCAGCTAAATTGCTTCCCATTCCTTAGGTGTGTGAAGTGTTGTAATCTAATCTGTGTTCTAGGTGCACAGGTGACCAGCTCACTGATGCCGCAAGACACCGTAACCAGCAGTGCAAGGAAGAGTGCCGTGAGAAAGCCTGTGGTTGCTTCTTCACTGAAAAGGCAGGGTAAGTTTCCCTTCCTAGGGTGGAAGCCATCCGGAGGTAGCCTAAAGGAATAATCAAGACAAACGCTGTGTTGTCTCCTGTGTTGTGTCATTGACATGAACAGCAGCAGCGGACAGGGTCACCGCTGCTGAGGGCTCTCCTCTTCTCCAAGGTGCAAATCATGCTCAAAACCAGGCTAGAATGGAAAGATGATCCAGCAGTTAAAAGAGCATTTTTTTTCCCTCTAAGAGTATTTATTGCTGCTATGTCATGAGTTTGGATCCCACCACTTTCTTGGGCAGCTCACGAACACCTGTAACTCTAGCTCCAAAGGATCTCATATCTTCTGGCCTTGGAAAAACACATACACACAAAAATAAAACAATCTCGGCCAGTTGTGGTGGCACACCTTTAATCCAGCGCTGGGAAGGCAGAGGCAGGTGAATCTCTTTGTGTTCAAGGCTGCCTAGTCTACAGAGCTAGTTCCAGGATAGTTAGGGATGTTACACAGAGAAACCAAGTCTCGAAAAAAATGGAAAAAAAAAAGGTGGGGGGCTCAATGGAACTCTTTTAGAGAGGAATTGGGTTCAATTCCTAGCACGTACTTCAACTCACTTGTTGTATGCAACTCAGTGTGAAGACCACTGGCTCTGAACTTCTGATTCGACTCCAAAAGTAGCTCCAACTCCAGGGGATTCACCACCCTCTCTGCCTCCAAGAGCACTGAACAGGCATGGTGCATACACATGCTGTGTAAAAAATAAATAAAATCTCTAAATTTATTGTTTTATTATTTAGTCTATATACACCTGTTGTTTCGCCTGCATATATGTCTGTGTACTTGTATTCAGTGCCCTCAAAGGCCAAAAGAGGCTGTTGGATCCCCCTGAGACAGTTGTGAGGTGTAGTGTGGGTGCTGAAAATTGAACCCAGCTCATTTGGAAGAGCAACCAGTATTCCTAACTGCTGAGCCATTTCTCCAGTTTAATTTTTTTTAAATATTTATTTATTTATTATGTATATAATATTCTGTCTACATGTATGCCTGAAGGCCAGAAGAGGGCACCAGACCTCATTACAGATGGTTGTGAGCCACCATGTGGTTGCCAGGAATTGAACTCAGAATCCTTGGAAGAGCAGGCAATGCTCTTAACCACTGAGCCATCTCTCCAGCCCCTCCAGTTTAATTTTTAAATTAAAAAATAATAAATTATGCTGCCTATGTGGTGGTGTACTTCTGCAATGTCAGTAGTAAGGAAGTAGAGGCAGAAGTTTCAATCACAGTTCAGAGCCAGCCTGGTCTGCACACTGAGTTCCAGGCCAGGTAGGGCTGCATGCGAGACCTTACTTTAAAGAACTAATATGAAATAATAATAGTAATGCATGGAAGTGTTTGTTGTCTTGACTGTGGCTGAACATATGGTAGAATGCAGAGCTGTGTGCACCCACCACACACACACACACAGAGTAGATTGCAGAGCTGTGTGCACCCACCACACATACACAAACACACACACACACGATAGAATGCAGAGCTGTGTGCTCCCACCACACACACACACACACACACACACACACACACACACAATAGAATGCAGAACTGTGTGCACCCACCACACACACACACACACACGATAGACTGCAGAGCTGTGTGCACCCACCACACACACACACACACACACACACACGATAGACTGCAGAGCTGTGTGCACCCACCACACACACACACACACACACAATAGAATGCAGAGCTGTGTGCACCTACCACACACACGATAGAATGCAGAGCTGTGTGCACCCACCACACACACACACACACACACACACACGATAGAATGCAGAGCTGTGTGTGTGCACCCACCACACACACACACTAGATTGCAAAGCTGTGTGCACCCACCACACACACACACACACACACACACACACAATAGAATGCAGAGCTGTGTGCACCTACCACACACACACTAGATTGCAAAGCTGTGTGCACCCACCACACACACATACTAGAATGCAGAGCTATGTGCACCCACCACACAAGTGTATGGAAAGCTGGTGAAGGGCAAATGACTGTGTCCTGTCATTTTCTCTAGTGAGTGTTTATTCTGTACATTTTACAACGCTACTCTGGGGAATCTAGGTGAGGGGTATACAAGCTCTTGGAGTTTTGTTGTTTTAAGTTTTGAGACGGGGTCTCACTCTGTAGCCCAGTGTGTCTTCCAACTACAGCTCTTATTGCCTTAGCCACCTGAGTACTTGGGTTATAGGTGTGCACCATCGCACCCAGGAAAGCTTTGTATTCCTTACAACTGTATAAGAACATACAATCATATCAAAAAGTTGTATATATTCATTTAGAAAAAAAACTTAAAAATTACTGAAAATAATTTTGTATTTTGTTTTTCAAGACAGGGTTGCTCTGTGTATCCCTGGCTATCCTGAAATTCACCCTGTAGACCAGGCTGTAGCAAGCTTTTTTGTCAGTCTCCAGCTCCCAAATAATGACATGGAGACTTCTTAATAATTATGAAAGCTTAACCTTGTATAACTTAGGCTTGTTCGTAACTAGCTCTTACAACTTAACTTAATCCATTTATATTAATCTACATTTTGTCATGTGGTGTTACCTCTCTTCTATCTTGCACCTACTGTTTCCTCTCTGTGTTTGACTGACAACTCTACCTTTCTTCCCAGAGTTCTCTCTCTGCCCAGAAGCCCCACCTAGACCTTCTGCCTAGCTATTGACTGTTCAACCTTTTATTACACCAATCATCACAATACACCTTCACATAGTATACAAATATCCCACAACATTAGGCTGGCCTCAAATTCAAATATCTGATGCCTCTGCCTCCCAAGTGCTGCCAACATCTGAGGAAACAAAATTATTGTTATGGTTTGGTTTTTTGGCTTGTTTGTTTGCTTGTTTTTTCAAGACAGGATATTTCTGTGTAACTGTCCTGGCTGCCCTGAAACTAGCTATGTGGACCTGGCTGCCCTCAAACTCAGAGATGCGCCTGCCTCTGCCACCCAAGTTCTGGGGTTAAAGCTGTTTGCCACCACTGCCCACCCAGCTGAAATTTAAAAATTTTTTAAAGCTGTAAGTTATAGCTTTTGTTTTCTGACGCAAAAGATTGAACTAGGGCCTCAACTATGCCAGGCGTGTATACTCACACTGAGCCCCATATGCCCCCAGCTCTTCATTCTGGCCCCTTTAACTTCCATCCCTTGTTACTGTATTTCTCTGTTGTTTCCTCTAGGGCTTCAAGATTTTAACCATTTCCCTTTTATATAATGATAAGTCTTCTACGTTTCTGCATACATGTGAACATGCCATAACAAGTCAAAGTGAATGACCTCCAAGTTGTGTGCTCAACTTTTTGTTTTATTCTTATGTAGGTGGACATTTTTCTCCTGCCCCCTAGTTCCCAAATAATAAACACAGAGGCTTAATATTATTATAAATGCTCAGCTGATAGCTCAGACTTGTAGCTAGCTAACTCATACATTTGAATTAACCCATATTTCTATTTATGCTTTGCCACATGGCAGTATTTTTGTTGGCATGGCATGTTCATTTCCTGCTCCCTCTGCATCTCACTCACAACTCCTGACTCCATCTTCTCCTTCCCATTATCCTTAATTTGGTTTCCCTGCCTTAACATAGTAAGATTACATACAAAAATACAGTTATTAAGATTTACAGTTATATCTAATCTATTTATATTTGGCAAAATTAGAGATAATACTCTGTTATCTATCTTACCTTTCTGAGTCCAAAGTTTTGTACCTAACTAAAGAAAACTATAGCTAGCTAGTCCTCAACTCCACCAAAAACTCCAGAAGGGTAAAATGTTACCTAATGACAGGGACCTCAAGCTTACTGGACAGTCATTCAAAGTTTCTCTGTAATGTTGGGGCATCCAACTCTGGCTTACACACTTTGCATATCTAACAGACTTTCCTGTGAAGCAGAAAATTTTGAAGAACTGTCCTACATTGTCTTAGCAACATTTGGCAATTGCCTTTCTTGCATCCTGCTGGTCCAGTTTGACAGTAACTGTCAGCATTTAAACCAAGGGCAGTTTCTTCACCCAGATGGCTAGCTTTAGCCATGAAGAAAACAAACTCTGATGGCATTTCTTCAATGCCCGTCATGTCATCCTCTTTGAAGTAATTGGTGCTGCCAGGAATAGACAAGTCTCACTGTTAAAAAAAAATCTGAGTTCTTAAACCATTTCAAATGCCATATTCTGCAGGTATTTAAAGTGTTTGAAGATTGCCTATCTACCCAAAATGTATCTCTGTATGACCTTGAAAACCTGTTTACTATTATAGATAACTGTTTTAATCTGTATTTCTTAATTATATATTACATTTCTTAAAATACTTTGCTTTTTTAAAGATTTATTTATTTATTATGTATACAGTGTTCTGTCTGTGTGTATTCTGCAGGCCAGAAGAGGGTGCTAGATTCCATTATAGGTGGTTTTTGAACCACCATGTGGTTGCTGAGAATTGAACTCATGACCTCTGGAAGAGCAAACAGTGCTCTTAACCTCTGAGCCATCTCTTTAGCTCTGTATATTACATTTTTAAATGAACTTTATAAACATAATACCCTAAACTAGAGTAGAAATATATATATATATACAAAATTATCTTTAAATTTATATCAGTAAATCAAATGTATATTAATATAAAATATGTAAGATTAATAGTTGTTTTTGAATAATGTAGATTCAGTAATCTACCCTTTTATCCTATCATTTCTATATCACATCCTCCTTTCTTTTTTTAGAAAGAAAGTTAAATCTCTGGATTTAACTATTTTGTTTAACCTTATTTTGACTTATTTGACCAATAACAATTTGTAAACAACCCCACCCCTTAAATAATAATAAATATCCATAGCCCATCTTGTGAGAATGTGGATATAGTTCTTTAGACTACTTCCTGTTGATTATGGATGCTGGTAATCCTTGGACCCTAAGAAAATTTAGGATAATTGTTAATTCTTGACTGTAGTATTATGCGAGGCTGGATCATCTCAGTCAGCAGCCTGGAAGCTGTCTGGATGTTGGATCACCAGGGCCATAGTTTTCATTGGTGTCTGTTCCCCTTGCTCTAAAAATATATAAACTTTTTTTAAAGGTGACATACATATCTATCTTAATACAGGTATAGATTGTGCATTGGGCACAAGTCAGCCAAAGGTGATTTTTGTTTTATGTTTGAACAGGTAAAATATACACCATATGTTATGTAGTTCTTTTAGGTTCATTTCTTTGTATTTGTAGCCAGATTTTTCAAGGGATCTTCCTCAATCAGACCTGATTTTTCTTAACCCAGAATAATCAGAGCCTCTCATTTCCTGTGGAAACAAAAGCATAACCTTTCCCCAAAGTAATATATCTTTTGACTTTTTGTTTGTTTGCTTGCTTTTTGTTTTGTTTTATTTTTGTTTTTTCGAGACAGGGTTTCTTTGTAGCTTTGGAGCCTGTCCTGGAACTAGCTCTTGTAGACCAGGTTGGCCTCGAACTCACAGAGATCCACCTGTCTCTGCCTCCTAAGTGCTGGGATTAGAGATGTGCACCACCACTGCCTGGCTATATCTTTTGACTTAAATTTTGAGGTCAAGATAATTTTAAAATGTGTAGTTTGGTTTAACATGGCAGTTTTCATAATCCAAGGTCTCTTAGCAGTCAAAAATTTTAAAGACAACACAATAATATAATCTACACTTTCTGTGAATTTTCCATCTTTATGTGGCTATTTTGTTGTTTTATTATTCTGTTCCTTTTTTAAAAACTTCTCTACCCTTTTTCTTTTCTTTTCCAAGACTACATATAGTTTTGAACACACTGTAGTCCATTTAGAGGTTTTTATTGTTGTTTGTCTGAATCTGTCCTTACTGAGCATCTGTAACCTTTTCTGTCTGCATGAGCAAGAAAACGACAACAACTGCTGTGTAACTTAGATCATGGCCTGCTGGTGCGGCTCCTCCCCGTTGCTTCCCCAAGAGTGTAGTCTCATGGTGGAGGCACATTTACCACCAGCTCTGAAAGCCATGTTTACTACCCCAACTTTGGGAAGTTTCTAGATCCTTGCTGCCACCAAGTAGCATCCTGCTGGCTGCTCATAAACACCATATAAATGTTTGGTAGTAGGACCTCTTAAAAGAGCTACCTGTTTTTGCTGCTGGCACTGAGCCAGAAAGTTATCTTTTAAAAGAGATATGCCTCTGCTCAATGCCAGCAAACAGCCCACTGGAGAAAAAGCAGCTACCAATAAGCTGTGCTTGACTCTGTTCTTGTGTGTCTAGAATCCTTCCTTAAACCTTGACAGGTTTTATGTGAAAATTTTGGCCATACTTAGGAACACTGTATATAAATGAAAATTCCTTAACCACTCTGAGGCTTATATTAATTGTAAATGCTCAGCCAATTGCTCAGGCTTATTACTAACTAGCGCTTACCTTTTAAGTTAACCCATATTCCTTATTTACACTCTCCCATGTGGCAGTACCTTTATTAGCATGGCATGTTTATCTCTTGCTGCCTCTATACCTGCTGGCTACTCCTGACTCCATCCTTCCAATCAACCTTAGTTTGTCACCCTGCCAAATATTCCTGCCTGGCTACTGACCAATCAGCATTTTATTAAACCAATTTGAGTGAAAAATCTTTATAGTGTACAAGAGGATTATTCTGCAACATTCTTATTTTTTATTACTAGTTTTATTTAATGTGGACAGGTGTTTTGCCTGTGTCTATGTCTGTGTAATATATGAGTGACAAATACCTGCAGCGGCCAGAAGGGGCATCTGATCTCCTTGGAACTGGAATTATAGACAATTGTAAGATGACTTGTGGGTCCTGGAAATCAAATCCAGGTCTTCACGAGCAGCCAGTGTTCTTAACCTCTGAGCTATCTCTCCAGACCCTGGTTTGGCTTGATTTGGTTTTGAGACGGTCTCACTACGTAGCCCTTAGCTATCCTAGAACTTGATATGTAGATCAGGCTGGCCTTGAACTCATAGAGATCCACTTGCTTCTGCCTCCTGAGTGCTAGGGTTAAAGGCATGAACCACTACACCCGACCAATCTTTTTTCTCAAAACTTGCTATATAGCCACAACTAGCCCTGAACTCATGTTTCTCCTCCCTCTATGTCCCAAATAGGCATATATCACCACTCCAGGCATGCCAGTCTTAGTAGGAAACAAATAGTTTCATTACTGAGAGAATTTGTGTATGCAAATCCATACTCAGAATTGAAAGTAATTTCTCTAAGGGTATAGGATCCCTAGGAACTGGAATTACAGGTGGTTGTGAGGATCAGGGTTAGAGTGCTCAGGAAGATCAGCACGTGTTCTCAGCTGCTAGCATCTTTCTAGCCTGGGGTAATAGTCTTAAACCCATTGGTCTTGAGGGCTTTCATTCATTTTTGCAAATGAATTTACTTTTGTTCTTTTGAGACAGGGTATCATGTAACCCAGACTAGCTTCAAACTTGCAATGTGGCCCAGGTATGCCTGGAACTTACCATTCTCCTACCTCTACCTCCCAAGTGCTGAGATTACAGGGATACACCATCAGGCCCAGTATAAATGGATTTTTTTTTCAAGTTTTTATGGGACTGGAGAGATGGCTCAGCAGTTAGGAACACTTGCTACTCTTAGAGAAGATCCAAGTTCAGGTCCCAGAATTCACATTGGGTAGCTCATGAGCACCTATAACTTCAGCTTCAGGGGATTCAATGGCCTCGCAGACCTCAGAGGGTACTGCATGCACATGGTGCATATACATATATGTAGGTACCCATGTATACACATAAATAAAAATAAATATTTAAAAAAATGTTTGGGAACTGAAGAGATGGCTCAGAGGTAAAGAAAACTGGCTACTCTTCCAGGGGTCTTTGAGTTCAGTTTCCAGCAACCACATGGTGGCTCAAATCATCTAGAGTGGGATCTAATGCCCTCTTCTGGCATAAGGTTGATAGAGCACTCATACACATTAAATAAATAAATCTCTAAAAAAGAAGTCTGTTATCACACTGCACATCATAAAAATGTATAATTGTTGTATGTCAATTAAATAGAAAAAGTCCTGGAACCTATTTCACTTGGTTTATTTTCTTTATACTTAATTTTTATGTTCTTTTTTCTTCTAAACTATTTGACCGTTTCAAGCTTCAGTTAATTATTTATTTTGAAAGAAGAATAAAGTTAATGAAAAAAGATTTTTTTTTTCCTTTTCCTAGTCTGTGGTCAGCTGTTAGATGAGGCACAAGTGACTTTGTCCTTCCAAGACTGGCTGGCCAGTGTCACAGAGCGTATCCATCAAACCATGCACTATCAGTTTGATGGTAAGTATGCTGGAAGTAGGAAGCATCAAAGGGATACGCAATAGTTCTGCTCTGATTTGTGGGAACAATAAGTGAACTCACGTTCCCAAAACACAGAACCACAAGAAAGTAAAAGTCAGGCTGGGTGTGGCAGTGCAGAGCCTGGGGGATTGCCCTGAGTTACAGAATGAGACCTGCTTTGTTGTTTTAAAGAAGAGTGAAATAGAGGTATAGCTTAATGTTAGAGCATGTGTTGTGCATACACAAGTCTCTGGGTTCAGTCCCCTGTACTAAGAAAGGAAAATAAGCTACCCAGGTGGCTCGGCAGTAACGGCACCTGCTGCCAAGCCTGACAACCTGAGTTTGATCCCCAGAACCCATGAGGTAGAAGGAGAGAACCAGTTCTCACAAGTTGTCCCCTGACCTCTATGTGACAACACATCCTCCCCTCCCCTATAAATAAATAAATGAATATAAAAACAACAAACAAGCAAAAGTAGGAAAAAGTAGACATCGAGGTGGAAAGAACTAAGGAATCATTATTAAATAATTATCATTACTGGAGTACAGAACCTGCAAAGTGACTTTAGAGATGGAAGAAAAAAGAGTAGCAGATAAAAACTGTTGCCAGCCTAGGTCTTTGTCTTTGCATCTGTGTCTTGTGGGACAGATGTCAAAGTCTTGTGTGTATTGTAAATCAAAGCAGGGAGGGGAAGGCTCAAGCAAAGCCTAAACCTGTGAAAACTAACAGTTGTATCTGGTGCAGAGCTGAAGAAGGGTGGGGCACATAGGGTGGGTCAGAGCAGAGGCGATCATTAGTGCGTGCCCACTGCTGAGCACATTCTAGGTGGATGGCATGGCAGTTCATCTTTGTCTACTTGACTAGATCTGGGTTCGTCCAGAAACACACCACTGAGTGTGTGATGAGGAAAATGACAGATTGAGTGAGTAACACAATCCCATGAGTTGGGATGAAAACAAGAAGTACAGCAACCAACACATCTCTTGGCTTTCTTTTTTGTTGTTTTGTTTTGAGACAAGGTTTCTCTGTGTAGCCCTGGCTATCCTGAAACTCACAATGTAGACCAGGCTGACCTTGAACTCACAGATCTGCTTGCCTGCCTCTGCTGGTATTAAAGGTGTGTACAACCATGGTCCAGCTCATCTCTGCTTTCTGACTTTGGTTGTGATGGGACCAGCTACCTCACACTCCTGCTGTCCATAGCTAGACTCTCTCTCGTCACCCTGACTTCCCCACCATGATGAAGCTGTGAGCCCAAACAAGCCCTTTTCTTCCTAAGCTGCTTTTGTTGGCAATTGTTCCAGCAGAGTTCCTAATATAAGTTTCCTAGCTTGATCAGGTATGGAGAACTCCATTCTTTTGGAGGCGTTTGAACTAATTGACCCTCAGAATCCACCCAAAAACTGAGTTAGATGGTGTGAACTTTTAATCCCAAATGCTAAGAGGGTGGCCAGACACTCTAGCCTAATTGACAAGCCTCAAAATCCAGTTACGGGGGCTGGAAAGATGGCTCAGAGGTTAAGAGCACTGACTGCTCTTCCAGAGGTCCTGAGTTTAATTCCCAGCATCCACATGGTGGCTCACAGCCATCTATAATGAGATCTGGTGCCCTCTTCTGGCCTGCAAGCATATATGGAAGGAATGTTGTATATGTAATAAAACAAATAAATCTAATAAAAAATTTGAAAAAAAAAAAAAGAAAAGAAAAAAAGAAAAAAAAATCCAGTTACGGAGGAGGGGAGACGGGAACAGTGACATAGCTCAGCAAGTAAAGGCACCTACCACCAAGTTTCATGACCTGAGTTTAACCCCTAGACTCATCCGTGGTAGACAGGGAGAACTGACTGCTGCAGATTACCTTCTGATACACGCACACCTGCACATGTGTGCCATAGCCTGCATGTACTCTCTCTCCTCTCTATCTCTTTCTCTCTGAAAACAAATCAGGACTAGAGTGATGGCTTAGCAGTTAAGAGCACTTACTGATCTTACAATGGATATGAATTCAGTTCCCAGCACCCACGTGTTGGCTCCAGATCCCCAATTCCAGGGGATCTGACACCTCCTGCTTTCCTCAGGTACATACATAGTACATACACAAACATGCAAACAAAACACTTAAATCCTTAAAAATTGTTTTAAAATAAATAGATAAATTTAAAAAATGTGTTAATAAGCAAAACCACACAGACAGCAAAGACAGGAACATAGTCCTAAAAAAAACCTTGAAGGTCACCTCTGACCTCCACACACCTGCAGACAAGTACACATGCACCTGCTCACATAAATGCACACATACATCTTTACACACCAAGTACTAGCTAAGTTTTGACATTGACATTTTACAAGTGGGCAATTCAGGAGGTGGTAATGCATCCCTTTAATCCCAGCACTCGGAGGAGGAGGCAGGTGTATCTTTTGAGTTCCAGAACAGCCAGGGAAACCCTGTCTTGAAAAACAAAACAAAAAAGACAAAATTGAGTACAGAGAAAAGTATTTCTATTCTAATTCATCTTTCACTCGTATTTACTTGTTTGGAGTTTCTGTGTTTTGATCTTTTATGTGTACATGTGTGACTCTGTGTGTGTGCCTCACATTAGAGCAGTTGCCACAGAGGCCGGAAGACAGTGTCAGGCTCCCCAGATTGGGAGTTGCAGATGGTTGTGAGCCACCTGACACTGGTGCTGGTACCAGTGCTCCGATCCTCCGGAGGAGCAGCAAGTGTGGAGCCATTTCCCCAACCCCCTAATTTATGTTTTCGTTTTTTGTGTTTGAGAGCTATGTAACCCAGAGTGGCCACAAACTCACAATCCTGCCTCAGCCTCTAAAAATGCTGGGATTAAAGAGTCTCAACATGCCTAACTCATTTTAATGTATTCTTTAACGTTAGAAAAATATTTAGATTTATTTGAATGGATAATTTGCCTGCATGTTTGTATGTGTACCATATGCGGGCCTGGTATCTGTGAGGGTCAGAAGAGGTAATCCTCCTGAAACTGGAGTTATAGTTGGTTGTGAGTCACCATGTGGGTTCTAGGAACCAAACCTGGGTCTTCTGCAAGAGCTCTGGAGTTATAGTTGGTTGTGAGTCACCATGTGGGTTCTAGGAACCAAACCTGGGTCTTCTGCAAGAGCAACAAGAGCTCTTAACTGCTGAACTAACTCTTTAAGTCAACTAGAGTCTTTTTCTCAGAGCCATGCATGGTGGCACACTCTGTAATTTTAGCACTCATGGGACAGAGGAAGAAGGATCATGACAGGTTTGAGGTCAGCCTGATCTACATAGTGAGTTAAATTCAAACCAGCCTGTGCTATAGAAAAAGACCATGTCTAAAAAATGTCTTTCTTAGGCAGTCGTGGTGGCACATTCTTTTAATCCCAGCACTGGTGAGGCAGAGGCAGGTGGATCTCTGTGAGTTTGTGACCAGCCTGTTCCAGGATAGCCAGGGCTACAAAGAGAAATACTGTTTCAAACAAAACAAAACAGAGTCTTTCTCTAAGGTGAGCCACAGCTCTGTGCTTATCCATGGAACTCTAGATGTTTCCTTCTGCTAGGATTAAGAAAAACTGAGCTCATGCACCCCTCTACAGTCAACTCTGTTGACTTTTTCTTCATCCAAATTAAGAGATTAGGATGTTTTCCCACATTTAATGTGCCGAGGAGTCACAGGTGATACTGACTGTACCTGCCACACCCAAACCCTGTAATCTTTAGCACTCATGGTTCTGACCATGAAAGTGAGAGCAACCTCCTGCTTTGCTTAGACATGAATGCAGCTGGCAAGTGTCTGGGCATGGAAGGCAGGAGTTAATCAAATAGACAAGCCCATCAGAGGCTCCTCGGCTCTACTTCAGTGTTCTCAGTTCTTATGCCTTTCAGTGGGGGAAGTCTACTCTGCTGGTGGTTACACAACTAGCAATCTGAAGTCATTCTTGGTGGAGGATAGGTATGTTATGAGCAAGGGATGAAGGGTAACACCGATGCAGTCCTTGGCTCATGAAATCCCATTAGCCTTTTTGCCTTTGAATAAAGAAACCTCAGGTATTATTATTATTGTTATTATCATTACATCTTATTTTGTTGGGAGAAGGGCACATTCATGCCATGGCCAATGTATGTCAGAAGACAGCTTGCAGGAGTTGGTTCTCCCTTTCCACCATGTGGATTTCATGAATTGAACTCAGGTTATTAGACTCAGCGGCAAATACCCTTACACATTGACCTGTCTCCCCAGCCCACAGCAGGTAATTTTGATTACTGCCCCATTCATTCCTTTCCTTTTCCCTCTCATTGCACAGTAAGAAAACAACCAAGTTTCCTTTAATAACATCCTTCCTTTTTCTGCAGGTAAACCAGAACCCCTGGTGTTCCACATTCCTCAGTCCTTTTTTGATGCCTTGCAACAGAGAATATCCATAGGAAGTGCAAAAAAGCGGCTCCCCAACTCCACCACAGGTGCGGAGTCTCCCTAGGAAGAGTAGTAACAATTGTGTGGAAAAATCTACAAGGGACTTCAGGGTTAGCACGTCTGGGTGTGTCACTGGAGCATGAAACCTGCAGTAACTAGCTCTTAGAGCAGTGGCCAACCCTCCAAAAGCAGATACTTTCCCCAGTAAGTGTGAATGGAAACATTCAGGAAATGTAAACCTCATAAAAGACCAGCAAGGACTGTTTGATACTTCTAGGTATGCTACAGTTTCCACAAAAACATTGAAGGCCTAGTGGCCAAAAACCTAAAGGAGTATTAATAAATATGTCATCAGTATGCAAATGGAACTGAGGTTCCCCTCTCTCAAACACGATTGCTTACCAGCATCTTTGAGAGCATTTGTGTCAAACTGACAGAAGTCCAGAGGGGAGCTCTCCAAAACCTGGTCTGGAGGAAACTTTTCCAGTAGAACATTAAGAATATAATTCTGCCAGGTGGTGGTGGCGCACACCTTTAATCCCATCACTTGTGAGGCAGAGGCAGGTGGATCTCTGTGAGTTTGAGGCCAGCCTGGTCTATAAAGTGAGTTCCAGAACAGCCTGGGCTATTAGACAGGGAAACCCTGTCTTGAAAAACAAAATTATAGAATAAAATAAATAACTAATATAGTTCCAACCTGGTATCTTTCATCACAGCACTCAGGAGGCAGAGGCAGGCTGATCTCAAAGCAAGTTCCAGGACAGTCCAGGCTACTGGAAACTCTGCCTCCCCCCCCAAAAAAAAACCCACTAAAATAAATAAAAATAGAATATAATTCCTTAGCAAATACTGTTAGAATGAGCCTCCACCAGTAAGATTAGAACTTCAGAAAGTTGCTGTAGGAAAACAACAGCAACTAAAAACCCAAAAACCATGTGTTAGTTACTGTTCTGGTTGCTGTGTCAAAATATCCCAAGAATGCAACTTAGTAGAGAAAGATTTATTTTGGCTCATGATGAGGAATTGATGGCAGCAGGAGGAAGCAGCTGGCCACATGGCATCCCCAGAAAGCAGGGAGAAATGAACGCTGATGCTCAGCTTGGTCTCTCCTTCTTACTCTGTCTAGGACCCTAACCCACAGAATGGCACCATCCATATTTAGATGCGGTCCTCCCACCTCGGTTAATCTATAACTCCCTGAAAAACACACTCAGGCTGTTTCCATGGTGATTTTTAAATCCCATCAAGTTGACAGTATTAACAGTCATAAGACCACGTGTTGGTAACTTGACACAAAGCACATCACTCTAAACCTTGATATTCACCCCTGGTTTCCATAGGTACATGGCCCTCTTATTATACAGAATACATCCAGTTCAACGTCCTAAGTTCACATAGGCTCTAACATTTCCAGTGGGTCTCATCTGACTCGTCAGGCTTGTGACCAGCTATTAATGGGAACCAAGTTAGATCTATTATTACATAGTAGCATGGAATCCCTGTGGGATGGGGCATATCCATTTGGGGCACACCCCAAAATGGGAAAATTGGGGCACAGCAAGGAATAATTGGATAAAAGCAGGACCAAACCCCATCAGGGCAACACGAAATCCTATACTCTCATGTTGGGTATCTGGAGTTCCAAAGGGCCTGGGGAGCCCCACCCCCACCAGCTCTATTGCCTCCCTCTTGAGACAACTCCACTCCACGTCTTTCCACCAGAAATGTTTCATGGTCCTGCTCTCATCAACATCCTGGGTTCTCCATTGCAGCTTGGGCTTTACCTTCACACCTGTACCCAGTAGCCTCTCAGGAACACCACCCATGCCAACTTTGCCTTCGGTGGCTCTCTGGAACCAGAGCACAAGACTCCATGGCTTCTTCTGTCTTTCATTTTTAATGCCTGCAAAACCAATACCTTGTGGACAGTACTGCCGACTTATGATGGGCCTGGCCTCCTTCAACCTCAGCTGCAGTGGCTATTGTGTGCCGACTCTGGGGAACACTCTCTAGGCAGTCGTTTCGAGAGTGGACCCTTTCTATGGCACCTTCAGCTTAGACTGTTCTTTCTAGTGAATCTGCACTTTCGCAAGGTGGAGACTTTGTTATTTGTGGTCTTGCCCGTAAGACCCCTTTACTGTTGTCCCAGAGCAGAGTGCCATGTTTGTTTTCAGTGGCTCTAACCCAAGTTACAGCTGCTTTCAATCCTGCACTATCTCTAAAGTTAAACTTGCTCATGCTCTTTTTCCTTGACGACCTGCACATTTTTCATTTATTTTCTGCTCCTTTTTCGTACTTTCTCCCTGGGGACCTGCATAAGCAGTAAGCGGAAGCCATGCTATATGGTCAGATTGCCAGCCTGTCTGGAGATAACTAGTAGTCCATTCCTTTTGAATCCAGCCTCACTCAAGCTCACGGGACACAAGCAAAATATAGGCAGTTTCTTTGCTTGATATATAACATGAATGCCTAACTGGCCCAGTTCCTGATAGAGTCTTCTTTCATCCCTGAAAGCACATGGTGCAGGCCTCTCCTGGCACTCGGGACTCCCACAGTCCCCACCAGAATGGCCCGTCAAGCCCTGCTTACAGCACTCCAGGGCTTCTCTAGCCCACAGAGCCAAACTCTTCCACTTTCCTCCAATAAACCAATCCAGAGGCCCATGGACCACATAGGTTTATCAAATCAACAACCTTGACTCTTAATATTTCTGTATTAGTTACTTGTTGCTGTGATTACACTCTGAAAGGAAGTAATTTAAGAAAGGAAGGTTTGGGGCCAGAAAAATGGCTCAGTGGTTTTGGGAGCATTGGCTGCTTTCCAGAGGTCCTGAATTCAATTCCCAGCAACCACATGGTCGCTCACAGCCATCTGTAATGAGATCTGGAGCCCTCTTATGGCCTACAGGCATACATGCAGACACGATAGAACACCATATACATAATAAACAAATTTTTAAAAAAAGGTTTTTGGCAAGGCAGTGGTGGGCGGATCTCTTTGAGACCAGCCTGGTCTATAGAGCAGATTCCAGGACAGCCGGTGACACTCAGAGAAACTACCTTGAAAAACAACCAAAAAAAAAAAAAAAGAAAGAAAAGAAAAGAAAAGAAAGGAAAAGGAGTTTATTTTTGCTTCTCATTTGAGGGGTTGCAGTCACTATGGTAGAGAAGGCATGGCACCAGGAAAATGAGGCAGCAGGTCACACTGGCTGCAGCTAGGAAACAGGTTAATCCTGGTACTTAGCTTGCATCCCCCTTTCTATTCAGTTTGGGACCCTGTCTTAGGGTTTCTGTGGCTGTGAAGAGACACCATGACCACTGCAGCTCTTATAAGGAAAACACTTAATTGGGTAGCTTACAATTTTAGAGGTACATCATTATCACCATGGTGGGACGTGATAATGTACAGGCAGACATGGTGCTGGAGAAGGAGTTGAGAGTTCTGCATCTTGAACCACAGGCAGCAAAAGGAGTCAATACTGGGTGTAGCTTGAGCATAAGAAACCTCCAAGCCTGCACCTACAGTGACACTTTCTCCAATAAGGTCACACCTCCTAATAGTGCCATTCCCTATGAGCTTATGGGGGCCAGTTACATTCAAAGTACCACATGTACCAACCCATAGAGTGATGCCACCCACAGTTAGGGTGAATCGTCCCCCCTCGGCATAATTTAGAAACTGCCTTATACACCTACCTGGAGATTTGTGTTCTTTTGTTGGTTCTAAATCCAAAGAAGTTGACCTTCAAAATTAGCCATTATGCTAGGCACATGCTTTTAATCTCAGCATTCAGGTGACAGAGGCAGGTAGAACTCCAGGAGTGTGAGGCCAGCCTCCTAAAGATAACCAGGCCAGTCAAGAATACATACGGAAACCCGCATCTCAAAAACACCAGCAAACAAAAAGATTAACCATCACAAGTTTTTGCTTTGTGTAAGGGAGATTTTATTTTTAGAATAACTTTTTAGAAATAAAGGGGAAAATGGGTGGAGAGAGAGCCACCAGGTGGTCAGAAGCCAAAAGTGGTTACAACTGGAAAGCAAGGGTGTCTCTTCAGTAAGTTGTCATTTAGTAAGTCCATTCTTGAACAGCACAAGCAGTGAGTTCACGGCACTCTGAGACCCAGAGACCTTCGTCCTCATAGCTTATCTATCTGGTTTTGATGCTCTGAAACTAGAGGCCTTCCATACAGTAATGTTAATCCCCAGCTGTGCCGCGGGCCCTCTGGTAGAGTGGCTTTAATCCCACATGCAGGTGGTGGGCAGGCAGTCATCCTTTAAAGGACTCTGATTTGACTCATTAGATCTCATGTCATAAGAGGCTATCAGAATAGAGTGCCCTGCACATAGCTCTACCAAACATAGGAACAGTAGCGCAGGGGCCCGGGTACGTCCTAGCACTACAGAAAAGAAACATGTAAACAAGTTTCTAAGGTCTAGTGAGCACGCTGAAGAACCCACAGAGACTTCTGTCATGGAGCTCCTTCTCATTTGGTTGGTCAGTATCTGCCAGACTGTTACACACTTGCAGAACAAGTTGAATTCCAGGCCTGTGAGGAGAATGGTGCAGTGCCGTGAGAGACGCTGAGTGACAGGCACCCTGAGAGGATGTCACTGTCTGGTATTGAAGTTTGTTCCTTCCTTTTCACTGCAGCTTTCGTTCGAAAAGATGCCTTGCCACTGGGGACCTTTTCCAAGTATACCTGGCATATCACTAATATTCTGCAAGTTAAACAAATTTTAGACACCCCAGAGGTAAGAGTTGATTCCTCAGGAGCTGTGCGTGTGTGCGTGTTTGTGTGCGGGTGCATACATATGCACATTTGTGGGTGAGGCTAGAGGTTCACATTAAATGTGTGTTTTTTTGTTTTTGTTTTTCGAGGCAGGGTTTCTAGTGTAGCTGGTCTGTCCTGGGACATTAGGTATCTTTTTTTTTTTTTTTGCAGGTAGGGTTCAAGACAGGATTTCTCTGTGTAATAGTCCTGCCTGTCCTGGAATTCGCTCTATAGACCAGATCTCGAACTTACAGAGATCTGCTTGCCTCTGCCTCCCAAGTGCTGGGATTAAAGGTGTGCGCCCCCATTGCCCAGCTAAATGTCTTTCTTTTCTTGTTCTTTCTTTCTTCTTCTTCTTTTTTTTATCTTTATTGGTTTTTTTTAAGGCAGGGTTTCTCTGTCTAGCTGCCCAAGAAGCCCCAGGGATCCTTCCAGCTGTCTCTTCTGCCCCACCTTGTTTTTTCAATCAGTGTCTTTCTTTGGCCTTGAGTTCACCAAGTAGGTTATGCTGGCTAGCCTGTGAACTCCAGGGTTCCACGTGTCTCTGTGTCTTCAGCACTGAAATTACTATCGAGTCCCAGCACACATGGCTTTCTAGAGACAGAAGTGAAATTCAGGTCCTCCTGGTGCATGCTAAGCACTTTACTGACCGGGCCTTCTCCCCAGCTCTTGAAATTTATTTTCTCATGGAAAGGGTTGTTGAGACATAGTCTGTAGAGTTCTGTGCCTAATTTTGGTAGGGATTCATGCTTTTGGAAGTATCTTAAAGGCCAGTGAGATGCCTAAGCAGGTGGTAATCCTTTTGATCCCAGCACTAAGATGGAGGCAGGAGAATCAAAGTCATTCTGAGCTGCATATCAAGTTAGAGGCCAGCCTCAGCTGTATGAGACAATATTTAAAAAAACAAAACAAAACACAAAACACCGCCTTTGGGGTCAGAAAGCAGGATTTGGGGCCATGCATGGTGGTGAATGCCTTTAATCCAAGTACTCATGTCAAAGACCAGCTTGGTCTACATGGTGAGTTCCAGACTAATCCAAATAGCCAAGTAAGACCCTGTCTCAAAAAAACAAAAGAAAGAAAGAAAAGGCAGGATTTTCCTTATGAATTAATTAATTAATGATTTCCTGGTATCTGTGAGGACCCTAAACTTCACTGATTGACACTACAAAGGATATTAATAATAGTGAAGTCACTGGGTCCGGTGTGATTAAGTTGTCCTCCCCAGGCTGTAGTTTGACCTCTGTCTGTTGTTGTCTTCACCAGGGACACACTGGATATTTTACTGCAGCTTCCAATTTATTTATTTGCTGTGTGTGTGTGTGTGTGTGTGTGTGTGTGTGTGTGTGTGTGTGTATGATGCATGCGCGCACATGTAGAGGTCAGAAGACAGTTGGTAGCACTCGGCCCTCCTTTCACTCGGTGAGTTCTGGGGTTGCCGTCAGTTGTCGGCCTCACCAGGCCCCATTACCAACTCGGCCGGCCGTCTCACAGGCCCTACACTGTGCATCTTAAAACAGTTTGTTGAAGTAGATCTGAAATTTTGACAGCCTTTCCCATCTGACAGAAGTTGACTATTTCAGAACCCCCTGCATAGTGTGACTCTGACACATGCAGGTTAATTTAGCCAGGCTTAGAAGCTCACACTTAAAATCCCAGCACTTGGCGGGGTGGGGGGGGTGCAGGGGCTCAAAATCTGTACTTCCAGAGCTACATAGTGAGACTGTCTCAAAAACAACAAACACAAAAAGATTAGATTAACACGAAAGCATCATTGTGCTCAGAAAGCCATTGATGGCTGCACAGCTTAGGTGTGAGCCCTAGAACCGCCCTAGAGCAGCCCTGAAGGTACTTGGAGAATGCTAAATCCAGCTGCTAGCCTAAAGCAGTGGCATTCAGGAAGGCACACACACATACATGGATTACAAAATAAATATTTGTAAAAAAAAATGTATAAGAGAAAGTTTATTGATTTGCCTACACTTAAAATAAAAAGAATATCATGGGTCTTGGAGATGGCTGGGAGGTTAAAAGTATTGGTTGTGGGGGCTGGAGAGATGGCTCAGCGGTTAAGAGCATTGCCTGCTGTTCCAAAGGTCCTGAGTTCAACTCCCAGTAACCACATGGTGGCTCACAACCATCTGTAATAAGGTCTGGTGCCCTCTTCTGGCCTGCAGGCATACACACAGACAGAATATTGTATATATAATAAATAAATACTAAAAAGTTTTAAAAAAAGAAAAAACTATTGGTTGTGCTTCTAGGGGACCCAGGTTCAGTTCTCAGCACCCACATGGCCTCTCACAAACACCATGTAATTGTAATTGTACCTCCAGCTCCTGGGAATCCAGTGTTCTTCCTTCTGGCTTCTTCAGGTACCCAGTACATGGGAGGTATACAAACACACTGCCAGATCTCAGACAAACCTGTGACAAGTCTCAGTCTGGACCCGGACTGCCCCCAGCACTTCTCACCCTGCCCTCTATCCCAAACTCTGCAACCCAGGGACTCTCTTTCCTATGTAACTCAGTCATTTTGGCTGCACTCTCCTGGTGTTGCTTTTGGTCTCTTAGTTCCCATGTGCTCTTGGTGCTCTTGCGCCCTGCCCCACCTTTTTCTTTTCTCTTCTTTCCTCTTCTTCTCTCGCCCACCACCCCTTCCTTCCATGACCTGGTTCAGTCTGGACCTTCACAGCTATCTCTGGTTCTCTTCCATATTTGCAATAAAACCTTCTCCTCAGCCATGCCTAGGAGCAGTCATGTCCTCATCTTCATTCACACACACATATAAATAATAAGAGTGATGGGGGGTCATGGGGTTATTTATTGTTGTTGTTTTGGGGTTTTTTTGGGACAATGTTTCTCTGTATAACAGTCCTGGCTGTCCTGGAACTCCCTTTGTAGACCAGGCTGCCCTTTGAACTCATAGAGATCCACCTGCCTCTGTCTCCTGAGTTCTGAGATTAAAGGCATGTGCTACCACCACCCAGCTAAGAAAGATAGAAAGAAAGATAAGAGACTTATTGGCACCCAAGATGCATGAATTTCAAGTTGTCTGTCTCCCTTTCTTACCCGTCTCTGTGTCCAGATGCCCCTGGAAATCACTCGGAGCTTTATCCAGAACCGGGATGGTACTTACGAGCTGTTTAAATGCCCTAAAGTGGAAGTGGAGAGCATCGCGGAAACCTATGGTCGAATAGAGAAGCAACCAGTGCTGAGACCTTTGGAGCTGAAAACCTTCCTCAAAGTTGGTAAGTGACTTTAAGGAGCATCCCTCCCTTGAGGGTCACCCTTTCTCGGTGCTGCAGAGGCTCTGAATCTCCTCCTCAATCAAAGCTCATGCAGTCACTTCATCAGAGCCTGCAAAAAGGCTCTTGTCTCTTCTGTACTGGTGCTTCCTGTACTGCTAGCAGCTGGAATACATGAACCATGGGCAGATAATGAAAGAAGCGGTGAAGTCCCTGCAGCCCTCCCAACTCAAAGCAGCATCACAGTTACTTTCTTGTAAACCTCTCCAGAGTCTTACTGTGTCGCCCGGGCTGGTAATGAAAAAGGAAGGCTATGATTACCCCTAGGTGTGGTGCAGGAGAAGGTTTGTCCTAAATAAAAGGGAGAGCATAGCCAGAGGCAAGGACATCAGGGAGAGTCCAGAGTGAACAGGACTTTTAGCTGGGCCATGTCAGGGAAGCCAGGAGAGTAAAGGGTAAAGAAAGGGCTGGGTAACCAAAATGGTTGGGTTATATAGGGAAAGACAACTGAGGGAAGAGCAGCCTCGCCCCTGGACTGGAGACTGGTAGGAGATGGGGATGCCAGACAGGCCCTGTAATAGATAGGAACTGAGAGCCGATGAGAGAACCTGGCAGCCAGTCCGAGTTGATATGTTAAATAGGCACCTTAGCCATTTTTCCTTGGGTTTGAGACCTAACATAGACCAAGCTGGCTTTGAATGCAAGACCTGCGTGCCTCTGCCTCCTAGTGCTCAGATTAAAGATATATGATACCATGTCTTGCTAGACTGTTTACATTAAAAGTTTCTAAAACATGAACTCATACCTTAGCTGCTTTTCCCCTTGATCTTACACCACTCTCCATGTATATACTCAATGTTAGTTTTCAGTTTTTTCTTTACATATATGTATCTGTGTTTATGTGCATACATCTGCTACATGCATGTATGTGGAGATTAGGAGGAATCAGTTGTCTCCAGGAGGTTCTGGGCTTTGAACTCAAGTCATCTGGCTTAATGGAATATACCTTTACTTGCCAAGTCATTTCTATGGCCCATCTGAAAAAGAAATTATGTGTATGTATTTATATTTGTGTTTGTGTAAGTGTTTTCCTTGTGTGAATACCCATGGGTGTCAGAAGAGACTCCCTTTGAGCTGGAGTTACAGATGGTTGGAATCCACCCAGTGTGAGTGCTGGGAACTAAACTCAGATCTTCTGAAAGAGCTCTAACTATGGAGCCCATCTCTCCTGCCCGTAATATTAAATTTTTCAAAAGTAATCTTTAGCCTACACGTTTTATCACATGTAAATGTTTGATCCTCTGGAGTTTATTCTTGCATATGTTATTAATATGCCAACCATCTTCTATTTTCTTCCAGATGGTTATTGGCTGATGTCTAATATTTAATATAAAAAAATTTTACACCACACAGTGGTGGTGCATGCCTTTAATCCCAGCACACAGAGAGTCAGGCGGCTCTCTGTGAGTTCAAGGCCAGTCTGGTCTCCAGAGCAAGTTTCAGAACATTCAGAGATACAGAAAAACCTGTCTTGAAACCTCTCCCCCACAAAAAAAAAAAAAAAAGACCTTTTGTTTGTTTGTTTGTTTTTTGAGCCAGGGTTTCTCTGTTGCTTTTGGGGGCCTGTCCTTGAACTAGCTCTTGTAGACCAGGCTGGCCTCAAACTCACAGGGATCTGCCTATCTCTGCCTCCCAAGTGCTGGGATTAAAGGTATGTGCCACTACCACCTGGCAAGAAAGAAACTTTTACTAGGCCAGGTATGATGGTGCTCATTGTTAATCCTAGCATTCAGATGGCAGAGGCAGGCAGATCGGTGAGTTCCAGGCCAGCCAAGGTTACACAGACCCTGTCTCAAAAATAAAACATATTTCCATGTGTTTTTGTTACTGGTGGGAAATGCCATTGGTGTGTATAGACACTTATGCAATACCACAGTCTTTGTCATAGCTTTGGACCAGATGGTAGAACCATGCAAATTTAATTCTGTCTTTGAACTTGGCCCCCTCTTGCTAGTTTCTCTTCTCAGTCTGGCTCTGCTGTCACTGTGGATATTCTGTTTTATACCATAAACCCAGAAGTGGGCTTTTAAATTTATTTTGTGTGCCTGGGGGAGTGGGAGCCACCCGAGTGCTACATGTTTATTTACTTATTTAGGAAGAAGAGTGTGCATGTCACAGCAGGCATATAGAGAGGGGTCAGAGGGCAAACTGTGGGAGTTGGTTCTCTCCTACCATGAGGGTTCCAAGGCTTGAATTCGGGTATCGGGCTTGTTGGCAATCTCCTTGGCCTTCTGAGCAGCCTTGCTGGTCATTAGAACATTTTTGAGTAGTTACAGCAGCGCTGGTCTCTCTCCCAGTTCTTTTCCCTTTTCCTTTTCTTTTTTAATCCCGTGAAGGGTTTATTGTTTGTTTCGTTTTGTTTTTGTTACTTTCTTTACATTTAATATATTCGGGGTGGGGTAGAGAGCACTACTGAACAAAGACAACTTGCACCGTGTGGGTCCCAGGTGATTGACTCAGGCTCCCTGAAAAGTGCCTTTAACCGCACAGACACCTTGTTGGCCCTGTTCCATCTGTTCTGGTTGGGACAGGGTTTCAATATGTAACCCTTGCTGTCCTGGAACTTGCTTATGTAGACCAGGCTAGACCCCAGCTCACAAAGATCTGTTGGACCCAGCCATGATAAGCTTAATAGGAACAGACCATTCAAAGGAAGGCCTTAATGTTCCAGCCATTATCACCTGCCAGTGTAGGGCCCAGCCATGATAAGCTTAATAGAGGCCTGAGTCTCAGTAGTTTACCCTGAAGCAATACCTGGTTGCAGGAAGGCCCACAAACTGAGATTACTCAGGCACCACCCAAGCACAGACCATCCAAAAGAAATACCTAACGTTCCAACCATTGTAGATAGGATCACCTGCCCACACATATTCACCAGGACACCCGTAGACAAATGTCAGCCAATCAGGGGTCCTGAATCTTAGAAATCCTTCACTCCCACCTTTACTATTATAAAAACCCAACCCTAACTGAGCTCGGGGCTCTCCAATCACTCCAATATGTTGGAAATGCGGAAAGACCGAGTTTGCAAACTTGTGTAGAATAAAGGCTCTTTGCTTTTACATACGGGACTCAATCTCCTTGTTGGTTTTTGGGGGACTTCGTGGATCTGGGCATAACAAGATCCACCTGTCTCTACCTCCAAAGACTGCTGGGATTAAAGTCGTGGGCCACTAATTTCTTATTTAAAGTTGAATAGAATAAACTATATCTGCTGGGCGGTGGTGGTGCACGCTACCCCACCAGCACTGGGGAGGCAGACGCAGGCGAATCTCTGTGAATTTGAGGCCAGCCTGGTCTCCAGAGCAAGTTCCAGGACAGTCAGGGCTACACAGAAAACCGTGTCTCAAAAAAAGAAAAAGAAAAACGTGTTACAAAACTCAGACTCCCGGCACGTGGGTTTCCGGGTTCCTCTTTTTACCCTGTCCATATTACTCTCCTCATGCAGACTGCTCCTTCTTCTGAATTTGCTAGTCAGTGTTAATCATGCTTTGCAGTCAGTACATGGGTGGATACAGGTGTGTGGGAGACTTTCAGAAAGACAGAGATTGGGGTTGTTTGTTCTGTGGTTGGTACAAGTTCCACTTGGGCACAAATGGGAGGGATAGGGTTTCTTCCTGTCTCCCCACACAGCCATCATTTGTGAATGCTGGTGTTGATAGCAGAGCCCAGTGGGGTGCCCTCCACCTCCATTCAGTGCCACCTGTCATATACTAACCCCCAGATGCCTCGGTCAACTTGTGCTCTCCTGATGACATTTACGTGAAGCCATAGCAGAAGTTCCTGACTCTGATGGGAGTGGTTCCTTCCTGGCCACTGTGAGAAGGAAACAGCTGACACGATGAAGGATGGGGCTCAGAAAGTCTGTCCTGGAATAAAATGAAGAGTGAGGTCCAAAAAATGTTATTAGCTTATGGAGCCATAATGCCGAGAGAAAAAGTATACCTATACGTATTACTGTTAGGGTCTTTGGTTTTTCTCACTTTTTTACATTTACATATGCTTAAAGGTTTATGTGTTCGGTTGCCATCAGAAGTTCCCTTGGAGCTGGATTTATAAGATGACTGAGAGCCGACCCACAGGTGTGGCTGTGAGGAGACAGGTCCTATGCAAACGCAGCAAACACTCACAGCCACCTCTCCAGCCCCTACTTACATAGTTTGCTTTTTGTTTTTTAACTTTTTACTTTTTCTCCTGAAAGGCTTCCTGTTTCATTTGCCTTCTACAGAGTGGACTTGAACTTGCAAGCCACATGCCTCAATCTCCCAAGAGTTGGGGTGTTGTGTGAAGTTTTACTCTTTTAAGAGTTTTTTTGGGGGACCTGCCACCCATTTCCCATAGAAGCTTACTCTTACTTCTAAATGCCCAGCCTTACCTTGTCTTGTTTCTGGCCAGCCTTTTTTAAGTTATCTCCTCTGCCTTTGCCTCTGGGCTTTTCCTTTTCTTACTTCTGTATGTCTTACTTTCACTCTGTGACTGGCTGTGTGGCCCCTAGGATCCTCTCTCCCAGATTTCTCCTTCTATTTATCCTCTCTGCCTGCCAACCCTGCCTGTCCTTGCTCCTGCCTCGCTATTGGCCATTCAGCTCTAAAGAATAAATTTATTCTTAATTTTCTTGTTATAGTATGTCTCTGTGTGTGCATGCTTGCACATGCATGAAGGTGAAGGAGTTGTCCCTGTGCCACAGCTTGTATATGGAGCTCAGAGGACAACTGTGTGGAGCTGGTACTTATCCAACTTTATATAGGTTCAGGGGATTAGACTCAAGTTGCCAGGCTTATGCCCCAAGTGCCTTTACACTAACCATCTAACCAGTCCAGAGCCACAGTGAATATGAGGACATTCTGGGCTCTAGTAACACCCCGTCACAAAAACAAACCCAAAACAAAGGAATAGTTTTAATGGAAGTCAGGTGGACCCGTACTAATTAACCCCCCTCTCTTCCTTTTGTAGGGAACACATCCCCCGATCAAAAGGAACCAACACCCTTTATCATTGAGTGGATCCCAGACATCCTCCCGCAATCCAAGATTGGTGAGCTTCGAATCAAGTTTGAGTATGGTCACCACCGGAATGGACACGTAGCTGACTACCAAGATCCAAGGCCACCCCTGGACCAGCCGTTGGAGCTGGCCCCTCTGACCACTATCACTTTCCCTTGAGGCAAATCAAGAGTTAATTTTGCGGAGTTTGCACATCCCCACCCCTGACCACTGTAAATCCTAGTAGCACTTAATATGGTCCCTGCTAATGAACTGCACTTAGCTGCGATGCAGTTGCTCAGAACAGCGATGGGGGTTGGCACTGCCGTGTCCAGTCTTCCTTTTAAACTGAGCACTTATTTCTGACCAGAGTTTTAAAAGCAGTGAAGTCCGGGTCATTGGCCTTCTCATGGATTCACCTGCAGCTCATTTTTCGGTAATTCTCTAAAAAGTCAGCAGCACTGGACTTTAGCCAACAGTGTGAAAAGGTAATGATGCCCTGGGCAGAGAGAATGCAAAGGATCCGCCTGAGAGCTCCAGTACTCTGTCCTGATGGCAAATAAAGTACAGTGTCGCTACTTTTTCTAAACGGTACCATTGCTGTTATGATCTTACAATCAGAAACCTTTGGTGAATTTACTTTGTAGTCAGACAGGGAAAAGTGGCTAGGGCCAAGGGATCAACAACACTTCACTTTTTTTTTTCCTTTAAATTTTTGAGCAGCTGAGCATTCAGGAGGCAGAGGTAGTCTCTGATTTTGAGACCTAGTTTCTATGATTTTGAGGTCTATATTAGTGAACCCCAGTACAGGCAGGACTACATAGTGAGACCCTGTTTCAAAAAAACAAAGAACAGGGGCTGGAGAGATGGCTCAGCGGTTAAGAGCATTGCCTGCTCTTCCAAAGGTCCTAAGTTCAATTTCCAGCAACCACATGGTGGCTCGCAACCATCTGTAATGAGGTCTGGTGTCCTTTTCTGACCTGCAGGCACATACACACAGATAGAATACTGTATACATAATAAATAAATATTTAAAAAAAAAACAAACAACAGCTGATAAAATTCAAAACCTAGTTCTGAGTTCACTCATCACAGAAGGGAGATGGTGCAGGGAGATGGTGCAGGCAGGTGGACTTCCTTTCTAGAAGAGGAAACATTTCCTACATACCTGCCATGGCTTCTGCGTACACTTAAAACATGTCCGTTATTTTAAGTCTCACTTTCTCTAGAGTGTAGACATTACTCCTTGCAAAGCTCAGGAGCCTCATGGAAGCTACAGATCTGGCTCTACACAGCAGTAAAATTTTGTTTAGTTTACTTTGATGTATGCTTTCTACTTGAAATATTTATATTGCTTTGAAATGAAGGTTTTTTCTCTCATGTTTCGTCTACATATATGGAGTACCACGTGGGTGCCTAGTGCCCTGGGTAATCAGAAGAGGTTGTTGAAGCACCTACAACTGGAACTAGAGATGGTTGTGAGCCATCATGTAGGTGCTGAGAATCCATGTCCTCTGAAGAGCTGCCAATGCTCTTAGCCAGTCATGTCTCCAGCCCCTTGATATAAATGTATTACAGTTCATTGTCTGACCAATTGGAAGCCACAAGTAGACCTGATATGACAGAAACCCAGCTCCAGCCTGCTTAGGAAAAAAATAAAAATACAAGGAACTGTTTCTCTGGAGATAAGGCTGGACAAACACCTTGTGATGTGGGGTGCGACCAGGCCTTAAGGAGCCCTGAGCCAGGTTCCTCAGGCTGTCTCTATTCATGCTCAACTTGGGGCAGGCCTGTGGCTCTATCATTACAGCCTCCATTGTAAGGCTTGCTGCGCTGCAGCCTGTCAGACTTGAGTGTATAGGGCTCACTCAGGGATCTTAGCTGAATGCGTATTCTTTCCAGTCATAATGGGGCGCACCTTCGAGGGCAGCCTAGTCTACATAGGAAGTACCAGGCCGACCGAGGTGAGGCCCTCTCTGAAAGCCAAAGTATATGAGTAAGCTCCAGAGTAAGGGTCCAGAACCCGCATTTCTAGGAGGCACCCAGACATTGCATGAAGTGCTATGCTGAAAACTACTCTTAAAAAGACAAGGTCGATTCCTGACAGGGCACGTGACCTGCCTCCTGTCTTTCCCGGCTCCGACTTGGAGGTGGGGGTCCAGCAGCTATGGCTGCAGCCTGGCCTGTGCTCCTGTGAGCGACTCTACAAATGGCCTAGTTCGTGAAAAATCAACGCTGAGTTCCAATTCCTAAGACTGCATAGAGAAACAGCATGACGGGGGGGAACCGCTCATATTGCCAGATAGTACTTTCTGTTCCTGAGACACGATTTCAGTTGGTGGCAAAGGCTGAGCATGAGCATACAGTCTCCTGTCTTCATGTGTCCTGGTCCTCAAACTTCCCATGACTCGCAGCGCGACGCTGCCAAGCTGTTTAGCAGACCAAGTAAATCAGGGCATGAAGCCACGCTTCCGCCCTCACTGGCACAGGGGAGGCCGCGCAGCACGCGGTCCTGCGGCCCTGCGAGATGACGCCACCGCGCCGCCAACACGCCTCTCCCCCAGCCTCACCGCCGCTGTTATTCCACCAGGCGGCGCCGCAAGTTAATCACGCACCTCCTTGTGCGCAGCCGCGCTGGCGCTCAGGACACGTCACCACCTTCGCGTCCTTTCTGGAGAGCGCGGGAAGGAGGGCGCTGCGGGTGGTGACGTCTCCGGGGTTCCCCGCGAAGCTCGTGCGGGCGGGGCTGGGGACGTGGCGACGGCGGAGCTGGAGGGGAGGGGACGCGTGGGGCGGGGGATGGGTAAGGGAGATGGGCTTGGGGGAGTGGAAAGGACTGTGGGGGAAGGGGGAGCCTGTAGAAGGGGTCAAAGGAGGGAGAGGGGGTAGGAGAGGGCTCGAGACGGGAAGGGAGAGGTGAGAATCGAAAGTGGGGGATAGGGGAGAGTGGGGGAAGGAAGGAAGCGTGGAGGCGAGGGGGAGGGCCGGAGGAGTTGGGGAAGGGGATAGAAGGTTGAAAGGAGAGAAGGGAAGAGGAGGATCTGAGATTGAGCGTGGGAGAGGAAGAAGGGGGAGAGAGTGGGCGGGTTCTTAGAAGTCCTGCTCCCCCATCCCCACCCCGTCTTACTCCACCGACTCAGTCCTGAGGCCTCCAAGATGTGTCTGTGGCTCCTTCCTGCAGTGGACTTTTGGACAGTGCAGCCAGCCACTTCCGGCCTCCTTTAACCGGAGGACCGCCTCAGGACGTGGTTTAAGGTTCTGACCACCAGGTACTAGTGGCCTTGAGCAGGGCGCTGGGCACCCTGATCGGTACCTCACAGACTATGAAGTTTATTGTTCTGTCTTCCGTCTCTAAGGGCAGTCATTCCCCAATCTTAACCAAACTAAGGAAGGCTTTGTGTTCCTTTATGTTCCCCTGCCCCGGTTGTTAGAAGCTTCTCCCATTCCTGTGCGCCCCAAGGCCTCCTGATGATGAAAAGGTTAGAACGTGGAACCTGCTCAGAACTCAAAGTGTGTATCAGAGTTTATCCTACCACCAGCCTAATCCCTTGTCCTTAGGGGCATAGCACACCCAAGTGCCATGAGACATCCTTCCTGCCCTCGCAGAGTGCCCACCGTCTTTGACAGTGCCAAGGCAATGGTGAGAGGATGGCCTATCCCCTAGGGACAAGACAAGCCTTGGTAGCTTGAGCAAGGGCGGGCAGGCAGGGTCACACAGGACTGCCTCCTGGAAGGTGTTATGAGGCAACTTTTCCCCCACAATCCCTGGCTTTCAGAAAGTCAGAAGGTGAGAAGCTAAGGTCTGGGAACCATCCTCTTAGCTGAAAAAAGGGAATTCTCTCTCCTCTCAGCAAGAGCATAGTTGAGCTGTGGTTATGGAGACTTCTCCAGCTCTGTTGGTGAGTCTTCTCTGAGGTGAGAGGACCTCCTAGGGGTGTGAGGTAGCTGTGACCTTCACTCCTCTCTGGGCCACTCCTGTGTGTTGATTACTACAGGACCACTTTGGGTTTCAGATGAAAGCCAGCATTTGAGGTTTAAAAAAAAGAAAAGAAACAGAGGTAAGGCATCCCTCCCCGTTTCAGCAGGGGTGGCTAACGGAAGGGCTCCTGTATCAGAGTCCCTTATTCCTCGGGGTCTAGCAGGGCTCCCCCTTTCTGCTCCTACAAACCCCAGTGACAGTGCCCGTGAGGGACTCGCTCCATGCTCGATGCGAACAGCAGCTATGCGTAGGCCTTGCTGGAGATAAGAGAAAACTTCAGGCAGAAGGTTGGATTGGCACACAGTTTTCCCCCAGTTGTCTGGATTTGGGGACAGGATCTCACTATATAGCCCAAGCTAGCCTCAAACTTAGGGTCCTGCCTGAGCCTTCCCAGTGCTGGGATGACTTCCCCCTCAAGGAGAAGTTGGTAGAAATGTGGGGAAAAGAACAGACCAGGATAAGGCGGACAGCTGTATGTGTGTAGAGGTGGTGTTTCTTTGGAGCCCGAGCTTACAAGCAGAGGCCTCTTGAGATGGCCAGAAGCTTTCTGAGCCTGGGTGCTAGAACCTGTGAAGATGATAAGAGACCTTTCCCTCTGCCTTGCTGGAGAAGCAGGTTCTGTCCTGACTCAGTCATCATGAACCCTGCAGGCACAAGCCCTCAGCCACAGAGTCTGTTCATTTGTGTCCGAACTGCCTTGGGAGCTAGGGGTGTAGCTCAGTTGATGGAACGTTTGCCCAGTGTTCCACATAAACTGTGCATGGCGCCTCATACCTGTAATCCCAACATTGAGGAGGTAGAGGCAGGAGGATCAAAATCTGCCCCAGCTTTTTAGGCATTTCAGGGCCACCCTGGGCTATCGGTAATCCTACTTTAAAAAAAAAAAAAATGATGAAGAGGGCTGGAAAGATGACTCAGCAGGTAAGAACACTGGCTGCTCTTGCAGAGGACCTGAATTCAGTTCCCAGAATCCATATGATGACTCAGAGCCATCTGCGTCTTTAATTCCAGGATTCTGACTCCTGATCTTCACGGCACTAGGCACACATGTGCACAGACATAAATGCAAGCAAAGCACTCGTCCACATGAGATTTTTTTTTCAAATATTAAAATAAGAAGGAACCATGAAGAACCAAAGGGGGGTTTTCCCGAGAAGGACAGAAGGAAGTGCTACCAGGACTCGTGCTAATGGGACCTACCAGGGCTCTACCACAGGGACCTGAATGAGATCATTTCCTTGGCCTGCTGGCTCCTGTGGCAAGAAAGAGGAGCTCCAGTCCTCTGTGCTCAGTGTGTCAGCGGCCGGCAGTGTTTAGTTTGCACACCCTCGACTCTGTGAACTCACTAAGTAGATACTTTCTCACCTTGGACCAGCCTGAAATATCACAGCCACGTCTGGGCCCTTCAAATCAGCATAGGCCGGGGAGCTGTGGCAAAGGGCAGAGAGGAGAAGAAAGAGGCCTCCCACAGCAAGCTAACTAGTGTCTACTGTCAGCCTCTGGCAGACACTTCAAGGAAAGTGATATCAATACAAGGCAGAGAGTAGGAAACTCTAGATGAAGGCACAGGCTGGCTCCTGGGTCAGGGAGGGGAGCTGGAGTGGGGCAGGGGGGTGACTGCAGATGGACACAGTATCCGGAGGTTAAAGGGACTGTTGCCACCACACTGGGAAGGCTGCCACTGGAACTGATACAGACCTGTGGTCATCTGAGCTCTCGGCTGCTAAGTGCATGGAAAGACATGGCTGAGCGGGAGAGGGAAGTGGCAGTCCCCAGCGAGAGGAACCGGCGTCCTCACTCAGCCATTTGTGTAACCTTTATTGACTCAGGCCCTGGGCTGGGCTTTGGCTAGGAAGCCCTGTTCCCAAAATGTCTCCGTCCTTGTGAGGAGAGAGCTAGAAGAGCCTATGAGAATAAGATGCAGTGTGTCAGAGGGTGACAGGGCTATTGAGAAAGTCAGACAATGTGGGGAGCAGGAGGAAGTGGAGCGGCAGTTCCTTTTCCATTGTTTTTAGAGCAGGATGTGGGCCTTAGTGGTCGGTAGGACTGCACAAAAAGGCAACACTGGGGAAGCCCTCGGTCTCTGATTGGAGATACACATTTGAGTCTACCCCCTTTCCAGCCACCGTGTTTTCTGATTAAACTGACCATGACAGCTCGTGAGTGATCTCTGCTATGGAGGCTGGCCAGGAGGAACCCTGAGTTTGAGATCAGCATCGGCAACAGTAGTGGACAAAGGCGGTAGCCCAGTTGGTAAGAGTGCTTGCTTAGCATGCACAAAACCCTGCATTAGTCCCCCAGCACCCATAAACTGTACCCAGTGGCACACACCTGTCATCCCCCAGCTGAGAAGGTAGAAGCAGAAGGATCAGAAGTTCAAGGACATCTTCGTAATTATCTCAGGGCTAGCTTAAAGAAAATTCATCAACATTTCTAACCCTGTTCCTTTGAAATATGGATCTTCTAGCCAGCAGGGAACCTCTGCCTTTCTCTGCAGTGCTAGAGACGGAGCCAGGGTTTGTGCACGCACTGTACGTACCCTACCGCTCAACTACCTCCCCGGCTACACATACAACCACAGTCCCAAGCTCCTGGTTCTGCAACTCCGTATGGGTGGGCATGATGATCCGGTCATATTATCTTCCAGTCTTTCAAAGGTTCAGGAAGTCAGGGGTGTGAATGGGCACTGAGAAGGGACAGCTCCCACATACCTTACAGCAGCCCCACAAGCCGCAAGCCATGTGCAGGAGAGAAGGGTACTGGCACACACTCGGCTCCTGTGATTTTTATTTCAACTTTTAGGTGAATTTTGTGTGAGTAAATATGGAAGCAAAGAAGTTTCATGGCTTTTTTTGAGGTGGGGAGCTGACCGTATTGTCTCTGGAGATAAATTTATAAGGATGACTCACTGAGGAAATAATAAGCCAGGATCTCCAACTAGAGCGCATTCCCTGAAAGCTAGGTGTGGTGACTGGAAAACGGAATTTCACGCTATGTGTAAACACGACAGCGAGAGTGAGTGTTACCTGTGGGCTGTGGCAAAGCGGGCAGAAGAGCAACGGAAGCACATCCTCAGCTACTGTTCCTGCCCAGGATGTGGGGCTGGGACATGGATGAAGGAGGCCACCACTGAGACGGTGACTCTGCGGCCCGGGAACCAGTGCTTCCTCGGCAGGCTCTCCGCAGCCTGTGCCTGGAAGGCTGTCTCACCTCCCCTACCTCGTCTGTACACACTGAGGACGTAAAGGTTTGTGGACAAAGCAGGAAAGATCAAATATGGTATAATGTAAATCTTACCGTCAACAGATCCTATGACTAAGCTGGGTGCCCTACCCAGCATCTGGTGTCTACACTAACCTGTACGACATCTGAACTGTGATCCCAGATGCTCTTTGAAGCTGAGGGGATAGGGAATGAACCATGGACAACATGTGGAGAGCTGTCTGCTGCTCCCCCTACTTGATAACTTACATTTTTGGGGTCCTCTACCCACCCGAAGAATGGGTCAACAGACTGACCTCCTGTCAGAAGAGAGGCTGGACGGTGGCGTCCTAGCCAACTCCACTGAGCTATTCCTCTGCATTTTTCTAGCTCTTCTGCCATGAAGTTCTGGCTTCCTCTTGTGCACAAGACTTGAACTCATCTCTCTTGATCCTTCAGGCTCAGAAATTGTATAAAGAGCGGCTGCTGGGTCCTTCCCTTAGTAAATTAGTTGATGATACCCTAATGTAAACAGGATTCTCCCTGATTGCTTCCGCTGCACAGAGAGCTCCCTGGGAATCCCACAAGAAGATGTGTAGGGAACTGGGAAGTGTGCCTGTCCCCAACCACAGTAACATGTAGTCTGAGAACCAGAGCACATCTTCAGGGAGGCCAGTGCTTTAAAATACATGCCTGGGCAACACTCATGAGAGACCACCAAAGCAACCATACTTATCTAAACTGGCAGCTGTCTTGATAACACACTACTGACCTGATGACTACCATGGTCTACTTCTTCCCACTAGCACTGCCTTAATTCCGTTGCTGCATCCTTGCTTAGCTGGTCTTCCTGCATCCACTTTTCCCTTACCATAACTGTTTATGCTGTAAATTTGGGGGTGTTATGATTTGAGCCCGTGGTCTTAAATCTTTAAGACATACATTTTACTAATGAGATGCATGTTTCAGGTGCTGTTCCCTTGCTTAAACCCCTTCGGTGGGGCCAGGGCAGTTGAAGTACTCTCCCAGCATGCATGAAGCCCTGGGTCTCATCCCCAGCACTGGAGCTGGAGGCAGAAGGATCAGAAGTTCAAGGTCATCCTTCACTACTTAGTTTGAGGCCAGTCTGAGTGACAGGAGACTGCCTCAGAAACAATAATAAGCCTTTCGGATGCTCTGCCAGGTTCTACTGACAGCTGTACCTGATACTGTTACTTTAAATCTATTAGTGATAAACGTAAGATCCAGCTCCTATGGGATGCAGCTCACAGGTAAGGGTGCTTGCTGTACATACCCGTGCCCAGGGTTTGAACCCCAGCAGTACAAACCAGGGCCTCAGCAGACTGTGTTCCGTTTGTTCTCCATCCATCTTCCCCTCTCACACCACGCTCCCTTACTGACCGCACTTAAGAGACAGAAGCAGGCAGATCTCTGGGAATTTGAGGAAAGCTTGGTCTACATACTGAGTTCCAGGATACATAATGAGATCCTATGAAAGAAAGCAAAGAAAGAAGAAAGGAAGGAAGAAAAGAAAGAAAAGACAAGACAGTGAACTGAAGCTCACCCATCTTTGCGTTTCCCACAGTGCTCTATGCCTAGGTGTGTTTGTGAGGTCTGCCGAAGGTCTGATTTGTGACTGGGTAAGTGAGTAGGTGTCCGTTTCTGCACTTGACTGAGAAGCCCGAAGAGGATCACCCTTGGTCCCAGCACCCTTAGGCTCACCTCTGCATAGTGAATAACCCAGCCCTGCTCTCTGCCAGGTGGGAGGCTTGGACCCAGGCTTCCCACATCCTCAGGACAAATGTGGTTCAGGACTCTGACCCAGAATCAGATCTACTCCTAATCACACACAGATGCTTCACCCAGACTCTTGGATTTAGATTATGCCCTCATGAAAGAAAAAAATTCCTTGTGGGTTTGTTTGTTTCACTATTGTTTGTTTAGTTTTTGTTTGTTTGATTTTGGGTTGGTTGGTTGGTTGGTTTGTAGACAGGATCTCATTATGTAGCCCAGGCTGGCCCAGAACTCACAGTCCTGCTGCCTCATCCTCCCCAGTGCTGGAATTACTGGCACTGGGCACTGTACCAATAGAAGGGACTGGGGTGGGACTGAGAGTTGATACCTGCTGTTGAACTGTATTTTGTTAACTTGACAGATCAATGTGTCTCAAGGCCCACCGTCTGGCATCTTCCCACCTTTCAGTTAACTTTTTCAGTGCCTCAAGCCAGGATGTCCTGACAGGAAACCCGAGCAACACCAGGTTCTTTCTTTCTGTTCCTGGGTTTTCCACTTCCTTGGAAGCTTCTTGCTGCCTCTGACTGGCTTTGCATGTGTGCAGGGGAGTGGATGGCCTCCAGGGTCCTCTGCTCTTTGTCCTCGGTACTCTAACAGCACTGAGGGCAGGAAGCACTGGGCACATCCTCTCTGGGGGGCACCGACTGCTCTAGTGTCTGAGGTCTGGCTGCACTTGGCATCTGTGAAAGCAACTTGCTATCAGACCACATGGAGCACACTTGGCAGAGGTCTCAGACCACAGCTCTGGCTGAAGAATTGTAGCTAAGTAAAGCTAAAAGCTGCAAGCTATGGCTGTCAGGGCAAAATTAACACTGGAGAGGCTTAATGAGTTACCAAGGGTTGTGCGACTCAGAGTTTATCCTTCAACTATCTGTGATCTTTGCAGGATAAAAGCTGTTTCCCCAAAAGCACTAAGGAGAAGTTCAGAGAAACAGAAGCAGGCAGATTTCTGTGAGTTCTAGGCCAGCCCTACCTACATAGTGAGTTCCAGGCCAACTGGGACTAAATGGTGACACCCTGTCTTAGAAAGAAATGGTGGGAGGGGAGAAAGCCATGACCATAAATTATATTGTCGCATACTGTGTGGTAACCACAGCGTGGCTAACTATGAAAATATCTGCAGCTTGATGGTGTATTGAAAATGGATTTTTTTTTAAAGCAAAGTACTCCAGACAATAATAGCCAGCTGAAGGCGCCCTAACAATCCTCACAGAGATAGATCTCAGAGCAGGAACTGAGTCTCATGTTTCTGTCCTCAACCTCTAGCCTCAGACAGCTGCAAATGCATATTCCTTGTAGATCCAATCTCTGATATACCGGGTGGAAATTTACTGGGGCTCTCTCGGAGGCCAGACTCTCACAAACTGGCCTGCCCCGTGGGACTCTTGACAGTGCCAGATATTTCATGAGGACCGGCATTCTCCGTTGATTGAGTCTACAAAACGAAACCAAAGAACTGTGTCTTAAAACTGACTTATCCTGCTTAATTGTGCACAGGGGACACTCTATTCTAGGCTAGGAGTTGGACAGATCCGAGGTTTGTAGAGTCTATGAAAATACCGGAGGCTTTTGTGTCATTTGATTTCTCTGGGGGCAGATGACCAGCAGTGGAGCTGGTGGAAAGGTTGGATGCTGCCTGGCAGGAGGATGACACCTGCAGAGAGAAGAAAACATAGCCAGCACTTTCCAGGCTTCTCTGGAAAAGGGATGAGAAGGAGAGAAAAGGGCGAGCAGAGAACTGGTTGACCATCGACTTCAGAAATGCTGCCCAGCCCAACTGCCTCTGAGGTTTCCCAAGTCAGGGAAGAGGAGAGGCTGCTGGTGGCCTGTCGAGTGCTGGCTATCCGGGAACGGCCATGCAGAGAGCAGCAGGATGTCAGAAGCCACTGACGGCTGCATAAAAAGGCACATAGAGCCCCCTCAAAGATGTGTGTCTAAGCAAAGCAAAATATTGCTCTAATTCTGCTTTCAAATGTTTGTATTTCCTTCTTTGAGTAGGTAATTTGCTTACATGACTCAAAACTTAAAAACAACAGACAAATTGGTATATATCTCCCCTTTTCCAGGCTTTCATTTAGGAGTAGTTGTACAAAGAAGTTCTGAGTGCAGTGGCAAAATATGTGATTACAGATAATAAATGTACTGTCTCAAAATAGTTATGAGAAAGATTTTGTTGTTGTTTTTTGTTCTTGTTTGTTTTGAGTCAGTACCTCACTGTGTAGCCCTGGCCGGCTTGGAACTTACTGTGTAGACCAGGCTGGCCCCAAACACACAGAAATCTGCCTACCTCCTGAGTGCTGTTGTTAAAAGCATGTGCCCAGCAAGGTTTTTGTCATTATTGGTTTTGTTATTTGTTTGTTATGTAGCTCTAGCTGTCCTAGAACTCACTATATAGAACAGGCTGACCTGGAACTCACAGAGATCTTCCTGCCTCTGCCTTTGCCTCCCTGGTGCTGGGATTAAAGGTGTTGGACATGCCCAGATTTTTCTTCCTTCCTTCCTTCCTTCCTTCCTTCCTTCCTTTCTTTCTTTCTTTCTTTTCCTTTCTTTTCTTTTCTTTTTTTTTTTAAAGAAAGAGTCTCAGCTAGGCGGTAGTCCAAGAACTTGGGAGGCAGAGGCAAGTATATCTGAATTCGAGGCCAGCCTTGTCTACATAGTGTAAATTCCAGGACAACCAGAGCTATGAAAAGAACTCCGTCTCTAAAACCAAACCAAACAAAAACCACCCTGCCAACTTGATATGCCTTCGTTACCATTGTCCCAGTCTTTATCTCCATGTACATAGATTTTCTTTTAGGTTTTATTATGATCTGTGAACTGGCTTGTCACTATGTGGCAGTCACACGTGGGTGGGGTCAGAGGGCAATCTGGGGAGTTGATTCTCCTTCCACAGTGGGATGTGCAGGTTAAACTCAGGTTCAAGTGTGCACAGAAACTGTTTTTACCTGGTGAGCAGCCCTCTGGCTCTGCTTGTTCTTTTCAAACAGGGTCTCAAAGGGAAGGAAGGAAGGAAGGAAGGAAGGAAGGAAGGAAGGAAGGAAGGAAGGAAGAAAGAAAGAAAGAGCGAAAGAAAGGAGAGGTTGTGCTTTGCCGGATCACACAGCCTAGAAAGGGATTGATATATGCCGGGGATCCAGATCTGCTCAGTGTCCACATCCCAGGCTCCAGCCCTGTTCAGCCCAGTCCAGTTGCCATGTGTGGCAGCTGAGCACTCTAAATATGGCCGTCCTGATTTCACAGAACCAAGTACAAAAATAAAAACTGCATGCCGTGTCCTGTTTGTGCTTAAATTAACTACGTGTTGAAATAAGGTTTGGTTCATCGAGCAAAATATTTTTAAAATTATTCAGTTAGTTTTGTTTTTAGAGATGGGGGTTTCTCTATGTAGCCCTGGGTACGCTGGAACTGGCTATTTAGGCCAGGCTGGCCTTGAACTCACAGAGATCTGCCGCCTCCGGAGCACACCACCAGGCTAGCGCTATTTATTTTACTATTGTCACTATGGTGTGTGGGTGAGGGTGTGAAAGCTACTGGAGTCGGTTCTCGCCTTTCACTCGCCATGAAATCCTGGGACTGAACTGGAGTTCTCAGCCTGTGGCTCAGCACCATTACCCACTGAGCACCTTGCTGGCCCTGGGGGGAAGAGACTTAAACCTAGGATCCTCTGCTCTTATCATCCTGCCTCCACCTCCCAAATGCTGGGATTCCTGGCCTGTGTCCACAACAGGTTTGCCATAGTGTGTGCGTGTGCGTGTGTGTGTGCGTACGTGTGTGTGTGTGTGTGTGTACTTTTTGTATATGTATATACTTTTTTCTTTTTAAAGGAATGATTTCATCGAATGTTACAACATAGATAAAACATTGGACTAAGTAAGATGAGCCTGAGCAAGGTCAAGTATTGCAAGCTTCCACTAAAACACACTACGGAGACAAGGCAGAATTCCTGATGGTAGACGCAAGAGAAAAGAAAGAGGGCAACAGAGGAGAGGAGGGGCTCAAGGCTTGGGGCGGAACCGGCAGGGCACAGCGCAGGCGCAAGCGTCTTTGTCTGCACACAAGCGGAGTTGCTGGGTCTGGTGCTGTGCAGAACGGGCAGGTCTGGCTTTGCACCACCCTGTTTACTCCGGGAGCGTTGAGGATCCCACGGCCTCTTCCTTGGCTTCCACTGTCCGGTTGTGAACACGTCGGAGGCCTCACAGCAAACACGCAGTGTCTGCGCGGCCTCCACGTGGCCACACGACACAGTACACACAGAAACACGTGTACAGACGCTAACCACACAACACATACAGCTAACATGCCACCCAGTCTTGTGCACTACACACACACACATCACGAACACCTGGTGTTTGCTTTAGTTTGCACCCTCAGGCGGGGCACTCTGCCCCCTGCCTTCTGCTCTTAGCTCTTACCAAGCAGCCCTAGTGATCACAGGAGGCCCCTGATGTCCCAATCCCTTTGTTTCCTGGTCTTGCATCACAAGCCTGCAAGATGCCTGCTTCCAACCCGCTAGTACCCCGTAGTGCTACTTGGCCAGACAGGCTCCCTGGCAGGCTCTGGCCTCATTCATCACCAACCTGGACCACTTGCTGACCTCCTGGGGTTCAAACCCCAGTTCTTGCAGGACCCTGATTAACTGAGCCCTTCCCTCACGCTTCCAGTTTCATCCTCAGAAGGTTCCCTGCCAGGAGAAAAGCTCCCCGGGCTTTTCTTCCATCTGCTGCACAGCTTGACAGCCCTTTGTAACTGCTTGGTTACTGTGTGTCCATATAAAGGGAAAGGCAGGAGTCCTGTCTGCTCCCCACTGGCCGCCCTCCCCAGGGACAGCGGCAGAAGAGCTACAGCATGCTTGGCTGTGGCTACAGCTTCCCAGGGGCACCTGCTCCCTCTGGCTGTCCTCTGCTGCCAAGCTACCTTGACTAAGAGATCCTTTGGGACTCATTTGTCACCTTGCCAGGTCACAGCAGCATCCTGAGGGCCCATCAGCCCTTTGCAAGATCCGATCGACCCCTTATCACACCAGGGGTTGTTAAGTCAGTCCCCAAATAGCAAACTGCATTCCAGGGAGGGGGCCCTGGATCTCAGGAGATGGACTTGGTCTATTGCTCTGACTTAGGGGACCGGGGCCCTGGGACAGGATCTGAACCTTGCTCCACTGTTTGCTTATGGAATTTTCAATTTTGTTTTGTTTCCCTTTTTTCATCCCTCTGTATTTTGTTTATTTGATTTTTTTTTGTTAATTTCTAATTATATTTTAAGTTGGGTGGTGGTGGTGTATGCCTTTAGTTTCAGCACTGGGGAATGAGAAGCAGGCAGATCTCTGTGAGTTCAAGGCCAGCCTGGTCTACAGAGTGAGTTCCAGGACAGTCAGGATTACACAGATAAACTGTCTCAATAAAACTTAATAGATAAATAAAATAATAAAAATTATTATTAAATATAAATAAAATAATAAAAAATGATATTATTGTGTGTTGTGTGATGTTTTGGTTGTGTTCTGACAAATAAAGCTTGCTCAGAGTGAGAGAGCAGAGTCAGTCACTAGCTGACCAAAATTAACCATAGAGTTTGGAGGACTGTAGACAGAGAGGCGACAGGAAGTAGTAAAGCGGGACTGAGAGAAGATCTGGCCCTTTTGGAGGGAGGAATGGAAGAGGTAGGAAGCAACTGGCGGTTACTCCCCGTTGGTTCCCTGATCTTTCTGGTGTCAATATCCCCAATATTTAACTACCGATTTTTTTTATTGATAAAGATTAACGAGATTAATGCTTCATCTGGCACTCCACATTCACGAAATAGCTGCTCGCCTGTGACTTTGCAACCACTGGCACCCACTGGAGGTGCACACAGGAACTGGCTTTTCCTTCCTTTCCCCAAGCCCTCTGAGCGACTCTGGGATTTTCCTGTTGCAGCCTCTCTACAATCTCTACAGCCCCAAACTCCATAGGCAGCTGGACTCCGAACCTTCAGAGTTGGCCCTCAGCACGGTCAGCCCTGCCTTCAGGCGGCTCTGTGCTCCCACTTCCCGTTACACAGGCTGCTCTCACACATTCCCCTGTGCCTGCCTTTCAGACGGCTGGCTTGGCTCATCGGCTCCTTTTCAGCTCCTTTTCCCCAGGGGTTGTGGGCTTTCCCTGGATCCCCCTCCTCAGGCTATTGATGCTCCATTAGTGGCAGCTGTCCTCAGCCAAACCTTGCAAGGCCTATTGGCCTGTTTTCTCTGCAAGGACATGCTACGTGTTGACAGCCAGCCTTACACTCCACTGTTGTTGTCAGTAGATTTGGTGAGACAACTTGGAATTCTTAAAAGGGGGAATAGATTTAAAAGAGAGAGAGAAGCCGGGTGGTAGTGGCACACGCCTTTAATCACAGCACTCAGGAGGCAGAGACAGGTAGACCCCTGTGAGTTCGAGGCCAGCCTGGTCTACAAGAGGTTCCAGGACAGGCTCCAAAGCTACAGAGAAACCCTGTCTCAAAAAACCAATAGAAAAAATAAAAAAGAGAGAAAAGAGTATCTCTCCCGTTTAAAATAGGAAACAGTATTACAGTGGACTGAGTTAGGTCTCTGTATGATTCAGCAATGGATGGTTTGAAAGTGGAACAATCAAATGAGTGGATAATTATCTTTGCTGAGATTTACATAATATCAATTATAAATATTATTAATTTGGTGATTCTTGTTTTATCCCTAAAAAAAAAAGTTAGTTGATATGAGTGCCAAGATACAGGTCTTAGGAAAGATTACTAAAAAAAAAAAAATACAATTTTGACTGGTAAATTACAAGCCTTAGAAAAGCTTATTAAAAGATAATAGAGATAATCAGATAAAGACAGAGGAATTTAAAGGAGAACCAACCACACCATTACATTATAAAATTAGAGAGGAGTGACCCAAAGTTATTAGGAAACCAACCTTATTTTATGGAGAAACCCAATGTAATCTTTTGAAATATTAGATTTGAGGAAATTTAAGGAAGTTGTTTCATGTGGTATGCACCCACCCTACGTGAAGTAGTTTTTACACTCATGGGCAACTCAAAACAGATTTATCCCTCAAGACTGGAAAGATTTGGCATCAGTAACATTGGAAGCTGGTCCTCACTTACAATGGCAAATATGGTGGGAAGAGAAAGCTAGGGCCATAGAAGAACAAAATAGGGCAGAGGTTATGAAATTCCTCAAGATCACTTGCTAGGTGAAGGCCAGTATGCTGAATTGCAAAGGCAATTTGAATTTGATGACCACGCCTTGGTCTTATGTCAGTTAGCCGCCTTAAATGCTTGGGACAAGGTTAAAGAATCAGAAAAAGAGTTTTGAGTCATTTACTAAAAATTATATAAGGCCCAAAAGAAGCTTTCACTGACTTTTTTTTTTTTTGCAACGATTGACCCCCATCTGTAAACAGAATAGCATCAGATCCAGAAATCAGTCTAATATTAATCTACTCTTTGGCTTATAAAAATGTTAATTCTGAGTGCAGAAAGGTGATCAGGCCTTTAAAGGCAAGATCGGTATCGATAGATGAATGGATTAGAAACATGGCTGATATTGGATCTCATAGTTACGATGCAACTTTAATAGAAGTACTCTCTAAAGGTTTTAAGAGAAGACAAACTGGACTGGAGAGATGGCTCAGCGGTTAAGAGCACTGACTGCTCTTCCAGAGGACCTAGGTTCAATTCCCAGCACCCATATGGCAGCTCACAACTGTCTGAAAATCCAGTTCCAGGGGACCTGATACCTTCACACCAATGCACATAAAAATAAAAGATAAATAAATCATACTTTTTTTAAAAAAGAGAGAAGACAAATTGTCAGATGTCTTGGCTTTGGCAAGCAAGGTCATTTTAATAGAGATTGTAGGCAAGACATTCCTAGAAATAATGTTTTTTTCTAGAGATAATTCAAAAAGAAGGTCCCTGTCCTCTGGAGTATGCTGAAGGTGAGGCAAAGGCTGACATTGGATTAATGAACACAGATGAACAAGGGAAAATGGAGCAGTTTTTGCATATTACAAAATACAGCATATTACAGGTAAACCACACAAACCTACAGAATAAGCAGTTATAGAAAGATCTAATTTTAAAACAGGCTATGGTGGTGCACACCTTTAATCTTAGCACTAGCAAAGCAGAGACAGGTGGATCTCTGAATTTAAGGCTTTAAGGCCAGCCTGGTCTACAGAATAAGTTCCAGGACAGGCTCCAAAACTACAGAGAAACCCTGTCTTGAAAAACAAAAAAAAAAAACCAAAAAAAAAAAAAAAAAAAGAAAAAAGAAAGAGGGAAAGATCTAACTGAACTCTAAAAGATATGCTTATTAAACAGAATGGGGTAACAGAGACCCTCAGAGATAGATTGCACAATGCTTTATTACTTTAAATTTTCTAAATGCTAATGAGAAAGGAAGGATAGTTGTGGAGATAGTGTGGTACATGCACTAGTCCTAGCACTTGGGAGGCAGAGACAGGCAGATCTCTGTGAGTTCGAGGTCAGCCTGATCTACAGAATAAGTGCCAGATCAGGCTCCAAAGCTACACAGGGAATCCCTGTCTCAAAAATATTCTTAGGGGCTAGGGAGGTGGCTCAGATGTTAAGAGCGCTGCACGCTCTTCAGGAGGTCCTGAGTTAAATTCCCAGCAACCACATGGTGGCTCACAATCATCTGTAGTAAGTTCTGGTGCCCTCTTCTGACCTGCAGGCATGCATGCAGACAGAACACTGTATACATAATAAAAGTAAATTAAAAAAAAAAAAGCCAGGCAGTGGTAGTGCAGGCCTTAAATTCCAGCAATCCGGAGGCAGAGGCAGGCGGTTCAAAACCAACCTGATTACAGAGTGAGTTCCAGGATAGCCAGGACTGTTTCACAGAGAAACCCTGTCTCCAAAAAAAACAAAAAACAAAAAACCCACAATGCCCACATCTCCAAGCAGTGGGGTGGGCAGTTTTAAGTCATTCAGTGGGTTATGAATATTTGTCATCATTTAGGGAGGTTGATTTCAAATTGTCATTGGTAATGGTCAGGAAAAAGGCTGAACAAAGGAGATTAGATTTAGGGATCTTGTTCCGAAAAGAAAAAGGGGCATGTAGAAAGAATTTTTTAAAAAGCTATTACCAATCTTAAATATTGTACATTGGTATGGATTTTTGTATACTGATACAAATTTGAGGGGTTTTGTATGTGGTATATATGTTTTCTATACAAGATATTTTTGTATATTGATACAAATTTAAGGCTATTTTTTTTAAGATTTATTATTTATTATGTATACAGTGTTCTGTCTGTCTGTATGCTTGCTGGACATGAAGAGGGCGCCAGATCTCATTATAGATGGTTGTGAGCCACCATGTGGTTGCTGGGAATTGAACTCAGGACCTCTGGAAGAGCAGTCAGTGTTCTTAACCTCTGAGCCATCTCTCCAGCCCTTTAAGGCTATTTTTGTTAGAACCTAGTGTACATACGTTTCTACTCTCGCCCCTTTTTTTTGATGGTTTTGGTTTGGTTTTTCAAGACAAGATTTCTCTGTAGCTTTAGAGCTTGTCTGGACTCACTCAGTAGCCCAGACTGGCCTCAAACTCACAGAGATTCGCCTGTCTCTGCTTCTTGGGTGCTGGTGTGAGCTACCACCACCCAGCACAATTCTACTCTTGCTCAAGGTTTTGTACCTATACAGCTCATTTAACAATGTAATATAAACTTCTAACCATTGAAAGTTATTATTACAGACTATTTTGGATAATAAGGAATTGCGAGTTATAGTAGTCACTTATTAAAATCAAACTTGTAGTCATGTTAGGTATGTTTTCAAGGTCAAACAGATATATTTTAGATAGACAGGTGATCTTCGAACACTTCAAAGACCTACAGAATATGGCATTTAAGATGTTTTAATATCATAAGGTTCTTTTTTTTTTTTATGACAGTTGCTCCTGGCACCAACAATCTACTTCAGAGATGATGGACATCAAAGAAACTCCATATGGAGTTTACTTTCTTTGTGACAAAAGTTAGCCACTGGGCAAGAAACTGTCCTTGCCTCAACTGCTGACAATTGCTGTACAAACTGGACAATCAGGACAGAAAAGAAAGTGACTGCCACTGGGCGATGGTGGTGCAAGCCTTTAATCCCAGCAATCAGGAGGCAAAGGCAGGTGGATCTCTGTGAGTTCAAGGCCAACCTGGTCTATAAGTTCAGAACATCTAGGACTGTTACACAGAGAAACCCACTTTGTCTTGAAAACCACCCCCCTAAGAAAGAAAGAAAGAAAGAAAGAAAGAAAGAAAGAAAGAAAGGAAAAGAAAAGTGACTAGTGACTGTCAAATTTTGCTAAACAAGGTGGGACAGTCCTTCAAAAATCCTTCTTCACAGAAAAGTCAGATATTCTAGGCCTGTAGGCTGAAGATGGATGTCACGACCTTACAGAGGAACCTTGGGTGACTGTCCAGGCATCCAGCTGTTTTCTTCATTTCTTAGTTTTGGAAGTTTGCTCTGCACTTTCTGCTTACTCAGGTAATATAATATCCTCAGGTCTCTGATGGAGTTGAAGACTAGATAGTTATAGTTTTCCTTGTTAGCAAATTCAGAAAAGAAACTAAAAAAAAATGTGTAAAGTGTATAAGGTTGAGAGACACAGAAGATAGTTTTGGTTGGTAATTTAAGTTAGGATAGAAAGTGAATTGGGTGAGAAAGTTTAGATTCACCAAAATAGGATAGATAAATATTTTCTCTAATTTAGCCAAATGCAAATGGATTGGATACTGTTACTGTAATTCTTGCTTAATAACTGTTTTGTTGTATATAGTTTTACTATATTAAGGTTAACACCCTCCTTTTAATTAGACATAATTAGTGATAAATGCTATGGAACAATCCTTTTCTACACTATGAATATGCATTATTCTCCTTGGCTAATTAAAAGCTGACAGGCTGGTAGCTGGGCAGGAAGTTACGTAGGAGAATCAAACTGAGAATGATGGGGAGAGGGAGGCTGGAATGAAAAGTGATTCCAGCCATTCTCCTGGGAAGCAAGACGAGCTATGTGGCAATACATAGATTAATAGAAATGAGTTAATTTAAATATAAGAGTTAGCTAGTAATAAGCCTGAGCTATTGGGCAAGCATGTACAAGCAATATTAAACCTTTCTGTGGTAATTTGGAAGCAGCTGCCTGGATACAGAGTGGGCAGTTAGAGCAGAAAAACTTAGGATTATAATTGTGGGTACCAACATGTGTGGCAATCAGAGGATAATTTGTGCAGTTGGTTCTTCCACCTTTACTTGGGCTCTGGGGATGGGCCTCAGCACTCTAGGCTTGCTCAGCTTACCCACTGAGCCATCTTGCTGGTCCTGTGATGTTTCTTTAATACTTTCAACTGGCTGTTTTAAAACTCATCTGCTTATTTATTTAAATTTCACTATATATATATATATATATATATATATATATATATATATATTCTCTTTAGACAGATTTTGTTGTTGCTGATGAAGTCAGGGGGAAAAGAAAAAAGTAAGAGGGTTTTTTCTAATTTTCCTCCACAATACCAAGTATTGAACTCAGGGCCTCAACACTGTCTACTACTAAACTGTAGTCCCAGTACCACCCCTTATTTTAAGGCAAGTCTCACTATGTGGTCCTGCTGGTCTGGAACTCAACGGAGATCCATCCACTTACCTCTGTCTCCTGAGTACTGGGGACCAAAGGTGTGTATAAGCATACCTGGCCTTTTCTTTTTCAATTTCAATTTGATTTTGACAGGTCTTGTTTGGTCCAGGCTGGCTCCAATTGTGATGTCAGTGAGGATGGCTCTGATCTCAGGTGACCAGCCTCTGAGTGCTGGGACTGCAGGTGTGGACGCCACACCCAGGTTATATGGAGCTTGAGGCCCCCAGCTCAAGGCTTTCCCACAGAGAGCCACATCCGCAGCCCTGCCTTCCCTTGCCTGTTCTTTTAAAGTCAAGTTTACTGTTTTTATTTTAATTTTTATTACTTTTAGTTTCTGGATGTGTGGGGGTATGCACGCATGAGTTCAGGTGTCCAGAGAGGCATTGGATTCTCTGAAGCAGGAGTCCCAGGCAGGTAGAGCTGTTGACCTGGGTGCTGGCATGGAACTCAGATCCTCTGTTTTCTGTACTCAGTACTGTTAACATCTGTGGCAGCTCTGCATCCCGTTTCCCTTGTTAAAACTTCCAGTCAAGCCTGGCCTGATGGAACGCACCTCAGGATGCTGAGGTGAGAGGGTTACTGTGAATTCCAGGTTAGTCTGGGTTTTTAAAGGAGGCCCTGTCCCCAAAGAACAAAGACACAAATTAACGACACAAACCCAAAGTCTAGCCAAGTGTAATAACTTACACCTATGTAAGAACTCCCACCAGCATTCTGAGGTTGTGGGCGGAAGAGCTGAGAGCTGAAGACCAGCATGGGCTCCAAAGTGAGACCCTGTCCCCAAACAAACAAAAAGAAAGATGAATTGGCTGTGGTATCCCATGCCTTTAATCCCAACACTTGAGAGGCGGGGGCAGGCAGATTTCTGTGAGTTCCAGGGCAATCAAGGATGCAGAGAAACCCAGTCTCGAAACAAAAGATAAGGATTAGGGTGTCTTTTAGCCTCCCCATCTGCAGCCTGGCTACACATCAGGCCCTCCTGTGGAACCTCCAAGGAAGGTGGAGAATCGGGGCTGGGGCTCAGTGGGTACAGAGAAGTAAGAAACGCTGGACTCTGTCCCCAGGCGGCAAATCTGTAATCTCAGCACTCAGCAATGGCATATTGCTGCTCCCGGGCCTTTGCATCTACTGGGCCCTCCTTCCCCTCTGCCTCCTCTGCCCTTCCCACCCCTTCCTCCCTTCCTCCTTTCTCTTCCCGTCCCTTCTAGTTCTCTACCTCTTCCCTCCCTCCTTTGGTTTTCTGAGATAGGGTCCCATTCTGATGTCTCCGGTGGCATCAAACACACTGTGTAGCCCCGACTGGACTCAAACTTGCAGCAATGCTCTTGCCAGAGTGCCGGGATTCCAGGCATGAGCCAGCAACCTTGTTATCTTGCCAGGGTTTAGATTTCTCTTCTTTCCTTAGGGTACCTTGTGGGAGAATTGTCTGTGTTCTGTCAATCATATTTTAATAAAACGCTGATTGACCAGGCAGGCAGTATAGGCGGGAAAGCCGGACAGGAAGTAGGAATGGTAAGCTGCCCCACTGGAAAAGGTACTGAGCCATGTGCTAACGTAGATAGGGATAATGGGGTAACATAAGTTATAAGAGCTAATAAGTAGCCTGACCTAATGGGCCAATCAGTTTATAATCTTATGGAGTCCTGTGTGTGATTTTCTTTGGGCTTGCCAGCTGTGGGGTACTGGGCGGGAGAGAAACCCCAACAAGCCGGGCGGTCATGTTACAGTACCTGAATAATCTGGATTCCTTAGAGGGGCCTTCCCCAGCACCCCTCAGTAACACTCGGTAGCCCCAGAGTTCTCCTAGGCTGCCTCCCCATGCTGTGGTTCCTGCCATGCTTTTCTTACAGGTACATATCTTTTATTTATCTGTTTGTCTATTTATTTATTTTGGTTTTGTAGCCTTGGCTGTCCTGGAACTCATTCTAGATCAGAACTCAGAGATCTGCCTGCCCCTGCCTCTAAAGTGCTAGGATTAAGGGTGTGCACCACCAAGGCCGGATTATTTATGTATATGTGGTTTGTGCGTTTGTGTGTAACTCGTGTGGCCAGGCTTACCAGCAAATGCCGTTACCAGCCGAGCCATCTTGGCAGCCAGTCGTCTACTTTAAGCTGAGGCTCCCAGACTTAGAACCTCACAGAGTGTGCTTCAGTCTCCAGTGTCTTTCCCACTGAGACTCAGCAGTCTGGAGTCCCCGCCTCCTGTAGCCTTCACCTGTCAGTCAGTTCAGGACCGGGGAGGAGGTACCACACCTAAGTCCCAGGCCTGGCTTTGCCAGCAATCTCATTGACTTCCCTTTTTGCACACAGGAAATCCTAGCGTGCAGACCAAAGGACAGAAAGGGGGTTTCTGTGTTTGCACGGTGGTGGACAACCTTAGACACGCCTCTGATTGTTTCCTCGAGATAACAAGGAAGGACTGAATCGGGCGCAGCCACCTCTCCCCCAGTTTACCTAATTAGACTCAAACCAGCTGCTCTGTCTGACAAGCGGGGATTTAAAATACATTGAGAGAATGAATTGTATTTGCTTTTGCTGTCAGGACAGGATAGAACTTTTTATCATCTCAGTGATGTCTGTTCCTTCACTTTTAAGATGTCAAACTTCTCTTATTTATTTATTATTATTTTTGGTTTTTCTCTCTGTTGCTTTGGTTATCCTGGAGCTTGCTCTGTAGACTAGGCTGACCTCTAACTCAGAGATCCGCCTACCTCTGCCTCTAGAGCTTGGGATTAAAGGCATATGCCACCAC